>NC_137338.1:74520133-75251799 GCF_965287045.1 Carcharhinus amblyrhynchos
CTATTTTGCAATGTTGTATAAAGAATACCAAAACACAACGATTCTGGAGACCCTAGCTAGTAGGTACTGAATGGCACCTCTGAATGTGTCCTGACACTTGAAGCACATTTTCAGCATGATGGGCTCTTCCATGCATCTGGTGTTGTAATAGCATTCATTGTAGTACAGTTGGACTTCTTACAGTTGTAATGAGCAAAGTTGGAAGCGAGAATATCTTGTCACTTGGCATCATTGTCTGTACATTAAAATCATCACTGCACCATTACTGTAAAATTTCAACTTTTTTTACAGACTATTTCTGCATTGATTTAGCATTTCCTTTACAAGGACAAAGACATTAAGGAATGTGAATTGCTGCAAGATGAAAACATCATAGGATCAACCTGGGAATCTTGCACATGTCAAAAACAGATTCTTTTGTGGTTGCACATTGATAGAATGGAAGCCCTTGAGGTTAATACATATTCCTATGATACATGGGAGGTGTGCTTGGATTTAAGTGTGTTTGCAATTAATGGCATCTGTACCTGGGGTCACAAACTCCTTTTGCACTACTCATGTGTTCACCTCCCTTTCACACAGGAAACTGATGCTCGATTCCTTGGTCTTGGCCTTGCTATCATAAGTTCAAGGCAGAAAATAATAGCTGTCATTTATGCCAGTCAGAGCTTCAAAGCAAATCAGGGATATATGCTGAATTTTCAGTTTGAAGCTCAAAATAAAGACATTTTGATCAGTGCAGAGTTTGAAGGGTTTATGTACAACAGCCTATTTAGCTACTTTCAAATGTCTTTCAAGTTTGGAGTAACAGAAACCTGATGGGCCACTGAACTCAGCTCTGATTCCTGATCAGATATAGATCAGACAAAAGTAACGAACTGCTGATGCCCTTAGTTGGAAACTGACTATGGGAGTGACCCACCACTGCCCGGAAGAGTGGAAGTGGGGTGGCTATGGCTGATATTATGCAGTGCCTCAAGCCAAAGGTTGCATTCAAACCCAGATTCTTTATGACATCCTGGCTAGGACTCAACTAAGTACTACCAATGTTCTTGTGAGTGAGATCCAAACTAAGTCCAGAGAGGTGCAGCCACATGCAGTTTCATCTTTGCCATCCATCTCAAAAGAAGATCTCAGGAACTTTAGCTAGTTGATGATGAATTTGCCAGTACTGGAAAGCCCAATGTCCATCAACCCAACTCCATCCGATTAGGGAACCAAATAGACGAGGAATCTGTTGAGGTGCTGCAAGAGGATCCAGCAGAAGAATGGAATTCTCTATCGGGTGGTTCACCCGATAGGAGAGAGATGAAACAACGCATCCTTCCCTGCAGTCTCGAGCATTAGGTGTCAATGGCGGTTCATGATCAGGCGGAGCACCAAACATTAGAAAAGGCCACGATGCTGACCAGGGAATGGTGTTACTAGTCCAAGATGACTGTTGATATTGTCAGAACTGCCAAAGCTGGGAACCAACTTCATTCTAGCATCGCCCCTAGTTGTCATAGGTCTCTGGTGGTCTTTGCAAAGGATCTTATGGTTCTTGACCCCAGTAGGAACGGGACCAACTTATGGGTACTTATGCATTCTTATGGGTGTCTTCACCAAATTTGCACAGGTTATTTTCACCCATAGCCAAAAGTCCTCACTACAGCCAGAGTGTTATTTACACAATTGATTTATCCATTTCAGTGTCCCTTACCCCGATCCACCGTGAGCAAGGGCACAATTTTAAGAATAAGGTTCTACGGGAACTGTGCAAGGTGTATGGCATTGTCAAGAGCTGCACTACTCTCTACCAACTGGAGGGTAATGCATAATGCAAATGATTCAACTGTACTCTGCATAACCAATTGTGCACCTTGCTTCTTGAGAGCAAATATTAATGCCCTGGAACAGTTGTATGCTGACAATAGTACTCCATTTTCCCTTGCAGGTTACACTCCATGCTATCTCTTCTTGTCTTTCCCATGGATCATCTCCTTAGGCTCACCACATATTCAGACATAGATGATCGAGTTGATTAATAGATTTCTCGGCATCATGCAAGGCTAAACCAAGTGTTTGATATGGCATATGAGAGAACTGAGAAAGAAGTGATATGAAGAAATATGCTGCACCATTCCAAGGCTGACAAGGTGGAACCTCTGAATTGTATAAAAGTATTTCTCAGGAACAGGAATATCAGGCGTCAGAATAAGATATGTGATGTCTCCAATCCTGAATCCAAAAATTCATCAAGCAGCTTGATACAAGAGGCCACATCAATGTTGTAGTACTTGTAGCCGGAAGGCAGCCTCAAAAAATGGTTCACAAAGGAGAATTGCTCAAGGCCAGGAGTCTGATAGATGAATTGGGGTCAAAAGATCATGCAACAGCATTGCTGAACCTGAAATGGTTGCAAGCAGTGGCCTGAATGAAGGGAATTTGGATAGCATTGAGGAATCCTGGAGTGGCCTGTGTTGCAAATCCCTAGGGTGTATCCAGTGTAAGGAGATTTACTCAGGTACTGGAACAGGTTACAGAGATGACTGGCAGTGAGGCTGCAGCTAAAGTGACAAGTGGTGTGGTCATACGAATCTGGGTGACAGGACTGACCTGGACCTCCATGTGGTTGATCCATTCCAAAGCTTGAATTCCATTGAAAGTGCCAGTATGGATGAGGGGCTGAGAAGGTCATCTTGATTAGATGCTGGATACCATTCTAATCTTTAATATCTTCCCCAATCAATGCTGTACAAAAACATTTCTGTCACCAATGGGGGGTTTGAATGTGCTAGCTGTCATAGTTCAATCAAAACTACTGATCACGTGGTTGTTTAGCAAAAAGTCAACATGTGATGTGAATAGTTGTACAGATGGCAACTCTCAAGCAGGGAAGTGTTTAGTGGGACTATGGGCAGAAGATGGTAATGATGGGGGAGAGCATCAAGCATCTTGCACTTGGAAAACAGTGGCAGGATTGGGCAGGGTCAGCATGGATTTACGAAAGGGAAATCATGCTTGACAAATCTGCTGGAATCCCTCATGGATGTACCTAGTAGAGTTGATGAGGCTTATGAATATGGCTTATTTAGACTTCCAGAAGGCTTTTGACAAAGTGCCACATAAGAGATTAGCATTTAAAATTAAAGTGCATGGAATTGGGCTAGTGTTTTGAGATGGCTAGAAAACTGTTTGGCAAGGCGTTCCAAAGACTCTCATCCCTTTGAAGAAATTCGTCCTCATCTCAGTCTTAAATTTGCACTCCTTTATTCTGAGACTATGTCCTCTGACTCTCCCATAAAGGGAAACATCCTCAGCATTTTCCCTGTCAAGCCTCTTAAGAATCCTATAGGTTTCAGTGAGACCACCTCTCATTCTTTCAAATTCCAATGATTAGAGTCCCAACCTGTTTAACCTGTCCTCACAAGATCTTGCATACTGGGGATCAGCTGAGTGAAGCTCCTCTGAACTGTGACCAATGAAAGTAAGCCTGCAGGTACAGCAGGCTGTGAAGAAGGCAAATGCTATGTTGACCTTCATAGCGAGAGGATTCAAGTACAGCATCAGGGATGTCTTGCTGCAGTTATACAGGGCCTTGGTGAGATTACACCTGGAATTTTGTATGTAGTTTTGGTCTCCTTATTTGAGGAAGGATGTTCTTCCCAAGGAGGGAGTGCAGCAAAGGTTCATCAGACTGATTCCTGGGATGGCGAGACTAATGTATGAGGAGAGATAGAGTCAGTTAAGGCTATGGTCACTGGAGTTTAAAAGAATGGGGGTGGGGGATTCCGAATCTTATAGAAAGATATAAAGTTCTAACAGGATGACACAGCGTAGATGCAGGAAGTATATTTCTGATGGGGTAGAGAGAAAGAGACCAGAACCAATGGTCACAATCCAAAGGTATGGGGTATTAGGACTAAGAGGAGGAGAAATTTCTTCATCCAAATAGTGGTGAGCCTTTGGAATTCTCAACCAAATAAAGCAGTTGAGGCCAAATCATTGTACGTTTTCAAGAAGGAGTTAGATATGGCTCTTGGGGCTAAAGTGATCAAAGCATCTTGAGGGGCGGGGGGGAGAAAGGCAGAAACATGTTACTGAGTTGGATGATTCATCATGATCATAATGAATGGTAGAGCAGGCTGAAAGGACCAAATGGTCAACTCCTGCTCCTATTTTCTATGTTTCTGGTTGGATCCTGTGTAATGGATATTGAGTAGTGTCTTTAATAAGCTATGAGGCAGAACCAGATGTGGTGAGGTGTGCAGAAATCAACCAAGGTAAAGCGAGGCTATGTGATTGGCACATGGTAGGAGTTTAGGGCAGCTTAAAGCTCCTGAGAATGGCTGAAGAGCCAGGGAAGATGATCGGGATCCAGTCAGATTGACTGGCAGCATCCCTAAGAAACCTCAGAGAATGAGAGGAGCAGGTCTGCAGCCTGGAGCTGGACAGCAGGACAACCCTGAACATATTGGTGAGTGCAACACTGAGAAGCCAAAGCCCTAAATAACACAGAGATCTGAAGCTTTGATGGTGAATATTCTCAGAGCTACACTTTCCCATGACAGTTATGCAGTTTTGATGTCAGGGGGATAAATTAAGCTTTTTTTAAAAACCTTTGTGCAGATGATGTGCTTAACCTGCATGTTACACCTGCATTTATTTATTGAACATCCTTAGTAATGCCAGCAACCCTCCAATCTTAGGTATGACTACTATATCCAATGTGGACTGAAAGATTGTGATTAATGCCACTGCTATGTCTACCTTTGCTTCCATCAGCAAAACATTTTAGAATGTCTTCTCAATCAATTACTAGCCTATCAAGAATTTCCCTTTCCTCCTCATCATCCATTTCCTTTCTGAAGATAAATAAGCACTAGTTTCATACTTTAGCTATGTCCTCAAATTCTGACAAAATGATTTCTTTTGGTCCACATTTGCCTTTGTAACTGTATCAAAAGAATAAATGCTAAATAAAAACTTAAGTTAGGCAAATCACTGATTCCTGCTGAGTTGAACCCAAGTCATTGAAAGGTGTCAGCAAGGAGAAAACACCAAATCTAGCCACATTTTTCCAACCAAACTTGAATGTTCAATTTGTACCATTGAAGTAGAGAGTAGCAAATGTAGCCCCTTTCTTCAAAAGTGAATAAGCAGGACAAAATTTAAATAAAATGTAAATGTAAATCATGGTCTAACAATTATATGGAACTAATATTTTGATATTAAATTAGTAAAGGTTAGAGATGCACAAATTAATGAAGGGCAGGCAGTTTGGATTTATGAAAAGTGCACCATCAGTGACAAATTTCATAAGAATTGTTTTGAAGAGTGGTCATTTGGATAAGTAAAGCAAATGTAGTCTGCATAATGCTCCAGAAGACATATATCAAAGCTTATGGTATAAGGAAATGTAATAGCGTGAACAGAAAGTTGATTGATGGCAGAAAGCCAAATGCTAGCATAAATAGATGATGCATGGCCTAAAGAAAGAGCAAAAGTCATTTACCCATACACCTGATGTTGGGCCTATTTTTGTTTGTGTTACTTATAAATGATTTAACTAGAAGGAAAAGATACAGGAAACATAATGTTGAATTTTTTTAATGGCATTAGGATTTAGCAAATATTGTGGAGGCTCATTTAAAACTTCAGTAAGTCAGAAAGAACTGCAAGTTAACCAGTATATTTTAATATGGATACATGTGAGGTGAGCCATTATGGAATAAAAAAAAACAAGGAATGGAAATGTACACTCAATGGGAAGAGGAGGAAAAATATGGATAAACTGAAAGATCTAGGGGTTCAAACATGTAATTTAGTTACCCAAGCTGGTAGGACAGGGAGCCAACAATGAGAAATTTCAAATGAATGAGCACCTAACTGCCCCAAGTACACTGTTATCCTCTGTTAGCTATTATCCAGCATGCATATGATTCAATTTTGAGATTATGTACAGTAATGCATTGCCTAGTCATGCACATTTTCTCAAGTGCTGGGGTCAGCTGATTAATGGTACATGGCATTTTCTGGGGTGCTGTCTCCTGCTATTCTTCAACTGGAACATAAAATGACCTACTGTTTCTGATACTGGATGGGATGTTACAACCTTGCTCACCTGGAAACTGTAAAACCCTGCTTGAGGTCAACGGAGCTTCCCATTCTCCGCCCATCACCCGCTCCGATTCACGTGGCAGCGGGGCAGTAAAATTCTGGCCACTACCTTTGAATTAAGGTGGCTGGCTGGGCCTACTCTACTCTGGTTCACCATTAAACTACTTTATTGCATAGCAAAGTGGTGTCAATTTCAGTCAAACCTCGAAGAAATCTTCCTCATCTGCTAGTGGTGGTAACATTGTTGCACCAAAGCTTTGTGATAAGTGAGCCATGATATTGGATAGTTGGAAATTGAGAGATATAACATTAATGAATATAGATTGTTTGCAATACAGTAGAGAACAGAACTATTCCATTGATCATCCCCCTGCCTATTGTCCAATTAGTGCCACACTGCTGTTCTTTTCTCATAGCTCTGCAATTTTTCTCCATTTGTATACATCAGCTTCCCTTTTGAAGTTTATTATTTAACTTGGCTTCACTACCCATTCATTCATTGTATTGCAGATCATTATGACACAGTGTGTTATAAAATTCTAATTAGTTTCATTTCCCAATTATATTAACGTCAACGTTGTTATTTACATAGTACTTTTAATTTATTGAAACCATTACATGGCACTTCACAAGAACATTAAAAGCAAAAATTTGATACCAAGCCACAGATGGCGATATTAGGTCAGATGACCAAAAGCTCTGTCAAAGAGCTACGTCTCAGCAGTGCCACCGCTGGCAGTGGCCATTGTTGAGCCTGCAAAACCAGCGAGAAAGTTCTTCAATTACCTACCCTTGAGGGAAGTAGAATGATGGGGGCCAGTTGATTGGAGATGGTAGGGCAAGGCTAGCAGACTCTGACGATTAGGATGGAGGCATGGTCTGAGGGGGTTGCTGGATCCAATAGCTCATCGCCATGAGTGTGGTCATTGCTACCGGGAAAGGCTTCAGTCTGTCATGGAGTGCCCATACTTGAGAGTCTCCTGCTTTGACAGGTCCTCACAAAGTGGACAAAATTTCCAAGGAGCCAGAAAGTGGTCCTGAATTGGCCACTTAAATGGCTCAAAAAGCCTCTGGTGAGAATTGAGTTCCCAACCTTTTTGCCATTGGTTAAAACAATAAATAAATGGCCCATCTGTGTGCTTGGATGGATATAGAAGATCTTATGGCACTATTTCAAAGAAGATCTGGTAAATCAGCCTGATGCCTTGGCCAATATTTATCATCATTTGTATTAAACACAAAAATAAATTAACAGTCGCGATGGCGTTGCTGTTTGTGGGAATTTACTGTGTGCACATTGGCTGTCACTTTACAACAGTGACCACATTCAGAAAGTACTTCACTGTGCTGTGAAGGGTTTTCAGACATGTGGTGGTCATGAAAAATGCTATATAAATCTTCCTTTCTTATCTCCAAAATGGAATGGTGGCAAAAAGAGCGGCACCCATATACCTTGCCATTTTTGCCAGCTTCCTGCCATCTAGCCTGTGAAACCATAGAATCCCTACAGTACAAAGGAGGCCATTCGGCCCATCAGGTCTGCACCATCTCTCACAAAGAACATCTTATCCAAGCCCACCACCCCCTGCTCTATCCCTGTAACCACAAGCATTGATCATAGCTAATCCAATTAATCTACACATCTTTAGACTGTGAGAGGAAACCAGAGCACCTGTTGGAAATCTGCATAAACACAGGGAGAACATGCAACCTCCATACAGTCAGCTAAGGCTGGAACTGAACCTGGGTCCCTGGTACTATGAGGCAGCAGTTCTAACTACTTGTCACCCTAAGGGTCTGAAAAAATCTGACTCTTGTGTGAATATATTATCTGATTGTTGGCAGGTTATTTAACCATATTGGAAGAACTTATCACCCCACTAAGGAACATTTTACAACTGAAATCTGATTTGGCTCTAACTAGAGTATTTCACCCAGTACAGGTCACCATACTTTAGCTGCAAGGTTAGGCTGGAGAAGCTGGGATTCTCATTGGAGCAAAGAAAGTTGCAGGATAATCTGGTGGACATGTAGAAAACTATGACAGATTTAGATAAGGTAGACAAAAAAAGATTTGATAGATTTATTATTGTCATGTATTAGTATACAGTGAAAAGTATTGTTCTTTTGGGGGAATGAAGTAGAAATGGTCGAGACCTTCATGCTTTTAGGTGTCCAGATCACCAACAACGCAAAGGGGGGTGCCGAGTCCCAGGAGTTTGGAGATACATTTCGTAGGAATAACGATGTTGAAGGCTGAGCTGTAGTCAATAAATAGAAGTCTGACATGGGTGTCTTTGTTATCTAGGTGTTCCAGGGTTGAGTGCAGGGCCAGGGAGATGGCATCCGCTGTGGACTTGTTGCAATGGATCCAAGCAATCTGGGAGGCACAGAATGGGGAAGGACATTAAAATTCTGAGATAAGTGGGGCAAATCAATCCCTAATGTTGTGGGATGAGGATATTTCTTGCCCTGAAAGGATGCTAGAAGAAGTAGTTCTGATCACAAGCATTCATGGGGAAAACAGGAAATTTCCTCTCATGAAGATCAAATTAATTTTAAGACAGGTGAAGTAACTGCAGGATTGGCAGAGAAATTACCTATTGTGGGGGTTCTGGTTATTTTGGGAAATGATTTGGCAGGATCACAGATAGTGGGGATTCCCACTGTAGTTGAACAGCCAATCTAGTTAAAGTCCTTACAAAAAGAATTTCCTGAAATGTTCCCAGATTGTGAAGCAATGAGAGCACAAGCACACAAACTTAAAGAACAATCAGAATTGAAAGAGGATGAAGCAAATGAAATTAGTTTATCGGATAGTTTTTCATAAATTGACTGCAGAGAGAACAAGTCAAGATAGAGATACAGATGTGTTTACTTCAAACATTGCAAAAATATTCCAAATTACACCAAATTTATCTAACAGCCTATTCAACACTGAACGCTATTATGTCGACGATAAGGTCCTGATGAGAAAGAGACTACCGCAAATGAGCGCAAATGACACATGAGCAGAAGAAAATCAGATTTTCCAACTCCTGAATAGAAAAGGGATTCTAAGAATAATTCATGAGATACCACATGGATAAGGAAAACAGTAGCCAATAGAAAAGCACAGGTTAAAAGTTTTGCAGGAGGAGAGAAAGTACTTGTTATATTACCAATACCTGGAAAGCCAAAGCCAAATTTAGTGGGCTTTATCGAATTGAAAAGAAGCTGAGTGATGTGAATTATTTGATTTACACACCAGACAGATGTAAATTGCAAAGAGTATGTCACATCAACATGATTAAAAAATATTGGCAGAGAGATGATGAGGACAAAAGTGAGGACTTAGTAATCATGAAACAGGAAGATGATGAGGAGGAGTTAAATTCAGAGTGGAATTCTGATAGTCAAATTCAATTGGCTAATAAGGAAATCCTGGACAATGTAGACAACTGGTTAATTTATCTCCGGCCTACTGCCTGAACCGAGTGCAGATGGGCGTAGGGTTGATAAGATTAAGGAAGTGAATGGGTGGCTCAGGGATTGGTGTGGGAGGAATGGGTTTGAATTTATGGGGCATTGGCATCAGTATTGGGGTAGGTGGGACCTGTTCAGGTGGGATGGGGTTGGTCTGAACCGTGCTGGGACCAGAGTCCTGGCTAATCGTGTAAATAGGACTGTAGTTAGGGCTTTAAACTAACTGGGGGGGGGGGGGGAGGGTGTGAGGGTAGGTGACATTACGAGGTCGAAAGTAAAGGAGAGGGTGCAGGTAAGGGGGGAGGCCAAGGATGTACCAATAATAAAAGGAGTAGGAGGCGTGAGTATGGTTGGTGGCATTCTGGCAAATAGGGTACAGGTGAAGGCTGGGATGAAGGCACTTTATCTGAATGCACGAAGCATTCGGAATAAAGTGGATGAGCTGGTGGCGCAGATCAGCACAAATGGATATGATCTGGTGGCCATTACAGAGACGTGGCTGCAAGGTGACAGGGACTGGGAGCTGAATGTTCAAGGGTATCAAGTGTTTAGGAAGGATAGGAAGGAGGAAAAAGGGGGGGGGGGTGCGTAGCTCTGCTGATTAAGGATAGCATCAGGGTGGTAGTAAGGGATGATATAGGAACCAAAGAGCAGAACGTGGAATCGTTGTGGGTGGAGATTAGGAACAGCAAAGGGAGGAAGATGCTGGTGGGTGTCGTTTATAGGCCCCCGAATAATGATCTGGAGGTAGGGCGGGCTGTTAACGCACAAATAAATGTGGTGTGCAGGAATGGAACGGCGGTAAATATGGGGGATTTCAATCTACATATTGATTGGTCGACCCATGTTGGACGCGGTGGGCTTGAGGAGTTGTTCTTGGAATGCTGCCGGGATAGTTTCCTCGAACAGTGTGTGTTGGAGCCGACGAGGGAGCGAGCTATCTTGGATCTGGTGTTATGTAATGAGGCGGGTAGAATTAGGGACCTTGTGGTGAAGGATCCTCTTGGGAAGAGTGATCATTGTATGGTGGAGTTTTTGATGCAGATGGAGGAGGAGAAAGTGGGCTCCCGGACATGTGTCCTTTGTTTGAACAGAGGGGAGTAAGGTAGGATGGGAGAGGAATTGGCGAATGTTGGTTGGGGGAGTATGTTGGAAGGTAGGTCTGCTGAGGAACAGTGGAGGATCTTTAAGGAGATCTTTCTTGGTGCTCAGCAGAAATTTATTCTGATGGTTAAAAAGGATCAGAGGAGGAGAGGTAAGAACATAAGAACATAAGAACATAAGAAATAGGAGCAGGAGTAGGCCATCTAGCCCTTCGAGCCTGCCCCGCCATTCAATAAGATCATGGCTGATCTGTCGTGGCTCAGTTCCACTTTCCCGCCCTCTCCCCATAACCCTTAATCCCCTCTCTTATCAAGAACCCATCAACCCGCTTTTTAAAAATATTTAGCGAGGCAGCCTCCACCACTTCAACGGGCAGAGAATTCCAGAGATTCACCATCCTTTGAGTGAAGAAGTTCCTCCTCAACTCCGTTCTAAACCGCCTCCCCTTTATCTTGAGGCTGTGCCCCCTAGTCCTACTGTCTTTTTTGAGCGGGAAGAGTCTCTCCACCTCTATCCTATCCATCCCATTCATCATCTTATACGTCTCAATGAGATCTCCCCTCATTCTTCTAAACTCTAACGAGTACAAGCCTAGTTTATTCAGCCTCTCCTCATAGCTCAACCCCCTCAACTCCGGTATCAGCCTAGTAAACCTCCTCTGCACTCCCTCCAGGGCCAAAATATCCTTGCGCAGGTGCGGCGCCCAAAACTGCACACAGTACTCCAGCTGCGGCCTCACCAATGCCCTATACAGCTGCAGCAAGACCTCCCTACTTTTATATTCAATCCCCGTGGATAACGAAGGAGGTGAAGGAAAGTGTTAAATTAAAAGCGGATGCGTTTAGAGTAGCTAAGAGTAGTGGGCGAGAAAAGGATTGGGAGAGGTTTAAATGTCAACAAAGAATGACAAAGAAATTGATAAAGAAGGGTAGGATAAACTATGAAGCTGGGCTAGCACTTAATATAAAAAAGGATAGCAAGAATTTTTATAAATGCATAAAAAGGAAGAGGCTGGCTAGGGTGAACGTTGGACCCTTAGAGGATGAGAGGGGGGACTTAGTGGTAGGGGATGGGGAAATGGCTGAGGCCCTGAATAATTTTTTTGTTTCGGTCTTCACGGAGGAGGACGTGAGTAATTTGCCGGGTGTTAGCGATGGAAAGATGGTAGGAGTGGAGGGCCTGAATGACATTATTGTTACTAGAGAGGCGGTGCTCGACAGACTGGAGGGACTGATTGTGGACAAGTCCCCAGGACCGGATGGAATGCATCCAAGGGTTCTGAAGGAAATGGCGGAGGTGATAGTGGATGCCTTGGTGATTATTTTCCAAACGTCACTGGATTCCGGGGAAGTGCTGGAAGATTGGAAAACGGCTAATGTTACGCCGTTGTTTAAGAAGGGTGGCAGGCAAAAGGCAGGGAATTATAGGCCGGTTAGTTTAACGTCTGTTGTAGGTAAAATGTTAGAATCCGTGATCAAGGAGAAAATAACGAGGCATCTTGAGGAGAATTGTTTGGTAGACGACGCAGCACGGTTTCGTTAAGGGGAAGTCATGTCTGACAACTTATTGGAGTTCTATGAGGATGTGTCTAGTGCGGTGGATAGAGGAGAGCCGGTGGATGTGGTCTTTCTTGATTTTCAGAAGGCGTTTGACAAGGAGCCTCACAAGAGGTTATTGCAGAAGGTCAGGGGGCATGGAGTTGGGGGTAGGGTGTTAGCGTGGATAGAGGATTGGCTGTCAAATAGGAGGCAGAGAGTGGGGGTCAATGGGTGCTATTCGGATTGGCGGTTGGTGACTAGTGGAGTGCCCCAGGGGTCGGTGCTGGGGCCTCAGCTATTCACCATTTATATAGATGATCTGGAGGAGGGAACCGAGTGTATGGTGTCGAAATTTGCTGATGACACCAAGATTGGTGGAACGGCAAGTTGTGTGGAGGGTGTGGAGAGTCTGCAGAAGGATCTAGATAGGCTGGGCGAATGGGCCAGGAACTGGCAAATGGAATTTAATGTTGGCAAATGTGAGGTTGTCCACTTTGGTAGGAATAATGGTAGGAAGGACTATTATTTACGTGGTGAAAAACTGCAGCATGCGACGGTGCAGAGGGACCTCGGGGTCCTTGTGCATAAGTCGCAAAAACCCAGCCTGCAGGTGCAGCAGGTGGTCAGGAGGGCAAGTGGGATGCTGGCCTTCATAGCGAGGGGGATTGAATATAAAAGTAGGGAGGTCTTGCTGCGGCTGTATGGGGCACTGGTGAGGCTGCAGCTGGAGTACCGTGTGCAGTTTTGGTCGCCGCACTTACGCAAAGATATTTTGGCCTTGGAGGGAGTGCAGAGGAGGTTTACTAGGCTGATTCCGGAGTTGAGGGGATTGAGCTGTGAGGAGAGGCTGAATAAACTAGGCTTGTACTCGTTAGAGTTTAGAAGAATGAGGGGAGATCTCATTGAGACGTATAAGATGTTGAATGGGATGGATAGGATAGAGGTGGAGAGGCTCTTCCCGCTCAGAAAGGACAGTAGGACTAGAGGGCACAGCCTCAGGTTAAAGGGGGGGGCGGTTTAGAACGGAGTTGAGGAGGAACTTCTTCACTCAAAGGGTGGTGAATCTCTGGAATTCTCTGCCCGTTGAAGTGGTGGAGGCTCCCTCGCTCAATATTTTTAAGACGTGGGTTGATAGGTTTTTGATAGGCAAGGGGATTAAGGGTTATGGGGAGAGGGCGGGAATGTGGAACTGAGCCACGACAGATCAGCCATGATCTTATTGAATGGCGGGGCAGGCTCGAGGGGCTAGATGGCCTACTCCTGCTCCTATTTCTTATGTTCTTATTATGTTCTTATCAGTCAGACCAGAATGAGATGAAGCTGAAAGAGCCACTGTAGTCACATAAGGCTATTGGTGAAAACAAACTGGGTAGAACAAGGATAACCTAGAGGACAATGGAGATTTCTACATTTTTAATACCTAATGGATTCTCTCTGTTCAAGGTGGTGCCTTTTAGCATGAAAAATGTATCTGGACATTTCAAAGATTTACAAATGAGATGGTTCAACATTGAATCACTGTGCAATGTATATTGACGATTGTGTAGTGTTCAACCAGAATTGGGAGAATCATCTAACACACCTGAAGGAACTTTTTAAGTGTTTGAAAATGGCTAGACTTGAGATTGGCAAAGAACAACTTCGCCAAGGCTCAAATTACATATTTGGGACATATTGTGAGACATGGGCAAACGGTACCACAGGATGCGAAGGTGTAGGCCATTTGGAATTTCCCCATCATGGAAGGAGATTCTGAGGTTCTTAGTAATCAGTCAATTTCATTGCAGATTTGTGCCAAAGTTCAGCAGTGTTGCATATTCACTCACCGAGCTACTGAAAAATGAACAAACTGTTTAAATGGATAGAGAACTGTAAAGTAGCATTTAGTCATTTACAAACTGTCTTAATCACTACCCCGGTGCTAGCTTCGCTAAACTATAAGGAACAGCTAAAATTGGGTATTGATGCCAGCATCATTGGTATGGGGAACCATTTTGTTGCAAGAGGATGACTAGGGAATAAAAAAAACTATGGGATATTTTTCCAAAACACTAAACAGTCATCAGAAAAAATGCACCATTGAAAAAGTATTGGCATTACAACACTTTGAAATTTACATTGTCTCAGTAGGAAAGACAGTTATGTATATAGGTCATAATCCATTAAGGTTCCTAGAAAGATTTCAAGACCACAACACTAGACTACTTCATTAGAGTCAATTATTGAAACTACTTAATTTTTTTAAAATTTCATGTTGCTGGATGAGAAAATGTGAAAGCAGATGGCCAACAAGAGGATAAGAGACTGTTGAGTATGCATGTAAGTTTACTGGAGTTTATTGTTCTGTTAAAGCATGCTAAATATTTTACTAATAGCATTAAGTTAAACAGAGTCCTATGCAAAATGAAAACATCTTTTAAAATGTAGACACTTCATTATCTTTGGGGGGGGGGGGTGATATGTCACAAAATGGTAGGATGTTATTAAAATGAATGTGACGGTTGGGGTTTGTTTTGACAGTTGATGGCTTGCTGCAAGGGTGCATGCATGGAAGGTCATGACACACTTACACTCTTCTCAGACCAGTTTGGAACCGCTGGTCTGGATTACGGATGATCAGGCTATTCCCATGGATATACAAAGGCTCCACACTCCCCTCATTCACGTTAAACATATTGTAAGATTGCTGCTCTACCTGCTGAGCTTTCCAGGTGATGCTTAGCTGACTGAGGCTTTTTCTAATTTGAATTTCCCTGCTCAGCCTTCGACATGCTTTTAGCGCCCCTGGTCTTCTTAGCTAAATGACCCTTTTTGGTGCAATAGTGACAAACAACGTCCATAAATTTGCAATGATTCACACAGTGTCCCTCCATATCTGAAACATTCCACTGCTTTCACCATTTTGTTTGCAGCCTCTTTCTTTAATTGATGAACTGCACCCACTTTGTATTGTCATTGGCTTTTTAAGTATGTTTTGCATTGCTGGAAGTCATTTCTAGAGAAATTTCTAGAGCTTTCTTGAAAATCAGTGTGGCTTCTCCCAATAAGCGCCGCTGAATACTGTCCTCAGTAGTGCCAGAGATTAATCTATCCAGAGCATGTCCTCCACTACTGCTCCAAACTCAATGTTCAGAAAGCTTCCGTAATTCAGCAACAAAGTTAGCTACAGACTGTCATGCCTTACGAAAATAACAATGGAACTTGAACTGCTGGACCATTACTGAGGGTTTAGGATTGTGGTGATTCTGAATGTGTGCAACTCAATCCGCAAATGGGATGTCCCTGAATTTCCGTGGTGTTACTAAATTCCTCACCGGTTTGTAAGTCTTTAGGTCTTTGCCCTACACGCACTCAGGAGAATTTAGCACTTTTTAGCTTCATCTCCAATTCCATTTGACAAGAAGCATTCCCATCTTTCCACATATTCAATCCAATCCCTGTTCTCTTCCACAAAGTAAAAAGTCTGACAATGCCAGGTTTAAGTCCAACCGATTTATTTGATAGTAAACTCACAAGCTTTCGAGTTTTCCCTCTTCTTCAGGTGAATGGAGAGTTCTGGCCTCCGACAGATCATATAAAGCACAGACAGTTTACAGACTGCTCCCTAGACTGGGTACAAATACGAGAGGTCATGATTTAAGGGTGAGGGGGGAGAGGTATAATTTGGATGTGAGAAGAAGGTTCTTTACGCAGAGAGTTGTGGGGGTATGGAACGCGCTACCGAGTAGGGTGGTGGAGGCAGAAACGTTGGACTCGTTTAAGGTTCAGTTAGACAGACACATGAGTGAAACGAGGATGGAGGGTTATAGTAGGGGCTATTAAATAAGGTCAGAACCTCGGGAGACACCGGAAATGCAGACTTGTAAGTTAACGTTTTTGTCTTTTTATTCCGCAGGTGGAGGTCCACCTCGTTGTCAAACGAGGGGCATGCACACGGTGGGTCGTGCGTGGGCTGCTCTTGGAGGTTCCGGGAGTGGCCTAGTACTTCGTGTCGGTGCGTGTGCTTGATCCTGGACCGGTAGACGGGCGCCGCAACAGCTCGGTGACTAGCACTGCTGGCTGTGCAGATACATGGATTTGGGCCTGTGTCTGTGGGAGTTTGTGCATTCTCCCTGTGGTTGCGTGGGTTTCCTCCGGGCGCTCTGGTTTCCTCCCACACCCCAAAGATGTGCTCTTAGGCTGATTGGTTTACCAAATTGACACTATTCTCCCCTGAATCTGGCTAAGTTAGGGGTTCCATTCGTAGACACGCAGAGTAGAATAGGTGTAGGGTGATGCGGCGGCGCGGGCTCGTTGGGCCGAAGGGCCTGTTTCCCGTGCTGGGTTGTTCTTTGTTCTTGTTCTTTGTATCACTGATTAGAATGCGAATCTTTACACCTAACCTGCTGTTCAAGTCCTAAAGTGGCCGACAATGTGAGTGGAAGGACCACTGACCACAGGTTAAAGAGATGTGTATTGTCTCCAGACAGTACAGTAAGTGAGGTTTTGCAAACCCAGGCAAGTCACGGGGGTTACAGATAGTGTGACATGTACCCAAGATCCCTGTTGAGACCGTCCTCATGTGTGCGGAACTTGGCTATCAGTCTCTGCTCAGCGACTCTGCGCTGTCGTGTGTCGTGAAGGCCACCTTGGAGAACGCTTACCCGAAGGTCAGAGGCTGAATGCCCGTGACCACTGAAGTGTTTGCCAACAGGAAGGGAACAGTCTTGCCTGGTGATTGTCGACCGATGTTCATGCATCAACAACGCTACGACAACGGATGAATGAACATCGCTCGACAATCACCAGGCAAGACTGTTCCCTGCCTGTTGGCGAACACTTCAGTGGTCACGGGCATTCAGCCTCTGACCTTCGGGTACGCGTTCTCCAAGGCGGCCTTCACGACACATGTCAGCGCAGAGTCGCTGAGCAGAGTCTGATAGCCAAGTTCCGCACACATGAGGACGGTCTCAACAGGGATCTTGGGTTCATGTCGCACTATCTGTAACCCCTGTGACTTGCCTGGGTTTGCAAAACCTCACTTACTGTACTGTCTGGAGACAATACACATCTCTTTAACCTGTGATCAGTGCTCCTTCCACTCACATTGTTGGCCACTTTAGGACGTGAACAGCAGGTTAGGTGTAAAGATTCACATTCTAATCAGTAATCTGTAAACTGTCTGTGCTTTATATGCTCTGTCTGAGGCCAGAACTCTCCATTCACCTGAAGAAGAGGGAAACCTCGAAAGCTTGTGAGTTTACTATCAAATAAATCGGTTGGACTTAAACCTGGTGTTGTCAGACTTTTTACTGTGTTTACCCCAGTCCAACGCTGGCATATCCACATCATGACTACTCTTCCACAAACTCACTAATAGTCCCAAACATGGGTGCTGCTAACTTGTTTTTCATCAATAAACTCACAAACCTACTGGTCAGAGTGTTTGACCACTACACATGTTGCAAACTAGCTACTCACTGTGCAAATCTTCATGTCTACATTCTGAACCTTGAATTTTCTTTTTCCTCTTATTTTGCTGTTTTCTCTGAATCGCCAAAAAGATGTGGTAACTTGGCCATGGAAAGGTAGACAAACACATTATGGTTAAATCTTCTGATAAAAGTACTGAAGTATAGTAAAGCATGGACTCAACTGGAGGCAACTAGTTACCCAGGTCCCTCGTGGTAAATGCACAAAGTAGACATGTCCCCTCCAAAAATAGTACTGTTAAATCTAGACCTTAGTTGTCCAGAGAACTATTAAACAGAAAAAAAAAGTGCACAATAGGCACAAAGAGCTAAGCACTGTAGATGGCCTAGATAAGAACATAAGAACATAAGAAATAGGAGCAGGAGTAGGCCATCTAGCCCTTCAAGCCTGCCCTGCCATTCAATAAGATCATGGCTGATCTGAAGTGGCTCAGTTCCACTTTCCCGCTTTCTCCCCATAACCCTGAATCCCCTTGCCTACCAAAAACCTATCTACCCGCATCTTAAATATATTTAGCGAAGTAGCCTCCACCACTTCAACGCGCAGAGAATTCCAGAGATTCACCACCCTTTGAGTGAAGAAGTTCCTCCTCAACTCAGTTCTAAACTGCACCCCCCTTTTTCGCAAATAAGGGGACCAAAACTGTACACAGTACTCTAGTTGCGGTCTCAGCAGTGCCTTGTACTGTTGCAGCAAGACCTCCCTGCTTTTATATTCTATCCGCCTCGTGATAAAGGCCAGCATTCCATTTGCCTTCTTGATCACCTGCTGCACTTGCAGACTGAGCTTTTGCGATTCGTGCACAAAGACCCCCAGGTCCTTCTGCACAGTAGCATGCTGCAACTTTTCACCATTTAAATAATATTCCATCCTACTATTATTTCTTCCAAAGTGGATAACCTCACATTTGCTAACATTATACTCCATCTGCCAGGTCCTCGCCCATTCACTCAGCCTATCCAAATCTCTCTGTATACTTTCCGTGTCCTCGACGCAATTCGATTTTCCACTTATCTTCGTGTCATCAGCAAATTTTGTTACCCTACACTCAGCCCCCTCCTCACGATTGTCTATGTATGTGGTAAACAGTTGAGGCCCCAGCACCGATCCCTGCAGCACACCACTAGTCACCAACTGCCAACCAGAAAAGCACCCATTTATTCCAACTCTCTGCTTCCTGTTAGAAAGCCAATCCTCAATCCACGCTAACACTTCACCCCCAACTCCGTGTACCGTAACCTTCTGCAGCAACCTTTTGTGAGGCACCTTATCGAACGCCTTCTGGAAATCTAAAAACACCACATCCACCGGTTCCCCTCTGTTTGCCGCACTAGTCACATCTTCATAAAAATCCAGTAAATTCGTTAAACACAACATCCCCTTCTTGAATCCATGCTGCATCTGCTTGATCGAACCGTTCTTTTCTAGGTGTCCTGCTATTTCTTTTTTAATGATGGATTCTAGCATTTTCCCAACTATGGACGTTAAGCTAACCGGCCTGTAGATACCCGCCTTTTGTCTGCTACCTTTTTTAAACAGCAGCGTAACAGTAGCTGTTTTCCAATCCACCAGCACTTCCCCAGAGTCCAGTGAATTTTGATAAATAACTACTAATGCATCGGCTATTACATCTGCCATTTCTTTCAGAACCCTGGGATGCATTCCATCCGGTCCTGGGAACTTGTCTACCTTCAGTCCCATTAGTCTAACAAGCACTACCTCTCCAGTAACAGTAATTGTATTAAGGACCTCATCTCCTACCTACCCTCTACCTTCAATATTCGGTAAGTTATTTATGTCCTCCACCATGAAGACAGACACAAAAAACTTATTTAAAGTCTCAGCCATTTCCTCGTTTCCCACCATTAAATCCCCCCTCTCGTCCTCCAAGGGTCCAACATTCACTCTAGCCACTCTCTTTATATATTTGTAAAAATTTTTACTATCATTTTTTAAATTTAGAGCTAGTTTAGTTTCATACTCTATCTTTCCTTTCTTTATCACTTTCTTAGTCATTCTTTGTTGTTTTTTAAATCTTTCCCAATCTTCTAATTCCCCATTATTTTTAGCCGCTCTGTATGCATCGGTTTCTAATTTAATACTCTCCTTTACTTCCTTCAATATCCACTGCTGGTTATCTCTTTTCTTACAGTCCTTCTTTATCACTGGAATCTATTTTTGCTGAGTACCGACAAAGATCTCCTTAAAAATCCTCCACTATTCCTCAGCTGTCCTACCAACCAGTCTGCGCCCCCAGTCTACATTAGCCAATTCCGCCCTCATTTAATCATACTTCCCTCTGTTCAAGCAGAGGACACTGGTTTGGGACCTTTCTCACCCTCCATCTGTATCAGAAATTTAACCATATTGTGGTCATTCATCCCAAGAGGATCCCTCACAAGAAGATCCCTAATTCTACCTGCCTCATTACACAGTACCAGACCTAAGATAACTCGCTCCCTTGTAGGTTCTGTAACATACTGTTCAAGGAAACTATCCTGACAGCATTCTAAGAACTCTTCTTCAAGTCCACCGCATCTGACTTGAGTCAACCAATCAATATGTCGAGACATGGTGCCTACATACGCCACCTAATTAACCCCATCTCCAACATCCCGTGGCCTTCCAGCCATCAGGCTTTCAATCTCCCCCATTGTCCCTGTAGGAGAAGATGTCCCATAATAAGAGGAAGCGGGAGAAGATGGGAGGTGGGGACCCTGAGCTCATCTCCTCACTCAGTTTCAGAAGCATGCCAGGGAAGCCAAGGACTGCACCACAGTAGTAAGGAGAACTGCTTAAATACTTGTCCCTCCTTGCACCGAACCAGGTGTTTTGTTTTGTAGGAAACAACCCCGATGAGGCATGGCCACCAGGAGTCAGCATTCCCCACTGTCCCTGCAGCGACCCAGTCAATAGGAGGGAAGGTCTGAGGAACCCTCAAAGGAATGCCCCAAAGAAACCTCCAAAGAAAGCACCTGCCAGTTGACACATACATCACATGCACGATCCACAGCTTGGATACGGTCACCTTGACCGGACATGTAAGAGATGAGGCTTTTGGGGCACTTTCAAGAGAGCACCACACAGCCACAGTTGTAAATCAGGTGAAGGCAGGAAGGTCCAAGGGCTTGAGTAGACAGAGGTCTTCTGGAGACAGCTGACCCCCAGCCAGATGCAGGCTGCTAGGATCAGTTCTCCTGAAGCTGCTTTAGATACAGAAGCAAAACCAAGGATTGCAGGAGGGACTATCAGCAATGCTCCACCAATTGCAAAGCTGTTTGGAGAAGGCCCACAACCTTCAGTCGCAGGAGGTCTGCTGGCATTGCATAACATTCAGGCCAACACTGCAAGGCTGGCAATCGCAGTGGGGAGCATGGAGGAGGAAATGGTAACCATGGGGAGCAGGAAGTGGTAGCAATGGGTGGCAGAGTTCAAGGCAAGGCCAAGTCTCAAAGCACCATGACTGAGGGCCTCAGGAGCATGCTGAAGGCACAGCTGTGGGCTTTGAGAGCTTAGCCCAGTCCCAGAAGGCACTATGAAAGGCTCCAGAGCTTGCCCCAATCTCACAGGGCTACTGCTGAGGAGCTTCAGAGCATGGCCCAGACTCAGAGGTATATCCATGAGGGGATCCAGAGCATAGCACAGCCTCAGAGGGCTATTGCTGAGGAAATCCAGAACTGGGTCCAGACTCAAAAGCCATCGCTGAGGCCTCACAAACCGTGGTGCAGATGCAGTTGAACCTCCAGGATTGGCAGAGTCAGGTGATGCCTGGACCTCACTCTAGCTTCCCCACCATCTCACAGAGTGTCCCAGCGGCCCATGGACACCTCAGGGGAGGAGAAAGTGCCCTGCTGGGGCCTTCCACCCAGGAGACCCCAGCTGTCCTAGTCCTTCTGAATTCCCCTTCTTCCTGACTGTGGTGCAACTCCCAAGCAGCAGGTTAATCAGGATGGCATGGCTACACCCATGACAACTGAAAGTTGGCCAGGGACCTGCAGGTCCTGGACGCCCAGGGGATGCCCAAGGGCATCACAGGCCATGGGGCGCAGAACACAACTGACCAACTCCAATGTGCATTCTGGGGAAGCACCTAGATGTAGCAGTAAGCAGAAGATTAAAAAGTTGTAGGATACCAAGAGGATATAGATAAATGCATACACTAGTTAGGAATTTGGCAATTGTCAATCTAAAAATTCACTAATAAATGTTATTGCACCCTATAGCTATGACTAATTGTGACCTGTCTCCCACAGGGAAGGCCGCACCCCAACCTTATGCATTGACTCAGATTGTCGTTCTGCACCTGGAGGCCCTTGCCCACCTTGTCTGCCATCTCCAGCTCGCAGCACCTGCGCCAGATCCCTGAATGCTGTGGTACTCAGTGCTCATCCAAAAACACCTTTAGGGTCATGAGGTCACTGGCCCCCACCACTGACGAGGTCTCAGCAGTCTGAGTTCGTCTGCTCCAGCCCCTACCAGGCTTCCAAACAGTCCAAGCATGGGGGCTGTGCAGGCCCACAGTGACATTCCCAGTACCCACTGGACTCTAGGACCTGCCATCCCCATCATCACTCCCACCATCCACGGGGCATTTGACTGCATGGTGGTGCTCCCGACCCTCACTTAGACTGGACCGGGCACCAGTTAGAGTCAGACAACAAGTTGGAATCAGACGTGTTGCACAAGGGCAACATTCCAGTTTGTAGCATAGCAAGTCGTTATCACTCTCCTGCCTGGACCAGTAACTCACTAACATGGCCAACCCGGGCCCATCACCCTGGTGTAATGTCAATGGGACCCATGGAAAAATCGTGGTACACCACACCTGCTAGTCAGAGAACATTGCATTAATGAGGGCCTCCCTCACTGTCCTGCCCTGCCTGACCCTTGCAGCCGCCTCTCTTCCATCCTCCATCTCCTCATCATCCTCCATTTCCTGCTCCTCAACAGCATCGGCCCAGTCCTTCTCCTCCAGGATATCTTCCCGCTGCTCCATTAAGTTGTGGAATGCACAGCAGATCACCATGATGTGGGAGATCCTCGGGGCAGGTCACAATTAGTTACAGCCAGCACTATTGGCTCAAATGC
The DNA here is from genome assembly GCF_965287045.1 of Carcharhinus amblyrhynchos. Lineage (NCBI taxonomy): Eukaryota > Metazoa > Chordata > Chondrichthyes > Carcharhiniformes > Carcharhinidae > Carcharhinus > Carcharhinus amblyrhynchos. Next base: position 74,542,903 of record NC_137338.1, read on the forward strand.
AACATTTGTTACAGCTCCATATTCTGGAGCAATAAAGTGCACATACTTCTGTTCCTCTCCACATATTTTCACATGGTTGTTAATGTATCAGGTGCGACAGACCTAATATTTATCACACCATTATGCTAGATTCATATTTGTCCTGTTTGGGGAAGGTGGGGCAGAGAAGAAAGGAGGGAAAGGGACAGAGACAGTCCATAATGTGATTCAACCCATACCTCTCACTATTGCCCAGTAACCTGTGTCCCCATGAGCCTGAACACTGGCAATGCAACACCATCCCATGCCATGAGCCTGATTAATGGGCTGTCAACCTTGCCATGGTGGGCATGTAGAGCCTAAGGATGGCTGTGAGGAGATCTCCATTGAAAACCCTTGAAGCATTGACCTGCATGCATCCACCTTGAAAGTCTGGTGCAGTGACTTCCTGGAATGACTTCCAGGCCAAGCCAACAATGGAGAAGCACTCATGGCTTTCGTATGACTGGTTGCCATTTTAGGAAGTGCTGCTGAATCTATGCAGTATGAAGAGCTGGACAGCTGCCAGGCCTGTTAGTGGGGCCTGCAATGGAATGTCTGCAATAAACCACTGAGCATGTCCAGCAGACAGCTGGCCGGGCAACCAGAGCATTATTAGTGGAGTTGGGACTTGATTTCATATGTAACCCCTTGGCAGTCATTCAATGGGCAGGGGGAATGTACAGAACTTGAGTCTCAAGACAGCAGTGACCTCTGACCCCAGACCGCAACGAGCTCCCCCCAACTCCTGCGCCTTTGCAAGCCCTCCATCCCATCCTGCACTATGGCAGCAGCTGAGGCCCCTGCCAGGGACTGATGCTCAGTGGTACCCCCTACTCGCTCCCATTCACTGCTACTGTGCTTGAGCCACACTCTTAAAGAGCAGTAGTGATTCACGCCAGCATGAGGAGGAGGGGGGAAGCAGCTGTGATAATGATAATGATAGTGAAAATCCAGTCAAATTCACGCAGATGGCACTAGTCAAAAGGCTCCAGGAAGAAAGCAAACTTACGCACTGGGCACAAATTGGATTTTTTCCTTGCATGATACCTTTCCAGATCGCTACATTCGATGATCGATGACCACAGTGAGGTAGTAAAATTGTGCACTGTATTTCCCAACGGTGTTTCTCATAACTAAGATAAAAGCAAACAAATGTTCAATTTGTAAGAAATGTGAACACGATTCCAATATTCAGATCCCATACCAGACCTTATTACTTTTGACTTAACATAGTGCCACATTGGTCCCATAGCCCATTTTATTTTGTGAACTATTATTATATTACTATTGTTATATTACCAATTTCCATGATTGTACTTATACAAGTTTGATCTGGGATTAAGTTAGGTGTATTTACCATTATTGTTTCGTGAATTATAAGAGCCACAAACTGAAGCTTCACACAGGATCCTTCAAAATAATTTGCCAATCATTAATTTCCAGTACTAAACATGGCCGTTCTGAATAGGAATTTCATTGTTGGCAATTGTTCAAAACAAACAGAGGATTCTACAGCACATCTGCAGCAAATAAATCCTGCAGAGTCAAAAGAGGAAGGGTGGGTGATGTTGGACAAAGTCTGTCTCCAGTTACTGAACAAGTCAGAAGTAGCTGGTGAGGTCATTTCCACAAGAAATTTGTCTCATTTGAGCGGTGCCACTTCTCTGAGATTCACCGCTGTCTTGGGCAGTACGGTTTGACATTTGTTTTTGGAGAGGTGAGATTGTAGTTCCTTGACTTCACTTACTGGAAGAAAATTTGTCAAATATCAAAGTTTGGTCTTGTTTATTTTTAAAGACTCAAACCCATTAAATAAAAGGCTAGTTTGTTTTAAAGTTATTTGTACAAACTATACTGAAAGGTCTGGAGAGACTCCAAAGTAGTCATGATGTGGGTGTGCCGGCGTTGGACTGGCGTAAACACAGTAAAAAGTCTGACAACACCAGGTTTTAGTCCAAACGATTTATTTGATAATAGACTCACAAGCTTTCGAGGTTTCCCTCTTCGTCAGGTGAATGGAGAGTTCTGGCCTCAGACAGAGCATATAAAGCACAGACAGTTTAGAGATTACTGATTAGAATGCAAATCCTTACACTTAACCTGCTGTTCAAGACCTGAAGTGGCTGACAATGTGAGTGGAAGGAGCACTGATCACAGGTTACAGAGATGTGTATTGTCTCTAGACAGTACAGTAAGTGAGGTTTTGCAAACCCAGTGACCACAATTCCACACAACCCTGCCACAGCAACCTCTGCAAGACATGCCGGATCATCGACATGGATACCATCATCACACGTGAGAATACCATCCACCAGGTACATGGTAAATACTCTTGCAACTCGGCCAACATTGTCTACCTGAACGTTGCAAGAAAGGATGTCCCGAAGCATGGTACATTGGGGAGACCATGCAGATGCTACGACAACGGATGAATGAACATCGCTCGACAATCACCAGGCAAGACTGTTCCCTGCCTGTTGGTGAACGCTTCAGTGGTCACGGGCATTCAGCCTCTGACCTTCGGGTAAGCATTCTCCAAGGTGGCCTTCACGACACACGACAGCGCAGTGTCGCTGAACAGAGACTGATAGCCAAGTTCCGCACACGGGGACGGTCTCAACAGGGATCTTGGGTTCATGTCGCACTATCTGTAACCCCCATGACTTGCCTGGGTTTGCAAAATCTCACTTACTGTACTGTCTGGAGACAATATACATCTCTGTAACCTGTGATCAGTGCTCCTTCCACTCACATTGTCAGCCACTTCAGGTCTTGAACAGCAGGTTAGGTGTAAGGATTCGCATTCTAATCAGTAATCTCTAAACTGTCTGTGCTTTATATGCTCTGTCTGAGGCCAGAACTCTGCATTCACCTGACGAAGAGGGAAACCTCGAAAGCTTGTGAGTCTATTATCAAATAAATCAGTTGGACTAAAACCTGGTGTTGTCAGACTTTTTACTGAGACTCCAAAGTGCAGTGAGATGACATTCTCAAAGTTCTTCTTGCACTATTCAGTCTAGTAAACTTCAGTGCCTGATCATGAGTTTTTCCTCTTGGCTGTTAAGAAAAAAAGAAAATCTTGCTTAATTTTACTGACCTTCTTGCAGAACACACAGTAGACCAGTGGTTCCCTACCTTTCATATGTTACAGTAGAGGTGTGCCATGACAAAATATTAATGCAGACCTATCTTCTCTGTCTTCTTCCCTTAATGGAAATTTCGTTTTTAACTTCTCTCTGCACTTTTGCCTGATTTTTAAAATCCCTCCCTCTCTCTCTCATCTCTCAGAATTTTTGCATCCTTTTTGAGTTTTTGTTTTTTGTGTAGGCCTTTGTTTTCAGCTCCAATCCCACTGGTCATGCACATGGGCCTGACCAACATAAAACAATCTAAATCACGCAATTGTGGCTCTTTCCCAGCCGGTGCATGCACAGGAAGCCCAACATTCATCGGGTCATGGAAATGCTAACCACATAGCTGAAGGTTAGTTTTAGCTTAATTACATAAATTTAAAATTATTTTGTATCTTTTATCATGGTAAACTTGGGTGGTTTCGTGGCACACTCGTTGGGAACCACTGCAATAGACAATAGTGATGTAATTTATCTGAATTTTCAAAAAGCCATTGGTAACGTGTCTCATAATAGATTAATGAATAAGGTGAGAGAATGTGGAGCCAGGAAATAAGTGGCAGAGTAGATTGCCTTCATGACAAAAGCAGAAAGTGGGTGTAAAAGATAGGGATATTGAGAGTGACACATGGTGGGAAGGATCAGTGTTGGGGCCTCTGCAGTTCATAATTTACATTTAGTGATTTGGAATTAAAAAAAACACAATGGCTGATAACTTGTGATCTGTGGAATGATGTATCCAGCAGGTACCTGAGAATGCACTGAGGTATCCCTTGGAAGTCCCCAGGAAAGAATTGCATGGGAATTGCCTAGAAGTTCAAACTTCCAATTGGCAATTACCCTGTACTGGGAGCCATCTGATATTCCATTTAAAACAGAGCCTTTGATGGTTCCAAATGTCTTACTAGAATGGTTTCCCTGGAAAAGTTGGAATTTTAAAACCATTAAGGCCTGGGCATCTAAAATATACACTTCCCTGTCCTGTTGATCACCTGTGCCATCCTATCCACTTACCTTACACTCAACTTCTCCCTAGCTTCTCAAAATGGCTGGGTTGCTTTAAATTTACCTGCTTTAAGGCAGTTACTGCTGTGAAAGGGGATTATACTGTTACCCTACAAGACTCAACTGAAGCCTTGGGAACCCGCTGCATGGCATATTTCTCACAGCCTGATTGGGAAGGTCTGGTGAGAAAGACGTAAGTGCATTTCAGTGGAAGTAAAAAAGGAGCAGATGATAATCCAATGGGATAGGGATAAAACTTCTGAGGAGTGGCAATTTTAAATTTGCAGATGGGTCCAAATTTGGAGGTGGGGTGAGGGGGGGACATTGGGGATTGTCAATATTCAGGAGGACTGTACAAATAAAAGGAGGACATTAATAAGAATGCACAAATGAAGTTAAACATAGATAAAAATGAGATAGTATACTTTTGTCAGAAGAATCTGGAGTTCGTTTATTACTTGGAAGATGCACGTCCAGGTAGAAGGAAGAAATATCATTCATAAAATGCTGTGCTACATTACCAGACCATAGAAAAAGCAAAACATGAATTTATCTTCAGAGGGATAGAGTTGAAAAGGAAGGAAGGTAAACTAAACTTGTCTCAAACCTTGTTTAGACTACACTTTGAGTATTATATGCAGTTTATATATTTAAAAACCATATTTTAAAGAAGTAGATCAAGGCATTGGAGTGGCTGCAAAGAAGATGTACAAACAAAAATGCTTGGAGAGACATTTCAGGAAAGGGTTGCCAAGCTGTGTCTCTTTTCTCTTGAATCTTCATTTCCAGTTTCAAGAGTCATCCAGACAGGAGAGCAATGTTAAGTTGTCTTGGGGGATTGAAATCCATTCATGGATATGACAAAAAAGATGGTGAGCTATAAGCACAAGTTGCCACAGAGGATTATGCTATAATGGCAATAACAAGAATCTGGCTCAAACAAGAACAGGAATGGTAACTGAACATTCCTGGTTACGTTGTATTCAAGACAAATTAAGGAAAATTAGAGTAGGGTTGATAGGCATTTCCACCATACCACACTATGAACCCATATCTAACCCACCAAGAGTGAGATGAAGGAGTGGGTGGCATGGTGGCACAGTGGTTAGCACTGCTGCCTCACAGCTCCAAGGACCTGGGTTTGATTCCAGCTAGGGCCACTGTCTGTGTGGAGTTTGCACGTTCTCCCCACTGTCTGCATGGATGCTCTGGTTTCTTCACACAGTCCAAAAATCTGCGGGTTAGGTGCATTGGTCATGCTAAATTACCCTTTAGTGTTCCAGGATGTGTAGGTTAGGGGATTAGTGGGATAAATAGGTGGGGTTACTGGCACAGAGGCTGGGTGGGATAGCTGTCAGTTCAAACTTGATGGGCTGAATGACTTCCTTCTGCACCATAGGGTTTCTATGGTTTTCTATGATTCCAGCCATCAGTGCAGCTTGAGCAGTCGTGGTGACAACTGGAAGAATGAGAAAAATAAGATGGAGTCAGAGCAAGATAAGCAAACGCAAATAAGCATGTAGAAATATGATATTGCGGCAATAAGAGAACTGGCTCAAAAAAAGGACAAGATTGGGTACAGTCTAGGGTGCAAAGTGTGCAGGAAAGTTAAGCAAGGAATTAAAGATGAGGGATGGCAGCATTTACAAAGATAATGACTGGGATTTTCCGCCCCTATTTTTGGCTGGCAAGAATATCGAAAGGACGAGTCCCAAAACAACTTTCTTGCCAGTGCTGTGCCCATGCTCCCGCTAATGACATAACTTGGTTCCCGCCATGCAAAGACAGAAACTTCATTTAAAGACATTAACATTTACTTAGCAGGTCTCCTCATTGCATCCCTCCACATACGGATTTTCTTTTCCTCCTCCCCGACACCTCCAACCATCCTACCTCATCGGTGTGACATCGTGTCGTCAGAGTTTACAAAAGTTTTCGTAAAACATGAACCTGATGAACAGTTCCCACCAGGGATGCACAGCTAAGTACAGCCCTCAGGGATGGAGTGGGAATGAGGGTCAGGGTCATGCCGCTGTGGCAACTTGTGCCACAACTCACCATCTTATTTGTCATTTCCATGAATGCATTTCAATCCCCCAAATCTACTTAGCATGCACACCTGTCTGGATAACTTTTGAAACTGGAGAGAAGGGTTCAAGAGAAGAGAAAACCAGCCTGTCAACTCTTTCCTGAAATATGTACCTATGCATTTCTGGTATCATGCTTGTAAATGATATGTGCTGATGAGGGGGTTGGGGGGAAGCTGCTATTGAGGAGGCCTGGAGTGAGGGGGCAGAAAAAGGTTCCCCATGTCCATGGAATGTCCCCCATGACTGTGAGGAGGCGGGGCAAGCTTGTTTTTATACTTATTTCTGTGAGATAAGGGTGCCCTTTCAAAAAGAATGTCTCTAGCATTCTTTTCAACTAGATTTTGAAAAATATGGCAGTCAGTGAAGTTGTTAAGCTACTCACTGCTTTTTCCACCAAAGACATCACTTAGTTAAAAAACAGAAAATTAGAGGGGTCAAGTACAGAATATAAAACAAAAAACAGAAAAATGTTGGAAAAACTCAGCAGATCTGAGGAGAGAGAAAAGAGAGTTAATATTCTGAGTCTGTATGACTCTTCTTCAGAGTTAAACAGTGGGTGAAGTGTGATGAATTATATGCTATATATGAGGAGGTGTGGCAGTCAGAGCAGAATAGAAGGTCAGTGATTGGTGGGAACTAGGAGAGATTGCAACTAAGAGGTGTAAGTCATGAGACTGAGGAAGTGTTAATGGCTGGATAAGGTGCTAGGATTTGCACAAAGGTAAGATAAGAATGTATTAATGGGAGGATAAAGGTCAGTGCTTAATGAAAACAAAACTTATTTACCTTGTCAAAGATATAATTTTGCCCTTTATTACATAATCTATTTCTTAGTTTGTACATAAAGGTGTTTCCAAATAAACTTGTTGGACTTTAACCTGGTGTTGTGAGACTTCTCAGTGTACATAAAGTTTGTAAGGGCTCACTAAAACTGGAAATTCTGGTTTGGTAAAATTACATTCTGAAGGACCTGCACTTCCTTTATGGAGATTTCCACATAATAAATGATTTCTTATCACCTCCAAATGATAAATTCTGTATTTGCTTAGATTAAAAGTTTCTCATTTTAAGTAGCTAATTAGTTTCAAAGTTGTAACTTTTTAAAATATTTGGTTACAGCTAAGAAGCAATATTGAATGTAATCTACAGGCCAGCAACTAATGGTAAGCTGTAGAGAAACAAATTTGATAGGAAATTATATAGTAATGCAAAACTGCAAAGCAGTTATAACAGAAGACTTTAAGTATCCTAATTTTTACCAGGAAGTAATAGTGTAAATGGCATAGAGAGGGAAGAATTCCTGAAGTGTGTTTGAGGTAATTTTCTACATTAGTATGTTTCCAGTCCAGTGAGGAAAGGGGCATTGTTAATCCAGTGAGAAAAGCAGCATTGCTGTATCTGGTAATCCAGTGATGAAAGCTGTATTGCTGGATCTGATAATCCGTTGAGGAAGGCAGCATTGCTGGATCTGGTAATCCATTGAGGAAGGCAGCATTGCTTATCTCATTGTAGGGAATGAGTGGATCATGTGTCAGTAACAGAATATTTGGTAGGAAATGATCTTAGCATCATAAGGTTCAAGTAAGTAATGAAAAGGACAGGCTACAGATAGAAATTTCAGAGGCGAAGTGATAAAAAAGTCTCTTTCTTGGAGATTCAGCTGCATGAGTCGATCTTTCTCTGAGAGTTGCTGTTTTAGAAACAACAGCGAGAGGTATTATTTTCTGTCTCAAATCTGGAGACTGGGAGCTGCTAGAGACTAGGTTTACTTTTGAGATTTTGCTGTTAGAGGATATATCCTTCTTTGGAAACTGCTGTCTGGATCTCTGTCCAGAAGTGTTAAAAGGCTGAAAATCCAATACCACACGATCATACTTGCCTCTGTGCTACTTCTGAAGAAGGGTGTATGTCTATGGGGTATTGTTTTAAACTGGAACAATATAGATAACTAGCTATCTTTTAATTGATAAAAGTTACGCTAATTCTTTTTCTAATATTCTAACTGTGTTCTTAAATAAATTTTGTTTTGATAAAAGCTTCCTGGTGGGTCACTTGAATCATACCTGGAGTTAAACACGTTATGCTCAGAATATGCTTAGAATATAAAAGTAGGGAGGTCTTGCTGCAACTGTACAAGGTACTGGTGAGGCCGCAGCTAGAGTACTGTATGCAGTTTTGGTCGCCGCACTTGCGGAAGGATATATTGGCCTTGGAGGGAGTGCAGAGGAGGTTTGCTAGGCTGATACCGGAGATGAGGGGGTTGGCCTATGAAGAGAAACTAAATAGACTGGGTCTGTACTCGTTGGAGTTTAGAAGGATGAGGGGGGATCTTATAGAGACGTATAAGATAATGAAGGGGATGGATAGGGTAAAGGTAGAGAGATTCTTCCCACTTAGAAAGGATAGCAGGACTAGAGGACACAGCCTCAAGATAATGGGGGGGCAGTTTAGATCAGAGTTGAGGAGGAACTTCTTCATTCAAAGGGTGGTGAATCTCTGGAATTCTCTGCCCATTGAAGTGGTGGAGGCTACCTCGCTAAATATATTTAAGTCACGGGCAGATAGGTTTCTGACAGACAGGGGAATTAAGGATTATGGGGAAAATGCGGGAAAGTAGAACTGATCCACTTCAGATCAGCCATGATCTTATTGAATGGCGGGGCAGGCTCGAAGGGCTAGATGGCCTACTCCTGCTCCTATTTCTTATGTTCTTATGTTCATCCTAATGCCAAAATCAAATGTAAAATTTAGGGTATAGGCTAATTTCATAAAATACCTTGGAGTTTCTGATCTGGTCCTTAACACTGTCTAGACTAAGAAAGATTAACTGGGCAAAAACCAATTGGGACTGGGCTGAATAAATTGGAGTCAAATGTTGGCAGGAGAAACAATTGCTGGTCAATGAACTACTGTCAAATGAGAAATGATTTGGGTACAGTCAAGGTATATTCCTTCAAAAGTGAAAAACAAATCCAGAGCTCTCTGGATGACAAATGAGACAGAAATTAAGATAAAGAAGAAAAAGTGTGCTTATTATGACAGCTGACAGGTAGAAAATACAGTTAAAAATAAAGCTGAATACAGAGACTCAAAAGAAGTGAAAAAACAGAAGGAGTATGAAAAGAGACTGGCAGCTAGCACAAGATAATCCAAAATTCTTAGTAAATGGAAAAAGGAATATTGGGACTAAAAGGAGTTTTTGCAAATGGAGGCAGAGGCACTGCTGAGGTACTAAAATTAATATTTTCCAAGGAAGAAGATGCTCCCAGGCCAGTGTAAAATATGAGGCAATTCAGACTCCAGAAGGGTTTTAAATTGAAAAGGATCAGGTAGATTGTCTTTATTTAAAAGTTGATAAGACAGTGGGACAGGATGAGATGCATCCAAGGACACTGAACAAAGTGAGAGTGGAAATTGCGGAAGTACTGGTCATAATTTTTTAGACTCCTTAGACTCGGGTGGTTCCAGAGGACTGGAGAATTGCAAAGGTTACAGCTTTTTCAAAAAAAGCTGTGATGATAAACTCAGCAACTACAGGTCATTAACTGCAGTGGTGGAGAAAGAGAAAAAAATAGTCCAGAACAAAATTAATAATTTCATGGGCAAATATGGATTAATTAAGGAAAGCCAGCAAGGGAATCATGTTTGACTAATATGCTGGAGTTTTTGTGGGGAGATAAAGAAAGGTGATGAGGGAAATACGTTGATGTAGTGTACACAGACACCAGGAGGGTAAGGCAGGGGAAAGGAAGGGGCTTTTGACATAGTGCCACAGAATTGAGCAAAGTTATAGTTCATGGAATAAAAGGGACAGTGGCATAACTGCAGAACTTTGCTGAGTGTCAGGAAATGGAGGGTAGAAGTGGAAAGTATATAGTGGGATTCCCCAGAGATAGGTATTAGAACCTGTATGTTTCTTCATATGTATTAATGAACAAGATGTGGGTGTGCAGCGCATAATTTCAAAACTTGCAGATGACAGAAAACTTGGAAGTACTGTAAATTATGAGGAAGACAATGATAGGCTTCAAGAAAGCCTAGACTGCTGAAATAAGGAAAGGCAATATATTGTGGCCAAACGGGCCATCTAAAGTGGCAATTTGTAAAGCACTCTGGGACAATTGGGCAAAACTAAAACGACAGGCAGCAACCTAAAAGACAGAGACAAACAGGCTGCAACCCTGACGAGTGAATAAACAGGATATGGGTCATCTCCAGGATGAAACAGACTTTCTACTCACACTGGGTTGCCTACCAGACATGAGGGCACCGTGACCCCTCGTTTGGGAGGAAGATGTGAACTCTATGTGCCTCCAGCACCTACAGGCATGGCCGTTGGGTATACACAGTAAGAAGCCTCACAACACCAGGTTAAAATCCAACAGGTTTATTTGGTAGCAAACGTCACTAGCTTTCGGGGCTCTGCGCACAACCAGTGATCAAGCCCTGATCGATTGATTGACAGGGATCAGGAGACAGCCCAAGAAGGACATGAAACCAAGGAGGGATAAAAAGCTGCCGCACAACAGAGATTCTTCTCTCTCTCACTCTCTCTCTCTCTCTCTCTCTCTCTGACCCCACAAACGGGCTACAACAACAGTGACCATCGCCAGCGACAACCAACACGAGGAGGGCCACCATACCCAAGAAGGAAGGAAGACCAGAGGCAGAGTGCCAGGCCAGACCAAAGGACCAGACTATGCAGAAGACGACCGAGACCAATGCAAAGATAAAGGCCAATATCAGTGTGGGTACTTGCCAGTCATGCAAAGTTAAATTAAGGTCTTATATTGGACTTGAACTCTAGTATTCTTTGTAGGATAACTTTTTGTTGGTTGGGTGGGTGATTATCGATTGTTTGTCTTAAGTAAATATTGATTGTACTAACAAGACATCTACTCGCAGTTATTTGTCCACCGTATAATGATTAAAACAGACTGCGGCAGGCACAACAATATAACAAAGGATGTAATTCTAACGAGTACGCAGAGCAGGGGGACCTGGGGTACATGTGCACGATTTTTTGAAGACAGCAAGCGAGTTGAGTGAGCAGTTAATAATGCAGATGTGATGCTAGACTTTGCAAAGGCATAAAATACAAAAGCAAGGAAGTTATGTATAAAACATTGGTTCAGCTGGATTATTGCATCAGTTCTAGGTACCACACTTTAGGAAGAATTGTTGAGGGTGCAGTAAAGATGCACAAGAACAGATCAAAGGATGTGACATTTGAGTTTTGTAGGTAGATTGACAAAGCTGGGGCTGTTACCCTTTGAAAAAAGAAGCTCAAGAGGAGATTTAATAGAGGTGTTCAAAATCATTAGGGGTCTGAAAAACATAGCTACTAAGAAACTGTTCCTATAGATGGAAAGGTCAAAAATGAGAAAGGAGCAATTTAAGATGAGTGGCAAATGAAACAGAGGTGACATGAGGAAATATGTTGTTATGCAATGATTATTTAGGATCTGGAGTCCATTCCTCAAGTGAGGATGATGTGGTAGATTCAGTTTTGCTTCCAAAACTTAATTGGATATGGCTACTCTCTGTGAAACAATCCTGTCAGTCCTAGTACCCCTGGATTTCTGTAGGGATGAAATACAGAAATAAACTTGAGTTTATTTCAAGTGCCCACCCAATTTCATTTTGAAATCATTGATTATTTCCACTTCCACCACCCTCATGGACAGGGAGTTCCAGTTCATTCCCAAGTCATACTCTTTTGGTAATTTAAAGAAAAGTTCTTCCTCACATTACCCCAGCATTTCTTACCCAAAACCTTACATTTGTGTAACTTAGTCCACATAATATGAGCTAAAGGGAACAGTTTTCCTTGTCTACCTTATCCAAATCTGTTGTAATCTTGTACACCTCTATCAAGTCTCCCTTAAATCTCCCTTGCTCCAATGAAGACAACCCCAGTTTTTCCAACCTAACCTTGTAACTAATACTCCCATCTCTGGAACCATTTTGATGAATGTCTTCTACACACTCTCAATTGCCCTCACATGCTTCCTAAAACTGATGACCAGACTGGATGCAATACTGAAGCTGGGGCCTAACCAGAGCTTTTTATTGCGCTGATGTTAAGTACATTGTACATGCTTTGATACTCAATGTCTCTATTTATGAATCCTAAAATCAGATACGTTTTGTCAACCACCATCTCTTCTTAACCAACTTCCTGCAAAGATCAGTGCACATGCACTCTTAGGTACCTCTGTTCCTGCACACTGTTTAAAAAGTATGCTATTAAATCTATGTTGCCTCTCCCAATCCCTTCTACCTAAATGCATCACCTCACATTTCTCTGTATTAAACTTCATCTGTCATTTGCCTGACCATTCTGCTGGCCTATCTATCTCACGCTAAAGTCAATCTGTCTCATCCTAATTATTTGCCACTCCCCAAGTTTCAAATCATCAGCACATTTTGTAATCCTACGCTGGACTGAAAGGTTTTGCAGGGCTATAGGAAAGGGCAGCGGAGAAGTGGGGCTAGCTGAGTTGCTGCTATAGAGAGCTAGCACAAACATGGATGGAATGCGGCTTCTGTATTGTAACCATTCTATAGTTCTAGAAAGGACATGTAAAGCCTGGCACTTAGTGTGGCAATTACCACCATTCCCTCAATGCTTCCCTGCACTTACGTTTCAAAATTGACTTAGTTTTTTTTAACCAATCATTTCTGGTTTCATGTTGCATTTGAAAATACAAGCTTAGAATAAATATAAAAAATCATAAAGCAACTAACTGTATTTAAGCTCAACTTTACATACTATTCAATTTTATGACCTCTTTCAGTTTGTTTCACTGCCAGCTGCCAAACAAGTGATTTTCTATTGTCACAATTGAAACGATTAAGTTAACATAGCTTGATTTTCTTACAAATACTCCTTTCACTTACTTATGTCTGACTGCCTGCACAAAAATGGTAACCTATGCAATTTAGAAATGCAGTTGTTTGAGGAAGTAGTATCATACTTAGGTAGTGGTGGATTTTGAAGAAATCCTTACCTAGATTTTTGAACTGCAAAACCAAACTGATAGGAAAATCACAAAGATGTCATATCAGAAAAGCGTAAGGGGAGAAAAACAGGATGTTTTGCACAAGATGTGTCAGAGAGATATGCAAATATGAAGAGTGTATTTGCACAGCTGAGTAAAAGACTGATTGATTCATTGAGATCCATAGAATCATACAGTGTAGAAGGAGGCCATACAGCCCTTGGAGTCTGCACTGACCACATTCCCACCCAGGCCCCATCCCCATGCATTTATCCTGGCTAGACCCCCGACACTAAGAGGCAATTTAGCATGGCCAGTCCACATAACACACATGTCTTTGGACCGTGGGAGGAAACCGGAGCAGACACAGGGAGAATGTGCAAACTCCACACAGACAGTGATCCAAGCCAGGAAGCAAACCCAGGTCCCCGGCGCAGTGAGGCAACAGTGCTAACCACTGTGCCAATCATTGTGCTCAAATTGATTGAATCTTTCAGGTCAGATGGCCAAAATACAGGATATAAAGATGAACAGATGTCTATCAAATGGTGCAGAGATTTAAAAAAAAATAAAAGAATGTGTTCCATAGCCTGAGCAGGTAATGCAAAGGCTGGCAGACGTCTATTAAGAAACAGGAGCAGGAGTAGGCCATCTAGCCCTTCGAGCCTGCCTTGCCATTCAATAAGATCATGGCTGATCTGAAGTGGCTCAGTTCCACTTTCCCGCTTTCTCCCCATAACCCTTAATCCCCTTGACTACCAAAAACCTATCTACCCGTGTCTTAAATATATTTAGCGAGGTAGCCTCCACCACTTCAACGGGCAGAGAATTCCAGAGATTCACCACCCTTTGAGTGAAGAAGTTCCTCCTCAACTCTGATCTAAACTGCACCCCCCCCCCCTTATCTTGAGGCTGTGCCCTCTAGTCCTGCTGTCCTTTCTGAGCGGGAAGAATCTCTCTACCTCTACCCTATCCATCCCCTTCATCATCTTATACGTCTCTATAAGATCCCCCTTCATCCTTCTAAACTCCAACGAGTACAAGCCCAGTCTATTCAGCCTCTCTTCATAGTTCAACCCCCTCAACTCCTCTGTTGAACCTCCTCTGCACTCCCTCCAAGGCCAAAATATCCTTGCGCAAGTGCAGCGACCAAAACTGCACACAGTACTCCAGCTGCGGCCACACCAGTGCCCTGTACAGTTGCAGCAAGACCTCCCTACTTTTATATTCTATCCCCCTCGCAATGAAGGCCAGCGTCCCATTTGCCTTCCTGATCACCTGCTGCTCCTGTAGGCTGGGTTTTTGCGACTCATGCACAATGACCCCCAGGTCCCTCTGCACCATAGCATGCTGCAGCTTTTCGCCCTTTAAATAGTAATCCCTCCTACTATTATTCCTGCCAAAGTGGATAACCTCACACTTGCTAACATTGTATTCCATCTGCCAGGTCCTCGCCCACTCGCTTAGCCTATCTAGATCCCTCTGCAGACTTTCTACACCCTCCGCACAATTTGCTTTTCCACTTATCTTTGTGTCATCAGCAAATTTCGACACCCTACACTCAGCTCCCTCCTCCAGATCATCTATATAAATGGTAAATAGCTGAGGCCCCAGCACCGATCCCTGGGGCACTCCACTAGTCACCAACCGCCAATCCGAATAGCACCCATTGATACCTACTCTCTGCCTCCTATTAGACAGCCAATCCTCTATCCACGCTAACACCTTACCCCCAACTTCATGCCCCCTAACCTTCTGTAACAACCTTTTGTGCGGCACATTATCAAACGCCTTTTGAAAATCGAGAAACACCACATCCACTGGTTCCCCTCCGTCCACCGCACTAGTCACATCCTCATAGAATTCCAATAAATTTGTCAGACACGACTTCCCCTTAACAAATCCGTGCTGCGTCTGCTCTATCAAACAATTCTTCTCAAGGTGCCTCGCTATTTCTTCTTTGATGACGGATTCAAGCATTTTTCCTACAACAGATGTTAAACTAACCGGCCTATAATTCCCTGCCTTTTGCCTGCTACCCTTTTTAAACAGCGGCATAACATTAGCCGTTTTCCAATCTTTTGGCACTTCCCCGGAATCCAGTGAGGTTTGGAAAATAATCACTAAGGCATCCACTATCACCTCTGCCATTTCCTTCAGAACCCTGGGATGCATTCCATCCGGTCCTGGGGACTTGTCCACCATCAGTCCCGCTAGTCTATCGAGCACTACCTCTCTAGTGACAGTGATCGCATTCAGGCCCTCAACTCCTACCATCCTTCTATCTTTAATACCCGGCAAACTATTCACGTCCTCCTCCGTGAAGACCGAGGCAAAAAACTTATTTAAGGCCTCAGCCATTTCCTCATCCCCCACCACTAAATCCCCCCTCTCATCCTCTAAGGGTCCAACATTCACCCTAGCCAGCCTCCTCCTCTTTATATATTTATAAAAACTCTTACTATCCTTTTTCATATTTAGTGCTAGTTTAGCTTCATAGTCTATCTTTCCTTTCTTTATCAACTTCTTCGTCACTCTTTGTTGATTTTTAAACCTCTCCCAATCTTCTATTCGCCCACTACTTTTAGCCACTCTACAGACATCAGCTTTTAATTTAATACTCTCCTTTATCTCCTTCGTTAACCACAGCTGATTATCCCTTCTCCTACGATCCTTCTTTACCATCGGAATAAATTTCTGCTGAGCACCAAAAAAGATCTCCTTAAAGATCCTCCACTGTTCCTCAGCAGTCCTACCGACCAATCTGTGCCCCCAATCTACATTTGCCAATTCCTCTCTCATCCTATCGTACTCCCCTCTGTTCAAACAGAGGACACAGGTCCAGGACCCTACTTTCTCATCCTCCATCTGCATCAAAAACTCAACCATACAATGATCGCTCTTCCCAAGAGGATCCCTCACAACAAGGTCCCTAATTCTACCTGCCTCATTACATAACACCAGATCTAAGATAGCTTGCTCCCTCTTCGGCTCCAGCACACACTGTTTGTAATGCTTACATTGCTCTTGAAACAAGAACACAGAGTAGAAAAGACGTGAATGAGAGGGAACAAATATGGGCTATTCCACTTAGTACATTTATAGTTAATGATCTGTTTGGAACTGTAGATTGCTCTGGCCAAATATTGTAATGTGTTGTTTGCTGCTGTCTGACGAAAGATTTGCTGCAACTTATTGTTGTCAGGTTCCATTACCTTGCATAAAAAAGCTGACAAAACAAACAAACACAAACTGTTCAAGAAATAAACACTGTGTGTTATGGGAACAGGATAACTCAAGAGTCCCTCAAGCCGTTTCCACCATTTAATTGGATCGATACTGATCTGTACCATAACTCCACTTACTAGCCTTTGATCCATATCCCCTGAAAACCTAATAAAAATCTATCAATTTTAATGTTGAAAATTATAAAATAGGAAGTTAATTTGCTGATATCAAACAAAACAAAACTCAGTTGGATACTTTTGATCCAATGATTGAGGCTGGAAACATCCTGAAGAAGTCCCTGTATAATGAGTCAAAATCCTGGAACTCCCTTTTCAACAACACTGTGTGAGTATCTCACAGACATAAATTGCAGCAGTTCAGAAAGAAGGCCCAGCACCACCTTAAGGGTAACTAGTGTTATGAACTCAGTCAAAACCAGTATTTTGTTCTAAAAAAAGTAATCCAAAATCCTAGCTATTTATTGAAAGAATGAAGCTATAAAATTCCAGAGCCTAATTTTTTTTTCACTATTCAACAGCCAAACAAGGCCAACACTAAATACTATCTTGGGTCACCCATCTATACTTAACCCTGAATCAACATAAATTACACATGAATTAACAGGAAACTTGTGGTCGAGATACGTTGTGTATACTAAATGCAAATTGGCTCTGCATACCATTCAGCATACACCATCTCTTTTAGTCCTTCTACACTCTGTCTTCCTCAAGGATACAAAGAACAACAAAGAACAACCCAGCACGGGAAACAGGCCCTTCGGCCCAACAAGCCCGCACCGCCGCATCCCCTACACCTATTCTACCCTGCGTATCTACAATTAGAACCCCTGACTTAGCCAGATTCAGGGGAGAATAGTGTCAATTTGGTAAAACCAATCAGCCTAAGAGCACATCTTTGGGGTGTGGGAGGAAACCGGAGCGCCCGGAGGAAACCCACGCAACCACAGGGAGAATGCACAAACTCCCACAGACACAGGCCCAAATCCATGTATCTGCACAGCTAGCAGTGCTAGTCACCGAGCTGTTGCGGCGCCCGTCTACCGGTCCAGGATCAAGCACACACACCGACACGAAGTACTAGGCCACTCCCGGAACCTCCAGGAGCAGCCCATGCACGACCCACCGTGTGCATGCCCCTCGTTTGACAACGAGGTGGACCTTCACCTGCGGAGTGAAAAGACAAAAACGTTAATCACAAGCCTGCCTTTCCGATGTCTCCCGAGGTTCTAACCCTTATTCAATAACCCCTACCATAACCCTCCATCCTCGTTTCACTCATGTGCCTATCTAACTGAACCTTAAACGAGTTCAACGTTCCCGCCTCCACCACCCCACTCGGTAGCGCGTTCCATACCCCCACTACTCTCTGCGTAAAGAACCTTCCTCTCATATCCAAATTATACCTCTCCCCCCTCACCCTTAAATCATGTCCTCTTGTATTCGTAACCAAGGATGTAGTCTGACCACCAACTGACATCAGTGCACATCCAGAATTGTACAGGCAAGCTCTTCACCAAAAATGGTATGTTTGTAGAACCTCTTCAACTCTGTCTACCCTGTTCTGAATGGTGTAGATCCACCAATGTTATCTTCAAGAAACAAATCACCACAGAAACTTCATATTTACCCATTTTCAACTTTTGGATCTAGCCCTCATCTTCTTCAACCTGCCTGTACTACATCACTGGTCTCATCACCTGAACTCCAGTAGCTCTGGGTCCTTTTATATAGTTTCAACCAGCTTCCTTCACCCCAGAAGTTTTGGTTTCAGTTATGCCAGTCTCAAAAAAATCAGCTTCAGAACCATGTAATCCATCACACTAGGGATGGGCAATAAATTCTTATCTTACTAGTGGCACGTATGTTCAAGACTGATTTTTTAAAAAATCCTCATGTCTTAAATACCTGTTGTTTCCTAATTAAAACTGATTACTCTTTGAATAATAAGGCAAATTCAGAAAATCTGATTGCTTTGAGATTAGCAACTGTTCTATGAAACAGGTAGAAATCTTAGAGAATTATTCTTAAAACACAAAGAGAAATGCTGAGGTTTGAGACTAAGGAGAACAACCCTATGGTATTTTTTGAATGCTTCGACTGTCACATTGACAGTTCACTAACAGCCATCACAGATCAACATACTGTAGCTGATTGCTTTTCTGAGGCAGCAGGAAGTGTAGACAGTCAATGGATGAGAGGCTGGTTTGCGTGATGGATTGGTCTACGACCTTTTGTCATTTCTTGTGGTCTTAGGCAGCACAGGAGCCATACCAAGCTGTGATACAACCAGAAAGAATACTTTCAATAGCGCACCTGTAAAGATTGGTGACATGCCAAATTTCCTTAGTCTTCTGAGAATATAGAGGAGTTAGTGGGATTTCTTAACTATAATGTCGGCATGAGGGGACAAGGACAGGTTGTTGGTGATCTGGACACCTAAAAACTTGAAGCTCTTGACCATTTCTACTTCATCCCTATTGATGTAGACAGGGGCATGTTCTCTTCTATGCTTCCTGAAGCCAATGATAATCTGTTTTGTTGACATTGAAGGAGAAATTATTGTTGCCACACCAATTCACCAGATTCAATATCTCATTCTTGTATTCTATCTTGTCATGTTTGAGATCCAATCACTATGGTGGTGTCATCAGCAAACTTGAAAATCAAGTTTGGAAGGGAATTTGGCCACAGTCATGGGTGTACAAGGAGTAACGTAGGGGGCTGAGAACACAGCCTTGTTGGGCACCAGTGTTGAGGGTGATCGCAGAGGAGGTGTTGTCGCCTATCCTTACTGATGGTGGTCTGTGAGTTGGAAGTTCAAGATCCAGGCACAGAGGGAGGAGCCAAGGCCCAGGACACAGAGTTTTGAGATGAGTTTTGTAGAAATAATGGTGTTGAAGGCTGAGCTGTAGTCAATATATAGGAGTCTGACATAAGTTTCTTTGTTATCTAGGTGTTCCAGGATTGACTGCAGGGAGATGCTGAGGACCTGTTGTGGCAGTAGGCGAACTATAGGGATCCAGGCAGTCCAGCAGACTGGAAATGATTCGTGCCATGACTAGCCTTTCGAAGCACTTCATATTGATGGATGTCAGAGCCACCAGTCGATAGTCATTCAGGTAGGCTGCTTGGCTTTCCTTTGGTACTGAGGTAACAGTCATCTTCTTGAAGCAAATAGGAATGTCAGATTGATATAAAGAG
Organism: Carcharhinus amblyrhynchos; assembly: GCF_965287045.1. NCBI lineage: Eukaryota > Metazoa > Chordata > Chondrichthyes > Carcharhiniformes > Carcharhinidae > Carcharhinus > Carcharhinus amblyrhynchos. Next base: position 74,562,603 of record NC_137338.1, read on the forward strand.
AGGTTAAAGATGTCTGCGAATATCCCCACCAACTTATCCATGCAGGATCTAAGCGCTCGTCCGGGAACCCAATAGGGGCCAGTCGCTTTCCTTCGGTTGGCCTTTGAGAAAGCTGCTCTGACATCTGCAATGGTGATCTCAGATATAGGTTCATCCAAGGCTTCCAGGGTGGCAGGCATGCTGTCACTGACCTCTTGCTCAAAACAGACATAGAATGCATTGAACTCATCAGGGAGGAGTGCATTGGAGCCAGCGATTTTACATGCCTTTATCTTGTAGCCTGTTAAGTCTTGCAGACCTTGTCATAGTTAGTGGAGGTCTGTGTGGCTAGCCAGGACTCTAGCTTGGTCCAGTACTGCCTTTTGGCATCTTTGATGGATCTCCTTAGATTGTATCTGGCTTTCTTGTACAGATCAGGGTCGCCTGACTTGAACGCCTCAGACCTAGACTTCAGCCTGTTCATCCATTGGTTCTCGTTGGGAAACACTCAGATTTGCTTCTTGCCTAGTCTGGCCTACAGGTGACTTCAGATCCACAGCAACATGGTTGACTTTTAACTACCCACTGAAATCATTAAGCAAACCATTTGTTTCAAGATCAACAAAAACCGGTCTTGCCAGCAAAGTCCACATCCCTAATAACGAATGAAAATAAAATAAAATGCTGTTTAGATGCGGTAGTTGAAAAAGCATCCTTAGAAATACTATTGAGAAGTTGTGGAGGGAAAAATCCCTCCCTCAAGGCTATGATGGTGATGCAATCATCCACAACAAGATTATAGATGACAAGTTTTCATATGACCAAATATTCTGGATGGACAAATGTGAGCTGCTGACTCTCAGACATTATAGCTGTCACTCTTGCCATGGAGTGGAAAAAGGCTGAGGTGACAAAACCAAGAAGCTATCAATAGGACTATATACTTCTTATTTTGTAAAAATATCAAAATATCAACACTGACTTTAAAACTATGTCAGAGACATTGAGAGGAAGAATGATGCCACTAGCTATGCTGAAGTGACTGTATAAGTACTCAAAGCATGTTACATTCATAGCATTAAATCAAAGCAATAGTAAATCTCTTTATCCTTTTGTTCATTTGTCATCACTAAAATTAGTGGCTTTCTTCTACAGAAACGTCCAAGTGCACAAATTTCCTCAAAACAGAGAATGAATGATAACAGCATCCTGGAGAACCGTTCATGTGGGGACATTGACAACTTTAAAACTAACATCTATGTACCAACGTATATCATTGTATTTATTTTTGGATTCATTGAAAATGTCTTCTGTATATATGTATTCCTGAGGTTATACAAGAAGAAGACTGCAATGAGCATTGTCATGGTGAATCTGGCAATATCGGATCTGCTCTTTGTGTGCACTTTGCCCTGGCGGGTTCATTATTATTTAAAACACTTTTGGACATTTCCAAATTCCTTTTGTGACTTCTTGACTTATGCTCTGTACCTCAACATGTACTGCAGCATTTACTTTCTGACTCTGATGAGCATATTGCGCTACTTCGCTATAGTGCATCCAATTAAAGGTTTGAAGTATAGAAGTGTCAAATACGTGCAAATCATGTGCATCGCAATATGGGTATTTGTTGCAGCAGCAAGCTCTCCTATCCTGAGAGTTAGCAATGAAACAAATAAGACACGATGCTTTGAGCTCAACAATAAAACAAATATATCTACCATGAATTTAATTTCGCTGCCTGTGAGTTGCATTATTCCCTTCTTTATTATCACTATTTCTTATGTATTTATTGTCAAGACCTTGCTAACCACAAAGGCAAAGCATCAAAAGCAAAAGAGCTCCCGGAGAAAAGCTATTGCCATGATTATTATTGTGATGACTATATTTTTAACCAGTTTTTTGCCCTATCACATTCTAAGAACTGTCTACCTTGTTGTAACATCACAAGCCAGCTGCTTTGTTCAGAAAAGTGCGGTGGTTACTCTGTGTTCTGCAGCAATCAATTCCTGTTTGAACCCACTTTTACATTACTTTGCAGCAGAGGACTTCAGGGACAAGTTGAGAAGCATTGTCAAGAACACATTTGGAGGTTGTCCTACCCTGATGCATGAAACCTGACATCCTGCTACAAGTTATTATAATTATCATCAGGGCTGATGCAGAGTGCGGTATTTCACCCCTTGTTCAGATTACAGAAAGGTCAACATTATAAAGTTATCTTCTAACATTAAATAATGTAATTTGACTTAGTCATATCAGTTATCACATGTAAAAGTAGTAGCTCCTTATAAAACCTTTTTCTATTGAATACAATCCCAGAATGAAGGATTGATTAAATCCTGTGTTTTTGTAGAATAAGAAGGTTCCTTTCTTATACTGTCTTGTTCCTTAGAATCCCTACAGTCCTGAAGGAGGTCATTCTGCCCATGAAATCTGCACCAACTCTCCGAAAGAGCATATTTGGCAACAAACGACACCCCCCCACATCTTTGGACTGTGGAAGGAAACCTGAGCACCACACACAAGGAGAATGTGCAAACGCCATTTAGCATTTCCACATTTGTTGTGGTTTGCCTTCAGACCCTTGCAGAATGGGTTGCTTTGCATGTTTTCCTTCAAATTTGGGTCTGAATCCTCCATCCCCCACAGTCTTATGAGATTTCTGCATACTTCTAATTCTGGTCACTTTTGCATGCAAATGTAATTGCTCCAATATTGCTCGCTGTGCCTTCAGCTGCTTGGATAACAAGCTCTTCAATTTTTCTACCTAAACCTCCCTGCCTCACTCTTCTTTTTCCTCCTTGAAGACACTTCCTAAAACCTACCTCCTTGACCAAGCTTTTGATCATCTGCCCTAATATTTCTTTATCTGACTTGGTGTCAAATTTCATTTGATAATGCATCTGAACATATTAGGAGGTTGCATTATGTTAAAGGCTGATACAAATGCACATTTTTGTTGTTGATGGTAATACCATACGAGTGTTTTCAATTCAACGTATAAGAATCTATCAGTTCCTCAGATCTCCTTATCTATTTCTACAACTGTGAATCTTGCTTCATAAAGATTCCATGGGTCTTATGGCTTGTCTCGCTGACATACTTCATCTAACGTTTCAGCAAAACTATCTTGCCAGTAAAGTCAACAAGATTAATAGTCCTTTTTAAGGAAAGTGGAGGTAGTGGTGTAGTGGTATTGTCACTGGACTAGTAATCCAGAGACCCAGCTAATGCTCTAGGGACCAGGTTTGAATCCTGCCATAACAGATAGTGAAATTTGAATTCAATAAAAGCAAATCTGGAATTAAAAGTCTAAAAGATGGCCATGATACCCTTGTCTATTATTGTAAAAACTCATCTGGTTCACTAATACCCTTTCAGAACTCATATGGTCCATTCTTACCTGGTCTGGCCTATATGTGACTCCAGATCCACAGCAATGTAGCTGACTCCTTAGTGCCCTCAGCAATGGGCAATCAATGCTAACCCAGCCAGTGACACCCACATCCCAAGAAATAATAAATAAAAGATGGAATGTAGGGCTTTCGGTTAAAATTGAGACCTGGAAGTCCAAAGTTATCTGTTCCTCTCAATCATAACCAAATTTGATTGAGTTTTTTGAAGGGGTAACCAAGAAGGTAGATGAGGGCAGTGCAGTTGGTGCTGTCTACATGGACTTTGACAAGGTACCACATGGTAAGTTGTTGCATAAGGTTAAATCTCACAGGATCCAGGGTGAGGTATCTAAATGGATACAAAATTGGCTTCTTGACAGAAGCCAGAGGGTGGTTGTAGAAGATTGTTTTTCAAACTGGAGGCCTGTGACCAGTGGTGTGCCTCAGGGATCAGTGCTGGATCCACTCTTATTTGTCATTTACATTAATGATTTGGATGAGAATATAGAAGGCATGGTTAGTAAGTTTGCAGATGACACCAAGATCGGTGGCATAGTGAACAGTGAAGAAAGTTATCTCCAATTGCAACAGATCAATTGGCTAGTGGGCTGACGAATGGCAGATGGAATTTAATTTAGATAAATGTGAGGTGATACACAGGGCAGGACTTACTCAGTTAATGGTAGGGCGATGGGGAAAGTTACAGAACAAATATCTAGGGGTACATGTTCATAGCTCCTTGAAAGTGGAGTCACAGATGGACAGAGCGTGAAGACATTCCAGCATGCTTGGTTTCATCAGTCTGAACATTGAATACAGGAGTTGGGACGTCTTGTTGAAATTGTACAAGACATTGGTAAGGTCACACTTGGAATACTGTGTACAGTTCAGGTCACCCTATTATAGAAAAGATATTGTTAAACTAGAAAGAGTGCAGAAAAGATTTACTAGAATGCTACCCAGACTTGATGGTTTGAGTTATAAAGACAGGCTGGATAGACTGGGACTTTTTTCTCTGGAGCATAGAAGACAGAGGGGTGATCTTATAGAGGTCGATAAAATAATGAGGGGCACAGATCAGCTAATTAATCAATAACTTTTTCCAAAAGTAGAGGAGTCTAAAACTAGAGGGCATAGGTTTAAGGTGGCAAGGGAGGTACAAAAATGTCCAGAGGGGTAATTTTTTCACACAAAGGGTGGTGAATGTCTGGAACAAGCTGCCAGAGGTAGTAGTAAAGGCGGGTACAATTTTGTCTTTTAAAAAGCATTTGGACAGTTACATGGGTAAGATGGGTATAGAGGGATATGGGCCAAATGCGGGCAATCGGGATTAGTTTAGGGGGTTAAAAAAAAGGCGACATGAACAAGTTGGACCGAAGGGCCTGTTTCCATGCTGTAAACCTCTATGACTCTGACTATGCAACACTGACAACATGTCAGACTCAAATCACTGATTTACTGTATCACATAAAGCTATGGGCAGCACGGTGGCACAATGGTTAGCACTGCTGCTTCACAGTGCCAGGGACCAGGTTCAATTCTGACCTTGGGTGACTTTGAGTGGAGTTTGCACATTCTCCCCTTGTCCGCATGGGTCTCCTCCGGGTGATCTGGTTTCCTCCCGCAGTCCAAAGATACACAGGTTAGATGGATTGGCCATGCTATATTGCCCCTTCGTGTCAGAGGGTTTAGTGGGGTAAATATGTGGGGTTATGGGGATAAGGCCTGAGTAGGATTGTTGTCAGTGCAGGCTCGTTGGGCCAAATGGGCTCCTTCTGCACTGTAGGGATTCTATGATGATTCTTTTAAAACATATTAATGTCTAATTTCCCAGAATTCTGATCTCAATCAAGTTGATCATTCAATATTTCTTTTATCACGGGTACAAATTTTTTCTTTAGCCTTCCTTAAAGACGGCATTAAAGTCCATATTGGAGGTCCAAATCCTTCAGTGTTAATAGTATGATGCAGAAGAATCAGATTTGAGTGTTTGAATTGTGCTGCACTGTTGGGCTGTAAATATCAGGGAAATCCCAACTGGTTTTCTGCTCTTTGTGTTAGCCAATCTTAGTCAGCATGTTGGTGGTTGTATTAAATTTTCCCCATGCAGTTGAGGGAGAAAATTTGGAAAAGTATCTGTAACATCATGAAGTCATTATAACAAGGCCATTCAACCCACTGAATTCATGCTGACATTCTGTGGAACAATCCAGTCAGTCCCAATCTCCCACAATTTCTCTGTAGCTCTTAAAGCTTATTTCCCTTGAGTGTCTATCCAATTTCTTTTTGAAATGATTGATCATCTCCGCTTCCAGCACTCATAACCAGCAAGTCTTAGGTAATTTCAATTCTTCCTCCCATTCTACCTGCCATTCCTTATTTAAAACCTTTAATCCATGTCCTCTAATCCTTGCACCATTAGCTAATGAGAACTTTTTTTTTATCTACCTTACATAAACTTGTCATAACCCTCCATGAGACCTTTGCTCAACTTCCATTGTTCCAGGGAGAACAAGCCCTGCTTCTACATTCTAACTTAGTAGCTGAGTTCTCACATTCTTGGAGCCAAATCTCCTCTGAACCCTCTCAAGGACCTTAACATCTTTCTAAAATTGTAATGACCAGAGCTGGGTCCAATACTCTAGTTGTGCCCTAACCAGAGTTTTACAAACCCAGTGACATCCATTGTAAAATATGTGTTTGTAAATATATGGGATGATATGGTTAAATAACTGCCAAAAATCAGGCCACGTATTCACCAGCCTTTTCTGAGCTTTTTGGAATGGACTAGGAGACGGGATGGCTAAGAAGGAGCCTGACCACAGAAAGAGGCCATTCAGCTATTGAATTCAAGCTGGCTTTCTGATTAGCTCTATTGCCTCACAGCACGAAGAATCCAGGTTTGAGTCACTATCTGTGAAGTCTACATGCTTTCCCCATGTCTGTGTGGGTTTCCTCCAGGTGCTCCAGTTTCCTCCCTATCTGAAAGATATGCTGGTTAGGTGGATTGGCCATGCTAGATTCTCCCTCAGCATACCTGAGTGTGGCGTTTAGGGGATTTTCAAGTAACTTCATTGTTATGCTAATGTAAGCTTACTTGTAACACTAATAAAAAATAATCTAAACTTCTATAGAGCAATCCAGTCAATTCTATTTTCCTGCTTTGCCCCATAGTCCTGTGAGTTTATTTCTCTCAAGTACCCATCCAAGTTTTCTTTGATATCACCAATCATCTCCTCGTAGGCAGAGAATTCTAGGTCATTATCATTTGCTGCATCAAAACGTTCTCCCTCAAATTTCCCACTATATCTCATTCAATACCTTAAATCTATATCATCTTGTCCTTGTACCATTACAGAATGCTTTTCTTTATTTATTCTTTCTAAATATTTATTCTTTCTAAACCTTTTATAATATCATACACCTATTTCAGATCTTCCCTCAACCTCTCTTGCTCTGCAAAGAACAAGCTCAGCTCCTCCAATCTAATCTTGTAGCAAAATACTCTCATTCCTGGAATCATTCTGGCAAATCACCTTTGCACTGTCTCAAGGAAATTCATTTACTTACTAAAGTGTGGTGATCAGAACTGGATGAAATATTTCAGCTGTGATTTAACCAGAGCTTTATAAACCCAGTGATATCCATTGCAAAATATGGATTTGTAGATATATGAGGTGATAAGTGCTACCCATGTGGTTAAATAACCCACCAATAATCAGGCTGTATATTCACACATAAGAAATAAGCACTTTGGCAGACTATATGAAGGCTGCCAATGCTATTTAAATTGCACACCAATGCAAGTCACTTCTTTGTGGAAGAATTAAGAGAGTATTCTATAAAGGAAAAAGAACTTTAAGTTAATTTATGTATGTACATTCTTTGTTTGGGTTCAAACATGTGTGCACAATTGAAGTGCATGTAAATGGAATCTCTTATCAGTGCAGGAAGACATTAAGCACTTCACAGCTAACTGAATACATTTTAAGTGTGATGTAGGAACTGTAACAGCCAATTTCTGCATTGCAAGATTCTCCAGCCAGAGGATCAGTGACCTCACTAAATAATCTGAGTGCTTTTTGTGTTAAAGTAGAAACATTGATCAAGTCAACTCCTCTGCTCTCCTTTAAGTAGTGGCCTCAGTTTTAACAACTCATCCAAAACATGGCACCAGGATGTCACTCTAAATCATATGTTCATTTCTAGAGTGGATCACGTGACTCTGATACAAAAGTGCTACCATTGAGTGAAGTCCAATAGCTTAGGTCTATGTATGCACACAACTATTCAATTAAGTCATGGTCAATCTGTACCTCCACTCCATTTACTCACCTTTGTTATCATATTTTGATTTTATCCCACAAAAGTTGTTTAGAAACAGGTAACTGCAATTAAACTAGCTCCACGCATCATTCATTTGCAGTGGCCTGTAATTTGAATTTGGCTTTTATTCCCATTAATGAAATGCTTCAAATCTCAAAATTGGATTGAGATAGATTAAAATGGTTCAATGTTTTGACGTCAGTAAGATGCAATCAAATCAATCTTGAGAAATGATATTATGCAACAAGGTCAGAGAGGGCTGTGTTGGTTTCAGGGTAATTGTGTGAAGGTTGAATTCAGTCAGTGGTCACTCTTCATAGCCTTGTGATCAATCAGCCAATTACAGCCAGGCTTTTGTGTGCAAAAGAAGTGCGCTAAATTCAAATTAGATGACTGAGGTGTTTCAATTGTTTTATTATGGGATCACTTCTTCGAAACATAGCAAATTACAATAGGATGGTATCTATAAAAATGCCTGGAAAATGGCACGAAATTTTGAATCTGTGCAGGAAGCAAATTGCAATTTGCATTGGTCAAAGCATCAGTTCAGGTGATTCCTTAAGAGTACTCTCGTTGATATTTGAGCTGACATTAGCCACACATTTAATGGGGTTTTACCCCATTCATAAAAGGTGTCCATGGGGACAGCTTATAGGAATGCTTCAGCTTGAAGGTGATATTGGAAATGTGGACACACAATTAAATCTGCCAGCTGGAGTCCAAGCAAATGAAGAATGTTAAAACATTTGATAAATTGATTGAATCTGCCATTTTACACATCACACAACAAAACCATTAGCTCCAGAATTGTAACAAAATGGAGGTGACGTTTTACTTAGGCAATGTGCTTTTGGCATGCCTTCAGAAAGGTAAGGGTTGGTGGACAATCATAGTACTGGTAATGATTATAATTAGCAGTTTTTCATTAGACCACTGAAGTTGTTTTGCATTTATTAAGTGTCTTTCCTACTCTTAGAATTTTGCCCATCTGATATCAACTTCCTTTTGTTGCATTGGTATCAGATTTTGCACGGCATTAAACAGATACTTCCCAATACCTTCCAAATGCACATAATTGTCCATTTTTGTATCATCACAGCCCAAGTGACAACTTTGCCTCAGTATCTGAGTGAGATGTTGGGTTCATGATTTTCTCTCAAGGTTTAAGCGCAACCTACCAATGCAGCCATGAGGAGGGCTGCACAGTTAGAGGTGCTGGATTTCAAACTAGATATTAAACCAAGGCACTGCCTTCCCTCTCAGTTGAATGTAAACATTCATTTGACGCTGTTTTGAGGATGAGCAGGAGAGCTCTTCCAGAATCCTGGCCAGAGGGTCCTGAGAGGTAGGGGAATTTTGCATTGGAAATTTAAACTTTCCAGGCAATTCCCATATCAGTCATTGCATCAGGAATTCCAAAGATTCTTATGTGCATTTCCATTTTGTCTCTGATGATTCAGAGACTGGAAGATTTGGGCCATTTAATATCATTCATCCCATTGCTATTATGGGACCTTGGTCTGTGCAACTGGCAACTACATTTCTTATATTACAACAAAGTACATTTCAAAAGTACTTCACTGGATGTGAAACAGCAATCTAAGGCTCCTAAAAGAAGTTCTTCCTTAACCCTGTTTGCCTGTAAAATGTGCCTTCAGTTAATTCTCCCTTAATAATCCATTGTTTGGTCTGCCTGCCTCCTGCATGTAGGATGTGGAATTTTTTTTGTTAGTAGTGCTTTATTTATTCAAATTGCTGATGTTACTGAAGTACTGATTGGTATAATTAAATCACTTATTCATTCATAATCTTGACTGTATTTTTCTCTCCTCAAATACAATACCAAGTCAGGCAAGAAATCTGGTTCTGGGTATCTCCCAATGCCACTCTATAGTTACATGCTTGAATTTTATTCATCTCATTAGGTAAAAATGTTACCCACCGCTTTTTGTTTCTCTGTTAGTTTTACTAAGACAGAAAACACCAGAAGAACACAAATCTAAATCTCATAACTTTCTGGCATTCAACCCTGATCCACCTCACATTATAAATTGGTGGTCTGCTGATGCCTGATTCAGTTCAGTGTGCTATGCTCTAACACTGCAATCCATTGGGGTTCTATACTAGATTTATTTTGTTCCAATTACTGCTGATGCTACTCAAATGTATCATATGTGGAGTGATATATTTCACCTTGCAGAAGTTTTCCAATAACTAAAACCTTTAGCAATATAAAATTATGTAAAATATATATGAAATAAATATATTTATATTTTGTATTTGTACCTTGAACGCTACAACATTTTCATGCATTGCAAATTTGTTTTTTTACTTTTATTTCAAGTGTGCAATGTAATTAATTCATTTTAAAAAAATGTGAAAATAAAAAAAGTTAAAGAAAATAAAAAAAGACTCCATAAACTTGGGTCTTACTTGAGGAATCACATGAAGCTGTTCATTCTCTTCTTATAATTTATGCTTTTTATTGAATCTTCGCCATGTGATGAAGGACTTCAGTTATGTGGAGAGACAAGATTGTTCTCCTTGCAGCAGAGAAAGCTAAGAGGAGATTTAATGGAGACTTTGAAAATCATGAAGGTTTTAATTGACTAAGTGAGAAGCAACTTTCAAGAGAGTTAATAACCAGAGAACAGATTTGGCAAATGAACCAAATCAGAATTTTTTTATTTTGCGAGTTCAGGGACGAAACTTTAAAGCTAGGTGTTTAAGAATGGCATGGATTGAGAAAAGATAAAATGTGCTGATTAAATCAGTTACTTCATCAAAGTAGCACAGTAGTTGATGTACATGGACTTTTCAGACTTTCAATGAAATTCTATTTAGGAGGTTTATTAAGATGAAAGCCGATGGGATAAAGGGACCATTAGGATATAAAATTGGTTCAGTGACAGAAACAAAGACTGACAGTGGAAAAAATTTTTTTTTCAGGATGGGTGGTATCCCAAAGGTTCAGTTTCGATCTATTACTCTTTAATTTTGATGAACATCTGTTCTTGGGTGTCAGGAGCAGCATTATAAAGTTTATGGATGAAACGAAATGTGGTGAAGTAGAAGATAGCGGTGAGGATAACTATGCTTCAGGATGAGATAGTTACGAGGGTGAAATGGGCAGAGGCATGGCAGATGCAATTCCATGCAGAAAAGTGAAGTAATGCAGTTTGGGAGGATTAATATGAAATGACAGTATATGTTATATGGCATGCTTTCAAAAAATACTGATGAAGAGAAAGACCTCTCATACACAAATCCTTAAAAGGTGGCAAGGCAAGTTGATGAGTTGGTTAAAAATGCACAAAGATTATTTTGGACTGTCGAGTGAGAAACAGAATATAAAGGCAGAGACATTATGCCAGAATCACAAGTTAGGCTTCAGCTCATGTACTGTGGAGTATTTTGGGTACTGTATTTCAGGAAAATTGGACAGACCTTAGAGTATGTGAAATGGAGTTTATCAGACATGAGGAACTTCAGTCAACAGAAGGGTAAGATAAGCTACAGAGAGGTGACTTTAAAGAGATTTACGAGAGATTTTGATAAAATTGTTCCCACTGATCTTTCTCTACAACCTAGCTGTGATTATAACACTATATTCTGCACCCTCTTCTTTCTTTCTCCCCTGTGTACTCTATGAAAAGTATGTTTTGGCCGTATTGTTGTTCGTCCATCGTCATCATGAGGATCTCGACACCATTAGTCATTTTGAGACTGGTTGAGGTGTGTCCGAAGATGACTGATCAGGCCAATTCGGGCACGGAATGTCCTGGCATATATCGGACAGACTTGTGTTGCACTGGTGGCTCTGGACTTGTGTAGCTCATGCTTAAGTTGTGCCTCAGCAATACACCTTACTTTGTGAGCTTGACAGCCTTTGTGGATGAGGCAGTGCCAGGTAGGGCGGTTTTGTGTCAGTGTTTCCCAGGTGGTCGTGTCAATGTCACGCGACTTCAGGAAGGCTTTGAGTGTGTCTTTGAAACATTTCTTCTTCTCTCCATGCAAGCGTTTTCCAGCAGAGAGTTCCCCAAAAAGGAGCTGCTTGGGTATGCGCTCGTCTGACATACGGATGACATGACCTGCCCACTGGATCTGCACTCTCATCAGCAGTGTGTGGACTGATGGCAGACTTGCTCTAGAGAGAACTTCAGCACCTGGTCCCTTGTCTTGCCATCGGATGCGTAATATTCTGCGAAGACAAGTCATGAGGAAATGATTGAGCTGTCTTGCATGCCTTCGATACACAGTCCACGTTTCACTGGTATACAGGAGGGTACCACGGCGCTGTAGACCTTCAGTTTTGTTGCTGGGCTGATTCCTCAATGTTCCCATATAATGGAGTGCAGTCTACCAAAAGCAGAACTTGCCTTTGCTATTCTGCAGTTAACTTCTGCATCAATAGTCACTGCTTGGGAGAGGGTGCTGCCAAGATAAGTGAACTGTAGTTTTGGCCCTTTGATTGTGATTATGGGTTCTATGTACGGTGCATGAGGAGCAGGCTGGTGCATGACTTCGGTCTTTTTAATGTTGATGGTGAGTCCAAAGTTGTCACAAGCCATGGAAAATTTGTCCATACTAACTTGCATCTCTGGCTCTGAGCCAGCATACAGGGCGCAGTCATCGGCAAAGAGGAAACCTCTCAGAACAGTCTCCTTCACTTTGGTAATAGCTTAAAGTCTCCTCAGGTTGAAAAGCTTCCCATCCACTCTGTACTTGAGGCTGATTCCAGCAACACTGTCCTGGAAGGCATCATTCTGCATGGCAGTAGACATTATGCTGAACAGTGTGGGTGTGAGCACACAGCTCTGTTTGACGCCATTGGTGACTGGGAGTGCACCAGAGGATTCTCCGCCATCCAGTATTCTGGCCATCATGGAACTGGTGTACCATCTGAATGAATTTGTGTGTGTGTGTGTGTGTGTGTGGGTGTGGGTGTGTGGGTGTGTGGTGCGGGGGGGGGGGGGGGGGGCAGTGGCAGCCGAACTTTGACATGATCCTCCACAGGCCTTGTTGGCTTACAGTATCAAAGGCTTTCGCGAGGTCAACAAAGGTTGTGTAGAGCTCGCGACTGTACTCCTGACACTTCTGAAGTTGGCGCGCAGCAAAAATCATGTCAGTAGTCCCACGACCTTTGCAAAAGCCACACTGTGACTCTGGAAGCAAGCCCAGCTCCAGATGAGTGACCAGATGATTTAGCAGGACTCTTGCGAGGGTTTTTCTTGTGATGGAGTGCAGTGAGATTCCTCGGTGGTTGTCGCATACTTGCTGATTGCCCTTTCTCTTGGAGAGGTGTACGATGGAGGCAGCTTTAAGTTCCTGAGGAATGCTTCCAAAAGGACTGGGACAACTTGGTGAGCTTTTCGATAAGTACAGGACCAACAGCTTTATAGATCTCTGTGGGTATGGCATCTGCCCCTGGGGCTTTGCCACTGGATAGCTGGCTGACAGTTTTCGTGACTTCGGCTACTACCAGTGGGTCATCCATGGCAGTGTTGATATCACCCTGGGGAATCCTGTTTATTGCCTCATCGTTAATAGATGACGGTCGGTTGAGGACAGCTTCAAAGTGTTCAGCCCATCTCTGCAGGATCAGAGCCTTCTCTGTAATGAGAGTTGTACCATCTGTACTCAGGAGGGGGGAACTCGCGTGAGATTGAGGTCCATAGAGAGCATCGAGGGCTTCATAGAACCGTTTCAAGTCGTTTCTGTGAGCATATCCCTGTATTTCATCTGCCTTGGCACTCAGCCAGGCATCCTGCATTTTACGCAGTTTATTCTGGACTGTCCTGCGAATACTGGTAAAAGCATTTTTTTTGGCAGCTGAAGATGGGTCGTTCTGACAGGCCCGATGAAGACAGTGCTTTTCAACAAGTAGAGCCTGTATCTCCTCATCATTCTCATCAAACCAATCATGCTGCTTGAGGGTGGAGGGCCCGAGTGTCGTCAGCGCAGATGTATGGATAGCATCCCTGAAGCGTTCCCAGTCGTCCTCAGCGCTACCTGCAAGGTGTGGGTCAGCAAGCTTCATTTCTAAGTCTTCAGCCAGTGCTGAAGCTATGCTGCGGTTCTTTAGCTTGGCCGCATTGATTCTTTTCGTAACCTTGCTTCCTTGTGGTCGCCTCTTGGGTCTGAAGCGGAGCCTCATTTTGGAGACAATAAGCCTGTGATCTGTCCAGCAGTCAGCACCACACATGGCCTTGGTTACTCCCTGCCTATCTCTTCTCCTGACAATGACATAGTCGATAAGATGCCAATGCTTAGAGCAGGGGTGCATCCAGGAGGTCTTGTTACGGTAGGCAGATGAAAGGTTGCAAGAAACAATACTTTTCACTGTATCTCGATACATTTGACAATAGCAAAGCAAATCCTCCAACTGGCTGAACTTGTTCTCACATTGAACAATTTCTTGTTCAACTTGTGTTACTGCAAATAAAAATTGTTGCTTGGCATACTTGGATAGTCCCTAGCTATGTCTAGCTTTTTGTGGGGTATGTAGAACATTCCTTGTTCCAGACCTATTCAGATCCCCTCCCCAACTCTTTTTCCAATACATTGATGACTATCGGTGCCACATCCCGCTCTTGCCCAGAACTGGAAAAATTAATCAATTTTGCTTCCACTTTCCATTCTTCTCTCATTTTCAGTCCATCTACGTTCCTCCAACTTCTCTGACTCCATTTCCGGGTAAAGGCTGTCCACTAATATGTACCATAAGTCCATTGACTCCCAAAGCTATCTAGACAACAATTCCTGACCCACTGCTTCCCATCCCCCATTATCCCAGTTCCTCTGTCTCCGTCATATCTGTTCTGATGATTCAAACTTACACAATGGTGTTTCCGACATATTTTCTCTTTCTCCTCAACTGAGGATTCCACCCCAAACCTGACAGGGGCTCACCAGTCCTCAATCATGTCCAACATATTTCCTGCATTTCTGCTCACATTCTTTCCCCTCCCACCCAGAACCATGATAGGGTTATGCTTTATCCTCTTTCCACTCCATTTGCCTTCACATTCAAGGGATCATCCTCTGCCATTCCCACCACCTACAGCATGATGCTACCATCAAACACATTATTGCCTCCCTCCCTCATCAGCGTTCAGAAGAGACCATTTCCTCTGCGACATCATGCCCACTCCTGTATCACCCCAACACCTTGTCTCCTTCCTATTGCACTTTCCCATTCTACCACAGGAAGTGCAACACCTGCCCTCTTACCACCTTGCTCCTCACTCTCCAAGACTCCAAACATTCATTCCTAGTGAAGCAGCATTTGCACATCTTTCAACTTAGTACATTATATTCACTGAGCATGTGATCTTCACAACATTGGAGAGATCAAACGCAGACTGTCCTCAGCCTGTTGCATTGTTCCAGCAAAGCTCACTTGAGGAGTTGCATCTTCTGAGCGCAGTAAGTTCAACAATGTCAGACCAGGAACTCTGTTCTTCATTTTGATTATTTTTGCCAATTGTCAGTCTGCATCTTGTTTTCATGTTTTTTTGCTTTCCATTACTCTATCATAAACACTTATTCTGGGCCAATACCATTGTCATTGCTTTGCCTTTTGTTCCATAACATCTTTGTTATAAATCTTTGTTGGAGAGTTCCACTCTCCGACCTATTCAACGTTCCCTTTTGTTGTACCAACACTCGCTTTTATTTCACAGCATAAAACACACCATATTTATACCTCTCTTCAGTTTCAAACAGTCATAGTGGACTCACAACAGTTATTCCTTTCCTCTCTCATAGATGCTGCCAGACCTTCGGAGTTTTTTCAGAGCTTTGTTTTTATTTCAGATTTCCATCATCAGGAGTCATTTTTTTCCTTAGTATTTTGTTTATACCTATTGAAAAGGTATGTTTACAATGTTTCCTTTGATATAGCAGGTTAATGCGCAATCTACAAGGTATTTAAATAAAGGATTTGACTGTGCGGACAGAAAGAAACTAATATCTTTGCTGGACTATTCATACATGGTGTTAGGAAATATTCTTCACTCAAAGAACACTGAAATTTGAAAATTACACCTGCAGAAGGAAAGCGCGGTGAATTGAAAACTTAAAGACTGAGATTGCAAGATTTCTATTCGCCAAGGATATTAAAAGTCACATAACTAAATAAAGTTTATTTATTAAACTTGAATTCCAGCGGTGCAATATCTGAACTAAAGCTCCATCAAATCAGAGATTCCACAATTCTTTGGATCAACTCCACACACACTACCTGCAATTATGGCTTAAATAAAATACCTATTGCGCGAAAATTGCAAATTTCTAGCGTCTTGTCGTTGTAACTTCCCCTCAGAGATCCGAGGGGTAACACAAATGCCAGCTGGTCAACAGATTACTTACCAAAGCAATGGCTCTCCAGTTAGCATGAAAGCGCAGACCA
This sequence comes from Carcharhinus amblyrhynchos, assembly GCF_965287045.1. NCBI lineage: Eukaryota > Metazoa > Chordata > Chondrichthyes > Carcharhiniformes > Carcharhinidae > Carcharhinus > Carcharhinus amblyrhynchos. The sequence goes on from NC_137338.1 coordinate 74,578,719, forward strand.
GCTAAACAATCGGGCTTGTCAATTGGGAGCCATATGAAAGAAAAATCCCCATTTAAGCACCACGATGACATAAGTTCATTACCAACCAAAACCACCGATTGTCCAAAGAAATTTTGCAGGGCTTGAGGGAAATTTATTTTGTAAGCGGGAGAGGTTCTCTCATGAAGCAGGTGCCGAGTGACCCGATTGCAGCGGGGCTGCCTAGACCAATCAGCGTCTAACAGGCGGCCCCCGCGCGCCAGATTTGGAATCCGGGCTCCAACGGCCGCTCGCTCGAGCCCAGACAAAGTCGGCCATTTACGCCGGCTGTTGGTGGGATGAGCAGCAGCAGATTCAGGGGACACTGTACTCGACACCTACCACCCCCACTGGCACCTTTGTGGCAATCAGCAGCTGCAGGGCACCTGAGTTTTCGCACAGGTACCATATTACCATATTATAAAGAGCTCAGAGAGTGGGTGCCATGTCCCACAGAGTTGGAAAGAGGGTACAAAAGAAGCCATTTCGTTGCCATCCATGATTGTTCTGGTTATGCAGAGAACAAATATAAACTCACCGGCTGCAATATTGCAAATCCAATTTGCATTTACTTTGAGCAAAGACTATGCACATTATGGCCTGCAAAACTCTACGGTTAAACACAGTAAGAAGTCTCACAACACCAGGTTAAAGTCCAACAGGTTTATTTGGTAGTAAACGCCACTAGCTTTCCAAGTGCTACTCCTTCTTCAGGTGAGTGGGAAGTTCTGATCACAAACAGAACATACAAAGGCACACAGAATTTACAGAATACTGATTAGAATGTGAGTCTTTACAGCTAATCAACTAATCAAGTCTTAAAAGTGCAGACAATGTGAGTGGAGATAGCATTAAGCATAGGTTAAAGAGATGTGTATTGTCTCCAGACAGGACAGTAAGTGAGGTGTTGCAAGCCCAGGCAACAAGTTCTGTACACATGAGGATGGCCTCAACCAGGATCTTGGGTTCATGTCACACTATCTGTAGCCCCCATGACTTGCTTGGGCTTGCAACATCTCACTTACTGTCCTGCTTGAAGACAATACACATTTCTTTAACCTATGCTTAGTGCTATCTCCACTCACATTGTCTACACCTTTAAGACTTGATTAGCTGTAAAGACTCGCATTCTAATCAGTGTCCTGTAAATTCTGTGTGCCTTCATATGCTCTGTTTGTGATCAGAACTCACCTGACGAAGGAGCAGCATTCCGAAGGGTAGTGGTGTTTACTATCAGATAAACCTGTTGGACTTTAATCTGGTGTTGTGAGACTTCTTACTGTGTTTACCCCAGTCCAATGCCAGTGTCTCCACATCAAACTCTAGGGGGCCAGTTATACCAGATTACAGCCAAAGAGCCAAGATTTCTAACCATTGATGTTCTTAGTTTGTACACTGCCAAAATTGGCAGCTCATTTAAGGGCGTAGTGGTGGCACAGTCAAGTGCAGGTCTTAAAATCTAAGATTGCAGTAAAGTGACAAAGGATTTGAATCATTTCTCTATTGTTGATTGTATTGGATGCCTTATCTGTGATTTTGAAGTCCCTTAGAAGGACTTAAGGGAGGCAGCTGAAGAAAACAAAATTGTGATATCACAGAGACAGGAAAGCACACCATTTCTGTTAAGACAGGCATCCAAAACAAAATTCAGCAAAAGAGACCAAGACGATGTTGGATCTCCAAAGAATCTCATACCACTTGGAGAAAGGTGCCTGCAGCTGACTGAATGCCAATTCTCCTCCCAAAGAATGCTCAAAAATGAGGTTCTCTCCAGCAAGGAAAACACCTGCCTCCCCCCATGAACGGGGAACAGTCATGTTTGCCTCATCGGTGGAACTGGAGGTCATTGAAGTCCTCCCCCCCCCCCAGGAAGCCGAGTGCAAGATGGCGGGGGGGGTGTGCCACTGCCAAAATGGCAGTGCCACCCAGGCACATTGGTACTGCTAGCCTGGCACATGGGCAATGCCCATTGGGCATCTTAGCACCATCCTCCAGGCAGTGCCGGGTGAGGCATGTGGAGGCAGTGCCAGGGGGTGGGGCCAATGAGGGTGCTAGGATGCAGGGTCAATGAGAGGCTTGGGGACTGTGGGGGTGGGAAGGCCCACTGCCACTCTCCCTACAATTGGTGGATGGGAGGCCTGCTGGCCCTCTGCCTGTGATTGGAGGGAGAGGAAACAGAGGTTGTAATCAGTCTGGGTGGTGGCGGCTGCATCTCGGGCCGTGGGCCCCTACAATTGTGGTGGGGGAGCTAGTTGAGGATACCTGCAATAGCAAGTGCTTGCCAGTTCTGTCTCTGTCTGTCAGACCCCTGCTACTGCATCAGAAGTCTGCACATGCACAATATCTCCCTCAACAGGTTGTCTGGCAAGTTAAGCAGCACCCATAGCCTCTCTGGCTAGAAACCCACTAGCCCATCTTTTCAACGACAGAGTGTATAGGATCGGATGTGAGAACTTGCCCAAAAAACAGATCAGCAACTCTCCCATTTTCATGCTAGCTGGACATTTAAAAAAATGCTGTAAAATTCCACCAGTGATTTCCAAAAACACCTGACCTCAACCCTTTTCAACCCATAATGGCTGAGACATTATCAATACTGAATACAAAGCCAAATTATCAACATTGGATAAACACCCTTTCTTGAAATCATAGTGGAAAAGTAAGACCACATGGCCTAAGACTGACTAGCTGAGCTCTCCAAGCTGCATATCCCAGTCTGCTGTTTAACATCCAAATGGCATGCCACATAGAAACTAGCTCTGGCCAGATTGGACAACAGGCCCCAATCCAACCTGATTCGGCTGGGAAAAAATTGTACTATTGCCTGCAGAACTGATTTAATCTTTATGTGCCTATTTCATCTTGTGATTTCAATACCATGAAAAAGCATCTTTTATACCACAAATCTTCAGCCAGACAATCTCTACAAAATAATCTTAAATTGGATTTTATTTTGGAGTCTGTAACTCAGGTCAACCAAGACTTATCTCTTCATGGTCTTTCTCCCCATATAACTTCATTTTCTCTATCCCTCTTTTATTGTATGAATGCAGAGTGGGAAGTTTACTTCCTTTTTACATTTTTTTTGTGTGCAATAATTCAAGTTTGCTGAGGGATTAGTAAAAATCAGATCACAAAAATCAAAGGGATCAGAAATACGCTACTAGATATTCTGAAAAAAATCCACAAGTTTTACAGACAGGTAGTAAGAGGAAGCATCCCCCCCCCCCCCCCGCCCTGGTTGTAACAGTATGTGTTCACTGATCTCGGTCTCCTAACTACTAACCCAGTTTACCAGCTGACTCTCTTTATACTCTTCTTGAGTATAATGATAAAACAAATGAATTAATAATCAAATTAATTAATTAATGGTTACTCAAGTAGATACCCTATCAAAAAAATCATAAACTTATTGTAAAAAAAATGTTCCCATGACTGATGATGCACTCCACCCTTGTGGTGTCCACGAGTCATGGAAGGCCTGAAGCATACTTGATGACACTACATGCTTCCTCTTGAGGGACACCCAGGTCAAAATGTACCTGCGGAATGGGGGCACATAGTCACTGAACAACACCTTTTCCTCAACTGCCTGCTGCCTGGACAATTATTAGTCACTTTGGCCAGGCCCAGATTCGTAAGAAAGTCCTCTGATCTGCCTGCCACCACCCTCCCTTATCCCTCCCTTCCAAGCCCCTGCCCCCCACCCCCAAAACCCCCAGCACTGGGTGGCAAACGATCAGGAGGGCAGGGCTGAAGTGCAAACAAACACTTCTATGGTAAAATAGAGGTCTCCAACATGGAGGACATTACAAAGGGGGACCTGACTATCTTAGACAGCAGAATAGAATGCTACAGTGTATCTGGATGGTTGTTGAGGGTAAGAAAGTGGAGGGTGCGCAGTAGAAGTCTGAACAAGAAATGACTCTATGCAAACAAGATTGACACCAATGGGATTTCCATGAGACAGCTCAAATTGTGGGGCTGAGGTTCCTAAGGGAGAGACCCAGGGCCAGTATGGAATTCTGTCTGAACAGCGGTTGGTTCAGACAGTTGTTCACCACAAGCTTGAGCTGACCAAGTATAATTGGGGCTGAATGTCATGTTTTAAAGGTTTTGGATGGCTTTGGCCATGTGTGAGATATCAAAAGATGCATAACACACAAGTTCTTGTTACGCCATCCAGCCTGCCCACTAATCCCCCTTTCCACCCCTGCACAACACACAAGTTGTTGTCACACCATCCAGCCTGCCCACCAATACCCCTCCCCCCCATCCACCTAATAGAAGAGATACATAACCAGCACACACCATCAGAGCGGGGGCTCAGCATAAAAATATCTACTTGCAGGGTCTGAAGGTGTAAGATTGCTACCAGTGTGCAAAGGCACACTACGCCTGACTGCCTTCAGTGGAAGACATAATATCACAGCAGCAACCTAGCACATCCTTTTGTCCCAAAAGAAGTCAATGAACTTCTGCTGTTCATCTTAGTGATAAATTCTGGGGAAGGATAAAAGTACCAAAACATTGCAGCCATCAGTTGGTTTATGAGTAGCATTCAGCTTTAGTAGCATGCGGAACAGTCCTGTCTAGTGTTCTAGGCAAATGGTGACTTGGCCTCCAACTCCTGTCAGGCGGTCGATTTCAATTTCTTAGTAGGGCTAAGATAGACTCCCACATAAAAGAGATATATGGTCCTCCAGGTGAAAAGGCTGAGCTCCCTCAACAGGAATTCCATCTGCCATTGACCAACCAGGATATTGGAACTCTTTTCCAAGTTGATCCTGTTATAGCATACGGTGGTTACATAGGACATAGAACAATACAGGCCCTTTGGTTCTCGATGTTGCGCCGAGCTGTGAAACCTATCTAAAGCCTATCTAACCTACACTTTCCAATATCATCAATATATTTATCCAATGACCATTTAAATGCCCTTAATGTTGGCGAGTCCACTACTGTTGCAGGCTGGGTATTTCATGACCTTACTACTCTCTGAGTAAAGAACCTCCCTCTGACATCTGTGCTATATCTATCACCCCTCAATTTAAAGCTATGTCCCCTCATGCTAGCCATCTCCCTCCAAGGAAAAAGGCTCTTACTGTCCACCTTACCTAATCCTCTGATAATCTTATGTGCCTCTATTAAGTCTTAACCTTCTTCTGTCTAACAAAAACAGCCTCAAGTCCCTCAGCCTTTCCTCATAAGACCTCCCCACCATATCAGGCAACATCCTGGTAAATCTCCTCTGCACCCTTTCAGTTACAGTTTGGTAGGGCTTAATGAAGTTTACGTGGTCATAAATAAGTTAATTGTTGGTATTTATTAACTGCAAGAACTATAAACATAAGTACATAGATACGTTAGATACAATAAAGAGTACAAGCTAGGCAGTGTCTCCATGCTTGCTAGTACACATAGTTCTGTCCAACACCAGATTGGAATCTAAGTGCAGATCATGTGTTCTCTTATATCATTGTGTGCATAGTACTGTACTCAGTCCCACATTAACCCTATATGTGCCTGACCCTTTACTATACCACCCCTCACAAGTCTTATCCAGTTATTCTAGTTTATCCTATATATTTACTTTGTTATTGCTACCCTATTTCCTTCAAATCCTTTCAGTTCAAAGGTTCAGTGGCCTGGAGGCCTTATAAGTGATATTTTATTTACACTACAGTCAGAAGAATGGTAGACTCTTGCAGTTAACACGCTGTTGATTTGGAGGCTTTTCTGGCATCTGGAAATCTTTTCATCCCTTTTCCCAATGTTTCTTATTGAACTGCTCTTTGTTGATTTAACAGTTGTGATGATAAGTGGTTGTTACACCGTATCATTTCTTGTGGGATGTATGGACATTGTGTTCATCTCCATATAATTTTTTCCATCTTCTTCCTTCATTTAATGGGTCATGTCCTATGTGATGGAAATCGGTCAGTCATGATACAAAAATATGGCTTCTTCACCAGCTCACCTCTGCATTTTTTTGTCAGCAATGAACTGCTGCTACTTTGTTGTAGCATCCCCTGTGGTGTTATGCTGGCTGGGAGTTGCAGTGTTGGCTCAATGGTCGCAGTGTTGACCTCATCAACAGTCGTCAGAGCTGGTGGTTGAGGCTGTTCTGATTGTTGGTTACTCATCCTCCACTGGATGTTTTGTGGTAACCATCTAAGTGGTTGGCTGGCCTGACCAGTGTGGAGGGCTTCTGTAACAAAACCAAACAATCCTGCTCCACAAAGGGAGAAGACAGTTCAAAGCTGATTCATAGATTCCTTGTCTAGCAATAAAGTCGTCCACAATAAGGTCTATCAAATTAAGCAATGTGTTAACCAATTCAACTTTTATCTTTTTATCCAGACCCGAAGCAATGATGTCTAAGGAATCTTTTTCTCTGAAGTCCCCAATTATGTGATTGATTTGGGCCTACCCAAGGCCCAGATCAATCTGTATATGTGGATTTGTGATCTACGGTTACAAATATAAAAACATAGGTTCAGTTTTAAGAAGTTACTGAAATTAAAGATAACACCTCTGTCTATTGAAGACAAACTTGCTGGTTGTGGCAGGCTCCTGCTACAGTGACAATCACACTCAAAAAAATGTGAAAAAAATGTAAGCAATGGTTGCTTGACTTGGCTGCCTACAAACTTCTCCATTTCAATGTTTAGCTTTGAATCCTTGCCTTTGCAGGCCTTTATTCACAATTCTTCCAATTTCTTTTCTTTTCGGAGTGAGCTCAGTTGCTGCATATTCAGACCTAACATACTCAGATTTTACAAATGGCGTTTTGGATCTGCAATTTCTGACTCTTAAATGATTTAATGGCTTGCCCAGGACATGCTGTATCCTGAAATGTAAAAGTTTCAACTTACCCTTCCTTGATCTGTTGACTCTGCATTTTTGAATTGTAGCTGGACTTCCAAGAGAGCCCATGGAGTCATTTGCTGCAGTAAGAAATTTAAAATTGCTGCTTTCAGCTTCCTAGCCTTTCTTCGGCACTTTTCCCTCACAATTTTTCCTCTGTGTATTTGTTTCTAAAACTTTCCTTAACATCAGAATGCTTTTTTGACTTTTTCTTCAGTCTTCCAGCATTTGTTTTTCCCTCTCTGCACCTTTTACGAGGTGCGGTAGACAGAGGGGAACTGGTGGATGTGGTGTTTCTCGATTTTCAGAAGGTGTTTGATAAGATGCCGCAAAAAAGGTTGCTTCAGAAGGTTAGGGGGCATGGAGTTAGGGGTAAGGTGTTACCGTGGATAGAGGATTGGCTGTCTAATAGGAGGCAGAGAGTTGATATCAATGGGTGCCATTCTGATTGGCGGTTGGTAACTAGTGGAGTGCCGCAGGGATCGGTGCTGGGGCCTCAGCTATTTACCATTTATATAGATGATCTGGAGGAGGGGGCTGAGTGTAGGGTGTCGAAATTTGCTGATGACACAAAGATGAGTGGAAAAGCAAATTGTGCGGAGGGTGTGGATAGTCTGCAGAGGGATCTAGATAGGCTGAGCAAGTGGGCGAGGACCTGGCAGATGGAGTACAATGTTAGCAAGTGTGAGGTTATCCACTTTGGCAGGAATAATAGTAGGAGGGATTACTATTTAAAGGGCGAAAAGCTGCAGCATGCTACGGTGCAGAGGGACCTGGGGGTCCTTGTGCATGAGTCGCAAAAACCCAGTCTGCAGGTGCAGCAGGTGATCGAGAAGGCGAATGGGATGCTGGCCTTTATAGCGAGGGGGATAGAATATAAAAGCAGGGAGGTCTTGCTGCAGCTGTACAGGGCACTGGTGAGGCCGCAGCTGGAGTACTGTGTGCAGTTTTGGTCACTGCACTTGCGCAAGGACATTTTGGTCTTGGAGGGAGTGCAGAGGAGGTTCACTAGGCTGATACCAGAGATGAGGGGGTTGGACTATGAAGAGAGACTAAATAGACTGGGTCTGTACTCGTTGGAGTTTAGAAGGATGAGGGGAGGTCTTATAGAGACGTATAAGATAATGAAGGGGATGGATAGGGTAGAGGTAGAGAGATTCTTCCCGCTCAGGAATGACAGCAGGACTAGAGGGCACAGCCTCAAGATAAGGGGGGAGCAGTTTAGAAGGGAGTTGAGGAAGAACTTCTTCACTCAAAGGATGGTGAATCTCTGGAATTCTCTGCCCGTTGAAGTGGTGGAGGCTGCCTCGCTAAATATATTTAAGTCACGGGTAGATAGGTTTTTCGTAGGCAAGGGAATTAAGGGTTATGGGGAGAAAGCGGGAAAATGGAACTGAGCCACTTCAGATCAGCCATGATCTTATTGAATGGCAGGGCAGGCTCGAAGGGCTAGATGGCCTACTCCTGCTCCTACTTCTTATGTTCTTATGTTCTTTTGGTTTTTCCATTCATTGACACCATGTTGTAGAGTGTTAGTTACAGTTCAGTAACAGGTTTTAATGAAATTTTCTGGCCATAAAGTGGGTTAACTGAATGCATTTATTAACTACAAGAATATTGACATATATACGGTAAACGGGTACAAGTTTGGGGCTATCTCTATGCTTGTTAGTACACATGACTCTGTCCAACACCAGACTGACATCTAGGTGCAGGCCATATATTCTCTTGCATTATTGTGTGGGTGGTATTTTACTCAGTCTCGCATTAACCCTTTATCTGCTAGACCCTTATACCATAATCCCTAACAGAGGATGCCACTGTAAATTTGTTGGCATTCATGCATTCTCCAGAGGTCAGTTAGGCCCATGAACATGAGGATCATGGTATTAATGTAAGCCATACCCGGATTGTGCAAGACCAATCTGGATCAGAGGCATAGAATAGATGCCATGCAAACAGCGTACAACTAGCCAGACATAGGGTAGCATTTCTCATCCAAAGCAAAGGATCCATTATCCCCAATTAGACATGCTTTGGCAATGTACATAAGTCAGAGGATCCATTACCCTCAATTAGACATGCTTTGGCAATGTACAGAAGTCAGAGTATGCCTAAAAATGTGTCCTGAACCCAAATGCTTGCAAAGTCCCAAATAAATATTCATGATCTATCCTGTCAATCACCTTCTCCTGATCAAGAGAGAGGAACACAGTAAGAAGTCTCACAAAACCAGGTTAGAGTCCAACCAGTTTATTTGATAGTAACCCCACAAGCTTTTGGTAATGGTGTCTCTTCGTCAGGTGTGTGACGAAAGGACACTGTTTCTGAAAGCTTGTGGGATTACTATCAAAATAAACTGGTTGGACTCTAACTTGGTGTTGTGAGACTTCTTACTGTGTTTACCCCAGTCCAACACCGGCATCGCTACATCAAGAGAGAGGAAGACAGTGAACAGATCAGCCCTCAGAATAGTGGATCAGTTCTAGCCCTCTGGGAATAAAGAAAAAAGTCTCAGACATCATAGATGGTATGGCCCTGGACCACGTGGTCCGGTGAGGTGCCAACTAAGTTGGATTGTTCTTGCCTAATTGAGCTATTGTCAATGAGCTGCTAATTCAACTCTTAAGATAAAACTGGTGCTCAGAAGCAATATCCTAGAGGTCTTTTGAGACAACCAAAGAGATGCTGATATCACCAGATATTTTTAGCTTACTGTGACTCAGAACTACTTACTATCGTTGCTGCAGATGTATCTTCTACAGAATTGGGAGATGTGCTGTTTCAGATACAGATATGAAACATGGGCCAGTTTAATATGCATCCTGTTCACTTACAGAGACTGAATAGCAAAAGAAGTATTTCTGCCAAATGGGCTCATGAAACATTTGCAGATATGATCTCGGTTTCCACTTCAAGTTAGAGACAGACCACAAACTTTTAGTGACGTTCTTAAATTCTAAAGAGTTAGCAAAGATGCCTCCATGATACAGCGATACACACTGAGGATGAGGATGAGGTTTATTGTATGGACATCTGCTCCAGGAAAGCAGCTGAACACAGCAAATGCTTTCTCCCATGTTCCAGTGGCAAGGTCTAAACAAGGTGCTAGAGCTCTTGTCAAAGAGGTAGAAACAGTTTGCATTGACAACAATTACAGCTCTACTGGCAACCACTCAACAACTGAACAAAATTAAAGACTCACAGAAATTAAATGTGCTCAGGTAGAAGAGTACTGAATCAAAGGATAACCAGCATATATGCCACACGATCCCAGTCTCAGAGAGTACTCTGATCAGTGAGGACAGAGTTTATGTTTTACTCTATGACAGAGAGGGTTATATTGGAAGTTCTAAGACTCAATCTCCTGCAACAGTTGCAGCAAGAGCAATCTGGCATCACAAAATGTTGAATTGGAGCAAGACATTCTATTTGATGGCCAGATTTCTCAAAGTCATTGGGCAAGATAATATCAAAATACATTACTTGTGCTAGTCATCATAAGGAGACAAGATGAGTACTTTTCCATGTGGAACTATGACAAATGTCATAAAACATGCAACTTTAAAGACGTTCAACCAGGAGAACCCATTTGGATCCTAGAGGAAGATCACTATGTACAAGTGGTTGAACATACACCCGTTCCACAGTCCTACCTCCTTCAAACTAAAAATGGTACAGTGAGATGGAACAAACGCACACTACTTGCCGCCCAAAAATAACCTCATATACATTTGAAGCAGTCACCTACTCAATCAAACAAATTCACAATCACTTCCAGAGAAACAGAGGATCAGTCAAGTAGACAAGAGAAACCGCTGCAGCAATTGTCCCTATAAAAAGGAATGGAAGTCAGAAACTTGGGGAGGAGATATAGCACAATGGGTAGAATCAGAGACTTGGGGGAGATGCAGGAGAAGGGTTTAAGTGTATAAATGCTAATGAGACAAAGTGTACATCAACAGAGGAACTGATGCAATATTTCATGACTTTGCTCACATCTGCAGACTCTTGTGGTAAGATGTAGACACAGTAAGAGATATTCCAATAAAGTTAGCCTTTCCCTTACCTCAGCAGACTCTAAATATTCTGAAACAGTATGAATTTGATCACTGAGCCAGAAAAAAACGTAAAAACTGAATTACACCTACATATTTAATTTTAAATGTGAGTGTTGCCTTTTAAGAAGTTATTTTTGCAGAAGTACAGGTCTTGTGAGAGATAAGCCTCAGCCTTGAAAAAGTCTGGCAGAAATCCAATTTGACAATTTCAAAACACTTGTACCAGAGTTTAAGAAAGCTACTACGAAAATCAAATTAAAGACACATTTTACTGACCTTTTTCAAATATCAAACACCAGAAACTGAAAATTAGTTAAAGAAAATGAAAAGGATAAATAGGAGAGATATGCTGTCTCCTTTTCTGCTGTATAATGTTGAAGTTTTAATTGTGCAAACTATTGTTTTCTTTACTTTTGTTTCTTGTCTATAGTTCTCTAACTGTTGCTTGTAAAGACACCTGAAGAACAATGGAAGATGATGTAATTTATCTTTGTTTCGTGTAATGGGCCATGTGAGAATCCCACTGAATCTCACTTAGGTTTGGAGCTGTAACTGACAGAAATGAGTGACTATGACAAGTAATGTGTTAAAGCACATTTTTTTGAATATTGAATAATGATTATAATAATGACATGACAATCATAATTGTTAACATAAAAGGAAAATAAATAAAAAGAAATATAACTTTATTGAAAGGAGAAGGCACTTTATAGGAAAAATCAAAAATGACAGATATTTCTGAAGCACAAACAATAACCCAATAACCCCAAATTGGTCTGTTGCACGACAGCTCCCCAAATTGATACATATGTTACCATCCCCTTGGCACTATGATCAGACACTCCATTCCTGACCCTTCCTCCCATCTTCAGTGATGACTATTCTGTTATGGCTGCAGCATCGAGTCCTCGAAACACATTTAAGCCAAATTCCTGGTTCTGTTCCAGTCTTCTGTACATATTTTGAATACTAACGATGCAAGTTGACCATGAAGCTATCACTGATTGTCATAAAAACCCATCTGGTTCACTAATGACCTTTAGGGAGGAAATCTGCCATCCTCATCTGCCTTCCTTATCTAATCTGACCTACACGTGACTCCAGATCTACAACAATGTGATTGACTTTTAATTGGCTTCTTAAATGACCTATCAAGCCACTCAATTCAAGAATAATTAGGGATATGCAGCAAATGTTGGTCTTGCCAGCGATGCCCACATTCCATGAAATAATTTTTAAAAATCAGAAAATGCCACAAGTCGCAATAAGAAAGGATTACACATATTTGTAATAGGCGATGAAGAATGGGAAATCCTTACATTAGTGGAGATCTACAATCAATTAATAGGCCCAAATTAAGCCAGAGCCACTAGGGGAATAGTGTTTCTGTGTAATTTATCTGGATCATAGTTTGAAAAGGTTATATTCGGTAGTAACAAGGAGCAGGAAAGAAGGGTTCTGGAAAATTGGATATAATCTGAAATAAAACATCTTTCAAAAGTTTAATTTAAAGGGGTAAGACATGACTGGAGTGCTCCAAGCCGTAGTTTGCTCCTCTTGCTCCGTGGCAGGCTGGAGACAGTTCCAGTCCCCTTGCTCAGCATGTGTGTAGGAAGTGTCTCCAGCTACAGCTCCTGGAAGGTCAAGTTTCAGAGCGGGAGCGATGGTTGGAGACAGTGTGGAGCATCCACGAGTCAAAGAATATCGTGGATAGCACGTGTGGAGAGGTGGTCACACTGCAGGCTCAGACTCCGCAGGCAGGAAGGGATATATGTCTTTGGATACTGTTGAGGGGAATGACCTCTCTAGGGAAAGCAGCAGCAGCCAAACTCATTGTTCCATGGTTGGTTCTACTGCAAAGGGGACGGTAGAAAGTATAACAGTGCAATAGTTTTGGGAATTCAACTGTAAGGGGAATAGATATGCATTTCAGTAGCCACAATGAGACTCCAGGATGATATTTTGTTTCCCTGGTGCTAGGGTCAAGGATGTCTCAGAGCGGCTGCAGGTCACTCTGAAGGGGAGGGCTAACAACCAGTGGTCATAATGCACATTGGTATAAATAACATAGGTAAAAAAGGGATGAGGTCCTGAAAGCAGAATACAGGGGGCTAGGAAGAAAGTTAAGAAATTGGGTCTCAAAAGTAGTGATCTCAGGATTACTAAGCGTGCCACATGCTAGTCAGAGTAGAAATGACAGGATATATCAGATAAATATGTGACTGAGGAGATGGTGACGGGGGAAGATTTCAGATTCCTGGGGCATTGGGACCGGTTCTGGGGGAGGGGGGACCTGTAAAAATTGGATGGGTTACACTTGGGCAGGACTGGGACTGATATCTTAGGGGGAGTGTTAGCTAGAGCGGGTGGGGAGAGTTTAAACTAATTTGCAAGGAGGATGGGAACCTATGTAAGGAGTCCGAGAAGGAGAGAGCAAAGACAAAATTGGGGAGAAGGTTCCAACGACATCAAAAATCAGGAAAAAAGTTAAAAGAAGGGAGAACTTGGGAGATGTTATTAATGAAAATGTTAGAATTCAAAAAAAGGTACAAAAACTAGCATAAGGGCACTTTATTTGAATGCTCACAGCATTCGAAACAAGGTAAATGAGTTGATGGCACAAATCATTGCAAACGAGTATGATTTGGTGGACATTACAAAGACATAGTTGCAGGATGGTTATGACTGGGAGTTAAATATCCAGGGGTATCAGACTGTTTGGAGGGACCAACAGGAAGGTAAGGGTGGTGGTGTAGCTCTGATGTTTAAGGATGACACAGTACGAAGTCTCACAACATCAGATTAAAGTCCAACAGGTTTATTTGGTAGTTCTGACCACTAGCTTTCAGAGCGCTGCGCAGGTAAGTGGGAGTTCTGTTCACAAACAGTACATATAAAGACACAAACTCAATTTACAAAATGATGGTTGGAATTTAAGGATGACATCAGGGTGGTAGTGAAAGATGATATAGGTTCTATGGATAAAAAGGTTGAATCCATTTGGATGGAACTTAGAAATAGTAAGAAGAAAAAGTCACTGATAAGTGTAGTCTATAGGCCACCAAATAATAACATCACGGTGGGGCAAGAAATAAACAAAGAAATAACTGATGCATGTAAAAATGGTACAGCAATTATCATGGGGGATTTTAATCTACATATCAATTGGTCAAAACAGGTCAGTCAAGGCAGCCTTGAGGACAAAGACACAGAATGTATCTGCGATAGCTTCCTTGAACAGTATGTAATGGAAACTACAAGGGAACAAGTTATCCTAGATGTAGTCCTGTTTAATGAGACAGGAATAATCAGTGACCTTACAGTTAGGGATCCTCTCAAAAGAAGTGATCACAGTATGGTTGAATTTAAAATACAAATGTAGTGTGAGAAGGTAAAATCCAACACCAGTGTCTTGTGCTTAAACGAAGGAGACTACAAAGGAATGAGGGCGGCATTGGCTAAGGTAGACTGGGAGCAAAAACTTTATGGTGGGACAATTGAGGAACAGTGGAGGATTTTCAAAGCAATCTTTCACAGTGCTCAGCAAAAGTATATACCAATGATAAGGAAGGACTGTAGAAAAAGAGATAATCAGCCATGGATATTTAAGGAAATAAAGGAGGTTATCAAATTTAAAGAAAAAGCAGATATAAAGTGGCAAAGATTAGTGGGAAACTAGAAGATTGAGAAATCTTTAAAGGTCAACAGAAAACCACGAGAAAAGCTATAAAGTAAAGTAAGATGAATTATGAGAGTAAACTAGCTCAGAATATAAAAAGATAGCAAAAGTTTCTACAAATATATAAAATGAAAAAGAGTGGCTAAAGTAAACATTGATCCTTTAGAGGATGAAAAGGGGGATGTAATAACTGAAAATAAGAAAATGGCTGAGGCATTGAACAGGTATTTTGTGTCAGTCTTCACAGTGGAAGACACAAATAACATGCCAAAAATTGATGACAGGAAGGTTATGGCAGGAAACTGTCATTATCACAAAAGAGGTAATGTTGGGCAAGCTAATAGGGCTAAAGGTAGACAAGTCTCCTGGCCCTGATGGAATGCATCCCAGGGTACTAAAAGAGATGGCGGGGGAAATAGTAAATATACTAGTGGTAATTTACCAAAATTCGCTGGACTCTGGAGTGGTTCCGCAGATCGGAAAACAGCAAATGTAACACCACCATTTAAAAAAGGAGGTAGACAAAAAGCAGGTAACTATAGGCCAGTTAGCTTAACTTCTGTAGTAGGGAAAATGATTCCTTGAATCTATCACCAAGGGAGAAATAGTGAGACATCTGGATATAAATTGTCCCATTGGTAAGATGCAGCATGGGTTCTTGAAGGGCAGGTCATGTTTGACTAATATGGTGGAATTCTTTGAGAACATTACATGCGCAGTGGACAATGGGGAACCTGTGGATGAGCTGTCTCTGGATTTCCAGAAAGCATTTGACCAAAGGCTGCTGCATAAGATAAAGGTGCACTGTGTTACAGGTAATGTATTAGCATGGATAGAAGATTGGTTAACCAACAGAAATCAAAGAGTCGGGGTAAATGGGTGTTTTTCTGGTTGGTGATCAGTGACTAGTGGTGTGCCTCAGGGATCAGTGTTGGGATCACAATTGTTTACGATTTATATAGATGATTTGGAGTTGGGAACCAAGTGTAGTGTGTCAAAATTTGCAGATGACACTAAGATGAGTGGCAGAGCAAAGTGTGCAGAGGACACTGAAAGTCTGCAAAGGGATGTAGATAGTCTAAATGAGTGTGCGAGGGTCTGGCAGATGAAGTACAATTTTGGTAAATGTGAGGTCATCCATTTTGGTAGGAGTAACAGCAAAATGGACTATTATTTAAGTGGTAAAAAAATTTCAGCATGCTGCTGTGTAGAGGGATCTGGGTGTCCTTGTGCCAGAATCACAAGGAGCTGGTTTGCAGATGCAGCAGGTAATTAAGCTGCTGGTGAAGCCACACCTGGGGTACTGTGTACAGTTTTGGTCTCCTTACTTGAGAAAGAATATACTGGCACTGGAGTGATGCAGAGGAGATTCACTAGGTTGATTCCGGAATTGGGAGGGTTGGCTAATGAAGACAGACTGAGTAGACTGGGGCTATACTCATTGGAATTCAGAAGAATGGGGGGAGATCTAATAGAAACATGTAAGATTAAGAAGGGAATAGATAAGCTAGAAGCAGGGAAGTTGTTTCCACTGGCGGGTGAAACTAGAACTAGGGGGCATGTTCCCAGGACATTGCTGAGCTCATAGTTAACTTTGGGATGCAAGAGCATTAATTTAGGATGCAAGATGCACAAATAGCAATAATCCAACTGAGAGACTGTGACCCCCCTCTGTCCTTAGATCTAAAATCCATAAAAACAGGACATCTCAGAAATACCTAGTTAAGATGCAAAAAGATTTTCTCCGCTCACTGTGCTACTCCAGTTGTGCAATAGGCCAGGAAATACTGGCCGGAGGGCTATTTTCTCAGGCCGTCTTTTATGGTGTAATCAGCCTCACGCCAGAAAACAGTGTAAGGCTGATTATCATATTGAAATTGACATTTAAATCTCATTAGCAAGCCCAGAACAGTATCGTTGGCCAGTGATCGGAACCAGCGATTGGTGAAGGGGATTGGGTAAGCCATCAGGAGGCTGACAACGGGGAGGTCAGTTCACGTGCGCTGATCTTCCTCCTGGAAGATTGGCCCATGTGCAGTGGCCCACCCAGAATGCTACTGACGGCCTCTCGGCTGGAATTTGACTGAATCCCTCAGCGGACTCTATGAAGCACAGTGTGCTGGAAACTCAACCAACTAAGTTTGCCCAAAAAATTGGGCACTTAGGTTTTTTTTGGGAAATTCGCCCCCATAATGTTTAAATTGTTCAAAAGGCCAGAGACTTGGGTCTTGTGAGGCTATAAATGGTAAATTGCAGCTTAACAATCAATTTCTGTGCTTCTGGCCAGAATTCTATTGTTTGCTCCTATTTGAAATGGACCCAGACAATCCCAATTGTGAGGTGAGTCTGTTAACAGCTCTGCAAGCAGTATGAGTTTTGATCTCTCTCTTTTGTCATCGTTCAGGTTGGGGAGCCAGTTTGTCTTCATGTGTGTTCATTGGTTACAAAGGGTCTTTACAATGCGGTGTGAGATTCCATAGGCTGAAAGAGGAATTATTTTGTTCTTTTAACTTCTGGCAGTGGCTCCCAGAAAATGGGCCAGTTCTGTCACCAGTGATTGGTAACAGCTTTTTTTTTGCTTCAATGGAAAGTCTATTTTTAAACATGGCAAAAGAACAAAGTTTTAGATTTCTCTTCATGTCATATGGATCTAACACAAGTCTGGAGTCTCAGTACTTCAGATTTTAATTTTTACTGAAAATATAGAAAGTACTTCTTAAAATTTCAGTCTCTTATTACTATCTCTTAATCCAATATTTTGTCTCCTCTCTTTATTTTGTTTTCAGTACCTGACATTGAATATAATGTTCCATATGATACTTTGCACATGTTAACACTTTTTCAGTTTGATTTATTAGGCCTAGTTTGGAGAAATCCCAGGGCACATTGTTGGCTGATAAGATCTTGCCATGAAAAAGCCCATAGCATGTATTATGGGTGAGTGCAATTTTAATAAATTATTTTGCAAAATGTTATGACCTATGAGGCATCTGTCACTTTGTTTCTTTATTGTGTGTTATATAAGCATTTACCTGTCTTTAATATTATGGAATAGATCTCCATTAGAATTTCCAGAAATTGGAATTGCATGCACTAATTTCATATAAAGAAAGACTTGCATTTATATCAGTGCTTTCAAAACTTTTTCCTGATGTTATCTCGTTTTAATGTCTCAGACTTCATGTGACTCTAGATTGAAAACGGGGTAGGTGAGGAGGGTTTGAGTTGTTCAGTGATCAGGGGGAGAGCAGGGGAAGAGAGAATTGTTAAGCGATGGAGTTGGATGTTGGAGAATTGTTGAGCAGGTGGGTGAGAGGGCTGATTTGCTCTGATAAAAGTAAAGACCCGCTTTGTTTTTGCAGGCTGTGAGTATCATAGTAATCAGGCCACAGAGAAATGATTGATTAAGACTCGCCCTCCAATAAAAAAAACATTTAAAGGGGTCTCACAGCTGTTAAAACTCAGCGTGAGCTTCATGGAACTTTGGAGCTTGGAACCCTAAAGTCTCGGCCCTCAACCCCACTAGGGTCATGACCCATAGTTTGGAAACCTCTGATTTATATAGTGCCTTTCATGATCACTGGATATCTCAAAATACATCTAATGGAGTACTTTTCAAGTGCAGCCACTATTCCATGTAGGAAACACATTTAATTTGCGCTGAACAAACTTGACAAACAGCAATGTCATAATGATCCAATCTACTTTTATGTTTATTGAGGGATAAAGATTGGCCAGGGAAAGGTAAAGTTGCCATGGTCCCAAATGACCTTGGGCTGCTCTCCCCTTTGAGGGGGAGTGCTAACTGGTGGTGATTTAATCTGAGGGTCACCTCACCTAAGGCAAGGAACAAGGCTGAGATGAGGTCTTCATGAATAACCGGAATACCAGGGAGAACTTCCCTGCTCATCTTCAAAGTAGTGCCATAGGATCTTTTATATCAACCAAACAGGCAGATGGGGACTTAGTTTAACCTCTTATCCCAAAGGTGACAACTCCAATAGTGCAATTCACAATCAGCATTGTGCTGAACTGTCAGGCTTAATTTTTGTACTCATGCCCTTGGTATTTGAGTGATGATACTCCCAAATTTCACTTTTCTCCTCAATCACACTCCAGCTAAAAAATCTGAGATGTAGCCATTAAGACAGTTTTTCATATAACCCATTGTAAATTTAAATATTATTCCTTAGCTACCTGACTATAAATTGAAATGTAATTCCCCAACGTACTTCATCACATGACCCACTATTAATCTCAACATAGTTTGTTATGGACTCTACTGTAAATCTGAATGGATTTCTTCACCTAGACCACTATAAATATGAATATGGCTCCTTACCTTTTCAATTACACATTCTAACTGAAGCGATACAGAAAAACAACACAATTCAGTTTTTACAAACTGTGAATGCAATTTCAGTACTCATATTAAATGAGATCTTGTCGCAGTTTAAGTATCAAAAGTTAATTTCTGATTTGTCACACCACTTGTATATTGGTTTCACACTTCATATCATTTTGTGAACAATTTTATATATTGCTAATTGCAATTACATTTCCTTATGATCATACCTGTACAAGTTTGACTCTAAATTAAATTAGATGTATTTAGTATCTTTTAATTCTAAAATGGATCTGGGTATTCTGGTTTATGAATCACAAAACATTAGCATGCAGGTACAGTAAGCAATTAGCAAAGCTAATAGAGTATCATTGTTTATTACAAGTGGAATTAAATACAAGAGTAGAGAGGTTATGCTTCAGTTATACATGACATTGATGAGACCACATCTGGAATATTGTGTACAATATTGGTCTTATTTAAGGAAATATGTAAATGTATTGGAAGCTGTTCAGAGAAGGTTTATTATAGAACCATAGAATCCTTACAGTGCAGAAGGAGACTAATCAGCCTATTGTCTGCATCAACTCTCTGAAAGAGCATCTTACCCAGACCCAACCCCAGCCCTATCCCCATAACCCCGTGTAATTCCCATGGCTAATCCACCTAACTTGCACACCTTAGGACTGTGGGAGGAAACCGCAGTACTTGGAGGAAACCCATGCAGACATGAGGAGAACATATAAACTCGACACAATCACCCAAGTGTGGAATCGAATGCAGGTCCCTGGCACTATGAGGCAATAGTGCTAACCATTATGTCATCGTGACGCCCAGTTTAAGACTAATACCTGGAATTGACAGGTTGTCTTATGAAGAAAAGCTCAACAGGCTAGGCTTGTATCTGTTGGGAGTTTAGAAGAGTAAGAGGTGACTTGACATATATATATAAGATCCTGAGGGGACTTGACAAGTGGATGTGGAGAGGGTCCATAAGTTTCCTATTGTGGAAGAATCAAGAACTGAAGGTCACTGTTTAAAAACAAGAGTCGCCCATTTAAGACCGAGATGACATTTTTTTTCTCTCAAAACTTTTTGAGAGTTTGGTATTTTCTTCCACAAATAGTGATTGAGGTAAGAGTATTTGAATATGTTTATGGCAGCAATAGATAGATTCTTGATGAACAAAGAGGAGAAAGGTTATTTGGGGTCGATAGGAATGTGAAGCTGAAGTTAAAGTTATATTAGCCACAATCTTATTGAATGGCAGAGTAGGCTCAACAGGCCAAATAGTCTACTGACTTGAATATTCGTATGTTCATATCATTGTCTCATGGAATGTAAGAACAGGAAACTAAACACATGCACAGGATACCCCCGCAAAGGCAATAATTCCCCAATCATTCATCAAGTAGTTGTTTTGACTGTTGAATTTCATTTTTGACAATTCTGCAAAACAAATAAAAGATTTCTATCGTACAGCTGCTGCAAATTAGATCTAAAGGAATGATATAAGAAACCGTCTGTTGTGATCATTGGTGACAATTACTCAGAAGCAATTGAGTCATTTCCTCAGCAGATTTTAAATGTTCGAGACTTATCTGAGCAAACTGCTCTACACTCAGAGGACAGTGCAGTTTGCAGGTATTTTTTGAACAGGTAAGATTGAAGCTACTTTCCTTTGCATAGTGGAAGAAAATTTGTTGGATATCAAAGTTTAGCCTTATTTATTTTTAAAGACTTAGCTCAAGGTTAATTTGTTTTAAAGTTATTTGTAAAATCATGCTTGCTGAAAGGACTTGTACTTTATGTGTAGTTCACAGACAAGAATAGATTGTAGTTTATTTAACTCGTTCAGAGAAGGGAGTTGGAAAATCTTTTTCTAGTCCTCCTTAGATATGGGTGTGGTGACAAAGGACTAGAAAATTGCAAATATTATACCTTTATTCAAAAAAATGTCTGGATTAACCCAGCAACCCCAGATCAGTCCTTTGAATGGTTAATAAAACAAATGGCATCTTGGTCTCACTATATTGAGTACAAGAGCATGGAAGTTATACTGAACCTTTATAAAACTTTGCTTAAGCCCTAACTAGAGTGTTACATTTAATTCTGGTCTTCATACTTTTTGAATGATCTGAGGGTCCTTGAAATGGTATAGAGAAGACTTACCTGAATATTTCCAGGGATTGGAATTTCAAGTTACAAAGTTAGATTGGAAAAATTGAGTCTTGATGCAAAAGAGATGAGGGGAGATTTGATGGAGTATATAAGATTGTGATGGGCTTAGATAAAACTCTGCCAATTAATTGATGGCACAAGGACTTGGAGACCCAAATTTAGTCTTGGGCAAGAAATTCAGGGGGACTATGAGGAGGAACTTTTTTTTATTTAGCAAGTGGTAATGACCTGGAACTTGCTGTCCAGTAGGGTGGTGGAAGCTGAATGAATCAATGATTTCAAAGAGAAATTGGATGAGCACTTGAAGGAAATAAAATTGCAGGACTATGATCCAGTGCAGGAGGGAGATTGACTGGATTCCATGGTGAGGGTTGGCATTGGGTTAAATGGTCTCCTCCGAGATGCAAATTACTCTGTGACCTGCCACTTCTTTATTCTTTGATGTAATGTGGGCATTGCTGGTAATGCTGACAATTGTTGCTATTGCTAATTGCCCTGGAGAGAGGGTGGTGGTGAACTCTCTTCTCAAAAAACTGCAGTCCACCTAATGCTGGCATATTCACAAGTCTTGTAAGGAAGGAAGTTTTAGAATTTTGATCCAATGTCAGTGAATTAACAGCAATATAGCTTGAAGTTTAGATTAGTGGAGAACTTGCATATGCTGTTCCCATATGTCCACTGCCCTTGCCCTTTATGGTGGCGTAGTTGCAAATTTGGAAGATCTTGTTGAAGGAGGATTGAGTTGTTGCGGTGCATCTTGTCTCTAGTAGACCAAATCTAGTACTCACCAGATCTGTAAAATTGATTTAAGAACATAAGAAATAGGAGCAGGAGTAGGCCATCTAGCCCTTCGAGCCTGCCCCGCCATTCAATAAGATCATGGCTGATCTGTCGTGGCTCAGTTCCACATTCCCGCCCTCTCCCCATAACCCTTAATCCCCTCTCTTATCAAAAACCCATCAACCCGCGTCTTAAAAATATTTAGCGAGGTAGCCTCCACCACTTCAACGGGCAGAGAATTCCAGAGATTCACCACCCTTTGAGTGAAGAAGTTCCTCCTCAACTCCATTCTAAACTGCCGCCCCTTTATCTTGAGGCTGTGCCCCCTAGTCCTACTATCCTTTCTGAGCGGGAAGAGTCTCTCCACCTCTATCCTATCCATCCCATTCATCATCTTATACGTCTCAATGAGATCTCCCCTCATTCTTCTAAACTCTAACGAGTACAAGCCTAATTTATTCAGCGTCTCCTCATAGCTCAACCCCCTCAACTCCGGCATCAGCCTAGTAAACCTCCTCTGCACTCCCTCCAAGGCCAAAATATCCTTGCATAAGTACAGCGCCCAAAACTGCACACAGTACTCCAGCTGCGGCCTCACCAATGCCCTATACAGCCGCAGCAAGACCTCCCTACTTTTATATTCAATCCCCCTCGCTATGAAGGCCAGCATCCCATTTGCCTTCCTGACCACCTGCTGCACCTGCAAGCTGGGTTTTTGCGACTCATGCACAAGGACCCCGAGGTCCCTCTGCACCGTCGCCTGCTGCAGTTTTTCGCCACGTAAGTAATAATCCTTCCTACCATTATTCGTACCAAAGTGGACCACCTCGCACTTGCCAACATTAAATTCCATTTGCCATTTCCTGGCCCATTTGCCCAGCCTATCTAGATCCTTCTGTAGACTCTCCACACCCTCCGCACAATTTGCCGTTCCACCAATCTTGGTGTCATCAGCAAATTTCGACACCCTACACTCGGTTCCCTCCTCCAGATCATCTATATAAATGGTAAATAGCTGAGGCCCCAGCACCGACCCCTGGGGCACTCCACTAGTCACCATCTGCCAATCCAAATAGCACCCATTGACCCCCACTCTCTGCCTCCTATTTGACAACGAATCCTCTATCCACGCTAACACCCTACCCCCAACTCCATGTCCCCTGACCTTCTGCAATAACCTCTTGTGAGGTACCTTGTCAAACGCCTTCTGAAAATCAAGAAAGACCACATCCACCGGCTCTCCTCTATCCACTGCCCTAGACACATCCTCATAGAACTCCAGTAAATTTGTCAGACACGACTTCCCTTTAACGAAACCGTGCTGTGTCTGCTCTATCAAGCAATTCCTCTCAAGATGCCTCGCTATTTCCTCCTTGATGACGGATTCTAACATTTTACCTACAACAGACGTTAAACTAACCGGCCTATAATTCCCTGCCTTTTGCCTGGCACCCTTCTTAAACAATGGCATAACATTAGCCGTTTTCCAATCTTCCGGCACTTCCCCGGAATCCAGCGACGTCTGGAAAATAACCACCAAGGCATCCACTATCACCTCCGCCATTTCTTTCAGAACCCTCGGATGCATTCCATCCGGTCCTGGGGACTTGTCCACAATCAGCCCCTCCAGTCTGTCGAGCACCGCCTCTCTAGTAACAGTAATGTCATTAAGACTCTCCAGTCCTACCACCTTTCCATCTCTAACACCCGGCAAATTATTCACATCCTCCTCTGTGAAGACAGAAACAAAAAAGTTATTCAAGACCTCAGCCATATCCTCATCCCCTACCACTAAGTCCCCCTTCTCATCCTCTAAGGGACCAACGTTCACCCTAGCCAGCCTCTTCCTTTTTATATATTTATAAAAACTCTTGCTATCCTTTTTTATATTAAGCGCTAGCCCAGCTTCATAGTTTCTCCTACTACCTTCTTTATCAACTTCTTTGTCAATCTTTGTTGACATTTAAACCTCTCCCAATCCTCTTCTCGCCCACTACTCTTAGCTACTCTAAATGCCTCCGCTTTTAATTTAACAGTTTCCTTCACCTCCTTCGTTATCCACGGCTTATTACCTCTTCTCCTACGGTCCAAGAAAGATCTCCTTAAAGATCCTCCACTGCTCCTCAGCAGACCTACCTTCCAACGCGCTCCCCCAGTCCACATTCGCCAATTCTTCTCTCATCCTACCGTACTCCCCTCTGTTCAAACAAAGGACACACGTCCGGGAACCCACTTTTTCCTCCTCCATCTGCACCAGAAACTCCACCATACAATGATCACTCTCCCCAAGAGGATCCTTCACCGCAAGGTCCCTAATTCTACCCGCCTCATTACATAACACCAGATCCAAGATAGCTCGCTCCCTCGTCAGCTCCAACGCACACTGTTCCAGGAAACTATCCCGGCTTTGATCAACCCCATGGCAGGATTCTGAATTGTTTGATTTAATACCAATTGGTCGCAGAAACAATTTATTGACAGTTGACAGTGATCAGTATAATTTAGTGCTTAAGCAATTATTTACAGCATTAATCAGGAATCACAGTACTCTTTAAACATTGGATAACAAAACATGTATCAGTGGCTAAGTGATGGAAATACTTAGCAAGCTTGGCAGTACTTGTGGAGAGAGAAAGGTTTGAGTTACATATGACTTCTCTTCAGAACCCTTAAGATGTATTCAACTCACATTAAATTTGTTTCCTTCTCCACAGATGTTGCTAAGCCTGCTGAGTATCTTCAGCACTTTTTGTTTTGATTTCAGATGTCCAATATCTGCAGTGCTTTTGTTTTATTTTAATCAGTAGTTGAGTTCCCTTTGTCTCTCCTCCTGAATCTCCTATCTGTCTTTCCCTTGCTTATACAGCCCACTTTTCATCTTGGTGTTTGGGGGCTTGTGCCCTGTCAGATAGTCTGGTCCCATTTCCCCACACTTTGGGCTCTCTCCCACTTCTTTCTTACGCACTTATTTAACTTAATATCACTTGCTCATTGCCAAATCATCCTAATGGTCTCACAATCACAAAACGTTCAGTTCTAATCTCTTCAGTTTAATTCAGTTAATGAGTTAGTCTGGTGTTGTTTGGTGCATTAGGATTTTTTTTTGGTTCATTGATATATGGTAATGAGGTTTAATGTTATCTGATGCATTTAGGTAGTCAGCCAGTAATGGAGTTTAATATCAGCTGGTGCAAGGATACAAAGCAGTTGCACAGCCTTTTGCAATGCTAACTTCTGCAAAGTAAACTTTTGCAAAACCAAGTATGCTATGCCAAGAATCAGCTTTGTCTTCCTTCAGCAGGCCCAGGAAGGGTTTATTATCTGTTACAATTGTAAATTTTCATCCCTATAAAGACTAGTGAAATTTTTTAACTGCAAAGATTACCGCCAGTCCTTCCTTTTCAACCTAGGCATATCTTTGCTCTGCCATGTCAGGGTCCTGGAGGCATACACTATTGACTGCTCTTGTCCGTTCTGCCACTTTGTGCCAGGATTACGCTAACTCCATGTGAGTGGTACTGACAGGCAAATACAAATTCCTTCTTGGTGTCATAATGTACCAGTACATTTTCGGATGAGAATTGCTGTTTAATTTTCTTGAAGGCCCCGTCCCAAGTTTGTCCCTTTTTTAGCAACTGGTGGAGGGAATGCAGAATGGAGGCCCTATTCTGCATCAATTTCCCATAGTATGTTATCAGTCCTAAAAACAACTGTAGCTCCTGGATGGTTGTGGGGGCTGAGACATCTTTTATTGCTCGCACCTGATCCTCCAGAGGATTTGGCCCAACTTATACACTTTGTACCTGAGATAGTTTACTTGTGGTGCGAAAAAGACACATTTTTCCCTTTTCAAAGGCACTCCCACTACTGCAAATCTCCTGAGAACCTTCTCCAGGTTCTGCAGATGTTCTGCCCTTGTTTTACCTGTAATGGGGACATCGTCTAGGTAGATGGCAACCTGTGGTAACCCCTGTAGGATGCTCTCCCTGGTCCTTTGGAATATGGCACAAGCTGACAAAACCCTGAAAGGCAATCTTTTATAATGGAAAAGGCCTTACAGAGTAATTATTGTGGTGAATCTTTGCAAATTCATGTCCAGCTATAGTTGCAGGAATATGTGGCTCATGTCCAGTTTTGTAACTAGAAGTCCTCCTGCCAACTTTGTGTACAAGTCCTCAATTCTGAAAATTGGGTATTTGTCTAGCTGAGTATAACAATTTATTGTCTGTTTGAAATTGCTGCAAAGGCTCGCCAAGTCATCTGGCTTTAAGATAGGAATGACGGGTACTGCCCATTCCGTGAACTGGACCAGCTTTATTATTCCTTCATGCTGTTACCTTTTGATTTCCGCATTGACCTTTTCCCTTAACGGAAAAGGTACCAGTCAGATTTTGTAGAACTTTTGGACAGCCTCCAGGTCGACGTACAATTTTGTCTTGACTCCTTTGATTGTCCCTAGGCCTTCCAAAAAACCTCTGGATATTTGCTCAGGGCCTCAATCAGGCGACCATTTTCCAGCTGGAAGATATTTGTCCACTCTAACTGGATCTCTTTTAGCCAATTTCACCCCAATAGGCTTGGTCCTGAACTTTCCACTACCATTAATGGAGCCTAATTAATTGTTTCCCATAGGCAACTGACACATAGATTGTACCCATCACTTTCAGTAGTTTCCCTGTATAGGTCCTCAGCCTTGCTGAAGTTTTGGTCAGGGCTAAGGGTTGGCGTCCTTGTTAAACACTGTCTCCCCTATGACCAATATGGCTGCACCTGTGTCAACCTCCATTAAAATTGGACGTCCATTAAGTCTCACTGACAATTTGGTGGGTTCTGATTTTATCATCACTACGCACAGTAGCTGTTCCTCAGAGGTAGGGGGAGCTTCCAGGTTGTGTATTCTCCTATCCCTCGGTCAATATGTTCTTTTCTGCTTTTCCTCTATGCATCCTGACACTGGCAACCATCGCAATGTTGTGTCGGGCAGGGCTCTACAGGAACTGCTGTCACTCTGGGCTTAACCTGACTTTGTCTAGGTGCGGTTCTATAAGCGAACTTGGGCTCCCTTGTATCTGAATCCTTTCAGAGGGCTGCTATGTGGTTGCCTGCCCTATAGTGGTAGTTCCCTAACCCAGTCCCCCTGATGTTGGCCTCTATCTCCATCAGGATACCTTGGAGCTCATGCGCTCCGCTTGCCGCTTTTTCTACCGACAAGGCCAGCTGTAATGCCAATTTACAGTTCAGCTGGACCTCTGCCAACAGGTGTTTCTGTATAGTCATATTGTTAATTCTGCACACCAATCGGTCTCAGAGCATCTCCGAATTCGGAGTCCCCCCAAATTCACAAGCCTCCGCCAGATGTCTTAGCCTTGTTAGGAATCTGGTGATTGACTCCCCTGCTTCTCTAAATGTGAAGTAAAAACAGTATCTCTGCAGAATCGGGGGTGGCTTAGGGTCATAATATTCTTGAACTAAGTTTGACAACTCTTAGAAAACTTTGTGTCTGGTGCCTCAAGGAAAGTTGAACTGTGCATAATCAAAAAAGCTGCTGGTCCATCGTCAAAAGATAACCCTTTGCTTTTCATCTGAGGTTATGCCATTTGCCCTGAAGAAATACTTCATCCTTTCCACATATTGGGCCCAATCCTCCACTGCGGGCTCAAGAGTCCAGCTTCCCAAACAGTGGCATGGTGATTCAGCAAGTTCCTTTAGGTCACTCCTTTTTCCCCGTTGTCACTGTAATAACTCCATGGAGGCAAAAGTCCCATCACCAAATTACTTTACATCTGTACCATACATCACCTTACAACTGTATACAGCCAACTCTCCAGTTGCTCCCTGCCAAACGCAGGCTAAGAGACTGACATACCCACTTTAAATAGAGAGCATGAGACTCCCTGATTTAACCATCAGGTAGTTCTTTTGACGACCCAACAAGTAAACAAACTCAAATTAACTTAGGGACAAATTAAGAGGGGCAGCGTCCCAGAAAGGAAAGGGGGGACGGCCCGAACAGAAACCAAAGTCCAAAGGAAACTTAAAACATTAAATCAAAGTGTGATTATCAGGGTCAATAACGCACCCCAGCCCCCGCGGCGCCTGTGGACACCGCATGCTCCCTCTCCAGGGACACCTGGCCACGAATGTAGCCGTGATAGAGGGGCAGACAGTCTGGATGGACGACTCCGTCGATCACCCGCTGCCTGGACCTATTAATGGCACGTCTCACCAGGTCCAAGAGCAGGTTAGGACTCATCAGGTAGTTCATACTCCAGCAGCCAACCTCATTAACCTGGCTGAAGTCATCTCATCATCTTTCTTCATCCAATAATGTCTCATTTCATCTGAGGTTTGTCCTCTGAATCTCCCTATGTAATACTATGCTTTTCAATTTACGTAAGATTTGGTCCTTTTGCTCCAGGCCTTGACTTGCCTTGCAGACACTGGCAAGGTGTCCAAAAAATTGAGGGTCATCACAACCTCTTCCACAGGTGGTGGTGAAGCTGGGGGTTATGAGCAGCGGCAGATGACTCGGTGTTAGATATCCAGGTCCTGGAGTGGTGGTGCTCAAGGAGGCATTCAGAAGCTAACAAGACCCAGTGCTGCATACAGGCAGAGGCAATGGGGTGGTTTGCCTTGTCTTCTTTAAAAAGTCCCAACAATGGTTTATGATCAGTTACCATGATGAAGCATCTACTGTAGACGTATTGATGGGAATTTTTAACACCAAAGACAACTGCCAACCCTACTTTCACGATCTGGGAATATTTCTGCTTGGCATCAGAGAGGATCCTAGATGCACGGACAGTAGGTTTCTCTGTTCCATCTCTCCAGCAATGTGCCACCCCAACCCCATATGGGGAGGGATCGCATGTCAAGATAAGGGAAGGTGTTTTTCAGGGTCAAAATGAGCAATACATTAAGGACAAAAGCCGTTGTTTAACACTGTTGAAAGCTTCCAGCTGTGGCACTGCTCACCCCCCGGCTCCCAAAACAACGACTAAAGTTCCATGGTGGGGTTTGCAAGGAGGCTAACAAGGGAGCTAAATTTGGAAGAAACTTCCTGTAATAATTCACTAACCCCAGGAAGGATTTCAATTCTGTTGGTTCCTTGGAGTTAGCGCCTCCTTAATGGCCCTCATCTTATCTTCCACTGGATGAAGATCCTTGCCATTTACCCAAATAGGTCACAGCCTTTAACCAGGTCCACCAATTTGTTAAAGGTTTTGGAGTCAGGGATATTCGGGTAGGTCAGGCTTTTTATTATACTGAAGGTCAGGACTCGCACGCCGTCAATAGGATCACTTTGTGCTTTGCTGTCCAAAAACAATAATATGTGTGCTCTGATATTGGGCCCGGTCTTCTATGCTTGCATCATAGGCTTAAAGTTTACCAGAAAGAAACAATTTCTTACTGGAGGATTTCTTGTCTCGGCAGTAAAGATGATCCAGAGGGAAGAAAATAATTTATTTTACTCCTCATCACCAATGTAACAATCTCACTAAGGCCAGTTTTTCCATCACCTATCACCCTTTATTTACAATGTGTTTGAAATGCCGTTCATCAGCTATAGAGTGCAGGACAGGCCTGAGTCTTTTGACTGCCAGCCTGAGGGGAGCCAGCTGATTTTAAAGCTCCCCACTGCTCCTTCCCTACTGGGCGAGCCTACACTTGCCTAATATGGGAACTCGTATTCTACAAGGTCCACAGGGAGATTTATTGTTGATCCTCCATGCCCATCATAACACATGTCATGGTTATTAACTCACAGTATAATTCTAGTCACATTCATCACAATACATTGTTATATTGGATTGCCTCAGGTTTCCATTTTATTTCAATGTCACATCACATAGATCGATGATAGCCCTTTTTGTAAGTTGTTTGCAGTTCCATAAATCCAGTGTGCAAAACACATTGTATCATTGAATGGATTGAATCAATTTGATTGGTCACAATAGTATTACACCCAGTAAAAGCATCTCATATTCATAACTTTAAATACTAGGGGGGATTTTACAGCCCCACTTGTCCTGAAACAATAAAATCCTGCCTGACATCAGTGGACCATCCCCTGGTCTGTCCCTTGCCCTCTCCAATTCCCATGGTGGGAGGTACAGTAAAATTGCAGCCATTGATTCTGTTTGCATAGAAGTTTCTGAAACTCTCTTTTATTTAAAATGGATACTGGTGAAATGATAAGATGATAAGGATGATAAGGATCTTTGCAATTTCATAGACTATCTTAAGCTTCCAGAGTTTCTAACTAAATCCTCCCTTTACTAACATGCCCAGACAGCACATTTTTGGGGAAATCACACTGTCACAGAAAGACAATGTCAACAGCCATGTCCTGAAACTATTTAGAACTGCAGCCCTGGCTTTAAGGTATCTATTCCAAAACAAAGACAAGGAAGATCTCAGGGGAGGAGGGGGAGGCAGTGTTTCTGCAGTCGGCAGAAAAAAATTGAAAGAGGCAGCAGCTGCAACAAAGGGCTGTCATTGTTGCCTTTATGAACCTAGAGGCTATATACCTCAAAGGTCCTTCCAGCCAGATTCCAAACTGCATTCCCAAGTCCATCCTGATATGAAAACCACAACTAACCTGCTGATCATTCATCTCTTCAATGGCCTCTTTAAGGCCATTACAGAAACGTGGTTGCAGGGTGACCGTGACTGGGAACTGAATATCCAGGGGTATCAGGTGTTTAGGAAGGATAGACAGGAGGAAAAAGGAGGTGGGGTAGCTCTGTTAATAAAGGAAAATATCAGGGCGGTAGTAAGAGAAGATATAGGCTCCAAAGAGCAAAACGTGGAATCATTGTGGGTGGAGATAAGGAATAGTAAGGGGAGAAAGACACTGGTGGGTGTGGTCTATAGGCCCCAAATAATAACTTTGAGGTGGGGCGGGCTATAAACAAACAAATAATTGATGCATGCAGAAACAGAATGGCTATAATTGTGGGGGATTTTAATCTGCATATTGATTGGATGACCCAAGTCGGACACAGTGGGCTTGAGGAAGAGTTCTGGAGTGCTGTCAGGATAGTTTCCTTTAACAGTATGTAACGGAACCTACGAGGGAGCAAGCTATCTTAGATCTAGTACTGTGTAATGAGGCAGGTAGAATTAGGGATCTTCTTGTGAGGGATCCTCTTGGGACGAGTGATCATAGTATGGTTGAATTTCTGATGCAGATGGAGGATGAGAAAGTAGGGTCCTGAACCTGTGTCCTCTGTTTGAACAAAGGGGAGTATGATAAGATGAGGGCGGAATTGACGAATGTAGGTTGGAGGCGCAGATTGGTTGGTAGGACGGCTGAGGAACAGTGGAGGATTTTTAAGGAGATCTTCGGTACTCAGCAGAAATATATTCCGATGGTAAAGAAGGACTGTAAGAGAAGAGATAACCAGCTGTGGTTATCAAAGGAAATAAAGGAGAGTATTAAATTAAAAGCTGATGTGTTCAGAGCGGCTAAAAATAGTGGATGATTAGAAGACTGGGAAAGATTTAAAAAACAACAAAGAATGACTAAGAAAGCGATAAAGAAAGGATAGATAGACTATGAAGCTAAACTAGCTCTCAACATAAAAAATGATAGTAAAAGTTTTTGCAAATATATAATGAAGAAGAGACGGACTAGAGTGAATGTTGGACCCTTGGAGGACGAGAGGGGGGATTTAGCCGTGGGTAACGAGGAAATGGCTGAGGCTTTAAATAGGTTTTTTGTGTCGGTCTTCACATAACTTGCCGAATATTAAAGATAGAAGGATGGTAGGAGATGAGGTCATTAATGCAGTTAATGCCACTAGAGAGGTAGTGCCTGTTAGACTGACACTACCTAACAGTGTCAGTCTAACACTGACTGTAGACAAGTCCCTGGGACCGGATGGAATGCATCCCAGGGTTCTGAAAGAAATGGCAGAGGTGATAGCGGATGCCTTAGTAATTATTTATCAAAATTCACTGGACTCTGGGGAAGTGCCAGAAGATTGGAAAACGGCTAATGTTACGCCACTGTTTAAAAAAGGTAGCAGACAAAAGGCAGGGAATTAAGGCTGGTTAGTTTAACGTCCGTAGTTGGAAAAATGCTTGAATCCATCATCAAAGGAGAAATAGCGAGGCACCTAAAAAAGAACGGTTTGATCAAGCAGACACAGCACGGATTCGTGAAGGGGAAGTCGTGTTTATCGAATTTATTGGATTTCTATGAGGATGTGACTAGTGCGGTAGACAGAGGGGAACCGGTGGATGTGGTGTTTTTAGATTTCCAGAAGGTGTTTGATAAGGTGCCTCACAAAAGGTTGCTGCAGAAGGTTAGGGTGCACGGAGTTGGGGTAAGGTGTTCACATAGATAGAGGATTGGCTGTCTAATAGAAAGCAGAGAGTTGGAATCAATGGGTGCTATTCTGGTTGGCAGTTGGTGACTAGTGGAGTGCTGCAGGGATCGGTGCTGGGGCCTCAACTGTTTACCATTTACATAGACGATCTGGAGGAGGGGGCTGAGTGTAGGGTGACGAAATTTACTGATGACACGAAGATGAGTGGAAAAGCAAATCACGTGGAAGGCGCAGAAAGTCTGCAGAGAGATCTGGATAGGCTGAGTAAGTGGGCAAGGACCTAGCAGATGGAGTATAATGTTAGCAAATGTGAGGTTATCCACTTTGGTAGAAATAATAGTAGGAGGGATTATTATTCAAAGGGTGAAAAACTGCAGCATGCTACGGTGCAGAGGGACCTGGGGGTCCTTGTGCACGAATCGCAAAAACCCAGTCTGCAGGTGCAGCAAGTGATCAAGAAGGCGAATGGAATGTTGGCCTTCCTAGTGAGGGGGATAGAATATAAAAGTGAGGAGATCTTGCTGCAACTGTACAGGGCACTGGTGAGGCCGCAGCTGGAATACTGTGTGCAGTTTTGGTTGCCGCATTTGTGAAAGGATATATTGGCCTTGGAGGGAGTGCAGAGAAGGTTCACTAGGCTGATACCGGAGATGAGGGGGTTAGCCTATGAAGAGAGATTGAATAGACTGGGTCTGTACTCGTGGAGTTCAGAAGGCTGAGGGGGGATTTTATAGAGACATATAAGATAATGAAGGGGATAGATAGGGTAGAGGTAGAGAGATTCTTCCCGCTTAGAAAGGATAGCAGAACTAGAGGGCACAGCCTCAAAATAAGGGGGGGGTGGTGCGCAGTTTAGATCAGAGTTGAGGAGGAACTTCTTCACTCAAAGGATGGTGAGTCTCTGGAATTCTCTGCTCATTGAAGTGGTGGAGGTGACCTCGCTAAATATATTTAAGTCACGGATAGATAGGTTTCTGATAGACAAGGGAATTAAGGGTTATGGGGAGAAAGCGGGAAAGTGGAACTGATCCACTTCAGATCAGCCATGATCTTGTTGAATGGCGGGGCAGGCTCGAAGGGCTAAATGGCCTATTCCTGTTCCTATTTCTTATGTTCTCATGTTCTTATCTTGCAATAATCCTGAAACTTAAACTATCTGAATCATAATTCAAGAGTGGACAAAGGCTTCTCTCAAGCCCAAAGCGGCAGTTCTTCCACAAGAATCCAACACTTGAACTATTTACAACTTGTAAAAGTATACTATTTTCTCTATCTGTGCCTTTATGGCATGTGTGGGAATGATGATATAGCTTTTAAACATTTGGGTTGAATGAGTAAATAAAAAGCTCTTTATTTAAACCCACAAAAGCTAGCTACCTTTTGTTTCTAAATTGATCACACAATCCAGGGAATTATGAACCCTGATAGCTGCCTCTCCAAAACCACACTGATTACGGACAGTTAAGGAAGAGAATTTCAGTTTTGCTCTGCTAGCCTGTCTGTAAGAATGACTGAAATTAAAATATTAATGTGTTTAAGGAACAGTTTACAACACCTAACAGAACTGATATTATCCGTTGAACGCTGAACTCCGAAGTTTGTCAGTGGTTCCATTTTCTTTGTCTCTTACTCTGGGTCTTCTATCTCTGCATCTTTCCCTTGCACGTACAGTCCCCTTTGATTCTCATGGACTTGTACTCCTGCCTATTTCCTTTCGCTATTTTGGGGCCCTTCCCAGCACATTCTTTTTGCCCTTTTTAATTTAACATCACATGATCAAACAGTCTAATGGCCTTGAGAACATAATGTTTTGTTCTAATCTTTATAGCTAGGATGTAGTTAACAAGTAACAAAGTCCAGTGTTGTTTAGTGCATTGAGTTAGTTAACAGTCAATAATTATTATCTGGTGTATTCAGATACAATTAAAGGAAAGGAATTTATTGCTGTCTGGTGAAAACAATTCCAGGTAACGATGCACTAGCTTCTGCTGACCAAATTTCTGCAAAAACAAGCCTTTGCAAAAAAATTAGGCCATGACAGGAAGCATCTGTGGTGGGAGGTAACAGTGTGAAATTTAACTCTTTACATCCTCCCACCAAAACAAGCTTTTACTGCCCTTTGAAATGGCCTGGCAAGTCATTCAGTTGTCAGGGAGGCAGCTGACCACAACCTTCTCAATTGCAATTAGGGATAAGTAATAATGCTGCCCTTATCAGCATTGCCCACCTCCCATGAATAATTAAAAATATCAATAATCTCATACTGTGGAAATCAGGCAACTTTATAATCAGATTTGCACAAAAAAGATCATTCAAATAATCTCAATCTGGACCCTGTTGGAAACCATCATAAATCATAATTTACCTTCCTCTTGACCTTAAATAGAAGGTCAAATATTTAGGCTGGGATTCTCCCCAAAAAAACTAAGTGCCCAACAGGCAGGAAAACCACCAATTTATTTTGGGTGTACATAGTTTCACAAGTCTCCGGCACTCTGCTAGTGCCTCAGGGGGATTTGCACCAGTAAGTGCATTGTGGGACTTAACCTGCTAGAGAGACCAGCTGAGAGGGTCACTGTGCCTGCGCCAATCTGTCAGTGGGGAGATTGCACACTATACCCCACCCCCATGTCATTTATTTGATTTTATTGTTACATGCATTAGTATATAGTGAAAAATATTGTTTCCTGTCCACTATGCAGACAAAGCACATTGTACACAGAGAAGGAAATGAGAGGTTGCAGAATGTAGTGTTACAGTCATAGTTAGGGTGGAGAGAAAGATCAACTTAGTATAAGTTAGGTCCATTCAAAAGTCTGATGGCAACAGGGAAGAAGCTGTTCTTGAGTTGGTTGTTACTTGACCTCAGACTTCTGTATCTTTTTCCTGATGGAAGAAACTGGAAAAGAATATGCCTGGGGTGCGGGGAATTCTTATCATGCTGGCTTAAAGACCTCACAGACTTGGTTGCACTAAATACAACTAGCTGACTTTTCCCTGCATGTAGTTGCTTTCTTTGCCCATCGTTTAGTGAAGCCAATCAATATAAAATAAATAATCTTCAAGTTAATCTACTTCATAAACATTTCTGAATTATTTCAAACTGTTAGGAAGGGAATACTGCTCACATTTTCAATTGTTGACATTCCCCTGGGGATCTATTAATTAAAATTTGAACCAAATTTAATCTAAGTGAACAAGATTTCACTTGCTGTAAACTTTCACTTTAACATCACGACCATGGATGATTCATCTCAGCCCTCTCCTGAAGTCCCTAGCCAATTTGATTCAGAAGACGTGATGTCAAGTAATGTCTGAAGGCACTGGATACTGGAAAGGCCTTGGACCCTGAGAACATTCAGGCTAGAGTACTGAAGACTTGTGTTTCACAATTAGCTGTGCCCCATTCAAGCTGTTTCAGTATAGCTACAACATTGGCATCTACCTAGCAATGTGGAAAATTCCCCAGGAACGTGCTGTCCACAAAAAGCAGGACAATGCAACCTGATGAGCTATCACCCTTTCAGTCTACTTTCAATCATCAGTAAACTGATGGAAGGTGCTGTCAACAGTGCCATCAAGTGGCACTTACTCAGGAATAACCTGCTCACTGATGTTCAGTTTGGCTTCCTCCAGGGCCACTCAGTTACTGAATTGATTACAGTCTTGGTCCAAACATAGATAAAAGAGCTTAACTGCGAGAGTGACAGTTTCTGATAGCCAAGTTCCGCACACATGAGGATGGCCTCAATCGGGATCTTGAGTTCATGTCATGCTACTTGTAATCCCAATGACTTGCCTGGGCTTGCAACATCTCACTTACTGTCCTGTCTGGAGACAGTACACATCTCTTTAACCTATGGTTAATGCTATCTCCACTCACATTGTCTGCACCTTTAAGACTTGATTAGCTGTAAAGACTTGCATTCTAATCAGTATTCTGTAAACTGAGTGTGTGCCTTTATATCCCCTGTTTGTGATCAGAATTCTCCACTCACCTGACGAAGGGGCAAAGCCCTGAAAGCTAGTGGCATTTGCTACCAAATAAACCTATTGGACTTTAACCTGGTGCTATGAGATTTCTTATTGTGCCTACACACAGCCAGACCTGGACAAAAGTACCAGGTAACGACTGTCTCCAACTAGAGAGAACCTGACCACCTTCCCTTGACATTCAATGGCATTATCATCACTGAATCCCCACTGTCAACATCCTAGGGGTTATCATTGACCAGAAACTGAACTGGACAAGCCATATAAGTATATATTGTGACTAAAAGAGCAGGTTAGAGATGGGGAATTCTATAGCGAGTAACTTAATTCTTGGTTCACCAAAGCTGTCCAACATCTACAAGGTGCAAGTCAGGAGAGTGATGTAACATCTTCACTTGCCTGTATGAATACAGCTCCGACAGCACACAAGAAGCGGAACACCAACCAGGAAAAAGCAGTTCAAGAAATTGGCACCCCATCCACCGTCTTCAACATTCATTCCCTCCACCACCAGAGTGGCAGCTTTGCATCAAAGGTTTTTTCAACAACAAATTGTGACTCCTACCACCTAGAAGAACAAGGACAGCAGACACATGGAAATACCGACCTGCAAGTTCATCTCTAAGCCACACACCATCCTGACTTAGAACTATATTGCCATTCCTTCACTGTCGCTGGGTCAAGATCCTGGAATCGCCTTTTTAACAGCACTGTGCATGTACCTACAGCAGATGGACTGCAGCAGTTCAAGAAAGCAACTCACCAACAACTTTTCAATGGCAATTAGGGATGGGCAAAAAATACTGGCTTTGCCAGCAATGTTCATATCTACAGAATTTTTAAAAAATTACCCTAGTTGTAGACATTTTTTAGACATGGAGCTGAATATTAGGTGCTGGAATTGGGATTGAAGGAGTCTTGTATATGCATCAAATACATTATGATGACATTAGGTCAAGAACCCGATATCATCATGCCAATCTGACATAGTATGAAAGTTGGGTGGGCATTTAAATCATTAGCTCACCCACCATTTTTAATTAGCTAATTAACAAGCATTTAAGGTCGTTAACAAGTTAATTGACCCAGTAACATATTGCCCACATTCTGTTGTTGTGAATGCACAGGAAATATGTCAGTAGGATTTACATTTTTTATCAGAGAGTGTTGCTAAAGTAGGTATTAAGGCTGCAAATCACCACCTGACGAAGGAACAGCCAGTTCCGAAAGCTAGTGGCATTTGCTACAAATAAACCTGTTGGACTTTAACATGGTGTTGTGAGACTTCTTACTGTGTTTACGCCAGTCCAATGCCGGCATCTCCACATTATACTTACCAATGACGGAGGGACAGTGTCTGCGAAGGCTGCAGCTGGCCAGTGACACAGTCACAGGAATCTGTGATGTGCTAGCTGGGGGGGGGGTTGCATCCAATTAGGTAGGTGGACATTCCATGCTAGTGAAAGTCACAATGGCCCTTTAAGTTTTCATCTTGAGGTCCTCCCAAACATCATCTGAAGATCAGTATGGGATAACTCAGCCAGCTGTGCATCACTGCATCAAGTTGATCACGATACCATGTTCAAGTGGATGCATGAGTTATTTCATTTAGTGTGAAAGAGCCAGCGTGTTCAAGCATTGCCAGAATTCCAAAGGTGTAAGAAATAATAGTTGAAGCAACTTCTAGACAGGAACATTCATCAACAGAAAAAGATCTCATTCAATTAATGTCCAGCTAGTATATGACTATAAGCAATGGATAGTGCAGATATGTATATGCTATCACAATTGCAATGATGATGCCTCTATCCTTAGACACTTCCAGGTACCAGGGATGTTCACAGGGCCAGTACCTTTGAATGGCTAGTATGATGAAAGAGGATACAACCTAAGAAGATGGTGTGAAATCCATGGACTGAATCTGAGAGGAGGTACAATAAGCCATTCATCCACGTGA
This sequence comes from Carcharhinus amblyrhynchos, assembly GCF_965287045.1. Taxonomy (NCBI): domain Eukaryota; kingdom Metazoa; phylum Chordata; class Chondrichthyes; order Carcharhiniformes; family Carcharhinidae; genus Carcharhinus; species Carcharhinus amblyrhynchos. Next base: position 74,616,940 of record NC_137338.1, read on the forward strand.
CAGTCATGGAACAGATCACTGCTATACAATATGCAACTGCATGAAGTGTTAGATAAAATTGTCATATTCTGTGCATTACACAAACTGGCCCTCCAGAAAGGGGACACTCAGGCAGATAAGAATCTGATGGAGACAGTTCTGTCATCTGATGAAGAATCTGATCATGAAGAGGATGAGTCTTGCCAGCCAGTTGTGCATGTTCGTGGTTGATTAATTATGCTATTAAAGATGTGCAGGTGATGTAACGGCTTAAAGCATATATAAATAATCAGACTCACCAACAAAGTCATCCAAAGCTTTTAAACTGTGGTGCTTGAGGTGTCAAGATGGCTTAAGCATGCGGTGGACTCCCATCTAAATTGACTCCTAATTGGACGGAATTTCACATGAGAGCTGTGTCTCGAAACCTTCCTTGGGAACCTCAACCCCACAATTTGACCTGTCACATGGAAATTTCCTCTGTGGAGTTGCTTGCGAAATATTCTACACAGACAGTTCCACCAGCTTATTACTCAAAAATACATTTACCCAGGTGCTCTTACTTTATGAGACAAAGGACTGTGGTTCAAACTTAGTTTTATTAAAATACTTGCAAGTTAAAGAAATAACTCTTACAGAATAAATTACATTGACTTTTCCCCAAACTACACTGACTGTCTGCAAAACACACATTCTACCCGTTCTGGTAAACCTGACCAGGCTGTTGTATTCAATTCACTGAGTTTAGATTGACAGATGAACTTGATCTTCTTGGTACAAATGTGGATCTTGAATGTCCTCTTCTGTCATCATGGGTCACAGATTGTAGCAGACTGGTCAAGTCTTCACTGGGGGGGGTCATCTCCAGATGTCCATTTTTACCCCTCCCTCTGAGCTGTTCTGGAATGTTCTCTGGTTTTCAGCCAATAGTGTCACAGGGTGGAGATCATAGTACCCAATAAGGTTAGGTGTCCATTTCTTAGGTGTCCTGGGTGCACATACCCCTTTTCAAAATTTGTTAATCTGAGGCACCAGTGAGTACATAAATACATAGACATAGTACTTTTTCCGTTGTCTGTCTGAGTATCTCTTGATGGGTTTTGGGTCAGAACCATTCTTCCATGTTAAGGTCAAGCACTTCGGTTCAATATGCAAGGCAGGTCTGGGCTGGACCCTGTTGGTTTTTGATCTGTGGTAACCTTGGCCTGTTTGCATCCCATAAAGTTAAAGTTTAATTATTTGTCACAAGAAAAGCTTACATTAACATTGTAATAAAGATACTATGAAATTCTCCTGCATTCCATCAAGCCTTGATTACAGAAGCTGTTTAGCTGTGTTAAATTTAGAGCATCCAATTTTATGTTGGGTCTAGTTGCTTAGGCCATTGGCCACTTGGCCAGAGTGCCTTTCCACTTTGCACAGTGGTTTCCTGTACGGGCTGCTGCTGCGCTCCCTTCACTCCCTCACCCTCGTCAACAATCTGGACATGCTTTGGACAGGCTTCCATCCTGCCATCTGGAAGAGATGGGACTCGCAGCGGAAGTCATCACACTTGGGAGTCCTCCGCTTTACCATCTGGCACCTTACAGCAGTCCAGTGCAACAGAAGGTTAAGCTGGTTCATGAATTCCCCAGCCGCCTGTATTTTCTGTAGCTTTGAAGAGTCAGTGTTGCATGTATATATAAGTTGCCTGAGGTTGCAGCTCCCATTCCACTTTTTGAGGGGGCTGAGGTTTTGGTTGCACTTTAGTCCCACTTTTCTGATCTTTGGCCATTCAATGCCGAGGGTAGGTGGGCCTGTGGCCTGGCCAAAGTGACCATTACAGGGTCAGGCAGTGGGACATAGAGCAATCATCAAATTCGATTGTCTGTCCCATTCCACAGCTACATTTGCACCTGGGTATGTCAGAGAGGATACATGCAGTGTTTGCCAGTACGATTGAGGCCTTCCATGGTTGGTGGGCATTCCTGGGGCTAGAGTGCATTATCAACTATGGGAACATTAACTTAATTTGATAAGTTTCCTTTAGAGTTTTGTCTTTTTGTTACAGAGCCCCTTCAGGTGCTGCTAACTTATCCATTAGTTTATTTGTTATATAGTTTATTTTATTGGCAGTCAAAGCAACACATAAAAAGAGTTAGGTTCACCATCAAATCCATCCAGAACCTTCAAACATAGTGCACATGTGACTTTGAGGCAGCTCAAGCATGTGGTGGAGTCCTGTAGGAACTGACCAATGATTGGAGGAATTTCACATTGGCGATGGATCCTGAAACCTCCCTTGAGAATTCCAACCCTACAATTTGAGCCGTATCATGGAAATTTTCTCTGTGCCATTCTACTCTGTGTGGAAAGCTTTCCTATATATGCTGCTGCTGCACATTCTTCATTTCCTCGCCCTCATCAGTAGTCCGATTATGTTATGGTGATTACATCCATGCCCACGTCTCTTTGCAGAGGGAGGGGTGGGCACAGTGGTTAGCACTGCTGCCTCATAGCACCAAGAATCCAGGTTCAATTCCTGGCTTGAGTCAGTGTCTGTGTGGAGTTTGCATATTCTCCCTGTGTCTGTGTGGGTTTCCTCCAGGTGCTCTGGTTTTGTCCCACAGTCTGAAAGATGTGCTGGTTAGGTACATTAACCCAAACAGGTGCCGGAGTATGGAGACTAGGGGAATTTCAGAGTAATTTCATTGCAGTGTTAATGTAAACCTTACTTGTGACTAATAAACTTTACTTTAAAAGAATGCAATGTCCTTTGGTACAAGTGAAACATCCTGCAACAGTGGGTATGGTAGGAGCTAGAGTACATCATCTGACTTAATTTAAATATATTTCCTTGAAAAGTTTTTTGTTAGTGTCCCTGTAAGAGGTGTTAATGAGTTTATTTGATTTACTCAGGAGTATAAAGAGAATTAGCTGGGACATTGGGTTAATAGAATGCAGAGCTTTGTGATGCTATGTCCTCTGAATAAATTTAATATCAAGGAAAAAGATTGATGGCCAAAATTTTAAGTTGTTCAGGTTGGTGCATGCCTGACCTGGAAGCATGTGAAATTACATGAGAAGATGTCAGGTGTTTGTCCCGATATCAGTGTGTACTTGTGTGATTTTTCAGATGGCAGGTGCATGCAGAAGTCGAAAATGTGCCTACTGACAATTAAGCAGGGAATTTCCATTAAGGAGTCAATTATCAGCAATTTCACATGGCCTGTCTATTTCTATGGTGGGTGGGTGGGCCAATTGGCCAGATGGCCTTCGCATTTTAATTACCTGTCCAGGGCAAGATGAACGTCAGGGCTGAAATGAAGTTAACAAAACCGTCTGGGGACTAAAGTTTTCTGAGTTCTGCTGTTGGGTGCTTGAAAGTGCTACCTCATCACAATTAATGAGTTTCTTCATCACTTTTAATTTGTAGAGATCTGCAGTTCCGTGGCAGTTGCCTGCCTTGAGGGAGTCTACTAGAAGCGCCAGCCTGCACAGTCCCTTGGCACCCGCTTTCCTCAATGGTGTTGAGCATTCTCAATACACGTTTCATGCTGGCTGTCCATTAATTGCGTGAAATCGGGTTCTGTGGCCAATCATGGCCAGAAGTGCATTTTGTGCCACTTTCAGGTCCCCAAGTACGCATACCCAATGGTGCAAATTAAGGCCAGAGGCCTGGTCCACCTCAGTCTTGAGTAGTAGTCTTGACTGATAATGTTCTCACCAGTGTGTTGAACCCTTACAACTGAGTTGCACATTGTGCATACCCACTAAGGTATCTGCCCCACCCCGTCCACATGGTCCCATTACCTTGGGTGGTGGCCAGGCTACCAAATTCAGTTATCTTAAGTTCGTAGGCAAGGGCACAAACACCTCCAAGAGAATTCTATTAGTTTACTAGTTTGAACTACACTTTTCTTTCACTAGAATTCACATCCATACCAGATTGATGTAGTCTATTGAACTAATAGACCAAGGTAAGTTATTCAATTCCCCATCTGGTGGTGTGATTTTCATGTTGCTATCTTTTATTCCAAGTGGGTGTCCTATTATTTACTATTGTATTTTATTAAGGAGTCCTGGAGAGATTTTGCAATCTAATAATAACTTCTCATAATATTTTTGAAAAAAAATTAAATATTCCCATATTGATCTCAGCTATTAACAATATTTTTGCTATTGTTCTTTATTTAGATAACATTATTTTCCCAAATGTAACCCTACTAAATTGCATCTGACATTTTTTTGCCTTTCAAAATTATTCCATATTCAAGTAAGTGTTGTTGGATTGACAGGTTTTCTTAATGTTCAACTTATTTCTTCCCAACAAACTTTCTTTTGTTTTGATACCCAGAAATCACCTGGATTGTTTTTCTATTTACTTTTATGTAAAATAAAACATCTGATTATCCCTTTTAAACTTCTGGTAAATTTCTCTTTGAGTACTTGAAATAACAAATTTTATGAATTCCAATTTCAAAATCAATTATGTTCAGACTTGGTGCTTTTACACCAGAGACAGAAGTGATTGCAATGTTTAGAGGTAACTTTCACATCTCCTATTCTCAAACACTTTTGTCTTGCAAGATAAGCACTTCTCTTCAGGAGAGAGGCAGAGGGAGGTGGTTTTGCAAGACATACAGAACTGGGGAGCAAATAAATATAGCCTGAGGAGAAAGACCTACGGCACTTACCTTCAGGAGAGACTCAAAGTCCAAGGGTACCCTATGTTGAAAAAACTGAAAAATGACCTAATGGAAAAGTAAGATCTTTAGCTGGTGAGTATAACTGCTTAGAGATTGAATTTACACAACTGAGTTTAAAAATTTGAAAAATGTTAACCATTAATAATTAACAAATGAGTAGCTGGTAAATCATAACTTTTATTCTTAAGATTTAACATTATTAAGGGTTAATCAATATTAGTAAGGTATATTAATAGTAGTAAGTCAAATTAATATTGGTAAATATTTCTTAAGTTTTATTATCAGTACTAAAGTTTAGTAACAAGGTTATCAATTAATGAATAGAGAAATGGCAGGGCTGTTCCAACATCAAGAGTGCACTTCCTGTGCTATGACCATTACAGGATGATCTCCTAATGGATCTGGACCAAATAAACTCACTACAGGTGGGATGTGGAAGCTATTGAAACGGTGCAGAGGAGAGTTACAAGAATGTTGCCTGGATTGGGTGGCATGCCTTATGAGGATAGGTTGAGGAAGCTCGGTCTTTTCTCCTTGGAGAAATGAAGGATGAGAGGTGACTTGATAGAAGTGTATAAGATGTTGAGAGGTATAGATCGGGTGGATTCTCAAAGGCTTTTTCCCAGGGCTGAAATGGTTGCTACGAGAGGACACAGGTTTAAGGTGCTGGGGAGTAGGTACAGAGGAGATATTAGGGATAAGTTTTTCACTCAGAGGGTGGTGGGTGAGTGGAATCGACTGCCGTCGGTGGTGGTGGAGGCAAATTCAATAGGGTCTTTTAAGAGACTTCTGGATGAGTACATGGGACTTAATAGATTGAGGTTATAGGTAAGCCTAGTAGGTAGGATATCATCAGTGCAACTTGTGGGCCGAAGGGCCTGTATGTGCTGTAGTTTTTCTATGTTCTAAACAAACTGGAATCAAAGGTTTGCAGGAAAAATGGCAGCTAGGCCACCAATGGGCTACCTTCAAATCAGACATAACTTGGGCCCAGTCAAGGTGCTCTCCCTTAACTTGAAAGGTAGGGTGATTAAAAAAAAGAATTAAGATAATGAAGAACAGGTGTGCTTCTGATAGATGTCTGATCGAAAATTAAAATTGAAAACAAAGCAGAATCTAGAGGGTTCAGAAGAAAGATGAAGAAGTAAATAAGAGAAGCAAAGAGGGAGAATGAAAATACATTGTCAGCCAACAAGAAGGGGATTTGCAAAGTCTTCCGTAGACATATAAATAGTAAAAGGTGTTAAATTAGGAGCAAGGCCAACTCACATCCAAAAGGGGAAATTACATGTGGCAAAGAAGGCATATTTGAGGTGCAAAATGAATGCTTTGCACATGTCTTAACCAAGGAAGAAGGTGCTACCCAGACCATGGTAAAAGAGGAAGTAATTCAGAGACTAACTGGTTTTACAGTTAAAAAGGAGAAAGTATTGAATAGAACATGTCCTTCATGTTGCTAGGCATGGGAACCAGATGAGATGCACCTAATGATACTGAGGAAGTTGAGGTTGGAAATTGCAGAGGCACAGGCCATAATTTTTCGGTCTTTCTTCAGCAGTGATCTCAGAGCACTGGAGAATCACAAACACTGGACTTCCAAAATATGTTTCATACAATCCCATACAATAGACTTGAGTAAAACTAAGGCTCATGAATAAAAGGGACAGTAGCAACATGGATATGGAATTGATTAACAGGAAACGAGTGTAATGGTTATTGAATGTTTTTCATGCTGGAGGGAGGCTTGAATTTCCAGAGGTCAGTGTTGGGCCCCTTGATTTTTCTGAGACTTGGTAGATGGGGACACAATTTCAAAACTTGTGAATTGTGAGAAGGATAGTGTAAAACTTCAAAAGGATGTAGAAAAGTTACAGGATTTGATTTGATTTATTATTGTCACATGTATTAGCAAACAGTGAAAAATATTGTTTCTTGCGCGCTATGCTGACAAAACATACCATTCATAAGGAGGGAAATCAGAGTGCAGAATGTAGTGTTACAGTCATAGCTAGGGTGTAGCGAAAGATCAACTTAATGTAAGGTAGGTCCATTCAAAAGTCTGACAGCAGCAGGGAAGAAGCTGTTCGGTTTGTACGTGACCTCAGACTTTTGTATCTTTCCTGACAGAAGAAAGTGGAAAAGAGAATGTCCGGGGTGAATGGGGTCCTTAATTATGCTGGCTGCTTTGCTGAGGCAGTGGGAGGTGTAGACAGAGTCAATGGATGAGAGGCTAGTTTGCATGATAGATTGGGCTATCTTCACGATCTTTTGAATGTTTTTCATGCTTGGAGGTCTTGTGGTCTGGGGCAGAGCAGGAGCCATACCAAACTGTGATACTGCCAGAAAGAATGTTTTCTCTGTGTCTGTAAAAGTTGGTGAGAGTAATAGCTGACATGGCAAATGTCCTTAGTCTTCTGGGAAAATAGAGGCATGGACAGGTAGGAAATGAAGTTCAATATAGAGAACCGTGAAGTGATTCATTTTAGTAGGAAGAAGTGACAACGTAAAATTAAGGGACTAACTCTAAAGGGGTTCAGGAGCAGAGAGACCTGGGTGTATTGGTGCATAAAATGGCAGATTTATAGTTGATGGGACCCTGTAGTCATCTGCATTTTTGACCCCTCAAGGGACAAACCAAGAGAATACACAAATTGGTCAGTACTTCCTCACTTGTTAAAACATGCCTGTTTGAATAATTGCCTTGTTGAAGTCTAAGCATAACTCTTGTCTGAATGTAAGATTGTAAACATCGTAACATGAAGCAAGCAAACATAGACCCCATGCCTTTCTAAAAGAGGCAACACTGGGCAGTAACAAGAATTTAACAAGGTATGATAGAATGCAATCTGCCCAGCAACTGGCAGAAATCCCCCTAGCAGTAGCCAACGTTCAAAGGATGTGATTTTTCCAGTAACGAGATTAGCAGACAGCGAAACAGAGCCAGGTATAAGACATTCTATTAGTAGGAAACAGCTTAAACCAAAAGAGAAAATGCTGGAAAATCTCAGCAGGTCTGGCAGCATTTGTAAGAAGAGAAAGGAACTGACGTTTCAAGTCCAGATGACCCTTTGTCAAAGCTAAAAGCATAGAAAGTGAGAGATATTTATGCAGCATGGTGAGGGAATGGTGAGTCATAGCCACAGAAACCCAGGGGAAAGACTGCTAATGGGCAGTCCGTAGAGAAAATAAAGGGTGTGAATGGCCAAACAGCAGAGAAGCTGAAATCACGGGGCAAAGATTTTGGGGGGGGGTGGGGGGCGGTGGAATGGATGGGGCAGAGGTAAAATTTAGCAAAGGGGGAGAAAAGATAAGGGAAGCGGGATAAAGGAGAGGGAAGAAAACTGAAGAAAGACAATAAAGAAATAAGAGAGAAAACAATAAAAAATTAAACAAAATAGAATGAAAACAAAGGGATTGAGGTGGGATAGAGATAATAATCCAAAATTATTGAATTTGATGTTGAGACTGGAAAGTTGTAATGTACCTAACTAGAAGATGAGATGCTGTTCCTCCCGTTTGCATTTATTTAGTAGGAAACAGCTTACCTAGGCAACTGAGAGATCAGTGGAGGTATACACTTGCTAATTTCTAGAGTCAAGGAATTTGAGAGATTCAGACAGCCTAGTACACAGAATGAAGAATCAAAAAGGAAGAATCATATAATTACCAGCACCCTCAGAAGCAGGCAGATCAATGTATATCTAGCAGCTAGGAGGCAAATTTACAATTAAAGTCCAAGAGGCCAGTCCACAACTCAGCCAGAAGACTTAGAGTCAAGGTATTGTAGACATTTTCGCAAAGATGGCTAAGTATCTTTGCTGTACCAGGAAAAGACATATCCCAGGTTTGATTTGTGTATTGTGTGGTAACTATTAGCTGGATTTGACTTGTAGATTTAATTAATTTGGATGTTGTTTGGGAAAAGGACAGTCTTAAGGAATTCAGCGATCATAAAAATATTCTGGAACAAGGGGGGATTTCTACATAAACTGTGTGTTCAGTGATTCATATACTTAATTATCTCAGAGTATTGTAGTCCTGTTCGTGTATATTAATTGTTTCTTTAATGTAATAAATAGTCTTTAATAATTGTTATACAACAAATGGCTGGTTATTCTCATTGGGGTTTCATGTGACTCTTCATACCGTTCCAAAAACAAAACTATATACCATCATGACCAACCAGGAATAGTTATCTTACCTCGGGGACAAACCAATTAAACAATAATAAAGTAAGACACCAAACAAAAAGGCAGCTTCCTAAAAGGATACTACATCAAACAAAAACAAATCTCAAAGGAAACTTAAAGCATCAAATCAAAATGTGATTAAAGATGTCAATAAAGCACCCCGATCCCTGTGGTGCCCACTAGGTTTGGAAGACCTCAATAGAACAGACATGGAGTGCTCCCTCCCAAAGGACACCCTGTCTTTAATGTAGCCACAAAGGAGGGGTAGGCAGTTGGCTTGGAGGACCTCTTTGCCTATTGCTTGGTCCTAATGGTGGCAAGTTTGGTCAGACCTAGGAGTTGGTTCACAAGCTGGTCCTTCTCCCTCCTGTTCTTCTCTGTACTTGGTGCAAACAAAACTCAAGCAAAAGATTCTTCAAATAACTAAAACAGGTACAATCTATGATTAACATATGTGTGGTCCATGGACCCCACAAGGCAGCAAAACACAACATCTTGGAAGTCCATGAACCAACACATCCTACAGTTGTATGGGACTGCTGCATGTAGCATCCTCCACCCCAGGTGAAAGAGAGGGCTCTCTCAAAGAGCCCTCCATTGGGGACCTCTGCCAGCAGATGGCAAAAAAGCATGCTAGATCATGTTTGGGCTCATGGACAAGGAAGTGAAGATAATGTAGCAGCAGCTCATACAGGAAACCCTTCCATGCTGAGTGAAAAGGTGTGGAGGTCATTTCCATGAGGCAACTCAGGTTCAGCTCCCAAGTGAGGGTTCAGGATTGGGACTGATGTGAAATTATGTCCAAGCAGGGGTACATTTAGACAGTAGGGTTTTGTTCTTTTTGCTCCAATAGGTTCTTTATAACTTGACAAACTGACAGAATCCTTGGCATCTTTTCTGTATTGTGACTTCTTACTAATTTTTCCCACTTGTCATGATTGTGTCTAGTAACTAGCAATACCTAGAATGTCACAAAACTAGCAGATTAAAAGCCACCACAATTTCAAAAGGCATTTCACAAAAAGAGAGTGTCCCAGTAATGAGATTAGCAGTTTTAGACAGACCAAAAAAAATTGTCCTGCTTTTAGAAACACCTTAGTTAGATAATTGAACATCAAGGGGAGGCATACACATCTTTATCTTTTAGAATCACAAAAACTGAGGGGACAGATAACAAATACAGAGAGAACAATCAAAGAGAAACATGGTATAATTGCCAATCTTTCGTGGAAGCACTAAGACAGTTTCCATCTAGGAATCTGTAAGCTGGTTCTAGCTAGCAGACCAGAAGCAAAACTTTCATGGAGGCAGTTCTTCAAAGTATAAAGAACAACACAGGACAGGAAACAGGCCCTTCAGCCCAACGAGCCCGTGCTGCCATTTTAACATTATGAGTCCCCTCTCCACCCATGACCCTTGTCTATGCTTACGGCATTCCACATTGAGGGAAGACTAATTTAGGGACAATTTGTTACACCAATCAGCCTAACAGCACATCTTTGGGGTGTGGGAGGAAACCGGAGCACCCGGAGAAAACCCACGCAAGCACGGGGAGAATGCACAAACTCCTGCAGACACTGGCCCAAATCCATGTATCTGTACAGCAAACAGTGATAGTCACTGAGCTGTCGTGTTGCCCAGCATCCGGTCCAGTTTAAGCGTACACTAACGACGTGAAGTACTAGGCTACTCTCAAAACATCCAAGAGCAGCCCTTGTACGACCCATCGCGTGTATGCCCTTTGTTGGACAACAAGGCGGACCAAAGCACTTCACTGAACCAAGAATATTTCCATGAGACAGCTCAGGTGTGGCCAACAAGGAAGAGTTCAGGGCTTGGGGCTGACATAAAATTGTGTCTGAGCTGGGGTACATTTAGACAGTAGAGCATCACACATCTTCACTTCATTTAGACCACGTATCTTTGAGGCCAAGAACAATTGTGAAGAAGAGACATTCCCCAGAATAACTCCTGAACTATATAGAGTGATAACTATATACTGGCCTTTTGCTTATAGACCTATTGAATTGGGTGTTTGGGAAGAGGGAAGTTCAGGGAGAGTGAAGTTCTGAAAGAGTTCAGATCTTTGAAATATATTTTGGATCAAAAGGAATAATTTTACATAAATTGTGTGGGTGTTCAGTAGTTCCTATATACAACTGTCTTAGATTGTTTAAGTCCTGTTTGTATATGTGTCTTTATTGCAATAAATAATCTTTAAGTGTTATACTATGACTGAGTTGGTAACTTTCTCATTGGGTCTTGCACATGTTGTAATTCTTCACAATATCCCTATAAACAAAATTATACACTCCCTTGAACCAATGTTCCAGGTTGGGATACACTTGCAAGTAACATTAGCCAGGTTTGGGACACACTTCGATGTGCAATTTACAAAGAAGGGTGGCTAATAAAATCATGCATTAGTAACTTACAAAGTTAGATGTTAGTTTCGAATAAAGTTAGATCTTAACAATTAGTATTCTTGTTAGTAACCTAATAATTTTACAGCCAGCTTTTAACACTTTCTATGAAACGTTCCTTTATTTTGCTGATGATTAAGGAAGACTGATGAGGTGATAGTTGGCCAGATTGGACTTCCATTAGGTCGAAGTTCTACATTATAATGTAGATGTCTACCTTGTATCTATGCTGGAACAATTTAGCTAGAAGAATGGCATCTGTTGGACTTTGGCCATTTAATGGGTTGTCTGCCACGTGGATGATTCCACAGGTATCCCTCATCTACCACAAATGGATACTTAGTTATTTAAAACTGTCTACCTACCCATGCCAGGTTGATAGTTTTTGCCACTTGCAGTGCGTCTCTGACCGAGCAGATAGCCAGACAGCCCACTAATCCAATGTCCTTCTATTCTAATGCCCCCTTGGACCTACTGTCAAGAATGCCTCAGGGGCTGTTAAAATTCCATTTATAAGTTTTTCTGCATGTTGGACAGGATTTTTTTTGAATTCTGGGGTTTCCTGTCCTGCCACAATTAGCAGCTGCCTGCAGCCATTTAACAGTCTATGGAGCATGAATGACATCAACCTCATCAACTCCTTTTTCTCTCACCCCCAAACATTGTTTAATATTTGATCTTCCAGTTAAATTTCAACCAGAAACAGAGGCCCAGATTTTCACTCCTGGGTCAGGCACACGGAGACCATAGAGGTTGTTTGGGAAAGTGTATTTTAGCATGGGAAGGGGAGGGGGATTTACATGAGAGGTCATAGGGATTATAAGAACATAAGAAATAGGAGCAGGAGTAGGCCATCTAGCCCTTCGAGCCTGCCCCGCCATTCAATAAGATCATGGCTGATCTGTCGTGGCTCAGTTCCACTTTCCCGCCCTCTCCCCATAACCCTTAATCCCCTCTCTTATCAAGAACCCATCAACCCGCTTCTTAAAAATATTTAGCGAGGCAGCCTCCACCACTTCAACGGGCAGAGAATTCCAGAGATTCACCACCCTTTGAGTGAAAAAGTTCCTCCTCAACTCCGTTCTAAACCGCCTCCCCCTTATCTTGAGGCTGTGCCCCCTAGTCCTACTGTCTTTTTTGAGCGGGAAGAGTCTCTCCACCTCTATCCTATCCATCCCATTCATCATCTTATACGTCTCAATGAGATCTCCCCTCATTCTTCTAAACTCTAACGAGTACAAGCCTAGTTTATTCAGCCTCTCCTCATAGCTCAATCCCCTCAACTCCGGTATCAGCCTAGTAAACCTCCTCTGCACTCCCTCCAGGGCCAAAATATCCTTGCGCAGGTGCGGCGCCCAAAACTGCACACAGTACTCCAGCCGCGGCCTCACCAATGCCCTATACAGCTGCAGCAAGACCTCCCTACTTTTATATTCAATCCCCCTCGCTATGAAGGGGGGTGTATTATTTGGGGGGGTGTACCCTGGTATGGAGGCATAAAGGGCCATGGGGATGGGTTTGGGTCAGAGGCAGTATTGATTGGCATTGATGGACATGGGGGAGTGAAAGGCTTGAGGGATGCTTCATTATATATTTTTTCCTCAGTTTTTTGGCACAATGCCAGAGCCCCAAGGCAGGCCTTCCATCCAGCTCCTCACTTCTTCCCAAATTGCTTGAACAGAGAGAACAGAGAACAACCCAGCACGGGAAACAGGCCCTTCGGCCCAACAAGCCCGCGCCACCATCTTAACAAAGTATTTTCCTACACCTACCTTGACCCATGTGTGCCCCACCTTCTAAACCAACACCCCAGACTGGAAATCAGAAATTTCGGCAGATATTTTAAAAGGTCAGTTTCGCAGAGCCAGGAATTGTCCCATCTCTGCTTAACTGACCCAAGAGCAAATGCCTGGGCTTCAGGCTTACTCTTGCCAGGTTGAATCTACACATGTCAGGTTTCACACTGCTGGCCTACCATCATCTCACTTTTGTGGAGGCAGTTGATATACATAGCCAGATGCCTTTGTAAACCGCTGTTCAGTGAAACATACCCCGACCCCCCCAGTCCCATTCTATGAAAGTGTGAAGTACCGTATTCAGGGATGAGACTTCTTTGATTTGTGCTATTTTCCCATGAAGGAGAGCCTCTCTGTCATAGCAAAAATCTCACCCAGTTTTTAAATTCCTGTAAAAAGAAATTAAATGTTTCTTTGAAGAAACAGGAATATTAATGCGTAGGAGAAGTGAGGTTGGGGAAAAAGCACATTGATAGATATGCAAAGTGAACAGGAATATTTAATTGGGGAATTATGTAGATAAAGGGTGCAATCTATCCGGCCCGCTGCGCTGGTCGATTAGCAAAGCAGAGTGGGAAAATAGAGCGGGAGCTGGAAAATCCAATTTGTGCCTGGCGTCAGGCTTTTCAGGATCCTTCCAGGCCTTTTTTTTCTGGCATGAACATCATTGTACACAATTTCCATGCAATTGAATAGGTTTGCATCTAATTAGCGAGTTTGGCACAGCTCATTCCTGCCTCTGGTATCTTTCTCACCTCGCCGATGTCACACTAGTGTGAAACACAAATGGACTATAAAAGTATATGCAGACTCAGCAGTAGTGAAGGGGAACAAGGGGGTAAGACCCAATCAGCAGAAACCCCCAAAATGCAGGGGGCTTCTCAGGCACCGCAAAGTTGCTGGGTGGGGTGGGGAGTCTTGCATGGATGCTGGGATTTGGGGGGGCCTGTGCTAGTCTAGGGGTCCACAGGACAGAAGTTGCTGCTGCTCCAGGTGCATGCACCACACTTCGGGAGCTGGCAACCCCATCACCTAATCCACATCACCTCCCCATGGGTTCGATTGACATCGCACCAGGGTGATGGGCCTGGGTTGGCTGTGCTAATGATTTCTTTTTCCAGGCAGGAGGGTGATGATGACTTGTGATGTGGCACACTGTATCATGTGATGCTGTTCTGGTGCCACTCAAGTCCGATTTCTACCTGCTGCCTGACTGCACACTGGGGCCATGGCCCAAATAAAGTGAGGGTTAGGGGCACAAGTGTGTGGAGCAATGGCCCAGGGATTGGTGAGCAAAGGCAATGGAGGGGTAGGGGGTGCTTGACACAGAGTCTGGTGGTTGCTGGGGAGCTGGACATACTGAGGCAGACAGGCTGTCATTGTTGGTGGAAAGGCCTCTTTTGCCCAGCACAATGCTCTGTGCCTCTATGCATGCGATTGGGTATGGTTTCCTGGGGAGGTGAGAATCATAGACAGATTAGACACAGCTGTGGGGTGCAATAACATTTATTGGTGAAACTAAGTGCAATAACATGGAAGCATGATATTTAACTGTGCAATATAGCAGGTGTATATGATTCTAAACAATGCCTATTTTCCTAAACCTAACTAGTATAGCCCTTCACTCATGCCCTCTAGGGCATGCTAGAACCTCTTAATCTTATGATGTCTATTGCTTCATCTAGGTGTCCCCCCCCCCCACCCCTGCCACTCCAGGATGGAGGTGGAGGTGCTCAGCTGTGTTCTGTGCCCCATGTTACCCTTGACAGGCATTCCCAGAGGGCTTCGGCCAACTTTCAGATGATACATGTTGCTGTGCCATCCTGTTCATTCCGCTGCCCATGAAATGCTCCTGTGTCAGGAAGGGGGAATTTGAAAACTCTGGGGACATCTGGTGTCTCCTGGCTGGAAGGCTCTGGCATGGGCTGCAGCCCTTCCTCCTCCCTTGGTGTGCCCATTGGCCTTGGGGAAACTCCATGGGATGGAGGGGCAGCTGGACTGATCTCCAGAAGTTTCGGCATCACCTGGCTCTGCCAGTCTTGGAAACCCAACTGGGTCTATCCCATGATGTGCGAGTCCCTAGCAATGGCACCTTTGAAACTGGGCCTCAACATTGCCCTGTGAGACTGGGATAAGCTCTTGAGGCCTGTAGTCATGGCCTGCTGTATCTCCAGAATGCCAGCAAGAGTCCCAGCCTTGGAAAGTCCACAGAATGCCTCCCACACCTGTTGCCAGGGCCCACTGTGTCCCAGAATGCCAGCAACACTGTTGGCCATGGCCCACTTTGTCTCAGCCATGGTCCACTGTGTCTCTAGGATGTCCTACACCCTGTTACCCATGGTGACCATTTCCTGCCCCAGGCTTTCCATTGTGGAAGACTTGCAGTTGCTGCGCTCTTGCTGACAGCCCCTCCAGCATTCCCTGGCTCTGCTGATGCATTTCTAGCAACTTCAGGATGACCAATCCCAGAGGCCTGGTACCTGGCTTGGGGCAGTTGAATCCTTGCCTTCGGCACACCTCTGTATGCCTGAGGCCTTGGATGTTCCTGCCTTTATGGCTGTGTTGTGCACATCAGTAAGTGACCCAGAGGCCTCACTGCTAGCCTGTCCCGCTGTGGTGATCATAGCTGCATAGGTACATTGTGTGATGGAAGCCTGTGATGAATGGAATGTGCCGGCCTCTGTGGATTCCTCGGGGTTTCCATGCAAGGTGTCATCTGAGCTGTTGTGGGGTGTCTCAGAGGGAACAACTGGGGGTGGGGAGTGGACATCAAAGGCCAGGTGTATCAGGGTCATTCCCTGCAATAAATAACATAAGGTTCAGTGCAAGGGAGGGAAACATATGCCACTTACTTGGAATAAGTCATAACAAAGTTTTTGTAGATGTTCACTTCCATCACATACACTAACCTGGCTGTAATTGACATTTCTTACCGTGCATTCCTCTGTCAATTCCCATGCATGGTCCTTAAAGGCAGCTTGAGGACCCCACCTCCAGTTTTCACATGCTTCCAGTGGTTATGGGTCCTCTTATCCTGCAAGGACATAAGGAGGGCTGGAAGACCAAGCAGTGTAAAGGGTTTCAAGGTGGGATGATTGGTGGGGTTTATTGGGGCTGTGCCTCAGCAGTTTGGGTTATCATATGGGTTGCCAGAGGGGATGGAGAAATGTGCTGCGGGGTTGGGTGCAAGAAGGCCACGAGTTGTTAGCAGGTGGTTCGCCATTGGTCCTGTCTGCTGCACCTGCAATGTCAGGATGGGATGCAGCCTTCCTGCCCAAAGGAAGTGGTCATCATCTTCCATCACTGGTCGCCAGTCCTCTGCATCAGTGCACTGGCACTGAAAGCCATTGCCACAGCCTCCCAGGCCACATTGCTGGCCCAATCCCTGGTAGATTATTGTCTCTCCTGCAGTGTGTCCAGCAGACAGCCCAGCTCTGTGTCACTGAATCATCGGATGCTTCTTTTTGGTGCCATCTTCCTGGTGTTATTGCCTGTGTGTCCATCCTTTAGTGCTTATATGGAGCTCTCCCTTGTTAAGGGAGTTCAGTTGTAGGCAGTTTGGGAAAGTCATGTAAGCATTGGTTCCATTCTGACAAGAATAACCTAGAGACCTTTTTGGTTTTAATAAAGGAGGAGGCAAGAGCAACTCTGCAGGGGTGAAGATGTGGAGAACTCTGCAGGGGTGATGATGTGGAGAACTCTGCAGGGGTGCTGATTAGGAGGGTGTAGTGATCGGGAGGAACTTTGCAGGGTGCTTAATGGGGAGAAGGTGGTGATCATCTTATTCTGCTAAGTTTTAATGTCCCAAAGTCAGTACAAGGAACTAGAGAAAGAAGGTAAATGTGGAAGATAAGTGGGTGAGAGGGTAGGCTGGCAGGTGGATAAGTACAGGTTAAGGGTGGACCGGGGCAGATGCAGGGATAATTGGGGATCAGGAAGGTAATTGGCTGGGGGTGTAATCATGTGGGGGTACTCAGGGTGTAGTCAGATGGTCAGGGGAGAAGTCAGGGGGTTGTAGGGATAGTCAGGGTTCAACAGGCAATCGGGTGGGGAGTAGTTAGGTCTGGAGTCATCAGGGGTTCAGTTGAGTTGTCAGGGCATAGTTTAGGAGTTGATCAAGGGAGGGGATCATGATGTAGCTGAGAAGGAAGCACGTTGGGGGGGGTGGGTCAGAAGTGAGGAGCTCAGGAGAAGTCAGGTGTGAGTGTTAGAATTGTTTTTAATCCTTCTAACTTCCTCTGAGCAATTATTTTAAGAACATAAATCAGAACTATCTGACCTCTGGGATGCCAACTCAGTTTCAGAGGGTTCAAACTTGCCAGGCAATTCCCGTGTTGTCAGTGCGTGGGAACTTCTGAGAGATCCCTTAGCACATCTTAAGGGTTAGCTCCAGACACGAACTTCCAGAGATTGGAAGTCCTGTTAAAACTTTTTCAGAGACTGCATTGAGAGGAAGAATGATGCCATTAGCTATGCTGGTGACTAAGTAATCAAAGCATGTTACATTCACAGCATTAAATCAAAAAAGCACGTAAATCTATTTAATCTTTTGTTCATTTGCCATCACCAAAATTATTGCCTTCCTCTTACAGAAACGTCCAAGTGCACAAATTTCCTCAAAGCAGAAAATGAATGACAATAGCATCCTGGAGAATCGCTCATGTGGGGACATTGACAACTTTAAAACTAATGTCTATGTACCAACATATATCACTGTATTTATTTTTGGATTCATTGAAAATGTCTTCTGTATATATGTATTCCTGAGGTTATACAAGAAGAAGACTGCATTCAGCGTTGTCATGGTGAACCTGGCGATATCGGATCTGCTCTTTGTGTGCACTTTGCCCTGGCGGGTTCATTATTATTATTATGCGACACGTTATTGGCATCTTCCACATTATTTTTGTAAATTCCTGACGTATGCTCTGTACCTCAACATGTACTGCGGCATCTACTTTCTGACTCTGATGAGCATATTGCGCTACTTCGCTGTAGTGCATCCAATTAAAGGTTTGAAGTATAGACGTGTCAAAAACGTGCAAATCATATGCATCGCAATATGGATATTTGTTGGATTAACAGCCATTCCTTTTCTGGCAATTGGAAATAACAAAAGTCAATGCTTTGAAGTCAGAGACCGGATTGTTAATATGGATATAAAAATAATATTTACCATGAATTTAATTTCCCTGGTCTTGGGTTTCATTATTCCCTTCTTTATTTTCATGGTTTGTTACATACTTGTTATTAGGACCTTGCTAACTTCTAAGGCAAATCATCTCAAACAAACTACATCCCGGAGGAAAGCTAGTGCCAGGATTATTGGTGTAATGGTTATATTTATAACTGGGTTTCCGATTTATCATATTGTACGAACTATCTACATTGCCGAGCTCTTCCCCGCGGGGAATACATTCAACGTCAGCTGTTTGGTTTGGAAAACTGCAGTGGCTGCCTCTTGCCGGGCAATAATGAATCCCTGTTTGGACCCAATTTTATATTACTTTGCAGCAGAGACCTTCAGGGACAAGGTGAGAAGCACAATCAAAAATGCATTCAAAGGCATTCCAACCCCGATACAGCAAACCTGATCCCTCCAGCAGTTATTTTGCATTTCTAATTATTATTTAAGACTGAAGGGAATGCAAGATTTCTCCTCTTGTTCAGAATACAAATGGTCAAAAAATCAAATGCGACACTGTCCTTATCTTATATTAAATCATTTAACTTGACAAACAGATACAAGTTATCACCCGAAAAGAGCAGCAGCTCCTTATACTGCCCTTTTTTTATTGAGTACAAATCCAGTCTGAAGGGTTCATCAAGTCCTTCATGTTTTTGCAGAATAATAAAGTTCTTTTCTTACACTGTCTTGTAACAACATTAGTTGTGGTTTTTCTTCAAATCCTTGCACATTTGGGCTGCTCTGGACGTTTGCTTTCAAATTTGCTGTTTGAATCCTCCAGCCCCACATCTCTGTGAGATATCTGCATTCCTGTAATTCTGGCCTCTTCTGCATGCAGTTGTAATCACTCCTTCATTGCTGTCTGTGCCTCCAGCTGCTTGGGCATAAGGTTTGCAGTTTAATCTTTCTGCCTCACTGCCTCTTTTTCCTCCTTTAAGATCCTCCTTAAAACCTATCTCTTTGACAAAGCTTATGTTCGTCTATCCTAATATCACCTTATTTAACTCAGTGTCAAATTTCATTTGATAATGCTTCTGTAAAACACATTGTATTCATTTGTTGGTGGAAGAATTAAGAGAATAATGGAAACAGAAAAACTTCAAATTTATTCACATATATACACACCTTATTTGGATTCAGCTGTGGATACAGTTAAAGTGGCTGTAGATAGAATATTTTATGAGTGCAGAAAGACTTTAAGCAGTTCTCAACCAATGGAATACCTTTTGAATATAGGGAAATATTGCAATCAATTTCTGCACAAAAATATCCCTCAATCAGTTAGGAGGTCAAGGCTTCTATGTATGATCTATTTTTCATGATTTTACATGAGGGAAAAATATTGGCAAAGTCAACTCCTCTGATCTTCTTTAAATTGTGCCACAGGATCTTTAATATTTATTTGAGGGGCAGATATGACCTTAATATAACATCTGATCTAAAAAACTGAGGTATTACCATAAATTATATGTTTCTGGAGTGGACCCTGCGCCTCTGATGCAGAAGTGCTAATATTAGAGTGAAGTCTGACACCTCAGCAAATCCACCTCAAATCCATTTTACCACCTTTGTTCCAACAAGTCCCTCACAGATTGATTTTGTCCTATAAATTTATTTGCAGATGTTGCTTACAAACAGGTAACTACAATTCAAGTTGTTCAAAACACCACTGTTTTCCCTATGAATGTAATGTTGACAAATCTCAAAATAGCATTGAGTCAAAATGATTTAACATTTTGACAATCAGTGAAAGGTGTAATTGAATCAAACCTGAGGATGATGTGTTGTGACAAAGTCAGTGAAGATTGTGGAATGGTTTCAGAGCAAGTAGGTGAAGGATGAATTCAGTCAATGGCCTGGCTACATAACATTGTGATCAGTACACAGCCTATCACAGCTAGGTGATGTTTGCAAAGGAAGTGCATTAAATTCAGATGAAATGGAGCTGACTCGGATGTTTCAAATATTTTATTGTGGGGTGGTTTCTTTGAACATACTAAATTACAGTGGAATGATGTAATAACTCAGGAAGCCCAACTGGAAAGGAACAGTCTTTATTGATAAACACAAAATTAAGCCACTGCTCACTGGCTTACGTACACAAGTCCCTACCTGGATCAGTCCCTTCCCACTGTTTGCCTTATAAAGGGCTGGGGTGATGAATTTCACCCAGGCAGGCCATTGCCTGTTACCAAGAGAACCTGTATTCAACGAACCCAACAGGGAGATCAATAAATGATTCCTCATGGAACTTATGGGGGCTATCACAGATGGTATCTATAAACTCTTAGGAAATTACTTGATGTTTTTGAGATATGAAGGAAATAAATTACAATTTATATTGGTTCAAGTATCTTTATTATGTACCTGTTCAGATGATTTCTTCAGAGCAGAGTTGTCAAAGTTTGAATTCCACACTAGTCATTTTTGAAGGTTCTGTCAGTTCAATTTAGGCTTTCAAGTGGGAAAGTAATTGAATATAGTCCCCACAGCTCTTTCTTCAGCTTGAAGATAATATTGGAAATGGGGGCACAAATAGATGGTTTAGAGGCGAAGGTCACAGTGGGGGGAAAAGAGGAAGTATAAACAAATGTCAAATTTTAAAACATTTGATGAATAAATTAATCAGCCAGTATAGATATCACACAACAAAATCATTAGATCCAGATCGATTCCAATTCACAAACAGATTTGAAACTGAAAGTGGAACTAACGTTTTATTTGAGCATCATGCTTAGACAGGCCTTCAAATGAGATGAGGGGTAGTGGAAAATTGTTGTGATGGTAATGATTAGAATTAGTTTTCCATTAGACTACTGAATTTGTTTTGTATTTTGTATGTGCCTTTCCTACTGCTATGGTTTTATTTAACTGATTGGAACTTCCTGTTGGGTTTTCACATTAAACAAAGACTTCCCAATAAATCACAAATGATTTTCATTGTTTTTGCCATCACAGCCCATGTGTATACACCGATTCAGTCTCTGAGTGAGAGAGTTTTGGGTTCAAGACTTATGCTAGAGGTTTAAGCATGTAATCTAGGCTGACACTTCGATGCAATCATGAGGGAGTGCTACACTGTGCAGATGGGACATTAAACCAAGACACTGCCTATCCTCTCAGCTAAATGAAAATATTCACCTGGCACTATTTCGAAGACAAGCAGGACAGTTCTCCCAGTATCCTGGCTGACATTTAACCTTCAACTGACATCACTAAACCAGAACAGTTGATCATTTATCCTATTGCTGTGTGTGGAACGTGCTTTGTTGCAATTTGCCAACTGCATTTTTTGCATTAAAACTGTAAGGATACTTCAAAGGTATTGTCAAACAGTGTAAAGCAGCAATCTGTGAATCCTGAGTAGACCTTCCTTAATCTGCCTGTAGCTCTTACGTCTTCAGCTAATTCTCCTAAATCTTTCATTGTTTGATCTGTCTCTCTCCTACATGGAGCACGTTCCATCACCTTTTTGTTACTAATGTTGTCTTTATACACACTGGTGTTGTAACGCAGCATTTGGCCCAGATCCACCTTATATCATGAATTGATGCTTTGCTGATGCCTGATTCACATAAATGTGCCATCCAGTAACCAATTGGTTCTATACTAGATTATTTATCTTGTTCCAATTACTACTGTTGATCAAGTATATCAATATACTAAATGATATATTTTATCTTACAAAATTGACTTCTGTATATATGAAGTAAAACTCTTTTAAGGGTTGAACTTTTGGTAAATGGAATTATGCAAAATACAAAAATATTTGTTTCATAAATAAGCACTTTTGTATATGTACCTTAAATGCTATAATATTTTGCTGCAATTAGAAATTTGTTGTATTACTTTTACATTAAGTGTGTAATGTCATCAATTCATAAAAAAAATGTGCAAATAAAAAATATAGTCAACAGTTTTGTCTGCACAAATTCGAGTTTCATTGGAGAAACTAGATGAAGCTATTCACTCTCTTATAAGAATATTTAAAAATTGATTCTTGGCAAAGTGATTGAGGGCTTTAGTTATGTGAAAAGATGAGAGAAATGGGGATAGTTGCGGCAGTTAGGAAAGAACAAATGGTCACCTTCTGTGTGTATCATCTGTGAATCACAGCAACCTATATTCATCCATGGCATGCTTTCTGATTTCCAACCATCAAATGATGTCGCTTACTTATCACAAAATATTGGCCTACCAATGTTGTCATCAGCAGCCACTGGTGATTTGACCTGTGATTTGCAATGCAGAGTGGCACTCTGCATGTCAAGAATCTTCAAATGTAGCTCACCACAGTGGCACAGTGGTTAGCACAGCTGCCCACAGCATCATCTCCTACATGCAGCATGTTTCATCACCTTTTTGGATTCAATTCCTGGCTTGGGTCACTGTTTGTGTGGAGTCTGCACGTTCTCCCCATGCCCCTGTGTGGGTTTTCTCAGGGTGGCAGCAGGGGTGGGGGGGCGTTGGTGCTGGCGGCGGCTGGGGGCGGGGGGGGGGTCCGGTTTCCTCCCACAATCCAAAAGACGTGCTGATTAGGTGTATTGGCTATGCTAAATTCTCCCTCAGTGTATCCAAACGGGCTGGAGTGTGGCAACTGGGGAATTTTCATAGTAACTTCATTGCAGTGTTAATGTAAACCTACTGAGACAAATAAATAAACTTTAAACCTCACCAATATATTTACAACAGACAGATAAGGAAGTCTTTGGGATTTGACTGAAATTAATGACAGTATGATCACTGTAGTTTAAAGTTGGGCCAGAATAGTATCAGAGGTGGCATCAGAAACAATATGGTCATTTTAAATACCAGCAGAAGGATAGCAGGAGCTGCATCCCCGCTTCCAGGCAATGCTCTGTGTCATCAGCTGACCACAGCACTTCTTCATCCCATTTAGAAGAGGTGCATTACTAGGCATGACTGCTGTATATAATCTCAAAGTTGGATAATAGCAAACAGAGGATAACTGTGGTCTTTTTGGGCCAGTTTGGTGAAAATGTGTAGTCAAAACTGTTTGCTCCTGGAACATTATATAGTGGAACATAACTGCTTTCCGTAGATGTAACTAAAGAATTCCTGCACCAGCAGATAGCGGCTCAACCACCTGAAAATTCTCATTGTTGATGCCATTGTTGGTGGCAAAGGTAACTCATTTCCTATCTGCTTGGGCAGCTATAATTATGTGTCTGAACCCTTAAGTGGGTGATTTTAACAAAGAAATCTGAAGTGCTAAACGAGCATGAAAATAAGAGAGAATCGCATCCATTTTTTGGATGAACTCCCAGATCGTACAGCATGTAGAAAAAAATGAAGCAAAGTAGGGGGATGGGGAACGCCTATACACACTGGAAAGCCAGCTGCAGAGTGCTAGGGGCATCAACGCGCAGTCGCCCTGTGTACTGTGTACAATGTGTACTTGGAGAGCTATCACTCCCCCACCATCTCCAGATAATGTTCCTCCAACACACATGATTGCACCTCCCGCCACCCCTGATCACCGCCCTGACCTATCCTCAATGCAAAGTAAATCCCCTTCTTTCAACCAATCACCGATGCAGAGTACGTCCACCCCTCTGCTGAATTTGCCCCAATGCAGAGTACACCCCCCACCTCCGACCCCATCATGGGCCTGCCCCCTTCAACCCCAACCTTCGGCAAAGGCCGTGATCTTACTGGCTCACTGCGTCAGTCAACCAAATATCTGGTTCACATCCTGCATGCAATCGTAGTGACCTGTTTTGCCAGTGTGATCGGTTTTGTGCCCTTCCTGGAGAGCTCAGCACAGGGAACAATTGGCAAGTGTGTGGAAGAGATTGGCACAAGGAAGTGATCAGCAAGGGGTGGGGGGAGACAAGCACAGGGGAGGGTGCATAGGGTGGGCCACTGAAGAATTCGTGAAGCGGGGTCCATCGGGAGGTCCTGATGCCATGATGCCGGCACCCTTGCCATGGGGGAGGGGAGGGGGGATTACCCTGCCACTGATGATGGCCGAGGTGTGGGAGGGGAGAGGGGAGGGATGGAAATACTGTGAGGGGTCATGGAAATAACTCCTCAGAGGTCAGTGTCCCTTCACCAGATTCCTTTTATTTACAACTCTACTTCACTCCAAAAGTGCCCTTGGTACATAGTCAGAAGACCTGACTCTCCCCAGGCAATTATGACCTCAATCATAGAACATACTCCAAAAGGCCAATCTGTGTGCCTCGTTGAAGTCATTAACCCCATCCCACCTAAGTCTGAGGAACCTTGGCAGTTCATGTGCAACGTTGGTCTCTTGCGATGTTTCAGCGCTGGGTCTGGATCCTTCAACTCGTCATCCGAAGTGGAAGGAGTGTATCTATCAGGTGCCCATCTCTTACGATGCAAGAGTTCTGATTTACTCCCTTTCTCGGGTGGCAGAGGAGTAGCCATGGCTTCATCTGCAGTGTCCATTTCACACGCCAAGATCCTAAATACAGCCAATGAGAGACAGGCTGGTTGGTTTGGGAGGATTCTCCTTGTTTCTTAGCCTGCTGGGCACAGTTGGCTTTGGGACGAGCTGTGATTTCCAGGCCCGCACCCAATTCAGATGTTTTTTCAGGGTGGCCTCACTCACATGTATTCTGTAGGATACAGGCTCCATCCTAGAGTCCTCTATTCCAGGTAACCATGTGGGACCATTTGTTACCCAAATTTCTTCACTGGCCTCCAATTGTCTCTCCCAGCTGCTATTGTTGTGGCCTTTGTTTTTGGCTTCTTGTTGCTTTTAGAGCTCCCCCTAGCCCCATTTCACGTTTGGGAATAGCAAATTTAATGTGGTGCTGAGTCATTTGCCCATGAACAATTTGGAGGCAGCATGGGTTGAGGGAGCTCAGTCTTTTCTCCCTGGAGAGAAGAAGGATGAGAGGTGACCTGATAGAGGTTCATAAGATGTTGAGAGGTATAGATCGGGTGGATTCTCAGAGGCTATTTCCCAGAGCTGAAATGGTCGCTACGAGAGGACACAGGTTTAAGGTGCTGGGGAGTAGGTACAGAGGAGATGTCAGGGGTAAGTTTTTCACTCAGAGGGTGGTGGGTGAGTAGAATCGGCTGCCATCGGTGGTGGTGGAGGTGAACTCGTTGGGGTCTTTTAAGAGACTTCTGGATGAGTACATGGGATTTAATGGGATTGAGGGTTATAGGTAGACCTAGTAGGTAGGGATATGATCAGCGCAACTTGTAGGCTGAAGGGCCTGTTTGTGCTGTAGTTTTTCTATGTTCTTTGTTCTATGGGGGGGAGGTTTGTCCTAAAATCAAATAATCAAGGTGCAAAGTTTCACCACAAGTGTTGTGATCACTGAATGCACCCTTTGGACATCCATCTACTTGGAGTAGGCATCCACTATGACCAAGAACATCGAGGCTATGAATGGACCTGTATAATCCATGTGCAGCTGAGTCCATGGTCTATCTGCCATTCCCATAGGTGTAGGCAAACTGCTGGTGACAACTTTTGTCCTTGCTGGCATTCCTGGCACTGACCTATGTGAGCTGCTACGTCTACGTCTATTCCGGGTCATCATAAGAACATAAGAAATAGGAGCAGGAGTAGGCCATCTAACCCTTCGAGCCTGCCCCGCCATTCAATAAAATCATGGCTGATCTGAAGTGGATCAGTTCCACTTTCCTGCTTTCTCCCCATAATTTTGTTCATCTCACTATCTCTGCCAGTGAGAATGGAGAATTTGACAATCAGCCAAGATTCCGTCCTCTGCAGTGGGACCAGTAAATCCCAGCTGCAGGTGAGGTTAGAGAATTCCAGCCAGTGTTTTTTGTCAAATATGAATCTTCCGAACAAGTTTCTGCATCAGTCTCATAACTTGTTGTTTGGAATGTCTACTCCCAACATTCTGTTGATTTTGTGCAATATTGCTCTGCATCAGTTGGATATGTTTACATAAGAACATAAGAAATAGGAGCAGGAGTAGACCATCTAGGCCTTCGAGCCTGCCCCGCCATTCAATAAGATCATGGCTGATCTGAAGTGGATCAGTTCCACTTTCCCACTTTCTCCCCATAACCCTTAATTCCCCTGTCTATCAGAAACCTATCTACCCGTGACTTAAATATATTCAGTGAGGTAGCCTCCACCACTTCAACGGGCAGAGAATTCCAGAGATTCACCACCCTTTGAGTGAAGATGTTCCTCCTCAACTCTGATCTAAACTGCCCGCCCGATCGCCCCCCCCCATCTTGAGGCTGTGCCTTCTAGTCCTGCAGTCCTTTCTAAGCGGGAAGAATCTCTCTACCTGTACCCTATCCATCCCCTTCATTATCTTATACGTCTCTATAAGATCGCCCCTCAGCCTTCTAAACTCCAACGAGTACAGACCCAGTCTATTTAGTCTCTCTTTATAGGCTAACCCCCTCATCTCTGGTATCAGCCTAGTGAACCTTCTCTGCACTCCCTCCAAGGCCAATATATCCTTCCGCAAGTGCGGCGATCAAAGCTGCACACAGTACTCCAGCTGCGGCCTCACCAGTGCCCTGTACAGCTGCAGCAAGACCTCAAAGCAGGGAGGGATATATTCTATCCCCCTCGCTATAAAGGCCAACATTCCATTCGCCT
Organism: Carcharhinus amblyrhynchos; assembly: GCF_965287045.1. Classification (NCBI taxonomy): domain Eukaryota; kingdom Metazoa; phylum Chordata; class Chondrichthyes; order Carcharhiniformes; family Carcharhinidae; genus Carcharhinus; species Carcharhinus amblyrhynchos. The sequence continues at coordinate 74,643,794 of NC_137338.1, forward strand.
TCTTGATCACCTGCTGCACCTGCAGACTGGGTTTTTGCGACTCATGCACAAGGACCCCCAGGTCCCTCTGCACCGTAGCATGCTGCAGCTTTTCGCCTTTTAAATAATAATCCCTCCTACTATTATTTCTGCCAAAGTGGATAAGCTCACATTTGCTAACATTATACTCCATCTGCCAGGTCCTCGCCCACTCGCTCAGCCTATCCAAATCTCTGCAGACTTTCCGCGCCTTCCACGCAATTTGCTTTTCCACTCATCTTCGTGTCATCAGCAAATTTCGTCACCCTACACTCAGCCCCCTCCTCCAGATCATCTATATAAATGGTAAATAGCTGAGGCCCCAGCACCGATCCCTGCGGCACTCCACTAATCACCAACCGCCAATCAGAATAGCACCCATTGATACCAACTCTCTGCTTCCTATTAGACAGCCAATCCTCTATCCACGCGAACACCTTACCCCCAATTCCGTGCACCCTAACCTTCTGTAGCAACCTTTTGTGAGGCACCTTATCAAAAGCCTTTTGGAAATCTAAAAACACCACATCCACCGGTTCCCCTCTGTCTACCGCACTAGTCACATCCTCATAGAAATCCAATAAATTTGTCAAACATGACTTCCCCTTAACAAATCCGTGCTGCGTCTGCTCGATCAAACCATTCTTTTCTCGGTGCCTTGCTATTTCTTCTTTGATGACGGATTCTAGCATTTTTCCAACTACAGATGTTAAACTAACCGGCCTATAATTCCCTGCCTTTTGTCTGCTACCTTTTTTAAACAGCGGCGTAACATTAGCCGTTTTCCAATCTTCCGGCACTTCCTCGGAAGTCCAGCGAATTTTGATAAATAATTACTAAGGCATCCGCTATCACCTCTGCCATTTCTTTCAGAACCCTGGGATGCATTCCATCCGGTCCTGGGGACTTGTCTACCTTCAGTCCCATTGGTCTATCAAGCACTACCTCTGTAGTGATAGTAATCGCATTCAGGCCCTCATCTCCTCCCATCCTTTTATCTTTAATATCGTTCTATCTTTAATATCATACATAGCTCCTGGCCAACATCTTCATTTAGGACACTCCTGGGTGGCTGTGATGTAGTTCAGCCAGTTTTGGAATGACAGCCCTGACTCTGGAAAACCACTTGTGCCCCCCCATAGCAGTATTTTCTCTTCTTCTGTGTGCTGCTCTCTTCTGCTCCAAAAATGGTGAATTAGGATCATACTGGTCTTTCCGTTTCCTCATCAATATTAAGTGTTGAGAGGACAGGGTTCTTTTGCATCCAAAGACACATATTATGTGCAGCCACTGGGAGGTATTCAGATAATTCATGGTCATTACCATCTCTTCTGGTTGGGGTACTATTGTTTACAGTTTATTCACTGCTGTCACAAGTAGTCTTAAATTAACAACAAAGTTACTTTGAAAATCCCCTAGCTTCCACACCCCGGGAGAAGCTAAAGGTAGCTACGTATTTGCATTTGCCACCTGGCTTCCCAGCCGGTGCTCCAACTTATAGTTATAAGTCGCCAATAATAATGCCAACTGCTGGAGATGAGTCGATGCTATCAGTGGCATCACTTTGTCCTCTCTTAGTAGCCCCATTAATGGCTTGTGATTGGTGGCAATCACAAACTTTTGTTCATAAAGGTATTGATGAAATGTCTTGACTTCAAATATTACTGTCAATCCTTCTTTTTCGATGTGGGGGTCCTTTCTTTCTGCTATAACCAAGGTCCTGGAGGCACAAGCTATTAGGCATTCCTCTCCACTTGGCTATCTACGTGCTAATACTGCCCTGCTGCTATATGGAGATGCAGCACAGGTAAGCACTAACTCATTTCTCGGATCATAATTCCACGTATTTGATCATAACATTCGACGATGACAGCTGTTGCTTTATTTTCTTAGAAATCAGGTCTTGACAGGTGGACCATTCCCAAGCTTGACCCTTTATTAGCAGCTGGTGTAGCAGAGCCAAAATGGAAGCCTGGTTTGGTATAAATTTTTCATAGTACGTTACTAGCCCTATAAAGGACCGTAACTTCTAGATGGAAGTGGGAGCCATGACATATTTAATTACCCATGCCCAATCTTTCAAAGAATATAGACCTGATTCGTCTACTTTGTAATCCAGATAGGTCACTTGAGGTAACAGGAAGATACATTTCTCCCTCCTTCAGCGCATGCTGGCTTTTGAAAAATAACTGAGTACTTCCTCCATGCTAAGTGTTCCACCTTTGTTTTACCTGTAAGGAGGACGTCATCCAGGTAAATGGCCTGAGGTAAACCTTGTAATATATTCCCTATTGTTCTTTGGAAGATTAAACAAGCTGATCATACCCTGAAAGATAACCTTGTGTATTGATAAAGGTCTTTAGAGTATTGCTCATGGAATATTTCTGAGAATCCTCATCTAGCTGCAACTGCAAATAAGCATGACTCGTAAATAATTTTGAGAATAAGAAACTCCCTGCCAACTCTGCATATAAATCCTCGAGGTGGGGAATCATGTATTTGTCCAGCTGTGAATAGCAGTTTATTGTTTGTTTAAAGTTCCCGCAAAGGTGGACTGAACTATCCGTTTTCAAAATAGGCGCATTCCACAAACTGACAGGTTTCATGATACCTTCTCATTCCAGACTTCTAAGCTCTGTTTGCATTTTTCTCTGAAAGCAAATGGTACTGGGCAGGCCTTCCAAAATTGTGGAACTGCTTCCTGATCGACATGTAAGGTCGCTTTGGCTCTTTCTATGGTTCCTAGCCCTTCCCAGAAAAATTCCATGTATTTGATCAGGACTTCACTCAAGCAACTATTTTCTAACTGGAAAGTAGTTATCCAATCTAGGTGGATTTCCCTCAACCAGTTTTGCCCCATTAGGCTCGGGCCTGAACTTCCATTACCATTAATAGTAACTGAACCAGTTGCTTTTCACAAGAACCAAGAACAAAGGTTGTACCCACAACTCTCAGAGGTTCCTGTATGAGTTCTCAATCTTTCCAAAGTTTTGATTAAAGTTAAGGGTTGGAATCCAGTGCGAATTTTACTGAACATTAATTCTCTGATATGGCCACGCCTATATCAACCTCCACTAATACTGGATGTCAATTTAATCTGGTTATCTTAACTTGGTCTGATTTGAACATTACTATGCATTGTTCTACATTGGATATAGGTGGACTCTCCTGGACATCTTGCTAGGTTTCATTTTCCTAAATCTAGGCCTGAAAACTTTGCTATGGCCTTTCTGGCCATTCCATGGTTGTAATGGCATTAGTGGTGGCAGCTTTTGAACTTTTGTACAAGCTGAATGTATACCTGCCTTCTCCTTGATTTTGCTATCAAGCCCTAGCCTCAAAAAATAGCTTCTGGCTATCTCCTTCTTCCTAACTATCCCACAATGACTTTCATGAAGTTGGTTTAGAACATGTTTCCTTAACAATGGTCCAATAATGATCCTAATTTCCCAGAGGAGTTAACCAGCCTGTAGGGATTGTTCAAATCTACTGGTAACATATGGCTTCAACTCGGGATTTATTCCTGCGGCCTTGTCACGAATTATCATGTCCATAACTTCTGACAGTATTGAATTAGTTTTGGTACACTTCTTAACTTGTCTTTCAGTTACAGGAGTGTTACTGACTTCTTCAAAATAGAAAATATTACTACACAAACTATTTATTGATGATTCATGAGAGTCCATTGCAGTTCCCATGGAGATTTAATTGATGATATTTTATCATGTATGTACATGCTGAGAACTACAGCACCCATCTCTGCATTCAGCTTGCTGCTGGAGATGGAATACTGGTGTGCAGCCGGAATATTGCTGTCAGTGGTCAATGATCTATTAGTAACGTAAATTGCCTTCCATATAGGTATTGGTAAAAACATAGATCCTGATCTTCCTTCCCTATCTGTGCATAGTTCATTTCTGTTTTGTTCAAGGATCTTAATGCAAACGCTACTGGCTTCTCTTCACTGTTGGGCATTATGTGAGAAACCATTGCTCCCACGCTTAAGGTGATGCATCGCAGCCTAGTTACAAGCATAACTTTGGATCAAAAAGTACTTTTGACTTTAATAATGCCTCCTTTGCCTGTATGAAGGCTTTCTTACACTGATCCAGCCATTTCCATTTCCTGTTTTGATACAAATAAGTTGTGTAAAGGCTTGACAATATTTGGTGGATTAGGAACAAAACTTCCATAATAGTTTAATAAGCCCAGAAATGAGGTGCTGTTGCCTCAGTTAAGGCTTATATTCTTGAAGATGATTTGTGCAGTCCTTTTGCATCTATAACATGCTCCCATTTCTCAATAGAAGATTTGAAGAATTCACATTTAAACTTCTGTACTCATAGTCTGTAATCTTCTAGTCTCTAGAATGCAGCATCTAAAATTTTGAAGATGCTTTTCTTCATTCTTTCCAGTAAATAAGATATCACCTAAGTAGCACTGGACTCCTGCTAGGTTGCTTAGAATTTGATCCATGGCACATTGGAACAATGCAGATAGAAACTAGAAGCAGGAGTAGGCCATTCGGCCCTTCAAGCTTGCTCCACCATTCATTTTGATCATGACTGATCATTGAATTCAATATCTTGATCCCTCTTCCCCCCATAACCCTTGATCCCTTTTGCCCCAAAAGCTATATCTAATTTCTTCTTGAAATCAGACAACATTTTGGCCTCAATTAAATTCTGTGGTAGTGAATTCCACATATTCACCACCTTCTGGATGAAGAAATTTTTTCTCACCTCAGTTCTAAAAGGTTTACCCCTTATCCTTAAACTATGATCCCTAGTTCTTGACTCTCCCATCGTTGGAAACATTTATTCTGAATCTATTCTGTCTAACTCCTGTTAGAATTTTATAAGTTTCTAACAGACCCTCTCTCACTCTTCTAACCTCCAGTGAATATAATCCTAACCGATTTAGTCTCTCCTCATATGACAGAGTTACCATCCCGGGAATCAGTCTGGTAAACCTTTGCTGTACTCCCAGAACATCCTTCCTCAGATAAGGACACCAAAACTGCACATAATAGTCCAGATTTGGTCTCATCAAGGTCCTAATCAATTCCAGCAAAATATCCCTATTCCTAACTCAAATCCTCTCACTATGGCCAAAATGCCATTTGCCTTCCTTACTGCCTGCTGCACCTACGACTGATGCACGAGGATACCAAAATCTCACTGAGTATCCACCTCCCTCAATTTACACCCTTCAAGTAATAATCTGTCTTCCCATTATTGCTACCAAAGTGGATAACCTCACATGTATCAACATTATACTGCATCTGCTATGCATATGCCAGTCACTCAGCCTGTCTAAATCATACTGAAACATCTCTGCATCCTCCTCACAGCTCACCCTCCCACCCAATTTTGTATCATCTGCAAATCGGAGATAATACATTTAGTTTCCGCTTCCAAATCATTAATACATAACACGAACAGTTGGGGTCCTAGCACAGGTCCCTGCAGAACCCCGCCAGTCACTGACTGTCAATCAGAAAGAGACTCATTTATGCCAACTCTTTGCTTCCTATCTGCTAATCAGCTTTCTGGCAGACGTAATGCCAAATGGAAGCCTTTTATATATGAATAGCCCCTTACGTGTCATGATTGTCATGTTGCAAATCTGGTTCCACATTTATCTGGAGATATGCTTGACTAAGGTCAACTTTATTGAAATCCTGGCCTCCACCCAACCAATCAATCATCAATTAAAGGCAGAGGGTACTGCTCTTCACACAGTACTGGACTGATGGTAACTTTAAGATCACCACATATGTGCACCGAAGCATCTTTCTTCATCCAGGGTACAATCGGGGGGTGACCAAACACTTACATTAACAGGTTAGAGGACCCCCATCTTGCCAGCCTCTCCAATTCTGCCTCAACCTTAAGCTTGATGGTGTACATCACTGAGCTGGCCTTTAAGCATCATGCTTAGCTTTCATCCTTAATCTTTATTTGACTGAACTCTGTTTCATGCTTCCCAGCTCTCCATTAAAGACAATGAATGGCATGTTTCTTTAAAATCTTCAGTAAACCTGCTTTGGACTCCACATACAGTCACCTCAGCCCAGTTTAATTTGATTCTCTCCAGCCAGGTTCTTCCCATTAGGGCTTGATAGCTACCTTTAATGATATGCAGAGTCAAGTCTGCAGTCTGTCCATTTAGCTGCATATTTACATCGAAATGGCCTCTCAACTGAACCACTTCCCCAGTATAGGTTTTCAGTATAATCTTTGGGGATATTAAGAAGATATGTCACAGTTTCGCTTGATAAACAGTTTCTGGTACCAGCAAAACTGCTGCTCAGGTGTCCATCTGCTAATTCACTTGTTGCCCATCCAGTAACAGAGTGACCCAGTAACAGTTTGTTGCATCCACAACGCCAATACGGTTCATCATCTGACTGTGATTCTGGTCCTTTTACACACCCTTTTTATTTCATGTAGATACTTCTTTTGCACCCTTTTTATTTCATGTAGATACATTTACAGATGCATCAAAGAAAGCATTCTTTTTGGTTGTATCACAGCTTGGAATGGCTCCGGCTCTGCCCAAGACCGCAAGAAATAGAAAAGGTTGTGAATGTAGCCCAATCCATCATGCAAACCATCCATTGACTCTGTCTACACTTCCTGCTGCCTCAGCAAAGCAGCCAGAATAATTAAGGACCCCATGCACCCCTGACATTCTCTCTTCCACCTTCTTTCTTCAGGAAAAAGATACAAAAGTCTGAGGTCACGTACCAACCGACTCAAGAGCAGCTTCTTCCCTGCTGCTGTCAGACTTTTGAATGGACTTACCTTGCATAAAGTTGATCTTTCTCTACACCCTAGTTATGACTGTAACACTACATTCTACACTGTCTCATTTCCTTCTCTCTGAATGGTATGTTTTGCCTGTATAGCATGCAATAAACAATACTTTTCACTTTATGTTAATACATGTGACAATAATAAATCAAATCAAATCAAAATCTCCCTCTATTCAGTTTTCCAAATGACACATTTAGTTCTTGCTTTTTATAGTTCTTGTTTGGAACTTGTGGTTTCTAGCTCCAATACACACATTCGATGTGCCCCCTTTAATCACAGTTCCTGCATTTTGGAACTTTGCACCAGCAATTGCTGTGTGCTCAGTTTGTGCACATCAGTGGCAATTTTGTACCTATGTCTGTGTTCAGTTTCAGCCGATACCTTATGGACTTTAGAGAAATTTCCCTATGTGCTTCTGAGAAAGAAGCCTTCACAATCTAAGACAAGCAGATGGCAGAGACATGTTAGTGTCTAATAGGTTCTGTTTGATGAATGTTTATACCCAGTAGTTTAAAGTAATGATGTGAGGTATTGATTAGTTAATTACACTCAAATGTGCATATAAGCAAGAGTCAGCCAGCACTGGGTGTCTGATGTTACAGTGGAATAGTTGGGCACCAGACTGGATAATGAAGAGTGTTTGGACATTTTCTTGAAATACATGGATAAAATTTATACATGAGGTGACCTACTGAACACCTATGACAGTTGGTCAAATTTGATCAATTTTGAAAAAAAATGGATGATTCTTCCATAGAAGAATACATCATGGAGTTAACTGAATATATATAAGATAGCAGCAATTCCACTTGGAACTTCTTTATTCAGTGCTTAGCTTTAAATTATTCAGCTGTGTATCAAACATGGATGTGCTCTTAGTTTTAGCCAGAGTTAGATTCAAAAGGAGAGAAACTCTTGGATCAAATGTCTACAACCTTAAAAAATGTTCTGGGAAAGCATTAATTTCCAGCTGTTTTAATTGACTCACTGGCAGGAACACCACAAATAAAGGATGCAATGGCAGCAGCATTTTGGGAATATTGGGCCCAAACATCTGTGCCAAAGTAAAGTTACAAACAGAAAGTACGAGGACAGAGATGTTTTTGAGAACTCTAATAGGTAACGGTATTGAGCAGTTACAGGAGGGTGAACCTCAGAAATAGCTAAGGGGTAATCAACAAATGTTTGTGACTCCAAGTGTCAACATGTGTTGAATTGTTTGAAAATGAAAAACAGGATTTTTGAGACAACACGGAATCACAGAATTGTTACAGTGATGAAGGAGATCATTTGGCCCATCATAACAAAGAACAAAGAACAAAGAACAACCCAGCACAGGAAACAGGCCCTTCGGCCCAACAAGCCCGCGCCGCCGCATCACCCTACACCTATTCTACCCTGCGTATCTACAAATAGAACCCCTGACTTAGCCAGATTCAGGGGAGAATAGTGTCAATTTGGTAAAACCAATCAGCCTAAGAGCACATCTTTGGGGTGTGGGAGGAAACCGGAGCGCCCGGAGGAAACCCACGCAACCACAGGGAGAATGCACAAACTCCCACAGACACAGGCCCAAATCCATGTATCTGCACAGCTAGTAGTGCTAGTCACCGAGCTGTTGCGGCGCCCGTCTACTGGTCCAGGATCAAGCACACACACCGACACGAAGTACTAGGCCACTCCCGGAACCTCCAAGAGCAGCCCACGCACGAACCACCGTGTGCACGCCCCTCGTTTGACAACGAGGTGGACCTTCACCTGCGGAATAAAAGACAAAAACGTTAATCACAAGCCTGCCTTTCCGGTCTCTCCCAAGGTTCTAACCCTTATTTAATAACCCCTACCATAACCCTCCATCCTCGTTTCACTCATGTGCCTATCTAACTGAACCTTAAACGAGTCCAACGTTCCCGCCTCCACCACCCTACTCGGTAGCGCGTTCCATACCCCCACAACTCTCTGCGTAAAGAACCTTCCTCTCACATCCAAATTATACCTCTCCCCCCTCACCCTTAAATCATGTCCTCTTGTATTTGTAACCAATCTAGGGAGCAGTCTCTCACTATTGACTCTGTCTATTTCCTTCAGTATCTTATATACCTCTATCATGTCCCCCCTCAATCTCCGCCTTTCCAAGGAGAACAGTCCCAGTTTCTCCAACCTTTCCTCGTAACCCAGCCCCTCCATGCCAGGCAACATCCTGGTAAACCTCCTCTGCACCCTTTCCAGAGCCTCCACGTCCTTCCGGTAGTAAGGTGACCAGAACTGGACGCAGTACTCCAAATGCGGTCTAACCAACGTTCTATACAACTGAAGCATTAGACGGCAGCTTTTAAACTCTATACCCCTTCCTATAAAGGCTAGCATTCCATAAGCCTTCCTGACAACATTCCCCACTTGTGTCGCAACCTTCATGGATTTGTGAACCTGCACTCCCAGGTCCCTCTGTGTTTCTACACTCCTAATTTGTCTACTTTTAATCACATAACTCCTCTCTACATTATTCCTTCCAAAATGCATCACCTCGCATTTGTCAGGATTAAATTCCATCTGCCACCTATCTGCCCAATGCACCAACCTATCTATATCCTGTTGTATCACCTCACAATCCACTTCGGTACCCGCCAACCCTGCCATCTTGGTGTCATCAGCAAACTTGCTGATCACACCACCTACGCTCTCTTCCAAGTCATTTATGTAGACTACAAAGAGGAGAGGTCCCAGTACTGAGCCCTGCGGCACACCACTGGTCACTGGCCTCCAGCCGGACAAAGTCCCCTCCACAACTACCCTCTGTCTCCTATTACCCAGCCAGTTCTCAATCCACTTAGCTACCTGACCTCGTATCCCATGCGCCTTAACCTTTTCTACCAGCCTACCGTGAGGGACTTTGTCAAACGCCTTACTGAAATCCATATAGATGACATCAACGGCTCTCCCATCGTCAACCGTTTTTGTCACCTCCTCAAAGAATTCCACCAGATTCGTAAGGCAAGACCTCCCTCTAACAAAGCCATGTTGCGTATCCCCAATCAGACCGCAATGCTCCAAATGCTCATACATCCTACCCCTAAGTACTTTTTCCATTAATTTCCCTACCACCGATGTCAAACTCACCGGCCTATAATTTCCAGGGTTATCCCTGCTACCTTTTTTGAACAGCGGTACCACATTTGCTACCCTCCAGTCTTCTGGGACCTCACCTGTGTCCAAAGAAGAGACAAAGATTTGCGCCAGAGGCCCAGCAATTTCATCTTTCACCTCCCTAAGCAGCCTGGGATAAATACCATCAGGCCCCGGAGCTTTATCCGTCCTTACGCTACCTAAAAGCCCTAGCACTTCCTCCCTCGTAATAGATATTTCCTGCAGCTGATCCTCAGCTCCCTCTAACAGACCGCACGATTCCGAACCCCTCTCCTTCGTGAATACCGACGCAAAGTATTCATTCAGGAGCTCCCCCATTCCCTCCGACTCAATACATATCTCTCCACTTTTGTCCCTAAGAGGACCAATTTTCCCTCTAACTACTCTCTTGCTCCTAATATAGGAATAAAATGCCTTTGGATTTTCCTTAATCCTACCAGCCAAAGCCATTTCATGCCCTCTCTTCGCCCTTCTAATTCCCCTTTTTAGCTCCCTCCTACTCTCTCTATATTCCTCCAGCGCACTCTCCGTACCCAGTCGTTTCGACCTAACATACGCCTCCCTCTTCTTCCTGACCAAGTCTTCAATACCCCCTGTAATCCACGGCTCTCTAATCCTACCTTTCCCATCCTTCCGCTTAGCCGGAACATACCTCCCCTGCAACATTTTCATTTTGCCCTTAAAAGCCTCCCACTTGCCAACCGTGGACTTGCCAGCTAACAGTCCCTCCCAATCAGTGTCCTGCAGCTCCCTCCTAATCCTGCCATTGTTCGCCTTTCCCCAGTTCAGCACACTCCCGTTCGGCCAGCACTCGTCCCTTTCCATTTTTATCCTAAAGTAGACGGACTTGTGGTCACTATTAGCCACATGTTCGCCTACCTCTACCTCTCCCACCTGCCCCGGCTCATTACCCAACACTAAATCCAGTATAGCCCCTCCCCTAGTCGGACTAGTTACATACTGCTCTAGAGACCCTTCCAAAACACATTTCACAAACTCCTCTCCCTCCGTATCCCCAGCTCTAGGCCCCCTCCAATTCACTCCAGGAAGATTAAAGTCACCCACTACAACCACCCTATTCTTCCTGCACCTATCCAAAATGCCCCTGCAAGTGCCTTCCTCCACTGACCTCGGGCTGTTGGGTGGCCTATAATACACCCCTAGCAACGTAATCTCTCCCTTTTTATTCCTCAACTCCACCCACAGTGACTCAATCCCTATCTCCTCTATATTGTCCTCCCTCTGCACTACTGTGAAGCTTTCCTTGACTAACAGTGCCACCCCTCCACCTCTCTTCAACCCTCCTCTGTCACACCTAAAACACTTGTACCCAGGAACATTCAGCTGCCAGTCCTGCCCTTCCCTTAACCATGTCTCTGTTACAGCCACCACATCTAACTGCCTCACAAACATCAAGGCCCTAAGCTCATCCGTTTTCCCTGCCACACTCCTAGCATTGAAACAGACACAGTTCAATCCACGAGTGTCCCTCGGAACCTCCTTCTCCCTGATACTTTTCCTTTCACCCGACTCTCCCAGCCACCTCCCCACCCCCCCTCCATATTAGTTTAAACCCTTCATAAACACCCCAGCTAACCTCCCCGCTAAGACATTAGTTCCCCTCCCGTTCAAATTCTCCCCACCCCCCCTGTACAATTGCCCTTCTCTCCTAAACACCTCCCAGTGATTCACAAAAGCAAAGCCCTCCACCCTACACCAATCCCTCAACCATGCATTCAGCTGCATGATCTCGTCATTCTTTGCCCTGCTGGTACTGGGCAACAACCCAGAGAGTGCCACCCTGGAGGTCCTACTCTTTAGTTTGGCCCCCAACTCCCTAAATTGCCTACAGACCTCTACCCTACTCCTCCTTCCTATGTCCCCCTCCCCTACATGTACTACATGGCTGGAGGCCAGTGACCAGTGGTGTGCCGCAGGGCTCAGTACTGGGACCTCTCCTCTTTGTAGTCTACATAAATGACTTGGAAGAGAGCGTAGGTGGTGTGATCAGCAAGTTTGCTGATGACACCAAGATGGCAGGGTTGGCGGGTACCGAAGTGGATTGTGAGGTGATACAACAGGATATAGATAGGTTGGTGCATTGGGCAGATAGGTGGCAGATGAAATTTAATCCTGACAAATGCGAGGTGATGCATTTTGGAAGGAATAATGTAGAGAGGAGCTATGTGATAAAAGGTAGACAAATTAGGAGTGTAGAAACACAGAGGGACCTGGGAGTGCAGGTTCACAGATCCATGAAGGTTGCGACACAAGTGGAGAATGTTGTCAGGAAGGCTTATGGAATGCTAGCCTTTATAGGAAGGGGTATAGAGTTTAAAAGCTGCCGTCTAATGCTTCAGTTGTATAGAACGTTGGTTAGACCGCATTTGGAGTACTGCGTCCAGTTCTGGTCACCTTACTACCGGAAGGACGTGGAGGCTCTGGAAAGGGTGCAGAGGAGGTTTACCAGGATGTTGCCTGGCATGGAGGGGCTGGGTTACGAGGAAAGGTTGGAGAAACTGGGACTGTTCTCCTTGGAAAGACGGAGATTGAGGGGGGACATGATAGAAGTATATAAGATACTGAAGGGAATAGACAGAGTCAATAGTGAGAGACTGCCCCCTAGATTGGTTACAAATACAAGAGGACATGATTTAAGGGTGAGGGGGGAGAGGTATAATTTGGATGTGAGAGGAAGGTTCTTTACGCAGAGAGTTGTGGGGGTATGGAACGCGCTACCGAGTAGGGTGGTGGAGGCAGGAACGTTGGACTCGTTTAAGGTTCAGTTAGATAGGCACATGAGTGAAACGAGGATGGAGGGTTATGGTAGGGGTTATTAAATATGGTAGGGAGACACCGGAAAGGCAGGCTTGTGATTAACGTTTTTGTCTTTTATTCCGCAGGTGGAGGTCCACCTCGTTGTCAAACGAGGGGCGTGCACACGGTGGGTCGTGCGTGGGCTACTCTTGGAGGTTCCGGGAGTGGCCTAGTACTTCGTGTCGGTGTGTGTGCTTGATCCTGGACCGGTAGACGGGCGCCGCAACAGCTCGGTGACTAGCACTGCTAGCTGTGCAGATACATGGATTTGGGCCTGTGTCTGTGGGAGTTTGTGCATTCTCCCTGTGGATGCGTAGGTTTCCTCTGGGCGCTCCGGTTTCCTCCCACACCCCAAAGATGTGCTCTTAGGCTGATTGGTTTTACCAAATTGACACTATTCTCCCCTGAATCTGGCTAAGTCAGGGGTTCTATTCGTAGACACGCAGGGTAGAATAGGTGTAGGGTGATGCGGCGGCGCGGGCTTGTTGGGCCGAAGGGCCTGTTTCCCATGCTGGGTTTTTCTTTGTTCTTTGTTCTTTGTACTATGACTTCAGCCTGTGCCCCCTCCCCTTTCAAAATTCCCTCTACCCTGTCCGTTACATCCTTGACCCCTGCTCCAGGAAGGCAGACCACCATCCTGGAGTCACGTCTCTGTCCACAGAACCTCCTGTCACGTCATGTCAATAGTGGCTCTCCAAATGAGCATTGTGATCTAGTGCCATTCCCCAATGTTTTCCCTATACCCCTGCATAGCGTTTTTATTCAAATAATCATCTAATGGACTCTTGAATGTCTTGATTGTACCTACTTCTTCCACTTTATCAGTACTAATGTATCAAGTGAAATATCTTTACAGTTAGATAAGCCTTCAAAGAAAAAGGTTCAAATCAAGTTGAACATGGAGCATGATGATGTGATTGTCTGTGGGAGATCTCTGGATTTGCAATTAATATAGTTGGGCATTATTGTATTTCCTTAAGGTCTATTATCTCTAGACAAAATGTTAAAGAATTATTCATGGCAGCTAGGGATAGGGATTTAAAGGAGAAGAAGCAAATCTTTGTAAAACTATATCGAAAATTTGCACATCCCTCTGACTATAGGTTGAAGATCCTATTAAAGGACGCAGGGTACTTAATGGGTACACTAGACTTTGTTGAGGATATTGGTGAGAAGTGTGATATTTGTAAAAAGAATAGGAGAATACCTTTGTGACCAGTAGTAAGTCTTCAATTGGCAAAAAACTTTAATTAAACCACAGCAATGGACCTCAAAGTAAGAGGTAAAGAAAAAAAAATTTCCTTCCATGTTTTGTAGAAGTAGTGACTAGATTTATTTAGGCATTGATAATTTATAGTAAAAGCAAAAAAGGTAATAATCAGTAAGATAATGGAAAGATGGACATGATGGGGCTGAAAGCACCAGCTAAATTTATAATGGATAATGGTGGAAAATTTGCCAGTAATCAATTCAGGAATATGTGTGAAAACTTGAATATTGTGGCAATACATACAAGAGCAGAAAATCATTTTAACAATGAGGTATAAGACAGAATCACCCCCCCCCCACCCCATTCCCTAGGCAATGCCTGGGCAGTGCCAGACCACAACTCTCTTTCCCCTGAGCTAGGCACTCACCTGAGTTTGTCTAGGAGGTCTGCTCGCGAGATGCACACCTTGGGAGACTAGTCAGGTTTCACATGTCTGCCCTCATGCCGATGTGAATGGAATAATGGAATTTCTAATGGGTGTGTTTCAGGCATAGGAGCCTGATGATTATATGCAAATATACTGAAATAATGTTCCTGATATTGAACATTGGGAAATGCACTACATCATTGGCGGAGGGCAGGAATAATTGTGTTATGCATTTACATCGACAGGAAACGTTATTTGGATATCTTGTGAGAGTTTCCACTCCAGTGGCTGAATCTACCAAATGAAAATGGAAATGGAAAATCTCAACCCGTGATAGGACCAGATCAACTACCAAAAGCTGGAACTGGGGTGGCATCTATGTAGAAGGGGCTAGTTTGTGAAGAGAAGCCACTACAGTAGGAAGGGCAGGAAAGGCCACAGGGAATTACAAAAACTGGTGGAATGTACAAGACATGGGGCAGAATATCAGGGGTGTGATTCTCTCAGCCCAATGCAATGCTTTTTCTGCAATGCAGCAGGCCAGGAGACTCAAGTGGAGGCCATTTAGTGGGAGATCCGGACTGCTGGGGTGGGAGGGAGCTATGGGGGTCGGTGGCAGGTGGTGTCGAGGCTGGCCCGGACATGGCCATGGGGCCAGTGATTGGGCCATTGGGGAAGTGGGGTATCGGGTGCTTGGTTGGGTGGGGGGGTGTGTGGGAGTGCTGCATGTTTTATTAGAACTATGAAGGAAAACTAGCAGGCTGTTTCTTAATGCTCATAGGTGATTTCCTTTGGGGGTAATCTGTGACATTTGAGTAATTTGTGATAGATGAAATTATTCAAAATAATTGAAATTTAAAATTGGAAGTCAGGTTTCTGGAGCTTTTAAATATGTAGGGTTGATTTTGGGATCAGAGAGAGAGGACATGTCTCCTTTCCTTCTTGCTCTGCCACTTTTCATTTGGCTCACATCCAACACTTGTTGCACCTTGTGATGCCTTGCCTTTATATTGTGGCTTGTTGTCTTCTTGTCCCCTGGAGCTTTTCCATTTTTATTCATGTTAATTTTTTTTGTGCAGAATGATGAACGAGGGTGCATTTGTGGGGTGGGGGATGAAAGGAAAGGGGGGGTTCTTTTGTTCATGGGGTACATGGGAGGAGGTAAAGAGGGGGCCTGAGGGAGGGGAGCTTGTGGACTGTTTTGGGTAGAATCCCGCAATATTCTGTAAATGCCTAGAGCAAAAGTGGTTAACAAGGAAGACATTCAGACCCTTTTGGGGATGAAGGAGTTATCCGTGTGTGAGCAAGTGCCGGGTGATGAGTATTTCTCTTTTGGGTTTCCCTCAGGGATATGACTAAGGTGTATAAGACTGTGGGATTCCCTTCACTGGGGGTCCGTCCCTAGAGGGCAGAGTTGTGTGGTATTGTGGTCACTGTTCTTCTGAAGGCTGGATAGTTTGCTGCGAACAATGGTCTGTTTGAGGTTGCGTGGTTGTCTGAAAGCAAGAAGTGGCGGTGTGGGGATGGCTCTGGTGAGATGTTCGTCTTCATATACCACATAACCCTGCCACAGCAACCTCTGCAAGACATGCTGGATCATCGACATGGATGACATCATCACACATGAGAATACCATCCACCAGGTACACGGTAAATACTCTTGCAACTCGGCCAACGTTGTCTACCTGATACGTTGCAAGAAAGGATGTCCCGAAGCATGGTACATTGGGGAGACCATGCAGACGCTACGACGACGGATGAATGAACATCGCTCGACAATCACCAGGCTAGACTGTTCCCTTCCTGTTGGTGAACACTTCAGTGGTCACGGGCATTCAGCCTCTGACCTTCGGGTAAGCATTCTCCAAGGCGGCCTTCACGAAACACGACAGCGCAGAGTCGCTCAGCAGAGACTGATAGCCAAGTTCCACACACCTAAGGACAGTCTCAACAGGGATCTTGGGTTCATGTTGCACTATCTGTGACCCCTGTGACTTGCCTGGGTTTGCAAAACCTCACTTACCATACTGTCCGAAGACAATACACATCTCTTTAACCTGTGATCAGTGCTCCTTCCACTCACATTGTCGGCCACTTTAAGACTTGAACAGCAGGTTAGGTGTAAAGATTCGCATTCTAATCAGTAATCTCTAAACTGTCTGTGCTTTATATGCTCTGTCTGAGGCCAGAACTCTCCATTCACCTGACGAAGGGACTAACCCCGAAAGTTAGTGAGTGTACTATCAAATAAATCAGTTGGACTTAAACCTGGTGTTGTCAGACTTTTTACTGTGTTTACCCCAGTCCAACGCCGGCATTACCGCATCACGGGGATTGTGCCAGAGGACTGAAGAGTGGCGAATGATGTTCCTCTCTTCAAGAAAGGAAATAGGAATGACCCTGGTAATTATAGGCCAATTAGTCTTACTTTGGTGATCGGTAAGTTAATGGAAAGGGTCCTGAGAGATAGGATTTATGACCATTTAGAAAGATGCAGCTTAATCCGGGATGGTCAGCACGGTTTCATGAGGGATAAGTCCTGCTTCACAAATTTGATTGAATTCTTTGAGGAGGTAACTAAGTGTGTAGATGAAGGTAGAGCAGTTGATGTCGTATACATGGATTTTAGTAAGGCGTTTGACAAGGTTCCCCATGGTAGGCTCATGAAGAAAGTAAGGAGGTGTGGGATAGAAGGAAATTTGGTTGATTGGATAAGTAACTGGCTGTCTCCACCTGGTGGTGGAGGGAAAATTTTCAGACTGGAGGCCAGTTACCAGCAGTGTATCACAGTGATCAGTATTGGGTCCTCTGCTATATGTGATTTTTATCAATGACTTGGAAGAGGGAACTGAAGGATGGGTTAGCAAATTTGCTGATGACACCAAGATTGGTGCAGTAGTGGATGAGATGGAGAGCTCTTGTAGGCTGCAAAGAGACATTAATAGGGCAGAAAAGTGGCAAATGGAGTTTAACCTGATAAGTGCGAGATGATTCATTTTGGTAGGACAAACTTGAATGTGGATTATAGGGTCAACGGCAGGGTTCTGAAGAAGGTGGGGGATCAGAGAGATCTTGGGATTCATATCCACAGATCTCTGAAGATTGCCGCTCAAGTGGATAGAGCTGTGAAGAGAGCTTATAGTGTGTTAGAATTTTTTTAATAGGGGGTTTGAGTTTAAAAGCTGCAACTATATAGGACTTTGGTGAGACCACATTTGGAATATTGTGTGCAGTTCACTATAAGAAGGATGTGGAAGCACTGGGGAGAGTGCAGAGGAGATTTACCAAGATGCTGCCTGGTTTGGACGGTGGTCTTATGAGGAAAGGTTGAGGGAGCTGGGGCTTTTCTCTTTAGAGCGGAGGAGGATGAGAGGTGACTGAATAGAGGTTTATAAGATGATGAGGGGGATAGATAGAGTGGGCATGCAGAGACTATTTTCTCGAGTGATTGTAGCTGTTACTAGGGGGCATAACTTTAAAGTTCATGGTGGGAGAGATAGGAGGAATGTCCAAGATAGATTCTTTACTCAGAGAGTGGTTGAGATGTGGAATGCACTGCTGTGCTGTGATAGTAGAGTCAGACACTTTAGGAACTTTCAAGCCGTTATTGGATAAGCACATGGAGCACACCGGAATGATAGGGAGAGGGATAGCTTGATCTTGGGTTTGGATATAGCTCGGCACAACATCGAGGGCCAAAGGGCCTGTACTGTGCTGTACTGTTCTAAGGGTTCGAAGATCACTAGCATGAGATTGACTGGATTTCAATATCATTAGCGAGCTCAGCACACAATCGTCCCCCCTCCTGGAGGCTTTCCGCCTCTCTGGCTTGACCTCATGTGGGCGCCAATTAGCAGGAATATGGTGGTGGTGGAGAGGTCAGTCTCTGCCATGCTGCAGGATGGGGTAGGGGGTTTGCATGGATGTGGGGGATTGGGGGTTGTTTGAGCTTGTCCAGAGGACCACAGGTTGGGTCGCTGCTGACTTGGGGCTCATGTTGCATGCATTCCCCTTGGCGGTTGAACGACCCATGAAGAATTGCATTTGTGGTTGAGTTCCAACCTCACTAATGTCACACTGGTTACCCTGCCATCTGTTTGCTGGACAGGCTCTGTGGTTTATTGCAGACATTTCATCTCAGGCTCAATAACATTAACAAGCACCAGGTCTGGCAGCTGTCGCACCAATCAAGGGAGTTCCTTTAGTGTTAACATGGCTCCTCATGGTGCATGAGCTCTGCAGCGCTCCCTACAAAAGCCACCTATGGCATGAAAGTCATGAGGGTGCTTCTCCACCATCTGTCTGAACCGTACACCATTCCTGGAAGTGTTTAAATGGAGCTCCCCTTGCTTAATGGTGCGCAGTTGTGTCCACATGGGGTGAGTCACATGCCCGGAGCCCCCATAACGGCAAGTTCCAGGTGATGACTCTTTTAGCGCATTAAGTGTCAAAATCGTGATGTCGCGTGAGCTTGAGAGACTGGCGTGGATGACTCTTGGCACTTAGAAACATTTTGGGTAAATTCTGTCCACTGCTTCAGAGTGATCATAAAGGAGCTGTAGAGAGAGTGTGATATTTAAAGAAGGAATTTAAGATCTTAGGTCCTAAGCAGTTGAAGACTCAGTCATCAGTAGTTGGGGACAAGATAGCAGAGATACAAGAGGTTCAACAATAAATATTTGTGATTTAGAGACAGAAAAACGAAAACACCTTTTTAAAATGGATGCCTTGGTGGTTATTTTCCAAACGTCGCTGGATTCTGGGGAAGTGCCGGAAGATTGGAAAACGGCTAATGTTACGCCGTTGTTTAAGAAGGGTGGCAGGCAAAAGGCAGGGAATTATAGGCCGGTTAGTTTAACGTCTGTTGTAGGTAAAATGTTAGAATCCGTCATCAAGGAGGAAATAGCGAGGCATCTTGAGGGGAATTGCTTGATAGAGCAGACGCAGTACGGTTTCGTTAAGGGGAAGTCGTGTCTGACAAATTTATTGGAGTTCTATGAGGATGTGTCTAGGGCGGTGGATAGAGGAGAGCCAGTGGATGTGGTCTTTCTTGATTTTCAGAAGGCGTTTGACAAGGTACCTCACAAGAGGTTATTGCAAAAGGTAAGGGGGCATGGAGTTGGGGGTAGGGTGTTAGCGTGGATAGAGGATTGGTTGTCAAATAGGAGGCAGAGAGTGGGGGTCAATGGGTGCTATTCGGATTGGCGGTTGGTGACTAGTGGAGTGCCCCAGGGGTCGGTGCTGGGGCTTCAGCTATTTAGCATTTATATAGATGATCTGGAGCAGGGAACCGAGTGTATGGTGTCGAAATTTGCTGATGACACCAAGATTGGTGGAATGGCAAATTGCGCGGAGGGTGTGGAGAGTCTGCAGAAGGATCTAGATAGGCTGGGCGAATGCGCCAGGAACTGGCAAATGGAATTTAATGTTGGCAAGTGCGAGGTGGTCCACTTTGGTAGGAATAATGGTAGGAAGGACTATTACTTACGTGGCGAAAAACTGCAGCTGGCGACAGTGCAGAGGGACCTCAGGGTCCTTGTGCATGAGTCGCAAAAACCCAGCCTGCAGGTGCAGCAGGTGGTCAGGAAGGCGAATGGGATGCTGGCCTTCATAGCGAGGGGGATTGAATATAAAAGTAGGGAGGTCTTGCTGCAGCTGTATAGGGCATTGGTGAGGCTGCAGCCGGAGTACTGTGTGCAGTTTTGGTCGCCGCACTTACGCAAGGATATTTTGGCCTTGGAGGGAGTGCAGAGGAGGTTTACTAGGCTGATACCGGAGTTGAAGGGGTTGAGCTATGAGGAGAGGCTGAATAAACTAGGCTTGTACTCGTTAGAGTTTAGAAGAATGAGGGGAGATCTCATTGAGACGTATAAGATGATGAATGGGATGGATAGGATAGAGGTGGAGAGACTCTTCCCGCTCAGAAAGGATAGTAGGACTAGGGGGCACAGCCTCAAGATAAAGGGGGGGCGGTTTAGAACGGAGTTGAGGAGGAACTTCTTCACTCAAAGGGTGGTGAATCTCTGGAATTCTCTGCCCGTTGAAGTGGTGGAGGCTGCCTCGCTAAATATTTTTAAGACGCGGGTTGATGGGTTTTTGACAAGAGAGGGGATTAAGGGTTATGGGGAGAGGGCGGGAATGTGGAACTGAGACACGACAGATCAGCCATGATCTTATTGAATGGCGGGGCAGGGTCAAAGGACTAGATGGCCTACTCCTGCTTCTATTTCTTATGTTCTTATGTAAATAAAAGGCATTAAATAAACTGAGTAAAAGAACTGTACAGAAGATTCTAAACAATAGGGGGCGACAAATAGCTTCAAATTGAGTCTCAGCATTTCCTCCTTTCTTGACAGACATTCCCCACCAGATTTCTGCAAGCCCTGAGATCCAGGCTATCACATGAATAAAGGTGGCAAGAAAAGGACACAATCTCAAGAAAGGATATACAAATCCAGGATGATTTAGTTTTAAAAAAAGAATGATTTCATAAAGAAAATTAAGGGAAATTAATATTTTTAAAATGACAATTAACAAATAAGAAAGTCTGCAAAAAATTGGAAGAAAGGTCTTTGAAGGGGAATTAAAATCCTGGGCACTGAAGTTGAGGGTTTCAAGGTTAATACAGGCTTAATGGGCCTACAGTCTGCAACAGAACACTAGCAGTGAACTCACACTCTAGCTCCAATTTTATTGGGGGCTCTGAGGGCAAGGAGATGGATTGAGTGGCTGAAGCTGGAAATGAGGTGAACGGACTAAAGAGTTGTATTCTCCAATTTCTGAGTTTTCCTGTTACCAAGCTGCTTCGTGACTGAGATTGTCACCTATATGGCACAATCGCACCTCTATTTATAAAACAGTGCACAATTGGTCATTTGAGAATGAAGCTAAGGCAGCATCCAGATCCAATAAAGCATCGCTGGGGATTATGGCTGAGTGAAGTCAGGAGTGTAATGACTTTAGTAAGGCCCACAGTGTGGACCTCTTAGAATATGAGCTCCCTAATTAAGGCAGTAATGGGTTGGCCAATCTGCCTGTGTATAAAGTGTGGAGTGTCAGGATTACAGGCACTTTGAGTTTATACTCTGTGTGAGGAGCTACCTGGTAGATGGTGGCTGACTATGTAAATAAATCTACGTTTGGTGAAGGGACACTGGCCTCTGAGGAGTTATTTCAGTGGCAATGAGATAAAGCACGACCAGAAGGAACTTGTTCGCAACACTGGCCTAAGTTGAGGTAAGCCATTCTTATGCATCGTGCCTTTGTTTGAAAAACTAGACTTGTTTGATCCTGCTGTTGAAAACTGAGCCCAATATGTGGAATGCATGTACTACTTTTTTCGGGCAAATGACATTAGGGCAGATGAGAAACAGAGTAATTCTTCTGACTGCCTGTGATGCTTCAACATTTGATGCATTTGAAGTTCAACTTTTCCTGAGGTACTGAAATAGTTAGAGAATACAATTTCGACACTAATAAATAAACTTTAAAAAAACTAAACCTCTAATCCATGACAATATTGTTTTTACCTTACAATCTGAGAGCCAGAGGAATCTGTTACCAGTTTCCTAACTAGTTAAGATGATTGGCGGAAGCATATGAATTTGGTTTAACGCTTAAGGAAATGCTTAAAAACTGTCTGAAATAAGGGACTAATAACGTAACTATTAAAAAACACTCATTAGTTGAAGCTCAACTGGACTTCAAACAAGCGCTACAGCTGGCCTTATCATTGAAAAAATGCTGCAGCAAAGCATATGAGTTGCAAGGTATCCCAATGGAACTAGACACCTGTGCCAGTTCGACAAAGTGTGAGGACCATCATTTGGAGTGCAAGTGATTACTTGGCCTCAGTCAAGAAGGATTCAGATACACGTAAGTCTAGGTCTGCTCACAGCACAGCCTCAAAGCAAAGCCAAACTTTGACCAAACAGTTCCAAGTCCCAGTAGTGCACTGTAATTGCTGCTGGTATGCGGAGTCAAAACCTACAAGACCTAGAGGTAGGCCAGAACCCAGGAGAGTTCACAGCCTGAAAGGTCCACCTACATTTGATTCAGAACAATTAACTTGCACAATGATGTCCAAATTGGACCAAATCAACATAAACATATAGTTAAATAGGCATCCGGTTCTAATGGAGGTCAATACCTGTGCGGCCGTATTGGTAGTTGGAGAGTCAGTGTTCCATAGAATTCGCTCTGGACTCCAGCCCTTAACTTCAAGACCTCAGCAAAACTGAGAACCTATACAGGGGAACCTTTGTGGATTGCGAGTACAACCTCTATCCCTGTCTCCCACAAAAGGCAGCTGGTTCGGTTACCAATGATTGTAGTGGAAGGCTTGGGGCCAAGCCTAATAGGGTAAAATTGGTTGTGAGAGATCCACCTAGATTGGCTCAACATCTTTCAGCTAGAGAATGGCTGCCTCAGTGAAATCCTGCTTAAAAACCCTGAAGATTTCCAGGAAGGGCTAGGGACCATCAAAGGAGCCAAGGTGATCTTGCATGTTGACCAGGAAGTGATTCTGTGATTTTGTAAGTCCCGCCCAGTACCATTTGCCTTGTGGGAAAAAGTTGAAGCAGGAATGAGAAGAGGTTATCAAACCAGTCCAATTTGCAGTGTGGACGGCACTAGTCATACCACTTTTGAAGCCAGATGGATCAGTCCGCCTTTGTGGGGATTTTAAAGAAATGATAAACCATTTCTTTTTTTTTGTTTTTATTCCAATTCAATCAAATCAAGTCCAATTCAGAGTGTCAACAAGTTGAGACATTCCCGATTCAAGCTGACAAGACAGGGCTCTCACCTCCTGTCTTGGGTTTGATCTACATGATCCAAGCTGATTGCAGTAGGCATAGCTGCTCCTCCAAGACTTGATCTCATTTGCACGTTGGCCAAAAGGTCGAGATGCCACTTTTAAAAATGGCTTCAAATAAAGCTAAAATGTAACCAAACGACTTCAAACAAGCACAGAATGTCAATACTACACTTGATCTTAGCCAAAGGCAAGGGTAAGCCAAAGAAGGGAAAATCATGTATTGTAGGCCTCCCAAGTGACAAATCCAGGGTACAGAATAGACAAATCTAATCTACACCCCTTCAAGAACAAGGTGGACAATCAAAGGTGCCCCACTCTCTTGTCCATCCAGGAGATAAAAGCATTTCTGGGGTTGGTAACCTACTACAGTAAATTTATACCCAAACTTGCCTCCATCCTGACTAAGTTACACAAAATTACTAAAATGGAGTCACCCTTGGGAGTGGTCTTCCCGTCAATCCTTGGCTTTCAATAAAGTAAAGCAACATCTTTCCTCGTCAAACGTTCTGGCACATTATGATCTCGGGAAAGAAGTATTGCTGACCTGCAACACATCTCCCACACATGGCATCAGGGCAATATTGGCACATAAGTGGCTAAATGGAAAGGAACACCCAACTCCGTATACTCCCAGGACGTTGGCTATCACAGTTTGGCAGTGATCTATGTGCAGACGTTCATCATAATCATACACCACAAGCCAGTACTGAGACCGCTAAGGGAGAACAAGGTGGCGGCACACATAGCATGAGCTCAAATCCAAAAGTGGGCTTTATTACTGGCCGCCTACGATTACCAATTGGAACACCATCCAGGAGGCAAAGTCGCTAATGCAGATCCCTTGAGTTGGCCACCATTAGCAGACAACCCACCAATGGTACCCCTAATGGAAGAGACTGTAATGACAATGAATTTTTTTGCAGACCCTCCCAGTGGCAGCAAATAATATTTGACTGTGGACTCAAAAAGATCCAGTCCTCACTAAATTCAAACAGCTAGGCCATTTACAGCCTGATTTCCACCCATATTAGAATCAGGGGGTGTAGCTAACCATAGAAGATGAATGCTCTTACAGGGATCAACAGTTGTTGTCCTGAGCTAGGGCTGCCAGCCCATCCTGGCTGAACTTCACCATTGCCAACCAGGAAGATGCTCACAAAGAGCTATGTTTGGTGGCCAGGCATGGAAATGGACACAGCCACACATGGGTCAATGTCTGCAATGCCAACAAGGGCAGAAGTTATCACTTTCCCCCATTGGGAATGACTGGGTAGGCCGTGGATTCAGCTGCACATTGATTATGCCGGTCTGTTCATGGGCTTGATGTTCCTTGAAATTGCAGATGCCCACTCAAAATGGATGAACATACACAGGGTGCACTAGTCAAATACAAAAACAACAGTAGAAAAACTTTGTGCCTGCTTTGTGACATATGGGATCCTGAAGATGCTTGTTTCCAATAATGGAGCGTCCTTTACCAGCCAGGAATTCACCTATTTCATGAAGTTGAATGGAATTCCAACACATTAGGACAAAATAATATCATCCATCATCTAACGGACTGGCGGAAAGAGTGGTCCAGACCTTGAAAGCAGGCTTGAAGAAACAGCCAAACTTTCCAGATTTCTGTTTGATTATATAGCAACCCCCATGTGACTACTAGAATAGTCCCCACAGATTTGCTCATGGGCAGACGAGGGGGTGGAAAAGCACCATGAAGCCCAGTGCCGATCTCACAACACCAGCCATGAGAGTCACTTTAAGGTGTGAACAAAGTATTATTTAAGAAACCATGGGAATGGCATTGTGTGGTTACAAGACACAGTTGACTCGAAGACATGACCAGTATCATATGGTGGGGGATGCCATCCCAACAATGCCCAGCACGCCAGGAACCTCGGAAAAACTTCCCAGACCCACCAGCTCCTCTCATCATCGCTAATCACAGAAACCTTTGAATCCGAAGTAGGCGTGGCAGACTTAGCTGCATTTACTTCTGTGCCGCCCAACGAAGGGGGTGAACCTGAGCTTCAGCACTCTAAGCAAAAGAGACAAGCACTGGTTCGCTGCATCCTGCTTACTTCTGACACCGAGCTTGAGAAACCAGACCCAGCACTTAAACGCCTCAAACTGCTCAAGGCTAACGAACTGTTGAAGTTCCTTGGACTGAAAAGTAGACAGTTGTAATGACTTTAACAATGCTCTCTATGTGAACCTCTTAGAATATGAGTTTCCTGATTAAGATAGTAATGGATTGGCCATTCAGGGAGCCCCGCCTGTGTATGTAATGTGGAGTGTCACGGTTACAGCACTTCAGGTTTAGACTCTGTATGAGGAAGTATCTGTCAGAGTGTGGCTGACAATGTAAATAATTCTAAATTTGAAGATGAGACACAGGCCTCTGAGAAGTTATTTCAAAGAGAAATAGGGACAGACTTTTACCAACAATGGGAGAGAGGAAAAAAAAATGCAGCTCTCACCAAGAATACTTGGTTAGATAGCTAAGGAGGTGAGTAGCAACAACATTGTGCAGCTAAGCTTAATGACATAATCAGGTCAGGAAAAATCAGTACTTGGCTTGCTAAGCACCTTTTCCATATTACTCCTTTTCACATACTCAACTTGCAGTACTTCACTTGCTGCGCATGTCCTATCCACCTGTTGTTGCCACTCACCCCGAGTCATTTTGCAAAGTGATGCATCTATCTCATAGTTATGGAATGCATTGCATTCAAAAGATGAATACCTGACCTTCATTCTCTCAAAGGTCTGTTTATTTATCCCTTGTAGGAGATGGTACAAAATGCAAATGAGAGGGATGAGACTGGAGATATTTCAACAGAAATAATCCAGCTCATTTGTGCAAAGGAAGTGTCCCTGGAGATAAGTAGCAATCTGCAATGGAGAGAATAGGAAACTCAAAGATTTGTTAGAATTACAAATATCGCTGACATATGTCTGCTCACTTTACATTGGCAATAACTGAACAATGAGAAGACTGAGTATAGAGCATCACTGTCTTATTAATTACATTGGTACAGTTTAATGACAATTACATTCTTAAACAGGTGATGGGTATTTGTAAGGCTATATATGGGGATACCCTGACAGAGGGTGGGAGTAGTGACTAATGTAGTAATGCCCTCCAGCAAAGAAAGCAGCCGTGTCCTAGTTTTAACTTCACCAACTGGCGTAGATCCGATTAACATTGGTAGCAAAGGATGGTTAGTCTAAAAATGAAGATTGGAAACCAGTATGCCTTTTCAGACACACAATTGTTATCAGAGTCAAATGAATGGCTGAAATTAAGTGTGAAGTATTAGGCAATGATTTTCCACCATTGTTCTGTGAAGCTGAGTCTTATGACCAATGGAAGAATAAAGTGGATGTATGGACATGGATTACATCCTTACCAAAAGAAAGCAAGGTATGGCTTTGACACTTTCACTTCCATCAGAAGCACGATCAGGCACAAAGTATTTTCAGAGCTAAAGGCTCATCATTTCGACACTTGGAATAAAGTTTGGATAATCTCTTAATTTATGGAAAAAAAAAGACCTTTTAAATGCATATGAGACATGGTCAAATGTCGATAAATTTAGAAGGATGGTTGGTTATTTCATAGAAGAATATATCCTGGAATTAACAGGTTACATAACAGATTATAGAAATTCTATTGTGAGATCCCTAATTCAGTGCTTGCCTTCAAATTGTGTTAAAAGTATCAAACATCGATGGGCTCCTTCTCTTGAATGGAGCTAGATTCTCAGAAAGAGATACACTTTTGGATAAGCGTATGAAGCTTCAAAACCTCTTGCTTTACCTCCCCCTGCCCACACATATTCACTTCTAGTCACTTTCATGGTACCTATGAGAGCTTCAGTGCTAACACAAGGTGGCAGTGTTTCAACACCATTTAGGTGTGGTGTGCTGTAGCCTGATTTGTGCATTCATAATGACACCAACAAAAGTGAAACACCAGCAAAACTTGATTGTTAAAAGGGCTACCTCTGTATCAGGCCAAGGATTGTGGGGGCAGCAAGGCTGCGCAGAGGATGTGCAGTGAAGAGCAGGCACAGGAGCAGATTGGACCATCTTGAACAGATGCCTTGAACAGACAGTGATTGAACATAAATCTCTGTATTATGCGCTTGACAGAGGCAAGATCTCTGAGCATTTGTGACCAAATAGCCAGTTATTGATATTATGTGAATATGTGACTGGAAGCATGATTGGTGTCAGTTGATCTGAGTTTGAGAGCAGACGCAGCACGGTTTCGTTAAAGGGAAGTCGTGTCTGACAAATTTACTGGAGTTCTATGAGGATGTGTCTAGGGCAGTGGATAGAGGAGAGCCGGTGGATGTGGTCTTTCTTGATTTTCAGAAGGCGTTTGACAAGGTACCTCACAAGAGGTTATTGCAGAAGGTCAGGGGACATGGAGTTGGGGGTAGGGTGTTAGCGTGGATAGAGGATTGGTTGTCAAATAGGAGGCAGAGAGTGGGGGTCAACGGGTGCTATTCGGATTGGCGGATGGTGACTAGTGGAGTGCCCCAGGGGTTGGTGCTGGGGCCTCAGCTATTTACCATTTATATAGATGATCTGGAGGAGGGAACTGAGTGTATGGTGTCGAAATTTGCTGATGACACCAAGATTGGTGGAACGGCAAATTGTGCGGAGGGTGTGGAGAGTCTACAGAAGGATCTGGATAGGCTGGGCGAATGGGCCAGGAAATGGCAAATGGAATTTAATGTTGGCAAGTGTGAGGTGGTCCACTTTGGTAGGAATAATGGTGGGAAGGATTATTACTTACGTGGCGAAAAACTGCAGCAGGCGACAGTGCAGAGGGACCTTGGGGTCCTTGTGCATGAGTCGCAAAAACCCAGCTTGCAGGTGGTCAGGAAGGCGAATGGGATGCTGGCCTTCATAGCGAGGGGGATTGAATATAAAAGTAGGGAGGTCTTGCTGCGGCTGTATAGGGCATTGGTGAGGCCGCAGCTGGAGTACTGTGTGCAGTTTTGGGCGCTGTACTTACGCAAGGATATTTTGGCCTTGGAGGGAGTGCAGAGGAGGTTTACTAGGCTGATGCCGGAGTTGAGGGGGTTGAGCTATGAGGAGAGCTGAATAAACTAGGCTTGTACTCGTTAGAGTTTAGAAGAATGAGGGGAGATCTCATTGAGACGTATAAGATGATGAATGGGATGGATAAGATAGAGGTGGAGAGACTCTTCCCGTTCAGAAAGGACAGTAGGACTAGGGGGCACAGCCTCAAGATAAAGGGGGGGCGGTTTAGAACAGAGTTGAGGAGGAACTTCTTCACTCAAAGGGTGGTGAATCTCTGGAATTCTCTGCCCGTTGAAGTGGTGGAGGCTACCTCGCTAAATATTTTTAAGACGCGGGGTTGATGGGTTTTTGATAAGAGGGGATTAAGGGTTATGGGGAGAGGGCAGGAATGTGGAACTGAGACACGACAGATCAGCCATGATCTTATTGAATGGCGGGGCAGGCTCGAAGGGCTAGATGGCCTAGTCCTGCTCCTATTTCTTACGTTCTTATTTGGCGTCCCTGGGTGGACCACAGTCAACTGATTATCAGTCACATTATATCGAACCAAATTATGTGGGTGGATAAAGGAAGTGAGAACAAGACTGGCAGAAGGTATTCCATGAGTATCTGAATGGCTAGTGGTCAAAATAGGCAAAGATGTTGATAAGGTTTTTAAGGGTCACAGCAATAGCCATAGAAGTATTAGATTGATAGAATTACATGAGAAGGAGGAAGTATAAGGTTAAAGCAGCAATTAAGTGCTACAAAACAGGAAACTGACAAGTGGTGTGTTGGAGCCTTAAAGGTTGAACAAAGGCATGAAATACAAGTGTTACATATGAGTCAATTGCAGCAGTATGAGAAAACAGTGAGTGCTATGTGAGAAAGGGGCACAGCTAATAGGAAGATTGTGGAGATAGAGCAGTCACATCATGGCTTACAGGTTGCTGTGAACGTTTTACATAAGCATAAAACAGAGATAGAAATCAATGACCATACAATGTGTCAGAAGGAGACAGACAAATGCAGTTGCATTTTGAATTAGATCAAATGAGGAAAAGGATAAGTTGTGATAGGAGGAGTTCTGGCGGGAGAATGGTGATTCTGGGACAATAAAATGGGATGCTTTACACTTTGACTTAGCTTCAAAGGCTATCTGTGACTGTGAAGAGCTATATATATATTTTATTCAGAATTAACGTTTTCCTTTGAGTTTTAATTACACTTTGAAGAATATTGAAGACATCTGTTTAACCTATTTCCTTCATTTTTGTTGAATATTTTATGTTTCTTTCAGTTTTAAATTAAGACTGAATGAAAGCAAGATTAAATGCTGTGGAGATAGGGGGCAGGATTTTACAACTCCTCAGCCAGAGACCAGAAAATCCCGCCAATCCACCCTTTGCCTGCTACGAATTCATGGCAGGTGGAGTGACAGAGTTCCAGCTGATGTGTTGGGAAGCTTGTGTATGTGTGTGTGTTTAATAAAGAATTTGTGTTGATTTTTCTTTGTTGTATTGCTAGCTTTAATGTTTTTGATGTTTCCCCTAAGTTGTGATTTTGCAATAGTAGTTTTGATACTGAGTTTAAAACAAAATCAAAAGTGTAATTTGAAACCAGGCAAATGACTGCATCCTCAATCTTTGGTATGACTGCTGGCCACAACCACTGCTCAAAAATATAAGGTGGGCACATGTACACAATATGCATGAGAGAGAGAATAATAATGATCAACATTTTGGAAGTTATTTTGAACACAATTCTCAAAGTAAATGGAAAATTTAAAAATTTTGGGGGGGGGGGGGGGGGGGGCAGTAGGATTTAAAGCTTGGCAGGAGACCATGTGCCCCCTCCTTTGTTCTTAGATTATTAAGGGGCAGTGATGTCATTACATTTGAAAACTTTTGTTCTGTTTTTGATTTCACTATTTTCTGTTTAATTCATTTTATTTTTGTGTATTTATAGATTATAAATTTTAGGCTAAGATATATTTGAACCAAATTAACTCATTTGGCTCCAAACCAAATGTAACTTTTGCGCTTTCAGATAACAAACACTTCTAGCAGCTTCAAAATTGTTATCATAACATAGTGATAATCAGAACCTAAGTGTTGCCTTTTGTAGAAAAGGTTGACTCATTCAAACTTTATGTCATCTTCTGAATTAAAGTGTTTGTAATTTGTTACACTTAATTTTCATACCAATTGTAGGCACTATTGTTTGTGACAATTTGACCTTTCTTTTAAAACCATCATAGCTGAATATAATTATTATTGATATTTAATTGATTGAATAAATTGAGTGCATAGAAAAGCAATTCATATAAATGAGGAGGTTTACTAAATTTTAAGGGGATTGATAAATTGTAACTTGATGACTGAAGGGTAATGGACAGATAATCTGTATAGATTTTTAAGTATATAAAAATAAACCTTTTTGTTGATTAAAGAGATAAATTAAATATATTCTCAACGTATGAAGTCAATTTGGGTAATTTACAGAAAAGCAATATTTTGGTTCTGTTTTTGTGATATCTATACTGAGTAAATATTAACTCATGCATATGTGAACACGTAAAATCTGTTATTTTAATCTATGTACTTAAATGCTAATAAATTGGGAATTAATTACTTTCTATAAAAGGATAAGATTGTTGTGTTCATGAGGTGAGGTGATATGAAATTGCCACAGATGAAAGGATTTTCAATTGTTTAGTTATCTGGGGTTACAGAATGGAAGTCAAACTATAGAAGAAGAATAAAGTACAGAATTTGAGCAGATCAGTCTACTCATGAACTGGGAAAGAATGATAAATAACAACAATGAGATAATGGAGACATTGCTTCGACAATTTGTTAAACTAGCACATAAAAAATTATTTGAACTATTATTTATAAACACGGAGTTAATTGTAGCTTAAAGAAACATAGCATGCACATGCTAATAAGAGACAAAAGATTTGAGCTATGACTATTGGAAATTTAGATATGCAATGATAGCTGTGACAACGGGATTAAGTTAACAAACAAAGCATGTTAAACATGAGGGTCAAATGGTATGTTTGATTTCAGAAAGAAAATAATAAATATTGTTGGATTAAGATTTGGAAACAGGTAAGGTAAGCTATGCGAGGGCTCTGATTTCGGATGAGGGTGAGAAGCCCTATTAATATAACCTTCTGCTTGAAGCCCCAAATTCAGGCCAGCTGAGCTAAGATGGAAGGAGAATTGGCAGGGGGAGATTATGACACTGATCAGTCAGAAAGAATTGTATTGGACACAAGAAGCTTTAGCTTGCTAATAGATATTCTAATGGTAGACTCATTCAATTGTGCTGTATATGACAGTGGATGTACGCCCAGGGTATATGCAGTGGATTTTCTAAATAGTAAAGAGCGAAGTAAGGTTAAGGAATATGAAAGGTTTACTTCAGGTTTGGGGACAGTAACATGTTAAAATTACATGTAACATTGCTAGAGTAAACTATTATCAGCACAAATGTAATATCCAGTAAAATGCTCTAACTAATGAATAAGCCATCTGTGAAAGGTTCAAATTAAATTAGTTAAGGAATATGATAAGGCTACTGTTTTGGGAGGGGGAAAATCTGTAGATTTGGGTGCGGGTTGATCTTAACAAAACAATTCTAAATGTTAAACAAGCATAAAAACAGGACAGACTTGCACCCATTTTTTGGGCAAGCTCCTATATGCAATCGTACGGCACTTATAGAAAAAGATTAGGCAAAGTGTGATTCACGATAGCAGAGTGAATGGGTGGAGCCTATTCACGCCTAGAAGCTGACCTCTGAGCTATAGAGGTGCCATTGCACAGGCCCCACATTCTCTCAGTGCATTGGGTACAAGTGTACACAGTTCATTGGGAGATTTGTCATCCCCCACCACCCCAAACATTGTCAACCACCCCCGCTGATCACCACTATGGCTGATTTTATCCCAACTCGTCCCCTCAGGCTGCTGCCCCTTGGCACTGCCAGGGTGCCTGCTGAACAGTGCCAGGCTGGCACTGTCTAAGGGGCACTATCCTCCCCTGCTCCCAACCACCTGGGGGCCTCGATGGCCTCCAGTCTCACTGGTGAGGCCATCACGTCAGGTCCCTGTTGGACCATATGTGATCCTTGCCAGTGAGGACCTCCACCAATCGACCTTGTGATGAGCTGATAAGATTGCCCCTTAAGTGTTTACACAAGCGTTTACCCCTGCTCCCCCAAATATTGCTCATGGCTAATCCATCTAACCTACATATCTTTGGATTGTGGGGGGAAAGTGGAGAACCTGGAGGAAATCCACACAGACACGGGGAGAATGTACAAACTCTACACAGACCTGACAGTCACCCAAGGTCAGAACTGAGCTCTGATCCTTAGGGTTATGAAGTAGCAGTGCTAACTGTGCCACCTCAAGTTTAAAGGAAAAAAGGCAAATTATTTGTAAATGACATTGGCAGTTTGCCCAACCGTCTTGTCATAAGTTAAAAATTCCATGAAAGGATGCTGGGGTAATGGATGATGAATATTCTAAACTTGTAGAGACCAGTGAGAAACATGACATAGGTAGGAAATATAGGACACAATCAGATACTGTAGTGAGTCAATGAGGTTGTAGCAATGGATTTGAAGCTTTGAGACATGGACAAAAATGTTGTTCTTTTTTGTGCACATGGCAACTAAATTCATTCTGTTAACAGTAACATATAGCAGAGAAAAAAGATAATTGTGGACATGATGATGGAAAAAAGAATAGGAACTGTAATGGAAGTACTAGCTAAATTCCTAACTAATGATGGGGAGTGCCAACAATTAATGTATAAGTATGTGAAAATATGAAGTTTGTAGTCATGAACAGTGGGGAGTCCCTTTAGTAATTGTGGATTTGTGCAAGAGATTACGCAGTAATGGATGAGATGCTTTACAAAATCTTAGCTGACCCACCAAGCTGTAATTTGACATCTGCCTTGACCTTGGCAGTCCATGCAAAGAATTCACTTCAAATGATTGGGGAACTTGAGTCTCTATCAATTAGTTTATGGCAGCAATGCAAAAATATCTTTGATGTGGGATCATCCCCCAACCTTGAAAGGCACTATGATTAGTTCTATCTTTTCTGAGTATTTGAATACTCCGCCTGCAGGGAGAGAAACGTTTATCAAGGCTTAAGTATCAGAGAACATTAGGCAAGCCTTAAGGCACCACACATGGTGTATTTTCAAAACGAAAGGATAGAAAAGACCTGGTAAGGTGATAGGCAGTGATGAAAAAAGAGTAATTTTACAATATGGGAATCCAGTTGTTAGGATATATTCCTCAAGGCTAATTGGCACTGATTGTACATTTACAGAATCTGAACAGGCAGATTCTGGGAAAGTGAAGAAGCACCACGAACTTCACATACCCATGTGTTGGATAATTACAAGGAGAAGATTACAGCAGGTGAAAGGATGATTAAGTACAAACAAAATTACATCAAAGCACAGGATAAGATCCCAAAGTGCAACTATTCAAAGTCGGCACTTTGAGTAACAGTAGGGGCCATTGTGTGGAGGGATGCCACCATTATATACCATGCTCTTGATCTATCATTCAAATCATAAACACACTTCAATTTCCAGTTTCCCTTCTATATTGCTAGCTTCTTTAGTTTCAAAAACATTTCCCTTTGAAATTTCTCAACCTGCAAAAATGTAGCTTTTATATCAACTAATTTACATTCCCAAGAATTAGTTGCTAAAAGAGCTAAGAAAATCTTCAAGCTCACTTTTACTGAAGTAGGGGAGTCCACCCTGCACCTTTATCAAAAAGTCTCTCTTTGAACCCCCTAACTACTTACCTACCTTTAGTCTTATACATGCCATCTGAAATTAACTTTTCTGTGCATATCCACCTGTGTGATAAGGCTGGCTGTCTCCTATCTGATATTTTAATGTACATATCAAATTACTTCCAATCCTTATTGTTTGGCACTTTTTATCAACTTATCTTCTAATTTGTTGGTGGCCACAAAACTTCTCGATCATCAGGGCTTCTACTGAAGCCCACGGAATGTGGATAATTTTTCTCTTTGGGACACTGGTCATTCGACAAAGAGTGTCACTGAAAAAGAGTTTGAGCTTGCTAGAATATTGGAAATAAAGGAAGGATGATTTCCAAAGTAAAGTAGGTGATTACAAGTCATCAATTGTCAGACTGTTTTACAAAGAGAATTTATTAGAGCAAGAATTTATCAGATGTACAGGAAGGGAATGCCTTATGTTATGATCAGAATGTAGAAAACCAATATTTTCTTTGAATGCTTTGTAATTATACATGGTTATGAAAACAAAAATCATTTAAGGAAAGGTAATGTGGGATCTATTAATGAGGCATAAAAGATAGAAAAATGCATTTTTTATTTCTTCATGACTAGTTTGAAAGATTCTTCCTGAGTTTTCAACAATTTTTAATTAAAATTAAATGTCAATGTCTTATTAATTATAATATTATGATATTGCATTATTAAGGTTTAATGGCAATTACATTGATAAACAGGTGATAGATATTTGTATGCCTATAGG
Source organism: Carcharhinus amblyrhynchos (assembly GCF_965287045.1). Classification (NCBI taxonomy): domain Eukaryota; kingdom Metazoa; phylum Chordata; class Chondrichthyes; order Carcharhiniformes; family Carcharhinidae; genus Carcharhinus; species Carcharhinus amblyrhynchos. The sequence continues at coordinate 74,678,661 of NC_137338.1, forward strand.
TGGGAATAACTGGACTCCTGGGGGATGGAAGTTGTGTTTGTTAACTAAGTCAATAAACCCTCTCCAGCAAAGAAAGCAGCAGTGTCTTAGTTTTAAATTCAATAATACACGTAGATCTGATTAGCGTGGTTATTGTCAAGATTGGGACTTTGCCATAGAAACATACACTGGAATTATACTGCTCCACCTACTACAGAGTCAGAGTGGAGTGGAACAGAAATATCTACGGACCTCGGGTGTGAATTTCCGGTCTCACTCGAGAAAGGCTGTAAAATCCCACCCACAGAAACTAGAAGCAGGAGTAAGCCATTTGGCCCTTCAAGCCTGCTCCACCATTCATTTTTGATCATTAAATTCAATATCCTCCTGAACTGCCCCCCCTCCTTTCCCTCATATCCCTTGATCTCTTTGGTCGTGAGAGCTATATCTAAATTATTCTTGAAATCAGCCAATGTTTTGGCCTCAACTACACTCTGTGGTAGTCAATTCTACACACTCACCACCCTCTGGGTGAAGAAATTCCTCCTCACCTCAGTTCTAGAAGGTATATTCCTTATCCTCAAATTATGACTCCTAATTCTGGACTCCCCCACCAATGGGAGCATTCTTTCTGAATCTATCCTGTCTAACCTTGTTAGAATTTTACAAGTTTCGATGAGATCCCCTCTCACATTTCTAACTTCCAGAGAATATAACCCTACCGACTTAGTCTCTCCTTTATATGACAGACTTCCCATCCCAAGAATCAGGGGTAAACCTTTGCTGACCTCCCTCTATAACAAGAGCATCCTTCCTCAGATAAGGACTGCACACAATACTCCAGGTGTGGCCCCACCAATGCCCTATACAATTGCAGCAAAACATGCCTGTTCCTAGACTCAAATCCTCTTGCTATGAAGGCCAACATACCATAGAAACATAGAAGATAGGAGCAGCAGGAGGCCATTCGACCATTAGAGCCTGCTCTGCCATTCATTACGATCATGGCTGATCATCTAACTCAATAGCCTAATCCTGTTTTCGCCCCATAACTTTTGAACTCATTTGACCTAAGTGCTATATCCAGCCGGCTCTTGAATACATTCAGTGTTTTAGCATCAAATGCTTCCTGTGGTGATGAATTTCACAGGCTCACTACTCTTTGGGTGAAGAAACCTCTCCTTATCTCCAACCTAAATGGTCTACCCTGTACCCTCAGACTGTGACCCCTGATTCTGGATACCCCTACCATCAGGAACATCCTTCCTGCATCTACCCTGTCTAGTCCTATTAGAGTTTTATAAGTCTCTATGCAATCCCCTCTCATTCATCTGAACTCCAGCGAAAACAATCCTAACTTAGTTCTTAGTTAATCTCTCCTCATACATCAGTCTCCCCATCCCCGGAATCAGTCTGGTAAACCTTTGCTGCAGTCGAGAGCAAGAATTCAGAAAAGGAGCCCAAAACTGCACACGCTATTCCAGGTGTGACCTCACCAAGGCCCTGTATTATTGTAACAACACATCCCTGCTCCTATACTTGAATCCTCTCGCAATGAAGGCCAACATACCATTTTTCTACTTTACCACCTGTTGCACCTGCATGCTTACCTTCAACGACTGGTGCACAAGGACACCCAAATCCTGCTGCACACTCCCCTTTCCCAATTTACAGCCATTCAGGTAGTAATCCGCCTTCTTGTTTTTGCTTCCAAAGTGAATAATCTCACATTTATCCAAATTATACTGCATCTGCCATTGATTTGCCCACTTACCCAAACTGTCCAAATCATGCTGAAGGATCTCTACATCTTCATCACAGTTCACTTTCCCACCCAACTTGGTATCATCTGCAAACTTTGAGATATTACATTTTGTTCCCTTATCCAAATCATTACTATGACCATTTGCCTTCTTTACGCCCGCTGTACCTGCGTGTTTACTTTCAGTAACTGATGAACAAGGACACCAAGGTCTCGCTGAGTATACATTTCTCTCAATTTACACACATTCAAGTAATAATCTGTCTTTCTATTATTGCTACCAAAGTGGATAACCTCACATTTTATCCACATTATACTGCACGTACTATGCATAAGCCCACACACTCAGCCTGTCGAAATCATGCTGAAGCATCTCTGCATCGTCTTCACAGCTCACCCTCCCCCCAGCTTTGTATCATCTGCAAATCTGGAGATAATACATTCAGTTCCCTCTTCCAAATCATTAATATATAATATGAACAGGTGACATCCTAGCACAGATCTCTGCGGAACACCACTAGTCACTGACTACCAATCAGAAAGAGACCCATTTATGCCAACTCTTTGTTTCCTATCTGCTAACTAGCTTTCTATCCATCTCAAGACATCACCTGCAATCCCATGTGCTGTAACTTGACACAGTAGTCTGTTATGTGGGACCTTGTCAAAAGCCTTCTGAAAGTCTAAATAAACCATATCCACTGGTTCTCCTCAGTCAACTCTACTAGTTACATCATCAAACAATTCCAATTGTCAAGCATGATTTCCTTTGGTAAATGCATGCTGACTTTGTCTGATTTATACAACTGCCTTCCAAATGCTGTGTTATGAATCCCTTGATAATAGATTCTAGCAATTCCCCCACTACCGATGTTAGGCTTACTGGTCTATAGTTCCCTGTTTTCTCTTTACTGCCTGTTTTCAATAGCAGGCTTACATTAACTATCCTCCAATCTGTAGGAACCAGTCCAGAGTCCAAAAAAGTTTGGAAAATAACCACCAACAGACCTACTATTTCCAGGCCACTTCCTTAAATACTCTGGGATGAAGATTATCAGGACCTGGAGATTTTTTCCACCTTTAATCCCATCAATTTCCCCAAAACCATTTCTCTACTAATGCTGATTTCATCCAGTTCCACACTAAAACTTGTTTCTCTCAGAACTTCAGATACATTATTCATGTCTTCCTTTGTGAAGACTGAAGCAAAATACGAATTTAATTCCTTGGCCATTTCTTTATTTCCCATTTATGAATTCTCCTGTTTTTGACTGTTTTTGTCTATCTTTTTCACTTTACATACTTAAACTGACTAAAAGTTTCTATATGTCCCCCACAAGCTTACCTTCATACTCTATTCTTCCCTTCTTAACCAATCCCTTGGTCTTCCTTTGCTCCTAATCCTCAGGCCTATTGCTTTTCCTTGCCAATTAGTATGCAGCTTCCTGGAATCCTCTAATTTCTCTTTATAAGTCATGGTTTGGTCACAATTCCCTGACCACTCTTGCGCCAAACAGGAATAAACAACTCCTGGAGTTCACTTATTCGTTCTTTAAATGCCTGCTATTGCCTGTCCATTGTCTTTCCTTTCAGTAATGTTTTCCAGTCCATCATGGCCAATTCATGCCTCATCCATCATAGTTACCTTTACTGAGATTCAGGATCCAGGTCTCAGAATCAACTACATTACTATCCACCTTGACAAAGAATTTTACCATATTATGATCACTCGTTTCCAAGGGTTCTCACAACTAGACTGCCAACATTGCACAACATCCAGTCCAAGATGGCCCGTTTCTTTGGTTCTCCAACGTGTTGCCTCAGAAAACCATTCCATACGCACTCCAGAAATTCCTCCTCTATTGTACTGTGGCTAATTTGACTCTCCCAATCTATATGCAGATTAAAGTCACCCATAATCACAGATGTTCCCTTAGTATGTGCATGTCTGATTCCCTGTCTGATGCTTTTTCCAACATTACCACTACAGTTTGGTGGTCTGTATACTACACCCACCAATGTTTTCTGTCCCAGTTGTTTCTTAAGTCAACCCATACAGATTCCACATCATCTATGCTAATATCTTTCCTCAATACCGTATCAATATCATCTTTAATCAACAACGTAACTGCACCACCTTTTCCTTTCTGTCTGTCCTTCCTAAACACTAAATAGCCCTCAATGTTTAGTTCCCATCATTGCTCACCTTGGTGTCGTGTCTCCATAATGCCAACTATATCATACCATTTTACATCTATCTGTGCAACTAATTCATCCATTTTGTTTCGAATGCTCTGAATATTCAGTATACAACCTTAAGGTGAGAACTTCTAACATTTTCTTTTCCCTTTCTTTATTATTTTTTACTCGGTCCCTATCTGATTCTGGCCCTCGATTTTCTCTGCCTATCAGTTTCCTTATTCTCCTTACTGTCTTTTCCTCTTGTTCTTAATTCACTCCCCACCACCACCACCACCCTTCCCCTCCGTGCCACCACTCTGAATCCTTGCAAAGGTTCCCATCCTCTTGCCATATTAGTTTAAACCCTTTCAACCACACTAACAAGTACCACCCCCACCCCCCACTCCACCACAACCTGGACATCAGTCCCGATCCTGCCCAGGTGTAATCTGTCCAGTTTGTACAGGTCCTACCTCCCCCCAGAACTGGTCCCAATGCCCTAGGAATCTGAAACCCTCCCCTCACACCACCTTTTCAGCCACATATTCATCCTATGTATCCTGCTATTTCTACTCTGACTAGCATGTAGCACATGAAGCAATCCTGAGATCACTACCTTTTGAGACCATATTTTTCAGTTTGCTTCCTAGCTCCCTGCTTTTAGGACCTCATTTTTTTTTACTTATGTAACTTGACCAATTCATACCTGTAGGTATTGTCTTCCGGAAGTTTCACTTGTAAAGCATATATCAAAGGATATAAATGATGACAACACCTCAGAGAACCTCATTCCTTCACTTTCCTCCCAAATCCAGACAGCAATAAGCAAAAGCATCTCACGGTCAGGGCAGGAATGCAAACTGCTGTCGTTACCTCTGCTGAAGGTTCTCAGTATGTACCACATAGGATTGATAGGAAATGCAATTTAAAGCAATTATAATTCAGCAACAGTAGGCATTGAGGAGTTTGACAACTTTTTATATGGTTAAGTTTGTTTTTTTTACAACACCACGTACAATATATTAATTAGTACCATTTTCAACTCTTGTCCATTATTGTTCCACATGGATCAACTTGCTATTTCATTTGTTTCATTAAGAATGCCAGTATGGGATGTGGTCCATTGGACAGATTTGCACTATGTGGCTGATTAAATTGTTTAGTGCAAAAACAGCCAAGGGTGCAGTGATGGCCTGAATGTATCATTTGCGACAGTCGAAAAAATTAACTTGGTCTTTGTGCCATTTAATGCACTTATGGAATCCTGGGTGGGAAAGTACACGGATGCCAAGAGTCCAGTAATTTTGGTCATTGTCATCTCTCCTCAGCACTGCTGCACCACACTCCTGATCTCAACTGTGGATAGTGATGGCCTTCCTCTTTTAATATGCTGTCAAACATATCCAAGGCACCTCCCACCCTGATGATATTAGTTTGAAATCCTCTAATCTTGAAAAAGCTTTTGCTGTAAAATCACTCTAAGACAAACATTTGCCATAGGGATCTGAAACAGCAACTGCAATAAGTGAGCTTCAATTCACATGGAATTTTGAACACCCACTGAATTACTGCTTAAACTTATCTCCATTTTCTTGGCCTATTTCCTGAGCCCCAGGAAACCTGTGTTATTTAAATTAAAATTGAAACTAAAACTATTTGAAAAGATCATTAACTTCTCCTCATTTTGAATGGTTACAACAGACAACTGGTTTAGCAATTCATCACCAGGTTTGGTTCAACTTCATATAGCACTACCAGCTCCTGCTACCCTTTGCTAGAATTGATCGCCATTGTAGCATCATATTAGAATACAAAGGTAATTTTTCAGCTTCCTTTCTCCACTAAAAACTGTCTTCTTAAACCCTTTGCCCATGGCACTCAGCTCCCAAGAGTGAAGACCAAGCACAGTGGCATAGTGTTTAGCACTGCTGCCTCATAGTACCAGGAACTTGGGTTCAATTGGCCTCAAGTGACTGTCTGTGTGGCCGCTGCATGTTCTCCCTGTGTCTGTCATGTTGGGTTTCCTCTGGGTGCTCTGGTTCCCTCCCAAAGATGTGTGGGTTAGGTTGATTGGCCATGCTAAACTACCCCTTAGTGTCAGAGAGATTAGCAGTGTAAATGTGTGGGGTTACGGGGATAGGACCTGGGTAGGATTGTTGCTGGTGGTCTATCAGCCCAATGGCCTCTTTCTGCAATGTGGGAATTCTATGGTTCTAAGAGTTCACGGACTACTTTGTTATTAAAACTGAAACCATCTCTTCAGCTGTCTCTGCTGCTTCCCATCCTTCTCCATGCCTGCTGGAACAGACTTCCTCTAGTTCCCCCTGTTCTGGTTTATGTACAAGAAAGCTAGATACCCTCTAAAGAGATCCATTAAGGATGCCAACAGACAGTGCCGGACCAAACTAGAATCTCAGACTAAGCACACAGACCCCCACCAACCATGGCAAGATCTGCAAGACATAACAAGCTATGAGACGAAGGCATGTAAAATCGCCAGCTCCAACGCACCCTTTCCTGATGAGTTCAATGCATTCTACACCCGTTTTGAGCAAGAGGTCAGCTAGAAACCTTGGATGAGCCTGTATCTGAAGTCACCATTGCAGATGTCAGAGCAGCTTTCTCAAAAGTCAATGAACAGAAAGCAACTCACCCCAGGTCCTGTGAGGATCAGCTAGCGGGGATATTTGCAGACATCTTCACAACAATCTGAGGCTTCAAGAAGATGACCATCATCCCAGTACCAAAGAAAAGCCAAGCAGCATGCCTTAATGACTACTGTCCAGTGGCTTTGACATCCATCATTATGAACTGCTTTGAAAGGCTAGTCATGGCATGAATTAATTCCAGCCTCCCGGACTGCCTGGGTCTACTACAGTTCACCTACTGTAGCAACAGGTCTGCGGCATGTGCCATCGCCCTGGTCCTGCACTCAACCCTGGAATATCTAGATATCTAGACTCTCATTTATTGACTACAGCTCAGCCTCCAGCACCATTATTCCGATGAAACTCAACTCCAAATTCTGTAGCCTGGGGTTTGGCTCCTTGCTCCCTCTGGTATGGTAGCACAACGGTTAGCACTACTGTTTCACAGCGTCTGGGACCTGGGTTCAATTCCTGGCTTGGATCACTATCTGTGTGGAGTTTGTACATTCTCCCTGTGTCTGTGTGGGTTTCCTTGGGGTGCTCTGCTTTCTTCCCACATTCTGAAAGACGTGCTGGTTATGTGCATTGAACCAAACAAGCTGAGACTGTGCTGACTACAGGAATTTCACTAACTACATTGCAGTGTAAGCCTTACTTGTGACTAATAAATTAACTTTAACTTTTACTGGATCCTGAACTTCCTAATCCACAATCAGTAGAGACAGGCAACATTACCTCCTCCACGAACATCTTCTACACCAGTGCTCCACAAGGCTGTGTTCTCAGCCTCCTACTATACTCCTTATACACCCATGACTATGTGGCTAAATTCCAACTCAATTTTCAAGTTTGCTGAGGACACCACGTAGTGCGTCGGGTCTCAAACAGAGTGCAGGAATGAGATAGAGAATCTGGTGAACTGATGTGGCAACAATAATCTCTCCTTCAATGTCAACAAAATGAAGGAGATTGTCATCGACTTCAGGAAGCATAGAGGAGAACATGTCCTTGTCTACATCGTAAAAAGTCTGACAACACCAGGTTTTAGTCCAAACGATTTATTCGATAATAGACTCACAAGCTTTCGAGGTTTCCCTCTTCATCAGGTGAATGGAGAGTTCTGGCCTCAGACAGAGCATATAAAGCACAGACGGTTTAGAGATTACTGATTAGAATGCGAATCCTTACACCTAACCTGCTGTTCAAGACCTGAAGTGGCTGACAATGTGAGTGGAAGGAGCACTGATCACAGGTTACAGAGATGTGTATTGTCTCCAGACAGTACAGTAAGTGAGGTTTTGCAAACCCAGGCAAGTCACGGGGGTTACAGATAGTGCGACATGAACCCAAGATCCCTGTTGAGACCATCCTCATGTGTGCGGAACTCTGTTCAGCGACTCTGCGCTGTCGTGTGTCGTGAAGGCCGCCTTGGAGAATGCTTACCCGAAGGTCAGAGGCTGAATGCCCGCGACCACTGAAGTGTTCGCCAACGGGAAGGGAACAGTCTTGCCTGGTGATTGTCGAGCGATGTTCATTCATCCGTTGTCGTAGCGTCTGCATGGTCTCTAAACTGTCTGTGCTTTATATGCTCTGTCTGAGGCCAGAACTCTCCATTCACCTGACGAAGAGGGAAACCTCGAAAGCTTGTGAGTCTATTATCAAATAAATCGTTTGGACTAAAACCTGGTGTTGTCAGACTTTTTACTGTGTTTAAGCCAGTCCAACGCCGGCATACCCACATCTTGTCTACGTCAACAGGGACAAAGTAGAATGGGTCAAGAGCTTCAAGTTTTTACATGTCTAGATCACCAACAACTTGTCCTGGTCCCCCCATGCCAACACTATAGTTAAGAAAGCCCACCAAAGCCTCTACTTTCTCAGATGACTAAGGAAATTTGGCATGTCAGCTATGACTCTCACCAACTTTTACAGATGCACCATAAAAAGCATTCTTTCTGGTTATATCACAGCTGGGTATGGCTCCTGCTATGCCCAAAACAGCAATAAACTACAAAAGGTCAAGAATGTAGCCCAATCCATCACACAAACCAGCCTCCCATCAATTGACTCTGTCTACACTTCCCACAGCCCCGGCAAAGCAGCCAGCTTTAAGGACCCCCACTCACCTGGACATTCTCTCCTCCACCTTCTTCCGTCGGGAAAAAGATACAGAAGTCTGAGGTCACGTATCAACCGACACAAGAACAGCTTCTTCCCTACTGCCATCAGACTTTTGAATGGACCTATCCTGTATTAAGTTGATTTTTCTCTACACTCTAGCAATGACTCTCCTTGTTTCCTTCTCTATTAACAGTATGCTTTGTCTGTGTAGCTCGCAAGATACAATACTTTTCAGTCTGTCACATATGACAATAATAAATCAAATCAAGGTTGGCACTCCAGTGTAGCACCGAGCGAGTGTTGCACTGTTGGTGATGTGTTTTTTGGATGAGATGTTAAACCAAGGCTCCATGTACTTGCTCACTTTATGTAAAAGACTCCATGGCTTTTATGACTTATATTTTGAAGAGCAAGGAAGTTACTGCTATCAACATCATGAAACATTATCTGATGATATGACATTGCCATCTGTGGAACTTTACTGTAGGCAAATTGGCTGTCTCATATTCTAAATATGGTAATGACTACACTTTTAAAAAAATTAATTTATGGGAAATGGGCATCGCTGGCCAGTATTTATTACTCATCCCTAGTTGCCCAAGTGCAGTTGAGAGTCAATCACATTGTTGTGCCTCTGGAGTCACAAATAGGCCAGACCAGGGAAGGACAGCAGACTTCCTTTCCTAAAGGACATCAGTGAATCAGATGGGTTTCTCCAATGGTTTAGGGTTATTATTTCAGATATTTTTTGTTGAATTCAAATTCCACCATCTGCTGTGGCAGGATTCAAACTTGAGTACCCAGAACATTAGCTGAGATTCTGGATTAATAGTCTAGCGATAATATCACTAGGCCAGCACCTCCCCCTACTTTAGTGGCTTTAGTACTTTATTGGCTGCAAAGTTCTTTGAGACATCTGGTGGTCATTGAAGTGTTACATAAATGTACTTCCTTTTTTCCCTAGCCATAGATTTGTATCTTCTCCAGTTCTCTCCCATTTTTCCTCATGCCGTCTCCAAGTTCACCTTTTCCATGAGATCCACCTCCCATTCTTTTGACCCAGTTCTCATTAAATTGCTGACTACCCAACCTTCTCTCCTGTTGGCTGACATTGTTTTCTCTCTCTCCTCAGAAACTATTCCTCTCCAATTCAAATTTCCCATTAACACCGTTCTCCAAAAAATGCCTTGATTCCTCTCTGTCCATGCAAAATACTGCCCCATTTCCAAATTCCTTTTTTCCTTCAAGGTCTTCAAACATATTGTCATCTCCCAAGACCATATCCAGTATGGCTGCCAACCCTCCACTATTGGCTTGGAGTCTCCAGGAATTTAAGATCAATCTCCAGGACAGTGCTCTGTGCAGTTCTATTGAAAAATCATCAGGATATGAAAAAAGATTTTTAAATAATTTTCTTTGACCTTTTCTCTTTACCAGATATAACAATATTGAAAATAAAAAAGCTGTTTGGCTTACAAGCAAGCATCCTCCAATTGGGTAATGAGTCTCTTTGTTTTCCAAGTGATGAAGGAAGGCAAGGATGGATGTATTGGTAAATGACAGGAGTGTGGAGCAAATCATGTGATGAAACCTATAGTGCCCAGCTTTCTACATGTTTGAAACCCACCAAACAGATTTCCGCTCTTGCCCACAGAATAGAATAGCTCTAATTAAACTCATAAATGGCATCGTATGTGATTAATTAGCCTTATCATTCTTCTCAACCTGTCAGCAAGCGTTGACTAGACTAACGACACCATCCTCCTCCAATACTTTGCCTTGACGCTGAATGGGACAGCACTCAGTTGGCATGATGTTAAACTGTCCTTTCTGGTGGAAGATTACGGGATTCTTTCCTTGAAGCGTGGCCAATGTTTATCCCTCAATTCACATCATGAAAACATGAAACGACATTTGACCTAATTACTGTTTTTGGAAGTTTGTTTTGCTCAAATTGACCACATTACAACACTGAGTAAGGAAAAATAGCTGTAAGGACGCCAATGTGGGCCTGGGAATGGCTCAGCTGCCATCTAACGGCATCTTTTGGTCGCCTCTTCGGCAGTTCGATCCGCTAATAGACTCCAGCCGGCCGCGCACGCGCGCTGCGGCCAGGAAGATGGCGGCCGTGCTGACAGTTGGTGCCGGTTGGAGAGCGTCCGCTTCTCCGTTGAGGAGATGAGGCGGCCATATCGAGAGGGAGCCCGCTCCAGTGTACGAGCATCAGCCAGTCAGCACTACTCGGCTTGGCTTCCCGGGGTAAGTGGAGATGGAGTCCGCTTAGGCAGACCTGGAAGATAGCGCGCAGGGGCGGGGGAAGAAACAAAAGGGGGGGGGGGCGGAGTTTTAGATGGGAGCAGCTGGGAGGGGGAAGGGGGGCAAGTGGGGAGGGCGTGGGGGGGGGAAGGGGGGTCGTGGGGGGCAAGTGGGGGGGGAAGGGGGCGTGGGGGGGCAAGTGGGGGGGGAGGGGGGCGTGGGGGGCAAGTGGGGGGGAGGGGGGCAAGTGGGGGGGAAGGGGGTGTGGGGGGGAAGGGGGGCAAGTGGGGGGAAGGGGGGTCGTGGGGGGGAAGGGGGGTCGTGGGGGGCAAGTGAGGGGGGAAGGGGGGTCGTGGGGGGCAAGTGGGGGGGGAAGGGGGGCGTGGGGGGCAGAAGGTGGGGGTGTGGGGGGCAGAAGGGGGGCGAGGGGGAGGAAGGGGGGTGAGGGGGAGGGATGGGGGGAGGGGGGAAGGGGGCGGGGGGAGGGATGGGGGGGAGGGGGGAAGGGGGCGGGGGGAGGGATGGGGGGGAGGGGGGAAGGGGGCGGGGGGAGGGATGGGGGGGAGGGGGGAGGGGGGAAGGGGGCGGGGGGAGGGATGGGGGGGAGGGGGGAAGGGGGCGGGGGGAGGGATGGGGGGGAGGGGGGAAGGGGGCGGGGGGAGGGATGGGGGGGAGGGGGGAAGGGGGGGGAGGGATGGGGGGGAGGGGGGAGGGGGGAAGGGGGGGGAGGGATGGGGGGGAGGGGGGAAGGGGGGGAGGGGGGAAGGGGGGGAGGGGGGAAGGGGGGGGAGGGGGGAAGGGATGGGGGGGAGGGGGGAAGGGGGCGGGGGGAGGGATGGGGGGGAGGGGGGAAGGGGGCGGGGGGAGGGATGGGGGGGAGGGGGGAAGGGGGCGGGGGGAGGGGGGAAGGGGGCGGGGGGAGGGATGGGGGGGAGGGGGGAAGGGGGGGGAGGGGGGAGGGATGGGGGGGAGGGGGGAAGGGGGGAGGGATGGGGGGGCGGGGGAAGGGGGAAGGGGGGAGTGGGGAGGGGGGCGGGGGAGGGAGGGGGAGTGGGGAGGGGGGCGGGGGGAGGGAGGGGGAGTGGGGAAGGGGAGGGAGGGGGAGTGGGGAAGGGGGCGGGGGGAAGGGGGAGGGGGAGTGGGGGAGGGGGAGTGGGGCAGGGGGAGGGGGAGTGGGGGAGGGGGAGTGGGGCAGGGGGAGGGGGAGTGGGGAAGGGGGCGGGAGGGGGGAGGGGGAGTGGGGAAGGGGGCGGGAGGGGGGAGGGGGAGTGGGGAAGGGGGCGGGAGGGGGGAGGGGGAGTGGGGAAGGGGGCGGGAGGGGGGAGGGGGAGTGGGGAAGGGGGCGGGGAGGGGGGAGGGGGAGTGGGGAAGGGGGCGGGAGAGGGGAGGGGGAGTGGGGAAGGGGGCGGGAGAGGGGAGGGGGAGTGGGGAAGGGGGCGGGGGGCGGGAGAGGGGAGGGGGAGTGGGGAAGGGGGCGGGGGGAGGGAGGGGGAGGGGGAGTGGGGAAGGGGGCGGGGGAGGGAGGGGGAGGGGAGTGGGGAAGGGGGCGGGGGGAGGGAGGGGGAGTGGGGAAGGGGGCGGGGGGAGGGGGTGTGGGGAAGGGGGCGGGGGGAGGGAGGGGGTGTGGGGAAGGGGGCGGGAGGGGGGAGGGAGGGGGAGGGGGAGTGGGGAAGGGGGCGGGGGGAGGGAGGGGGAGGGGGAGTGGGGAAGGGGGCGGGGGGAGGGAGGGGGAGGGGGTGTGGGGAAGGGGGCGGGGGGAGGGAGGGGGAGGGGGTGTGGGGAAGGGGGCGGGGGGAGGGAGGGGGAGGGGGTGTGGGGAAGGGGGCGGGGGGAGGGAGGGGGTGTGGGGAAGGGGGAGGGGGAGGGGGTGTGGGGAAGGGGGCGGGGGAGGGAGGGGGAGGGGGAGTGGGGAAGGGGCGGGGTGGAGGGGGAAAGGGGGCGGGGGGAGGGAGGTGGAAAGGGGGCGTGGGGGAGGGAGGTGGAGGGGGGAAGGGGGCGGGGGAGGGAGGTGGAAAGGGGGCGGGGGGGAGGGGGGAAGGGGGCGGGGGAGGGAGGGGGAAGGGGGCGGGGGAGGGAGGTGGAAAGGGGGCGGGGGGGAGGGGGGAAGGGGGCGGGGGGGAGGGGGAAGGGGGCGGGGGGGGCGGGAGGTGGAAAGGGGGCGGGGGAGGGAGGTGGAGGGGGGAAGGGGGTGGGAGGTGGAGGGGTGAAAGGGGGAGGGAGGTGGAGGGGGGAAGGGGCGGGGGGAGGGAGGTGGAGGGGGGAAGGGGGAGGGAGGTGGAGGGGGGAAGGGGGCGGGGGGAGGGAGGTGGAGGGGGGAAGGGGGAGGGAGGTGGAGGGGGGAAGGGGGCGGGGGGAGGGAGGTGGAGGGGGGAGGGGGAAAGGGGGCGGGGGGAAGGGGGCGGGGGGAGGGAGGTGGAGGGGGGAAGGGGGAGGGAGGTGGAGGGGGGAAGGGGGAGGGAGGTGGAGGGGGGAAGGGGGCGGGGGGAGGGAGGTGGAGGGGGTTGCGTGGGAAGGGGAGGGGGAGGGGAAGGGGGTGCATGGGAGGAGGGGGAGGGTAAGGGGGGTGCGTGGGAAGGGGGCAAGTGGAGGGAGGGGGAAGGGGGGTGTGGGAGGAGGGAGGGAGGGGGAAGGGGGGTGTGGGAGGAGGGAGGGAGGGAAGGGTGGGTGTGGGAGGAGGGAGGAGGGAGGGGGAAGGGTGGGTGTGGGAGGAGGGAGGGAGGGAGGGGGAAGGGTGGGTGTGGGAGGAGGGAGGGAGGGGGAAGGGTGGGTGTGGGAGGAGGGAGGGAGGGAGGGGGAAGGGTGGGTGTGGGAGGAGGGAGGGAGGGGGAAGGGTGGGTGTGGGGGGAGGGAGGGGGAAGGGTGGGTGTGGGAGGAGGGAGGGAGGGGGAAGGGTGGGTGTGGGAGGAGGGAGGGAGGGGGAAGGGTGGGTGTGGGAGGGGGAAGGGTGGGTGTGGGAGGGGGAAGGGTGGGTGTGGGAGGAGGGAGGGAGGGGGAAGGGTGGGTGTGGGAGGAGGGAGGGAGGGGGAAGGGTGGGTGTGGGAGGAGGGAGGGAGGGGGAAGGGTGGGTGTGGGAGGAGGGAGGGAGGGGGAAGGGTGGGTGTGGGAGGAGGGAGGGGGAAGGGTGGGTGTGGGAGGAGGGAGGGAGGGGGAAGGGTGGGTGTGGGAGGGAGGGGGAAGGGTGGGTGTGGGAGGAGGGAGGGAGGGGGAAGGGTGGGTGTGGGAGGAGGGAGGGAGGGGGAAGGGTGGGTGTGGGGGGAGGGAGGGGGAAGGGTGGGTGTGGGGGGAGGGAGGGGGAACGGTGGGTGTGGGAGGAGGGAGGGAGGGGGAAGGGTGGGTGTGGGAGGAGGGAGGGAGGGGGAAGGGTGGGTGTGGGAGGAGGGAGGGGGAAGGGTGGGTGTGGGAGGAGGGAGGGAGTGGGAAGGGTGGGTGTGGGAGGGAGGGAGGGGGAAGGGTCGGTGTGGGAGGAGGGAGGGAGGGGGGTGGGAGGAGGGAGGGAGGGGGAAGGGTGGGTGTGGGAGGAGGGAGGGAGGGGGAAGGGTGGGTGTGGGAGGGGGAAGGGGGGGAAGGGGACATGGGGGGGGCTTGGGGAGGGGGTAATTGGGGGGGCAAAGGGGACATGGGGGGGCTAATTCGGGGGGCAATCTGGGGAGGGGGCGTGTGGGAGGGAGGGGGAGGGGAAGGGGGCATGGGGGGGGCTTGGGGAGGGGGTAATTGGGGGGGCAATCGGGGGAGGGGGCGTGTGAGGAGGGGGAGGTGGGGTGGGCAAACGCGGGAGGGGAAGGGGGCAAGTTGGGGGGATGTGGAGAAGGGGATGGGGAAGGGAAGCAGAATGGGTATGAGGGGTGCAGGGGACTGCAGGGTGCGTGGTATGAACGTGGGGTGGGTGTGGAGAAGGAGGTGGTGGCAGGGTGGGTGGGGTAGAGGAGGGGGTGGGTCAGTGGGGTGGGGGTGGGCAGGGGAGGAGGGGGGCTACAGGGTGCGTGGGATGGGGAGGGATGGGTAAGATGGATGGGATGAGTGAGGAGGAGGAGGAGGAGGAGGGGACTGCAGGGTGCGTGGGATGGGGGTGGGGAAATGAAGGTGGGGGCAGGGTGGGTGGGGGCAAAGCAGGGGTGGGGTGGAGGGGAGGAGGAGAGGGGCTGGGTAGGTGAGGTGGAGGAGCTGGGGTGGAATGGGTGGGGAGGAGGGGTGGGTTGGGTGAGGTTGGGGACATAGATAAAAAGGTGAAGATGGGGAGAACGTGAGTGGTAAGAGGCTTATGTTGAGGTGGGAGGCAGATAAGAGGACAAAGGGGGGAGTAATGGGATGTGGATAGAGTAGACGGCAAGGGTTAGATGGGGGAGAATGCGTGGGAAGATGAGGATGTGGGATGGTAAGAGACTGTTGTTGGGTTGGGTTGGGGGGGCAGCTAAGAGGATGTGGGGAGAGTAAGGGAGAAGGTGAGGATGGGGGCGAATGGATCAGAGGGTGGGGGCATGCAGGCCGGGGGGAGATGAGGTGGGGTGGGGGCACGTGGGCCAGGGTGGGGATGAGGGGGCTGGGGGAGCACTGCTCACAGGATGGAGGGTGGGGGAGCGTGGGTGGGGGCATAGGGAACGTGGGTCGGGATGGTGGGTTTGGGGGAGTGGGTCGAGGTGGTGGGGTTGGGGCAGCGTGCGTTGAGGGGTGGGGCAGCGTGGGTCGGGGGCGGGGATGGGGGAGCATGTGTGGGGGGGGGGCAGGGGTGGGGGAGCGTGTGTCAGGGGGAGTGTGGATCGGGCTGGGGAAGCGTGGGCCCTGAGGGTGGGAGTGGATATGGATATGGATGTGGATGAGGGTGGGTTGGTGAGAGTGGGGGGGGGTACGTGGGTTGGGTTGTGGGGTTGGGGGACGTTGGGAGAGTGTGGGTCGGAGGGGTTGGGGGAGCCTGGGGCAGGGGTTGGAGGAGTGTTGGCGAAGATGCAGAAGAAAGGATATGAGGGTGAGCATTGCGAGAAGAGGAGAGTTTGAGGGTGAAGATGGGGGCAGTAGGTTGGGTAGTGGGCTGAGAGGGGCTGTGGTCATGTGGAGGCTGGGAGGAAAGGGAGAGTTTGTTGGGTGGGATGGAGGATAGGGGGTACTGGGGAGGATGTAGGAGGGGACAGGATGGAAAGAGCTAGGGAGGGTATTGGGGAGGAGTAGATGGAGGTATGGAGGGAAGGGGGGGTTGTGGCATGAGATGGAGGAGATAACAGGAAGTGGGGTGGGCACAATAAGAAGTCTCTCAACACTGGGTTTACTTGGAATCACGAACTTTCGGAGTGCTGCTCCTTCATCGGGTGAGGTTGGGGTAGTGAAAGAGGAAGGAGCTAAGGTGAAGAGGGCAAGAGGGAGGGAGATGGCAGGGTGAAGGCTGAGGGCTGGGAGGTGTGACGAATAAGGATAGAGGTTCTGTTGGGGAGGGGTTTGGAGGGAGCTAGAGGAAGGTGGAAAAGTGGTTAGGGGAGATTTGTGCATGGATGGACAGGAAGGCTAAGAGGTCCAGAGTGGGTGGGACGTAAAGGAAGAGAGGGAAGAATAGAACAAAGTAGTAAGATTGGGGAGAGGAGTTTATGTGGGCATTTAGGAGGCAAATGGAATGAGGATGCAGGTAGGAAGATTGGGTATGGGAACTCAAAAGGGGGGATAAGATGAAGAGAGGGTCACAAAGTTGGGGACAAGCTGAGGCTTAGGATGGAATGCAATGTAGCAGGTAAGGTAGTAGCTGGGAATGAAGGAGAGGGAGGACAGCGGGAGGGATAGGAGGAAGAGTGGAGAGGTTAGAGGGGGAAGGCAAGTCTGGGGGTCGGAGGAAGGAAACAGACTGGCAAGGAAGTGGTTCAGAGAGATGTGAATTTGTGCCTTGATAGTAAGCTGAATTCAAACAGGAGGTAATGGGGATGAAGGGTGTTTGTGGTGTGGTATGGGAATCGGTCACCTCCAAAGAAAGAAAGCAGAATCTAAGCTCAGGGTCGGGGAGGGGTCAGCTTTGCTTGGGTGGAACATAAATGGAGGCATAAACACATTTGAAACACCAAGTCAGCTGAGGGCCACAAGTAATAAGCCAAAAACAATAATGAGACAGCTGTATTTGACGTACTGATGAGTGAAATCTGTGTCTCTATATTTTCGCTTTTACACAGTGATTTGTTATCTGGACTGCATTGCCCAAAAAGTTGAAGGGGAAATGTATCAGGCATACGGGAAAGAGCAAGGCCTTTACAAAAATAGGATAGCTGGTTCAGAGAATTAGTATAGGTTACAATGGACTGCATCTACTGGAAGATTCTGTGATTAATTGTATTAAAATGTGTGTATCAGTAACTTGTACAAAAACCATGAATCAAGTTCAGCATTTAGTGCAATGCTTTTCACTCTTAAATGAAACGGTCTGAATGGACAGTTCAGGTTACACAACTGATTACTTTGTAAACACTGAGTTTGTGACAGATAGAAAGCCACAAGTGCCCTGATCTGTGTCAAATGTGGTCTTCAGTTTCACTTTCCTCTGCTTTCAAACTAAATACAAAACCACACAGCAAAGGAATGATTTTGTTAATTTTTGGAATGTTTCTCTTTCGTTTGTCAACATGCGGTCCGTATTTCAGTTGTTTGACGTTATTCTCTTTTACGTCAAATACTACATCCAACAATTGTGTTGAAACATACCATTCTTAAGAATTATGTTAGGATTGAGGGGTTCAGTAAATGGCCAACCACAGAGAATTAATTGTAAGTGCATTCCAGTTAAAGCAGATAATGTTTGCCCAGGTCAGCTTCCCTTGAATGCGACACGCAAGGGTTTGGAGAATACTATCATTCTCCATCAGTTCTTTCATCCATGTTGTGAAAAAGCTTAAAATTTCAGCTTCGTTCAGTTGATTACCTCACCTCAAAGTCACAAAGCTGTAGGTTAAAGTTCTACTAATGGACCTGAGCAGGCTGATGCTTCATAGTTCCAATAGAGTGTACCATTGACCAGGCTTCCTCCTTTTGGGTGAGAGGCTAACCAAGATTCCCTCTGCCTGTTCAGGTGGATGGAAAGTTTGTTCATTAATTTGCTGTTGTGACACCTTGCTATATATATTATGTGATCTACAGAAGCATCTACATCAAAATTAATTGTGAATCTCTCTTAAATGTCCTGAGGACATAATGAAGTGCTGTATAAATACTAATTTGTTTTCTACATGGTGTTTTGGATCAACCTCTGTTGTCTTTCATTATTTTTAAATCTACCCTGTCAATCTCTTGTTATTGAAATAATGCTCCAAGTGTTGTAGCCTGTTGTATATACAATGAAGGATGCGTGTTTTTCCTGTTGTTTTGCTATTTCAATTGCCATACACCAGAAGTTAATTTTCACTCTTGGGAGCAATATGTTTATCTTGCTGCTTTTCTGCATTGGTTATCATAATCAAGGGCAGCCTGTATTGGAAATGCTGAGAAAGAATTGAGGCAGATGGAAGAGTACATTCAGTTCTTAGTAGTGGAAACAAATTCAGTAGTCACTCTCACCTCTGAAGTGGGAGGTTGTGAGTTCAAGCAACTCATAAACTTGAGCACATAATCTAGGTTGCTACTTCAATGCAATACTAAAGGAGCACTGCACTGTTGGAGCTGCTGTTTTTTTTCAGGTAAAATATTTTATCAAGGCCCTGTCTGCGCACACAGATAGATGTAACCTGCCCAGGACACTATTCGAAGAAGAGTAGGGGTCTTTTCCCAGTGTCCTCACCAATGCTCACCCGTCTACCAATATTGCTGGAACAGAATTAATATGTATCATTTTGGGATATCCTGAGGGCACAAAAGGCATAACATAAGTACTAATTCACTATAATCATGGCTGATCATTGAATTAAAACCCCTGATCTCGCCTGATCATTGAATTAAAACCCCTGATCTCGCCTTCACCGCATTCCCTCGATCCCTTTAACCCCAAGAGCTATATCTAAGTTCTTCTGTGGTAGCAAATTCCACATATTCACCACTGTCTGGGTGAAGAAGTTTCTCTTCACCTCAGTTCCAAAAGGTTCACCCCTTATCCTCAAACAACCCCTAGTTCTGAACTCCCACATCATTGGGAGCGTTCTTTCTGAATCTACCCTCTTAATCCTATGACAGCCCCACACATTCTTCTAAATTTCATTTGAATATAATCCTAACTAACTTAGTCTCTCCTCATATGACAGTCAAGTACAAGATTGTTAATTTATTGCCTCATAGTAATTCCTGCTGTGTTCTCTACCCTATATATTTCCAGCCATTATTTATTGTAAAATTTTAACATAAAGATTTGAAAAACTTGTTATCACGATGAAAATTGATGTGATACTGTCCTTGATTCTCTCTTGAGACAAAAAATGTTTTTTTCAAGAAAGGAAATTTACACAGCTATTAATGAAATACTTCTTGGTGATAGTGATCTCGCATTCTTTGTTTTACAAAAGGCTGTGATATATCTGTGGTTTTGAAAATAGTTATTTTTCATTATGTCTAAAATTGTATCTTTCCTTAGGCTTTGCAGCAGCTAGATATCATTTTTGAAATTGTTTCATATTCACGCTGGCTATACTGTCACAGTACTTCTGTTTTGAGACCTATTTTACTTTATTCTTAATCTAGTTTTAATTTAAACGTTATTTGTCTGAATAGGTCGTGCTTATCTCTCTTTTGCATCACAAAAGGCTTTTCCAGATTAAATTCTGTTTAATAATGCTGCCATGAATGCTTTGTGATGTTTTATTATATTAAATGGGGCTTTATAAATACCAGTTGTTGTTTCGACTTAATATCTCAAAAAGTGTTGGAAATAATTGATCAAATTGGTGATTTTAATCAGAGTCTATTTTGCAGATCCCGTGATCTATGTAAGAGTTGAAGAAGGACTGGGAACCACAGGCTCTTGAAAATTAATTGAGACAGTGTGGAACCTTGTGTCCCATTTTATTCAGTATGGCCATCAGTGATCAATGATGTGTTGGTATTGAGAGAAGCAGATTTGGAACAGACATTTTGTTGTTTGACTTAGCTGGGGTTCATCATGATCAGTAATTAGCCTGTAGGGAATACAGTTTGGTGCCATCAAATGTGATATTGGGGCTTTACAAAGGATGGGTTGAGGGATGTCATTGGGGTCAGTTTTAAAACTAAGATGGAATCAAGTCAACAATCTGTAAATTAAGTCACTTCATTATTTAATAAATTTACTAAGCAGCTTTAAACTTGAGGATCAAATGTGTTGCTCTTCTGTTCAAAGATGGGAAAGCATTCCTCTGGCAGCAGAGGATAAATTTCAATAGTTGAAAATATTTGCTATATTGGGTTTGATGTATCTTATGCCAAGCTCATTACCAAAAGGTTTCTTAAGTCTCTGCTTCAAACATTGCTGCAGATATTTCTGAGCAGCATTCTAGATCCAAAATATCTCCAGCTATTTCATTAATGGCCTTCTCAACATCTTCAACTTAGAAGTGGAGATGTGTGCTAAAGATGTCACTGTTCAGTTCCATTTGCCATTTCCCAGACAATGCCTACATGCTGCATGAACAGGACAGCATCCAGACTTGAGTGTATGAATGGAATGTTTAATTGTGCCATATAAGTATCAGGTAATGACCATCAACAAATGAGATCCAAATCACCTCCCAGTGGCATTCATTTTGATTACCCTCATTGAGTTCAGACCATCAACATCCTGGGGGAATCAGCTTGAACAGAAACTCAACTTGAGCAATCATATAAATGTTTTGGCAACAGGATCAGGTCAGAGCTATTTGTTCTCTGGTTTACTTACTAGTACCCCAAAGCCCTTAACCAAGGTACATGCCAAAATTATGGAAGAATTGAAAACCAGAGGGCACAGATTTAAGGTAATTAACAAAAGAAGCAATGGCAACACAAGGAGAGACTTTAATATTTGCAGTGAGTGGTTGGTGATCTGGAATCCACTGCCTGAGTGTGCTGGAGACGGGGTGAGTTGGCGCTTTCAAAAGCAAATTGAATCATTATCTGAAAAGGAAAAATGTGTACTGGTATGGGAAAAGGCAGAAGTGTGGCAATAGGAGAATTGCCCATTCGGAGGGCTAGCAGAGGCACCTAGGTTGAATGACCTCCTTCAATGCTGTAACCATTCCATAATAGAATGCCAAATGCTTGTCTGGATGTGTACAGTTGCAACTACACTCTAAACTTAGCATCACCTATATCAAATGACCTTTTTATTTGGTGCCTCATTTACCCCTTTAAACTTCCACCATGAGGGTATCGTGATTGCAGTGTGTACTTCAGGATGTGCAGCAGCAGGTTACCAAGGTTTTGGTAGCACCTCCTAAACCTGCAACCTCCAGTTTCTAAAAGGTCAAGAGCAGCAGATGCATAGGAACATCATCTCCTCCAAATTAGACACCATCCCTGTGATGCAAGTTGTCAACAGTATTGTTCGTTGCTGTGAGGTACAATGCGTTTTCAAACCTCTTTTAACTGGAACAGAAAAAAGTGACAATGAAGAAAGTCATTTTTTTTAAAAATCATGCAATTAGCAACCGATTGAATTGTGAAGCACTCTTTGAATTAGGTTGAATGAAGCTAAATGTGAAGAGCTTGATTATCATGTTTGTACATTTTCTGATTGAATTATTGAAACTAACACCTTTTGTAGTCCAATTAATTTAATCAATGTCCTCTGCTTTTTCTCCTGTGACTGACTATATTATATAAATTATTGCACCCCAAAGTAGAATGAACAAGAATCTAAATAAAACAATTCAAGAGAAGCTTAAAAGTGGTTCTAGTTTGTGAGATATCTTGTGGTTTTTGTGATTTGATTCCAGTAATATCTAGAATATTTTTAGCATGCTGTTAAGGTAATAGCCCCAATATTTATGAGGAGAGTGGGTGCAGCTGAAAATGCCCAGAGGAGCTGACATGGCCAGAGTCACAGAGCAGGCCTGCTCATCCTAACTGGTTTTAAATGGGTAACATGTATTCTGCTTCTCATGATGGGATGCCCTGATATTCCTTTCAATAAAACAAAAATATAAAACTAAAATTAAACCTCTGTGATAGGGTGGTTTTCTTTCTTTTTGTTATTTGTTTGTGTACCAAAATGAATTTCATATGGACAATTAAGTGAAATTGAAAATGGCAGGTTGGGATCAGAGTGACACATTTAATTTTTTAACTGAGGGAAGGTGGTGGGAAATGGTGATAGTTAACATGTTTAAAGTTGTAATAATGATCCAAGATTGAGGTTTTTTTTAGCGACCCTAAAAGGCAATTGTGATCAGTATAATCACAACCCTTGGTTCAGCTAATAAACCTGATTTGTTTCACTCATCTATACCCTGTTCCAACTTAAAGCCTGATTTGCAGTTCTGTTCACTGTAAGTATCTAAATATGGGTGGATAGCTTTCTGATAGACAAGGGAATTAAAGGTTATGGGGAGAAGGCAGGCAAGTAGAACTGATCCACTTCAGATCAGCCATGATCTTATTGAATGGCAGGGCAGGCTTGAAGGGCTAGATGGCCTACTACTCCTATTCCTTATGTTCTTATAATTGTAACTGATGTCTATCTTTCTTCCTTTCTTAATGGATTCACCCATTGCTTTGATGATGTGTGATGTCAGAGCTTGTTCTAATTGTTATGAATTGATTTAGAGCTTTAATTCATAAATCTTGAAACTGAATTTAAAGCAACAAAATTAGATTGCTGGTTTAGACATTTGAGTTATGAGGTACATACACGTATGGTGCAGACTTCACCTGACATCTACACTAAAAGTGTTGGTATTGGAACTCTCCCTGATTTTTATTTTCTTCCAATCTAACTTTCAAACTCGATAAACTGAAGAGGTTCTTCTTCATGATGAAGAGATAGTCTCAGTGATTATTTTTCTTCCCAAAAAGGCAAACATTAAAAATACTTCCCAGCCCCCTTCACGTTGTTCCCTGAATTTTGGTAAAAAAAGAAAATAATGAATGTTGAAATTTTGTGTTCACATTTTGGCATTAAAAGGGAGACTCTGCTTTAATAAGTCAGCAGGAATGCATTAGCACTATAGTACGTGTGTTTTTCTTTCAGTTGATTCTATAAATCATGTGAAAGAAAGCAAACAGATTATGCTCCTGGCAACCTAATTTTACTCATTTCGATCATTCAGTATAGTTTATAAGTATTGCCCATATTTATATATCTCATACTTTAATAAAAATGGTTTTCAAGTGTTTAGAGTCTGTAAGCTACCTCACCCTCTTTGGGCATAATCTAACTGCCAATATGTTTCCAAAGTTATCAATTCAACACTCAAATGTTGCTGCAAATGTGATTACTAGGGTTTGCATAGAATAAAGTTTATTCAGAATTATATTTTAATGCTGTGGATCATTTTCTGAGAAGGGGGGGTGAATGGGTAAAAGAACAATGTAAACAACAAATGAACAGTTCCGAGCATTTGTTTTTGTGGATCATGCATGGCTAGTATGGTAACATATCAGTGTAGCATTCTTTTATCATATGTAGATCAGGAAGTCATCTAGTTTCAAATATTAACCCTCATGTTACACTTTCTTCAAGTCATTTTTAATTAGTTCAATTTATTTTTCTGAAATGTTTTGCTATGGCAGCTGCTAGAGAAGAGGGTGTTTCTGTGTGATGATGATCACTGCCCTCCAGTGATCATTGAGGGTCCTGTGACCATGAATTGTGGCTGTCTTGAATTATGTTTGAATTGTTTGGCAGGTTTCTTGCAAACCATCCTAATACCTTGTGAAACCTTATTTGATTGACAGTGACATCACTGCAATAAATTATTTTTGGTGGGTTGGTTTTGATTAATTGTGTTCCGGCAGATTGGAAAATAGCTACTGTTACGCCGCTGTTTAAAAAAGGTAGCAGACAAAAGGCAGGGAACTACAGGCCGGTTAGCTTAACGTCCATAGTTAGAAAAATGCTAGAATCCAGCAGGACACCTAGAAAGGAACGGTTCGATCAAACAGACACAGCACGGATTCGTGAAGGGGAAGTCGTATTTGACGAATTTACTGGATTTTTATGAAGTTGTGACTAATGCGGTAGACAGAGGGGAACTGGTGAATGTGGTGTTTTTAGATTTCCAGAATGCGTTCGATAAGGTGCCTCACAAAAGGTTGCTGCAGAAGGTTAGGGTACGAGGAGTTGGGGGTAAAGTGTTGGCGTGGATTGAGGATTGGTTATCTAACAGGAAGCAGAGTGTTGGAATCAATGGGTGCTTTTCTGGTTGGCAGTTGGTGACTAGTGGAGTGCTGCAGGGATCGGTGCTGAGGCCTCAACTGTTTACCACACACATAGACGATCTGGAGGAGGGGGTTGAGTGTAGGGTAACAAAATTTGCTGATGACACGAAGATCAGTGGAAAAGCGAATTGCGTGGAGGATGTGGAAAGTCTGCAGAGAGATCTGGATAGGCTGAGTGAGTGGGCGAGGACCTGGCAGATGGAGTATAACGTTAGCAAATGTGAGGTTATTCACTTTGGTAGAAATAATAGTAGGAAGGGATATTATTTAAAGGATGAAAAGTTGCAGCATGCTACTGTGCAGAGGGATCTGGGGGTCCTTGTGCACGAATTGCAAAAACTCAGTCTGCAGGTGCAGTAGGTGATCAAGAAGGCGAATGGAATGTTGGCCTTTATCTCGAGGGGGATAGAATATAAAAGCAGGGAGGTCTTGCTACAACTGTACAAGGCACTGGTGAGGCTGCAACTGGAGTACTGTGTGCAGTTTTGGTCCCCTTATTTGCCTAAGGGTATATTGGCCTTGGAGGCAGTACAGGGAAGGTTCACCAGGCTGATACCGGAGATGAGGGGGTTAGTTTATGAGGAGAGATTAAGTAGACTGGGTCTGTACTCGTTGGAGTTTAGAAGGCTGAGGGTGGATCTTATAGAGACTTATAAGATAATGAAGGGGCTAGATAGGGTAGAGGTAGAGAGATTCCTTCCATTTAGAAAGGAAACCAGAACTAGAGGGCACAGCCTCAAAATAAGGCGGGGGGTGCAGTTTAGAACAGAGTTGAGGAGGAACTTCACTCAAAGGGTGGTGAATCTCTGGAATTCTCTGCCCATTGAAGTGGTGGAGGCTACTTCGTTGAATATATTTAAGTCATGGGTAGATAGCTTTCTGATAGACAAGGGAATTAAAGGTTATGGGGAGAAGGCGGGCAAGTAGAACTGATCCACTTCAGATCAGCCATGATCTTATTGAATGGCAGGGCAGGCTTGAAGGGCTAGATGGCCTACTACTCCTATTCCTTATGTTCTTATAATTGTAACTGATATCTATCTTTCTTCCTTTCCTAATGGATTCACCCATTGCTTTGATGATGTGTGTGCAACAAATAAAAAAGACTACTTTTAGAATCTAGGTTGATGTCATCTCGTGATGTTAGGCCAAGTCTTGGTTTGCGTCATTGATTGCAAATGCTGCATATGAACATAGCGTTGGATGGATGGAGACATTGGTTTTACACTGTGCTCACTTGTTCTGAAGACACTTATCTTTTCTCCTCAAATGTCAAAAATTGCTTAGTGACAGAAACTTCTCCGTTTGTTGAAGATTGCTTTTTCTATATGTGCCGGGATGCAGCTTGCAAGCCCTGAGTTTGTCTTTCACATTAGTTTTATATCTAAGTTTGCAATATCCTGTGATGTGGGTTCCTGTGCTCAGCTGGCTGAAGTGTACTGCCTTTGGGATGTGGGAAGGCTCCATGCAAACCACATGTCCAACTCGCTCTGAGCATGTGCACAATGTCAGGTATGTAGCCTTGGTCAGCCACGATGTTAGGGATTTTGGCCTATCGCCTGCTGTTGCAAAAAGATCTCAGACGGCGAAGATGGAATGTTTCTAGCTTTTCTATGTGATACCAGCCCTTGTCCAAGTTGTACGTCCATAAAGAAATGACTTAAGATTCACAGCCTAACAGACTTTGAACTTTGTTGTGAGACAAACTCTGTGTGCTCTTTCCAAAGTCTGTGAGTCTGCCAAATGCTGAGCTTATTTTTACCAGGTGATGGTTAATTTTGTCAACTGATGAAGTGTTTTTGAAGAGGATACTCTCAAAATAGCAAAACCTTTGTACTGAATGGAGAGCTATGTTGTTACAGGTGTAAGGTGTTGGAGTACATGGCCAGGGTGTGTTGGTACAACATCTCTGTCTTTAGACTTATTGTCAGGAAGGTATTGTGAGGTTAATGTAAAACTATCAACACACAGCTGAATGTATTCTGGAGTATTGCTATAATAATAGAACATATAAATCTGGAGCAGGAAGAGGTCATTTAGCCCTTTGTGTCTGTTCTGCCATTCAGTAAAGCTTTTGTTACCTTTAAACTTGACCTTACAACACACCCTTGACCAGCCTCCCCCACTTACCATAAAGTTGAGGTCAGCCAAAACTCTGCCAATTTTTTTAATATCCCATTTATCTATGCTGACCTATGTTGGCTCCAGTTGAACAATGCCTTGATTTTAAAATTCCCATCTGACTTGTAGCAACCATCTTGTTGAGTTCAGCGGAAAGTTAATTTTAAAAATAGCAAAGAAGAATAGTGTCTGTGCACAATTTTGATTTCCTTCATGTCTTATGAACATCAATTTTGATGAACCCTTGCAGAATCCTTACTAATGGGTATATGTTGTCTGTCCTATTTCTCAATTTTTGTTTTGAAAAGACAGCTGGTTTCAAGAGATATTGATGAAACATAGGAATCAATTTTAAGGAAAGAACAATGTATCAAAGCTAAATCAGTGGGGCACTAATAGATGAGTGCAAAGAGTATAGATATGTTCGAAGTTTAGGCACAAACAGACTGCATTGGAAGGATTACTACAAGCAAAATATGTGCCAACGTGGTAGAAATTAGTGGGATGTGAGGGAAATTTGGGGAAAGTATAAACTGCATACGATGTTGGAGTGCCATGGGCTGTGAAGGGATGGTGAAAGGTGGAGAAGTGTTGCATGTGAATAAAAAGTGGAGTATCACTGGAGAGACTTGAGTGTCTATTGATCTAAGCTAAAACCGCTGAAGAGAATTTGCAAGGTCATACACTAGATATTTTACCTGGAAGTAAGGAACAAATCTAGCAAGGTAGTATTTAATAGAGTTTATCTACCTAAACATTAAATAAAATTTGGGTAATATTAGGAATAAAAGTCAGAGATTTTTGTATGTGCCACATAGCCAGATGAAACCAGGTAGGGAGGAGAGACAAGGTTTTTATTCCATTTTCAAGGAACTGTAATGTAGCCTGTTTCTTTTAGCTTGGTTGCTTTTTATTTCTAATGTCAGTCAACTGAAACAGTTGAAAAATGTGCTCATGTCCATTGCCTGCCACCCTTAGCTTGGTTGCTTGCAACAGTTCAGTGGCTGCGCTTGTTGATCCCTATAATTTGAAGTTCTATCATGGAATTCTGTCTGCTGGTAACAGTTCA
Source organism: Carcharhinus amblyrhynchos (assembly GCF_965287045.1). Taxonomy (NCBI): domain Eukaryota; kingdom Metazoa; phylum Chordata; class Chondrichthyes; order Carcharhiniformes; family Carcharhinidae; genus Carcharhinus; species Carcharhinus amblyrhynchos. Next base: position 74,706,073 of record NC_137338.1, read on the forward strand.
TTATATTTTAACATGAGTAAAGGAGGCATTGTAACTTATGATCATGTAACAATCAAGTCAGGCAGCAATAGGTGGCGAGGGAAACAGAGTTAATGTTTCAATACACTGACCTTCCATTAGAAATGGGGAAAGCTTGAGCTGTAATAAGCTTTGAGCATGTGATGAGTAGGATAAGGGACAAGAAAGATGTCTAGAGGGTATAGGTTTAAGGTGAGAGGAGAGAGATACAAAAGTGTCCAGAGGGACAATTTTTTCACACAGGGTGATGAGTGTCTAGAACAAGCTGCCAGAGGTAGTAATAGAGGCACGTACAATTTTGTCTTTTAAAAAGCACTTAGACTGTAAGATATGTATCGAGGGATATGGGCCAAATGCGTGCAATTGGAATTAGCTTAGGGGCTTAAAAAAAGGGCAGCATAGACAAGTTGGGCCAAAAGGCCTGTTTCCATGCTGTAAACCTCTGACTGTATAGGAAGAGAGGAGAAATTGTGTGCGCGCGGGTATAGTTCTTGGTCGAAAATTGTTAAACTCAGTGAGACTGGAAGGCTGTAAAGTGCCTAGTCAAAATACGAAATGCCATTTCTCAAGTTTACATTGAGCTTTGCTTTCAAACCATGCAGCAGACCAAGAACATGATAGTAAGGCAGTGAATTAAAATGACAGCTCCCTCCTCCTCTAGTCAAGTGAAGGCAAGCATGCAGTAGAGGGCAGAAGAAAGATGATGCTGATTGGCTGTTGGGGTGAAGATTTGCATTGACGCAGTCACCGCTTCCAGGCAGTGGTTTGTGGAGGAGCAGTTGTCAAGGGACAGTTAAACCCCAAACACTACTTTAGTGTTTCCCTCCCTCCTCCGGCCAAACAAAAGTCACTGTAGGGACCACAAGCAAGGGAAGGGTGAGTTGAGATTCTGTTATCTATTTTACTGTAAAAGGACAGTTAGGGCAGTGGTATGCTCCTGCCAGATGTGCCAGAAATCAGGGAGCAATCTAGTCTCCCTGGCAACTTTGTCTGCAAGAAGTGTGTCCAGCTGCAACTCTTCACAGACTGCATTGGTTGGAGGTGCAGCTGAACACACTGCAGAGCATACAGGGGACAGTGTCTGATGTTACAGGGAGGTTGTCATTACCATAGGTTCAGTCAGGTAGATGGGTGAATACCAGGAAAGGCAGGCAGGTAGTGCAGTGGTCTCCTATGGTTATTCACCTTTCAAACAGGTATGCTGTTTTAGATACTGTTGAGGGGATAGCCTCAAGGGAAAACACCAGCAGTAACTATGGCATCACACTTGGTTCTGCTGCAGAGCAGGGTCGGGCAAACAAGCAGTAGTAATAGGGGACTTGCTAGTTAGAGTCACAGACAAGCATTTCTGTGGCCTTGATTGAGATCCAGGCTGGTGTGTTGCTTCCCTGGTGGCAGGGTCAGGAACATCTGAGTGGTTGCAAGATATTCTTAAGTGGGAGGGTGAGCAGCCAGAGCTTGTTGTACGCATTGGTACCAAAGACATAGGTAGGAAAAGGGATGAAGTCCTGACTTGTGAATATAGAGAGTTTAGCAGAAGGCTGAAGTGCAAGACCTTGAGGATAGTAATTTCTGGACTACTACCTGAGCCATGTGCTAGCGAGCGTTAGATTAGGCAGATGAATGCATGGCTCGAGAGCTGATGCAAGGGGCAGGGATTTAGATTTGTGGACCATTGGGATCTCTTCTGGGGTGGGGTAAGCAGTTCAAGAGGGAAGGGTTATACCGAAACTGGAGGGGGACTAATATTCTGGCAGGGCAATTTGCTAGAGCCACTCGGGAAGGTTTAAACTTGTTTGGCAAGGGGCTGGGACCCAAAGCAGTAGGGAAACAGAAGACAGCATGGAAGTTAAAGAGAGCATGTTAAATATTAAAGGCAGTGTCAGTAATCCCAGTACTAGACAGGTCAGGCAAAAGCAGTGCAGATAGCAAGGGAAGTCTAGATTAAATTGCAGTTATTTCAATGCAAGAGGCCTGACAGGCAAGGCAGATGAACTCAGGGCATGGATAGTTACATGGGATTGGGATATTATAGCTATTACTGAAATATGGCAAAAGGAGGACCAGGACTGGCAGCTCCAGGGTACAGATGCTATAGGAAGGATAGAACTGGAAGTAAGAGAGGAGGGGGAGTTCTGTATTTGATTAGGGAGAACATCACAGCAGTACTGAGAAAGGGGCTGAAGGGTGTCAGTAAATTTGCTGGTGACACCAAGATTGGTGGAGTAGTAGATGAGGTGGAGGGCTATTGTAGGCTGCAAAGAGAAATTGGTAGGATGCAGAGCTGGGCTGAAAAATGTCAGATGGAGTTTAACCCTGATAAGTGCGAGGTGATTCATTTTGGTAGGACAAATTTGAATGCAGATTACAGGGTCAGCGGCAGGGTTCTGAGGAATGTGGAGGAACAAAGAGATCTTGGGGTTCATATCCACAGATCTCCGAAGGTTGCCACTCAAGTGGATAGAGCCGTGAAGAAGGCCTATAGCGTGTAAGCGTTTATTGACAGGGGGTTTGAGTTTAAGAGCCATGAGGTTATGTTGCAACTGTACAGGAGCTTGGTGAGTCCACATTTGGAATATTGTGTGCAGTTCTGGTCACCTCACTATAAGGATGTGGAAGCATTGGAGAGAGTACAGAGGAGATTTATCAGGATGCTGTCTGGTTTGGAGGGTAGGTTTTATGAGGAAAGGTTGAGGGAGCTAGGGTTTTTCTCTAGAGCGGAGGAAGATGAGAGGTGACTTAATAGAGGTTTATAAAATGATGAGGGGGATAGATAGAGTGGACGTTCAGAGACTATTTCCTTGGGTGAATGTAGCTGTTACTAGGGGGTGTAACTATAAGGTTCATGGTGGGAGATATAGGAGGGATGTTCAAGGTAGGCTCTTTACTCAGAGTGGTTGGAGTGTGGAATGGACTGCCTGCTGTGATAGTGAAGTTGGACACTTTAGGAACTTTCAAGCGGTTATTGGATAGGCACATGGAGCACACCAGAACAATAGGAAGTACGATAGCTTGGTCTTGGTTTCGGACAAAGCTTAGCACAACATTGAGGGCCAAAGGGCCTGTATTGTGCTGTACTGTTCTATGATATTTCTGAGGTTTGCCCACTGAGTCTATATGGGTAGAACTGAAAAGTAAGAAGGGGGAGATCACTTTGATAGGACCATACTATAGGGCCCCAAATAGTCAAATTGAAGCGCAAACATTCAATCTGTAAGGAGATTACAGATAGCTTCAAGAAAAAAAGGGTGGTGACAGGAGGGGACTTTAACTTTCCCAACATTGACTGGTACAACAAGAGCACTAGAGGCTGAGATGGGGAGAAATTTGTTGAGTGTTTTCAGGAGGAATTTCTCATTCAGTATGAATGGCCCGACTAGAGAGGGGGCAAAACTTACCACCTCTTGAGAAATAAGGAAAGCTAAGTGACAGATGTGTTAGTGAGAGATCACTTTGGGACCAGTGACCATAATTCCATTAGTTTTAAGATAGCTATGGAGAATGATAGGTCTCACACAAAAGTTAAAACTCTAAATTGAGGCAAGGCCAATTTTGATGGTATTAGACAGAAACTTTCAAAAGTTGATTGGGGGAGTTTGTTGTCAAGCAAAGGGATGGCTGATAAGTGGGAGGTTTTCAGAAGTGTGTTAACCAGGGTTTAGGGTAAGCACATTCCTTTTAGAGTAAAGGGCAAGGCTGGTAGAAATAGGGAACCCTGGATGACTCGGGGTATTGAAGCCCTGGTCAAGAAGAAGGAGGAGGCATATGAAATGCATAGGCAACTGGGATCAAATGGATTCCTTGAAGAGTATAAAGGGCGTCGGAGTAGAATTGAGAAAAATCAGGAGGCCAAAAAGGAGACGAGATTGCTTTGGCAGATAAGGCAAAGGTGCATCCAAAGAGCTTTTGCAAATACGTAAAGGGCAAAAGAGTAACGAGGGAGAGAATAGGGCCCCTTAAAGATCAACGAGGTCATCTATGTGCAGAGCCACAAGAAATGGGTGAGATCCTTAGTGAATATTTCTCATCTGTATTTACTGTTGAGAAAGGCATGGATGTTAGGGAACTTGGGGGAATAAATAGTGATGTCTTGAGGAGTGTATGTATTTGAGGAGGTGGTGCTGGAAGTCTAAAAGTGCGTCAAGGTAGATAAATCCCTAGGACATTGTGAGAGGTTAGGGAGGAAATTGTGGGTCCCCTAGCAGAGATATTTGAAACATTGACAGCTACAGGTGAGGTTCCTGAAGATTGGAGGGTAGCAAATGTTGTGACTTTATTTAAGAAGGGCTTCAGAGAAAAGCCTGGGAACTACAGGCCGCTGAGTCTTGAGTCTAGTCAGTTAGTTGTTAGAAGGTATTCTGAGAGATGGCCTCTACGTGCATTTAGAGAGGCAAGGGCTGATTAGGGTAGATCACCATGGCTATGTGAGTGGAAAATCATGTCTTTCAAATTTGAGTTTTTTGAAGGGGTAACCAAGTAGTTAGATGAGATCAGTGTAGTTGACGTTGTCTATGTGGACTTTAGCAAGACCTTTCACAAGGTACTGCATTGCAAGTTGTTGCAATAGGTTAAATCTCACAGGATCTGAGGTGAGGTAGGCAATAGGATACAAAATTGGCTTAATGACAAAAGACGGATGGTGGTTGTGAAGGGTTGTTTTTCAAACTGGAGGCCTTTGACCAGCAGTGTGCTTCAGGAATCGGTGCTGGGTCCATTGCTATTTATCATTTATATTGTTGATTTAGATGAGAATTTAGGAGGCATGGTTAGTAAGTTTGCAGGTGACATCCAGATTGGTGGCATAGCAGACAATGAGAAGGTTATCTAGGATTGCAACAGGATCTTGATCAATTGGGCCAGTGGGCTGATTGATGGCATGGAGTTTAATTTAGATAAATGTGAGATGATGCATTTTGGTAGATTGAACTAGGGCAGGACTTACTCAGTTAATGGTAGAGAATTGGGGAGAGTTCTCAAGAAATCTAGGGGTACAAGTCCATAGCTTTTGAAAGTGTGGTCACAGGCAGATAGGGTGGTGAAGAAGGCATTCGGCATGCTTAGTTTCATTGGACAGAACGTTGAATACAGGGAGTTGGGATGTCTTGTTGAAGTTGTACAAGACATTGGTAAAGCCACTCTTGGAATACTGTGTACAATTCTGGTCACATTATTAGAAAGTACATTACTAAACTAGAAAGAGTACAGAAAAGATTTACTAGGATGCTACCAGGACTTGATGGATTGAGTTATAAGGAGAGGCTGAATAGACTGGGACTTTTTTCTCTGGAGCGTAGGAGGCTAAGGGGTGACCTTATGGAGGTCTATAAAATAATGAGGGGCATGGACAAGGTAGATGGTCAGTATCTTTTCCCAAAGGTAGGGGAGTCTAAAACAAGAGGGCATAGGTTTAAGGTGAGAGGGGAGAAATACAAAAGTGTTCAGAGGAGCATTTTTATTTCAGAGTGTGGTCTAGAACAAGCTGCCAAAGTAGTAGTAGAGGCAGGTACAATTTTAGCTTTTAAAAAGCATTTAGATAGTTATGTGGGTATGATGGGTATAGAGGAATATGGATCAAATGTGGGCAATTGGGATTATCTTAGGAGTTTTAAAAAAAAAGGTGGCATGGACAAGTTGGGCCAAAGGGCCTGTTTCTATGTAGTAAATCTCTGACTCTATGACCTCTATAAAATAATGAGGGGCATAGATAAAGTAGATTATCAACATCTTTTCCTGAAGGTAGGGGAGCCTAAAACTAGATGGCATAGGATTAAGGTGAGGGGGGAGAGATCCAGGGGGGCAATTTTTTCCAGAGTGGTGAGTGTTCGGAATGAGCTGGCAGAGGTAGTAGTCAAGGCGGGTCTTTTAAAAGCATTTAGACCGTTGCATGGGTAAGATTAGCATAGAGGGATATGAGCCAAACATGGGCAATTGGGACTAGCTTCATTGTAAAAACTGGGCAGCAAGGACAAGTTGGGCCAAAGGGCCTGATTCCATGCTGTAAACCTTTATGACTCTATGACAAGCAAGGTCGAGCCTATAGACTGAATGGAGGCGTTCTGTAAAACAGCCGCCCAATGTGTTTGATGAGACCAGATTATGAGCAGTGAATTCAGTAAACTGAATTAAAAGAAGAATGCATAATTTGCTATTTCACCTCGGAGTGTTTGAGACCTTGGACGGTGAGGAAGGAGGAGGTGTGACATTTCCTATGTTTGCATGGAAGATGTTGGGAGTGATTGAAGAGTGGACCTGGGTATTGGGGAACAGTCCCTGAGGATTTTGAAAAGGGAGGGGAAGGGAAGATGTGTTTGATAGCATCAGCATCATGCTGGAGATGGTATAAATGGCAGAAAATGATCTGTTAAATATGGAGGATGGTGGAGTGGAGAGTGAAGGCGAGAGTGAGAGGGAAATGGGGGAAGGGGTGAGAGGCAAAATGCTGGAACTGCAGCAGCCATGGTTGAGGGCTCTGTCAACCACAGTGGGAAGAATCCTTGATTGAGAAGTTCATCTCTACCAATTGCCAGATCTGATGAAAAGTCATTGACAAATGGTGCCTGATCTGCTGATTATTTCCAACTTTTTTTTTGTTTTTATTACAAAAGACACCAAGTTAGATGGGGCAAGGGATCTGAATAGGAAAGCTTAGAAATTGGACAAATGTTTCCTGGCACCACTGTAGTAATAGTAAATTAAATTGAATACTAACAAATGTAAAGTACTGACCTGTGAATGAAAAAAATAGGTAACACGCACACACTTATTCATGAGTGGCATTGAAATGATGACATTGAGCCCTGTGAATCGTAGTAGACCCAGTGGTAAACATTGCAAAGTGACAACAAACAAAGTCGATACAATATTTAATCTCAAAGGCAGAGCAGTATTTTCGAAGTCAGAGAAAGTTTTGTTTGAACTGTACAGTGATTTTCTTTATTAAGTTTTTTATACCTGCAGGAAGCTCCAGAAAGAAGACTGAAAGGTCATTTAGGTCACTACATCTACCCTATAACCTTCATAATTTAGAGATGATGTTTCCACTGAGAGAGTCCAAAGCTATGACTGTAAAAGAGGAGAAATTTCTTTAGAGAATAAGAATATGGAAGTCACTTTTGGAGTATGTAATATGGAATAATTGAAGCAAATAATATAGATGCATTTAAGTGGAAGCTGGAGAAGTTTGAGAGGTAAAACAGCAGAATATAGATTTGAGGGATGATTTGGGGCAGCACAGCTGTTAGCACTGCTGCCTCACAGCACCAGGGACCTGAGTTCAATTCCCAGCTTGGGTCGCACTCTGTGGAGTTTGCACATTCTCCCCATGTCTGCATGGGTTTTCTCCAGGTGCTTAGGTTTCCTTCCACAGTTCAAAGATGTGCAGGTTAGGTTGATTGGCCATGCTAAATCGACCCTAGTGTCGGGATTAGCAGGATAATAAGTGGGATTACAGGAATAGGGTGGGAATGTTGTTGATGCAGGTTGATGGACCAAATGGTCTCCTGTATTGTCAGGATTCTATGATAGTTTTGAAGGAAGGTTCTGGAGTTTAAAAACAGGCATAGCCCTATAGGTCTGAATGGTCTGTTTTGAGAAGGTAACTAACACGTTAGATGAGGGAGTCCTTATGGAGGTTATTTCGTACAGATACAAAGATATGGAAAGCATTCACCTTTTAACAAAAATGAGAGCACATGCAATTCAAGGCAACTTTTTGACTTGGGTAAGAAATAGGTTAGGAGGTAGCAAATGGAAAACTTGAACAGTGACTACTCAAATTTGCAAAATATTATTTATCGTGTTTTCTTCTGGGGATCTGTACAGGGGCCACAGTTTTTCATTAAATTTATAAATGACTTTCTTGACAGAAGAGAGCTGTATTTATAAGATGGCTGGCACAATAGGTATGTGGATGAGAGTAAAAAGTTGATTGTAGATTAAATGAGATGGCAAAAGCTGTGGCAGCAGGGATTCACTCTGGATGCATGTGAAATGATACGCTTTGGACCTACGGCAAACATTAGGGAGCTTTAGGTAAGGAGAGAGTTAGAGGCCCAAGTATGGAAATTACCAATAGTTGAAACAACTATCAAAAAAATTTAAAAATTGATAGGACATTTTATATTTTATGGTAAAGCCAGCCGTACAGAGCCCCAATTAAACTCCAGGGCTGGATTTAATGAAACCCGTTGCAGCAGGAACCATAAAGGGCCGAGCCCACTTTTCTGCGATAGTACTCTGACCAGGGGACAAATCCCCCTGTCGGTCCAACAGAATCTCAGTCTTTATCTGGCCTACTGCATTCAGTGCCTAGCTCAGGAGAGCTTTATTCGCTTTGGAAAGTGTGCAGCACAAATACACCAGCATGTCTAAAAGGGACACGTTGCTTGTATTTTTTTTGAAGTAGAGATTAAGAGGTGATTTAATTGAGGTATTTAAATTTTTAAAAATTCTTTCATGAGATGTGGGTTTTGCTGGGCTGAGCCTGCATTTGTTGCACATCTCTAACTGATCTTGAATTAAGTGGTTTTTTTGGCCATTTCAGAGGACATTTCAGACCCACATTGCTGAGAGTCTGGAGTCACGTTAGACCAGACCAAATGAGGACATTACTGAACCAAGTGGGTTTTTACAACAGTTGCTGATGGTTTCATGATAATCATTAGACTTTTAATTCCAGACTTTTATTCAATTCAAATTTCACCATCTGCCAAAGTGGGATTCTAACCCAGATTCCAAGAGCATTATCCTGGGTCTCTGATTACTCAGCCCCATTACGTGGCCGTTTTCTCCATATAGTGAAAAGAATTGAAGGGTCGATAGAAACTTTTTCTATGGTGGAAAAATCCCAAGTCACATAAAATTGGTAGTAGACCATTTAAAAGTGATGCAGAATACAAAGTATCAAGATGTGTGGATGGAGATAAGATGCTGACAAACCAAGATGTACATGAATGGCTTGAGGGCTGAATGGATGTTCCTGGACTGTAAAGTCTATGTAATTCAGCTCTTCACTGTACATCAAACTGCAGGTAAGAGGTTAGTTAGTAACTAATCCATTCATCCCCATAAACCTTTCGGTGTTGCTTTGTAAGTGTCTAACATATATGTTGGCAGCAGGGAATGACTTCTCATTCATTTTGTGAGAGGCAGCACCTGCTACTCAGATTGGTTTCTAATTAATATCTTCTGTACATACAAGAAGGCATTTTTAAATTATGTTGCAAAGTTACACCTCCCAAGGATTTAAATGTCGATTGAACAAATTTGAGCTTAGGTTGTGTGTGTAATTTTTTTAAAAATCCTGAACTCTAATGGAAGCTGTAACTTATCTTCCAAAATAATATTGCATTAGTTTTATATTGTTTGGCATATTTAAATATATTATGGCATGTGATTTATTCTGTTTAACTAAAAGGTTTTACAGTTTATTAGAACAGTTTAATACATCTGATAATTAAGCTGTACTGTTAGCCATTAGTTTGTAGTTCTTGAAAGGTGGCAACATGTTTAGAAATCTGTTAGCTTATACAAAATTGCCCTTTTGAATGTTGGAAACATCAAAAAATATTCCTGTGCTCTTTATTTGAAATAATCAGTGAACCAAAAAAAAGTTACTCGAAGCTTGTGAAATTTAAGCATAGAGTTCTAAGCTTTGAGGAAAAAAATGAATATTTTGGATGTTTAAGGGCCATAGTTAGGGTGAGATGAGCTTAAATCCAAATAGAAGCAATTAACTGATTTTATGGAGTTGCTGGTGGAGGGCATTGTGGGGATAGGAAAAAGTTCCCATTTTCCTGTTTGTACTGAAGCTACTATGTAGCTATCCAAGATGTGAAACTTTGTTTACTCGCTTTCATCTATTTTCAGTTAAAAATGACTATAATGGAGACATAATTTGCATGAATTTTGAGGGAGGGATTAATTTTGATTTAATTATTCACATGTCTGGTTGGCCAGTCCTTAAAACATTTCGATATAGGAAGGGTCACTTTTACATTGTTTAAAAAAAAAATTTAAATAAAGTATCAGGGACTTGTGTGATAAAATGTAGTCTGTAGTTGGCGCTTGGAAATTTATTCGTTCAAATGTGGCAGATAATTACTGCTGTTTTCTGCTTGTACTTTGTCAGTTAGAAATGTAATGAAGGACTTCAAAACCTGAAGAAACTAGGTATTCATTGAACTCTTGATCCATTACTAATACTTCATCTTGTGACGTGCTGTAATTTATTTGTGCATCTCTTAGCTTGCTTCAGTGTGACATTTTTTAATCTTTTAAAGTAGTGCGTAGTGTTGTTTGAATTACTGATAATAATTGAGTTGAATTCCAGAGTGGTTGATATTTCAACTAAATATTTGAGTTATGGTTGTCAGGCACACTTGAAAGGCGTCTGTGTGGTTTCGTCTTCAGAAAGCAGAGAGCGAGGGGAATAAATATTGGTACGTTTCCTTTTGAAGTATGGGCTCAAGTCATGGAAGAATTTGTTTCCTAATATGGAGACTCTTATTGGTTTTAAGACATTCAACTTTAATTATTGGAGGGTTGGTATTTGTACTAACTAAATCGACTATCTATATAAATTGACAGAATAATTTGTCTTCCTGCAAAGCTGTAATGTATTTTCAAATATTTCTCAGAGAAATGAGATCCTGAGCATCACTTCTGTGAAACAGGAGTTAATGTGTGGTAAATCACATGGTGACTCAAGTATCGTTCTTTGGCTGCTGGTATTAACAGTTGTCCATCAAGTGTGTCACCAACTGTATGCATGATAAAATAATTATAACGTTATTCAAATCTAAAGACATCTTGTATGATCATCATTCTGCCCAATGTTTTAAGTCAAGGCTCATGAACAGAATACTAGCTTTTGTAGATTAAAAATGTGTGAGGAGACTGTGGAAAGGGAAATATCATCTTTTGCACTCATTACTGGGGGAGCAAACTGCTGCTGATAAAAGAATTCCACCTGTGCCGCACCCCCCCCCCCCCACCCCCCCCACTCCAGCTATGTTCTGCGAAGTAGTTACATAGCTGATAATCTGCGAGAACACCAAAAATGTTCCAATGCCTGTTTTTTTTAAAATGGCTGCATTACTTTGAAGTGTGGCATCACAAGGCAATAATGTCATCTTGATGGTTCTCAAATTTATGACTCTCTGGGCATACCAACCAAGCTAACATTTTTACTTCAAAACATGACATTCATAATTCAACCATTAGATGCCAGCATGGTTTATGCTGTGAAACTGCACTATGAGAAATGTGTGGCAAGGGTGAATGTTGCTAGACTTTACATTGGGTTATCCAGAGAGAATTATATACCATTCTCATAGCAGAAGGTAAAATAAAATCAATTCAAACTGCTCCAACACTTTAAATCAGTGTTACGATCAGAGGAAGTGGCTGTATTTGACATAGTCAAGAATCCAATGCAGATATCATTTGGTCATTGTGAAATTGGCTATTTCTGTTGATAGAAATTTTGAATCCATTGACAGTGTTCATATGGAGATGCACATCACATCTACATCAATGTTGATGTGGAGATGCCATTGACAGTGCTGGTAAGGAAGCCCTGCCGTGTTAATTGTGGATACACACAGTAAGAAGTCTCACAACACCAGGTTAAAGTCCAACTAATTTATTTGATAGTAAACTCACAAGCTTTCAGGGTTTGCCCCTTCATCAGGTGAATGGAAAGTTCTGGCCTCAGAGCATATAACAGCGCACACAGTTTACAGATTACTGATTAGAATGCGAGCCTTTACAACTAACCTGCTATTCAAGTCTTAAAGATGCAGACAACGTGAGTGGAAAGAGCATTAGGCATAGGTTAAAGAGATGTGTATTGTCTCCAGACAGTACAGTAAGTGAGGTTTTGCAAACCCAGGCAAATCATGGGGGTTACAGATAGTGCAACATGAACCCAAGATCCCGGTTGAGGCCGTCCTCATGTGTGCAGAACTTGGCCATCAGTCTCTGCTCAGCGACTCTGTGCTGTCGTGTGTTATCTTAATTGTGGATGGACAAGGGATTAGTTGATGCTGTGCAAGTGGATTTGTTTCCCAGTAAGGAAGAAACCCAAGCAATAGGTTTAATACGCAAACAAAGGTAGAGGAATCAGTTCCTACTACTGCCATGATGTCACTCCTGAGGGAATGGTTGAGAACTAATAGGACTTTTCTCTGGACTAATTCAAGTTTTGTGGTTAAATGCACTATTCAGCAAGCAAACTCCGTCACGATAGTTTGTGAAATAACTAAAATGTCAATCACATGCATTTCAACAACTGCCTAATATTTTTGCTGTTGATTAATGTTCCTGTAGTGCTTTGGTATGCTGTGGCATTGAGATTGGTTCATTCAAAATATTCTGAGTGAAATATGACTGAATTAAGAGTAGATTGTACATGCATTAGAAAAGTTTAGAGAAAAGTAACCTGGATGATTACAAGTTATCAATGCTACCTGTTTCAACCACTCCCTTGTAACAGCAAGCTCTCATTCTCCTATGCAACAAAAAATACTTCTAAACTCTATTTGATCAGGCAAGTGATTCGTTTTGGCTCGTATTTGACAAATTGAATCCAAAATTAGCTTACTGGGAGGAGGCAGAGGGTGATGGTCGCCGATTGTTTTTGTGACTGGAAGCCTATGTCCACTGGTATATCACAAAGATCGGTGCTGGGTCCATTGTTGCTTGTAGTGTACATCAATTACCTAGATGTGATCAATGCGGTAGCATGACACGAAAATTAGTGGTGTGGTAAATAGCGAGGTTGAAAGCATTAGATTTCAGGATGATATCGACAGTTTGGTCAGATGGGTAGAACAGTGGTACATGGAAATTCACCTTAAAGTGTGAGGTGATGCATTTTAAGAGAACTTAAAAAGCAAGGAACACACAATGAACGTTAGGATGCTAGGAAGTGGAGGAGCAGATGGACCTTGGAGTGCATGTTCAAAGATTGCTGAAGGCAGCAGGACGGATAGAAAAAATGGTTAAAAATGAAAATAGGATTCTTGCCTTTATTAGCTGAGGCTTAGAATATAGGAGCAGGGAGGTTATGATGGAGCTGTACAAAACACTCGTTAGAACATAAGAACATAAGAAATAGGAGCAGGAGTAGGCCATCTAGCCGTTCAAGCCTGCGCCACCATTCAATAAGATCATGGCTGATCTGTCGTGGCTCAGTTCCACATTCCCGCCCTCTCCCCATAACCCTTAATCCCCTCGCTTATCAAAAACCCATCAACCCGCGTCTTAAAAATATTTAGCGAGGTAGCCTCCACCACTTCAACGGGCAGAGAATTCCAGAGATTCACCACCCTTTGAGTGAAGAAATTCTTCCTCAACTCCGTTCTAAACCGCGCCCCCCCTTTATTTTGAGGCTGTGCCCCCTAGTCCTACTGTCCTTTCTGAGCGGGAAGAGCCTCTCCACCTCTATCCTATCCATCCCATTCATCATCTTATACGTCTCAATGAGATCTCCCCTCATTCTTCTAAACTCTAACGAGTACAAGCCTAGTTTATTCAGCCTCTCCTCATAACTCAACCCCCTCAACTCTGGTATCAGCCTAGTAAACCTCCTCTGCACTCCCTCCAAGGCCAAAATATCCTTGCGTAAGTACGGCGCCCAAAACTGCACACAGTACTCCAGCTGCGGCCTCACCAATGCCCTATACAGCCGCAGCAAGACCTCCCTACTTTTATATTCAATCCCCCTCGCTATGAAGGCCAGCATCCCATTCACCTTCCTGACCACCTGCTGCACCTGCAAGCTGGGTTTTTGCGACTCATGCACAAGGACCCCGAGGTCCCTCTGCACCGTCGCCTGCTGCAGTTTTTCACCACGTAAGTAATAATCCTTCCTACCATTATTCCTACCAAAGTGGACCACCTCGCACTTGCCAACATTAAATTCCATTTGCCATTTCCTGGCCCATTCGCCTAGCCTATCTAGATCCTTCTGTAGACTCTCCACACCCTCCGCACAATTTGCCTTTCCACCAATCTTGGTGTCATCAGCAAATTTCGACACCATACACTCGGTTCCCTCCTCCAGATCATCTATATAAATGGTAAATAGCTGAGGCCCCAGCACCGACCCCTGGGGCACTCCACTAGTCACCAACCGCCAATCCGAATAGCACCCATTGACCCCTGCTCTCTGCCTCCTATTTGACAACCAATCCTCTATCCACGCTAACACCCTACCCCCAACTCCATGCCCCCTGACCTTCTGCAATAACCTCTTGTGAGGTACCTTGTCAAACGCCTTCTGAAAGGTCGCCCCTGGTGTAGTGTGCACAGATCTGGTCACCGCACTATCAAAAGAAAATTGGTGGCACAGTGGTTACCACTGTTGCCTCACAGCGCTAGGGACCCAGTTTCAATTCCCAGCTTTGGTCACTGTCTGTATGGAGTCTGCACGTTCTCCTGGTGTCTGCATCGGACTGTGTCCCCCCCCCCCCCCCCAGGGTGTTGCCTAAGCTGGAGCACTTAGGCTATGAAGAGAGGATGGCTCAGGTGAAGTTTTCTTTAGAGTAGAGATGGCTAAGGGGACCTGATTGAGGTGTACAAAATTATGAAAGACATAGAGTAAATAGGAAGGAACCTCAGAGAGGTCAGTAACCAGTAGGCATAGATTTGAGGTAAATGCAGGAGATTTTGAGGGAATTTGGGGAGAAACTCCTTAACCCAGAGGGTGGTGGGAATATGAAACTTGCTGCCTAAAAGGGTGGTAGAGGCAAGAACCCTCACCATTTAAGAAGCATTTAGATGAAAAAGTGAAACATAGCAAACAGGACCAAGTGCTGGAAAATGGGATTGGAATAGGTAGGTGCTTGATGGTTAGTGCTGACACAATGGGCCAAAGTATCTTTTTTTGTACTGTAAAACTCTTTGACTTTGTGATATGGCCTAATCTTTCCTAGAAGTTTGTAATCCCCGTATTAGAATTAAACTGTCTCTTAAATTGTTCCAGAATTGTGTCTTCATTAACTGCCTCAGAGCGTTTCAGGTGAAAGGTCATCAACCTGAAATTTTCACTCTGTTTCTCTCAACACAGATGCTGCCTGACCTGCTGAGTATTTCCATACTTTCTGTTTTCATTTCAGATATCTTATATCCTCAATATTTTGCTGTTCTAAAAACGTATTGTTTCACAATGTAGTCATTGCTGGCTAGGTCATCATTTGCCCTTGAGAAAGTGAGCCACCTCCTTGAACCACAGCAGTCCAAGTGGTGTAGATACACCCACAGTGCTGTTAGGAAGGGAGTTTCAGGATATGAAATTGGTCAACTTGCATTACTGTTCTGAATCAAGACCATTTATGTAGAATTGAAGTTTAAGGAGAGACATGTTAACATTAGAAAAGGGTGACATTGATAATATATGATGAATACATATGTGATTGTAAGTGATATAACTTAATCTCATTCAAGTGTTTGATACATCAGAGAAATAAAAAGCCTGTAAATAGTCAAAGTAGAGAGGTGAGATAGAAAGTCGGCGAATTGGACACCAAATTGAATAACTTTAAAGATGAGAAGACAGCTGAAATTACTGTGCTCGTTTATAGGAAGCAGAGAGTTGGAATCAATGGGTGCTATTCTGGTTGGCAGTTGGTGACTAGTGGAGTGCCACAAGGATCGGTGCTGGGGCCTCAACTGTTTACCATTTATATACATGATCTGGAGGAGGGGGCTGAGTGTAGGATAATGAAATTTGCTGATAACATGAAGATGAATGGAAAAGCAAATTGCGTGGAGGGTGTGGAAAGTCTGCAGAGAGATCTGGATAGGTTGAGCGAGTGGGCGAGGACCTGGCAGATGGAGTATAATGTTAGCAAATGTGAGGTTATCCACATTGGTAAAAATAATAGTAGGAGGGATTATTACTTAAAAGGCGAAAAGCTGCAGAATGCTACGGTGCAAAGGGACCTGGGGGTCCTTGTGCACGAGTCGCAGAAACTCAGTCTGCAGGCTCAGCAGGTGATCAAGAAGGCGAATGGAATGTTGGCCTTTATAGCGAGGGGGATAGAATATATCCCTCCCTGCTTTGAGGTCTTGCTGCAACTGTACAGGGTACTGGTGAGGCTGCAGCTGGAGTACTGTGTGCAGTTTTGGTTGCCGTACTTGCGGAAGGATACATTGGCCTTGGAGGGAGTGCAGAGAAGGTTCAACTAGGCTGATACCGGAGATGAGGGGGTTAGCCTATGAAGAGAGATTGAATAGACTGGGTCTGTACTCATTGGAGTTTAGAAGGCTGAGGGGGGATCTTATAGAGACATATAAGATAATGAAGGGGATAGACAGGGTAGAGGTAGAGAGATTCTTCCCGCTTAGAAAGGATAGCAAGACTAGAGGGCACAGCCTCAAAATAAGGAGGGGGGGGGGGTGCAGTTTAGATCGGAGTTGAGGAGGAACTTCTTCACTCAAAGGGTCGTGCATCTCTGGAATTTGCTGCCTGTTGAAGTGGTGGAGGCTACCTCGCTGAATATATTTAAGTTACAGGTAGATAGGTTTCTGATAGACAAGGGAATTAAGGGTTATGGGGAGAAAGCGGGAAGGTGCAACTGATCCACTTCAGATCAGCCATGATCTTATTGAATGGCGGGGCAGGCTAGATGGTCTACTCCTGCTCCTATTTCTTATGTTCTTATCAGATAGCTGCAGATTGCTAAGGGAAAAAAAGGCAAAATAGACTGTTCATGAAATTTTAAGTATCAGAGTTCAGGCTGGGAATGGGAAGGGAAATTAAAGTTGTGAGCCAGAGGCATTTGGGGCAAATGGCTGATGCATTCCAATGGTTTGGAATAAGATAAATGAATAGCAATTGCATCTCCTGTATTTGCATTGGAAGCTGCACATGGGGCTGTGGAGCCATGAAGGTAGCAAAAGATGAATTGGCATAAATGGCATCACAGTGGCAGGCCTCGAAAGAAAGAAGATAATGCAAGAGGCCAGATGGAGGTGCAGAAGGATATTGGAAGCTGGAGACTGAAGAATCGGAAGTACAAGACTGGGGACTTCCTTTCTAAACATAAATTCATGGAGGTAAAGGCAACAGCACCAGAAGAGCATCATAAACTTGGAATTTGTGGAGGTGACTGAAGAAGGATGAAGACTATCATTTCAGGGAAGGATGAGTGATAATCCTTCGTTGGAAAAGGTGTTTCTCGTTATCAGGCACAAGGGTGCCAAAAGCCAAGCCCTTGCCAGCACTCCCTATGTCCAGAGATTCAACGCAACTCTTGGTGAAACCCCTTGAGACCAGCTGGATTTAGCCATGGCTCATGATGGCTTTACTGTCAATGGAAAGGCCTACAGTGCTTGGCAGCTGGGATTTCTGCCACCAGAGACCTAAATGCTGTAGAAAGCCTCCTACTTACCTACAAGCATTTAATTTGGTCAGGTTTCCCTCATGGAAGGATGCCCCTCCATCTGGTTGGTGAGGCCCCCATCAAGAACATTAACTTAAATCCAGTAACTGTTTCAATTGAAATCATAGGGTCTTGGGATCTGACAGGCAGATTATGGAATCTGAGACGCTGAAAGGTGGAGGATGGTGCAGCAGGGTAGTGTCATAGGATATGTTAATGAATTAAATATAAAACAACCAGTATCGTTGTTTAAACATGAGAGTTTAAATGCTGAAATATTGTATTCAAGATACTGCTACAAATTCACTTAAACTGTTGTCTTTTATCAAAACAGGAGTTGGAAGAGGAAGTTGATCTACATATGTACTTCTGACAATGGCAGATAAACCATCGCCACTTGACGCACCCTCACTCCTCAATGTGGATTTATCTCTTCTGCCTCCCCTGGTGAATGGGGATGGAACACAGGTAAGTAATGCAAAAATCATCCTAAAGTATTTTCAGACCCTTTAACATTACAATTATTTTGCAGCAGCATTGGTTTTGTTTTTAACCTTGGCATTCATTTGGTTTTACTGTCACTGTTAAAGTTATGAACTTTTAACTTGATTTATTATTGTCACATGTATTAGTATACAGTGAAAATTATTGTTTCTTGCATGCAATACAGACAAAGCATAATGTTCATAGAGAAGGAAACGAGGGAGTGCAAAATAGTGTTACGGTCATAGCTAGGTTGCAGAGAAAGATCAACTTAATGCGGGGTAGGTCCATTCAAAAGTATAGTGACAGCAGGGAAGAAGCTGTTCTTGAGTTGTTTGGTACGTGACCTCAGACTTTTCCCGACGGAAGAAGGTGTAAGAGAGAATGTCCAGGGTGCGTGGGATCTTTAATTATGCTGGCTGTTTTGCCGAGGCAGCAGGGCGCGTGGACAGAATCAATGGATGGGAGGCTGGTTTGCATGATGGACTGGGCTACATTCATGACCTTTTGTAGTTTCTTGCGGTTTTGGGTCGAGCAGAAGGCATACCAAGCTGTGATACAATCAGAAAGAATGCTTTCTATGGTGCGTCAGTAAAAGTTGGTGAGAGCCGTAGTTGACGTATCAAATTTTCTTAATCTTCTGAGAAAATGGAGCATTGGTGGGCTTTCTTAACTATACTGTCGGCATGGGGGGACCAAGACAGGTTGTTGGTGATCTGGACACCTAAAAACTTGAGGTTTTCGACCATTTTTACTTCATCCCCATTTAATGTTCTCCACTACAATTTTGAAGTCGATGACAATCTCCTTTGTTTTGTTGACGTTAAGGGACAGATTACTGTCGTGTACTCTCTGGTTCTTGAGGACTTTGTAAAGTGATTTACGTTGCAGTACTAAAGAACAGAAATGAACTCAAATTACAAACCTGACACTTTTGCCATATTTATATTTGGAAGAGCTGCCAATGTCAGAATCACAACATTGTGACTAATATAAAAGCAAAATGTGTTGGAAATAAGCAGTGAAAACATAGGACACTGGAAATATTCATTATGGTTGTTAGATTTCCATTTTGTGAGACAATGATTGTGCTGTGATGGTCAACTTTGTTAAATGTTGTCCAAGGCATCTCTGGAGCCCCACTCTGGCATGGCAGACTCTGCTACATTTGCTGTAGAGGAAGACAGTGGGCTGCAAAAGTGCATGATTTGCTTGCCTCTGTATTCTCTGGGCCTGCTTCTTGGCCAACTGAGCTTTTCATTTCTGTTCACTCTGAGCACTCCAAACAGGCAAACATTTTTTTCCCTGTTGTCAGTGTCTCCCATCTTTGTATCTCAATTGCAGGTGTCCATGTAGTGGAGATTTGGACACCCTGTGGCCAGTTCACTCTATAGAAGGTCTTTGGGTATATAGCTGTCATCCATTGATGACCGTGATTGAGCCAGCACAGGTGCCATTGGCTTAGCAATGAACGTATAGTGAGGGAATTATTGCACTCCAGGACTTTTGAGTTGGTGACCTTGCCCTGCTGAGAGATGCCAAGGATATGTCACAGACAGCAAAAGTGGAAACTATTCAACATTTTCTCCTGCCTGGCATATATTGTTCTGGTCTCACTATTGTGGAGAGGTGCATTGAGGATGCAGGCTTGTTAGACTTGCAGTTTGGTATTCTCAGGCAACTTGCTGTTCCACGTTTTCTTACTCAGTTTGGGCATATTGTTAGCTTTTGTAATGCGTGAGTTGATTTCATCATCAAGTGACAGATTGATTCTAGAACCCAGATGTGTGAAGCTATCAACAATCTCCAGTATCACATTGCTAATGCTGATAAATGGCAGTATGGCAATTTTTAGACTGTGACATTTGTCTCCCTGATGTTGATGGTCAAGCCAAACTCTTTACAAGCATGAGTCCATTTGCTGTTGAAGGTGTTCCTTGGTATGGAATGCTAGTGCGGCATCATCAGCATAGAACAATTCTAATGACATTATTGTCTTGGATTAAACGTGAGCAAGACTAAACAGCATTCCATCAGTTCTTGTATGTGAGGCATTCTCAAATACTCTAGGTCAAGCAGGCAAGTGTGGATATAATAACAGGGTTAGTATTTCATAAGAACATAAGAAATAGGAGCAGGAGTAGGCCATCCAGCCCTTCGAGCCTGCCCCGCCATTCAATAAGATCATGGCTGATCTGTCGCTGCTCAGTTCCACTTTCCCGCCCTCTCCCCATAACCCTTAATCCCCTCTCCTATCAAAAACCCATCAACCCGCGTCTTAAAAATATTTAGCGAGGCAGCCTCCACCACTTCAACGGGCAGAGAATTCCAGAGATTCACCACCCTTTGAGTGAAGAAGTTCCTCCTCAACTCCGTTCTAAACAGCCCCCCTTTTATCTTGAGGCTGTGCCCCCTAGTCCTATTGTCTTTTTTGAGCGGGAAGAGTCTTTCCACCTCTATCCTATCCATCCCATTCATCATTTTATACGTCTCAATGAGATCTCCTCTCATTCTTCTAAACTCTAACGAGTACAAGCCCAGTTTATTCAGCCTCTCCTCATAGCTCAACCCCCTCAACTCCGGTATCAGCCTAGTAAACCTCCTCTGCACTCCCTCCAAGGCCAAAATATCTTTGCGCAGGTGCGGCGCCCAAAAATGCACACAGTACTCCAGTTGCGGCCTCACCAATGCCCTATACAGCTGCAGCAAGACCTCCCTACTTTTATATTCAATCCCCTTCGCTATGAAGGCCAGCATCCCATTCGCCTTCCTGACCACCTGCTGCACCTGCAAGCTGGGTTTTTGCGACTCATGCACAAGGACCCCGAGGTCCCTCTGCACCGTCGCCTGCTGCAGTTTTTCGCCTCGTAAGTAATAGTCCTTCCTACCATTTTTCCTACCAAAGTGGACCACCTCACACTTGCCAACATTAAATTCCATTTGCCATTTCCTGGCCCATTCGCCCAGCCTATCTAGATCCTTCTGCAGACTCTCCACACCCTCCACACAATTTGCCGTTCCCCAGGTCAATTTCAGGTCAATGGGCTTTCGTTCCCACCATTCTCTGTTTTTATATCTGTGATCTCAATTGATGTATCACATCTATTCATTCATAAAATTTAAAGTTTTGCTTCTAATGCACAGTAGCTGCTTGGAAAAAGTCCAATGTTTGAGGTACAAAGTGTCATGTGACAGTTACATTTGGCTGAAATAACCACTATTTGTTAACTTTAAACCAACTTAAGTTAATTTGAGAAAGCAAAATCCATCAAATTAGCTATAGATAGGAAAACCCATAGCTTAAGGAAATGCAGGCAGGGAGGGAATGGGTGACCATTAAACAGTAATGGAAGACCAAGTAGATAGTACTAGTATCCTCTGAGTTCATATCACTCTCCAATCAATATTGAGTTTTGAATACTGGTGAAAGTGATGGTTCCTCTGGGAAGTGTAACTAGAAACAAAATCCATAGCGTGGTGGTTAAGCAATACGGTGGGGAGGTGGAAGGTCAAAAATAGGCTTACCACAAAGTTGAGGTTCATTGGATAAAAGGGACAGTGAAAACATAGATACAGAGTTGGCTGAGTAACAGGAAACAGTTGTGGTAAACTTGCTTTTTTGGATTGCAGAAAGTGAAACTGCAAAATTTTGCAGAGATTGACACCAGGACCATAGCTTTTTTTGATAATGTTGGGATCTGGGATCATCCTGTTCAGTTACAACACAAAATGGGATTGTAACAAAAAGTGGGGGTTCATCTAGGATATCAAAACGTGGGATAAAGGTTATTGGATGTGGATTAGTGACAATTTGGTGGGAGACAAGTTACTGAATAGTAAAATTTGTTTTGGGATTTATTGGTAACTGGTGGGATTTGAGAATCCATAAAAAGTAAGTACCCTACTTACACCAGAGGTACCCTAGCACAGGCCAAAAGAAGGGAGTTACTGGTAGGTATAATTTACAGATTAGAATCCAAAATGGCATCGGAAATTGCTAAAACTTAGAGCGAAGAGGTAATTAACTAATTTGCAGAAAGTAACCAAAAATCAAATAATGGAATTGGCTGATAAATTGGAATTAGGATTACCTGCAGGGATAAGAAAGGCTGATATTAATGTCCCGGCGAAACATTTAAAATTGCAAGGATTGCATGATGCACCAAAAATTTCAAGAAGTGAAGAAATTGAACTAGTTAAGCTTCAATTAGAAAGAGATATAGAAATTAAGAAGTTAGAGATGCAGGATAAGGAGTGGGGGAGAGAGAAAGAGATCGAGAAGAAAAAAGAGAAAGGGAGAGAACATTCCAATGGGAGTGAAGGGACAAAGAGGAAGTTTGAAAGAGAAATGGAGCAAGTTGCAAGGAAAGAGAGAGAGAGGCGCTTCCAATGTTGCACACAACAGCAAATAATAGATTAGTGCAGAGGAGGGAAGAAGGTGGCTTTGGACAGGAAACTAGTGGGGAGATGTTCTGATATGTACAAGCTGTTCCCAAGTTTGATGAATGAGATGCTGAGATTTTATGTGCATTTGAGAGCATAGCCAAATAGATGAAATGGCTGGAAGAGACTTGGACATTAATTTTATGGAATAGATTGGAAGATTTAATTTATTATTGTCTCAAGTATTGGAATGCCATGTCTTCTTGCATGCTATACAGACAAAACATACCGTTCATAAAGTACATAGAGGAGAAGGAAGGTCAAGGATGAAGAATGTAGTGTTACAGTCATAGCTAGGTTTGGAAAAGATGAACTTAATATGAGCAGGGAAGAAGCTGTTCTTGAATCGGTTGGTAGGTGACCTCAGACCTTATTTTTTTCCCGATGGAAGAAGGTGGAAGGGAAAGTATCTGGGCTGTATGGGGTCCTTCATAGGTGAAGAGAAGGTGGTAGAAGAGGGGGAGGCGTGGCATTGTTAGTCAAGGACAGTATTACAGTGGCAGAAAGGACGTTTTATGTGGACCTGTCTATTGAGGTAGAATGGGCTGAGATTAGAAACAGGAAAGGAGAGGTCGCCCTGTTGGGAGTTTTTTATAGGCCTCCAAAAAGTTCCAGAGATGTAGAGGAAAAGATTGCAGAGATGATCCTGGATAGGAGCTAAAGTAACAGGATAGTTGTTATGGGGGACTTTAACTTTACAAATATCAATTGGAAAAGCTATAGTTCAAGCACGTTAGAGGGGTCAGTTTTTGTCCAATGTGTACAGGAAGGTTTCATGACACAGCATGTAGATAGGCCAACAAGAGGTGAGGCTACATTGGATTTGGTACTGGGTGATGAACCAGACCAGGTGTTAGACTTGGAGGTAGGTGAGCACTTTGATAGTGACCACAATTTGGTTCCGTTTACCTTAGTGATGGAAAGGGATAGGCATATACCGAAGGGCAGAAGTTATAGCTGGGGGAAAGGTAATTATGAGGCTATTAGGCGAGATTTAGGATATATAGGGTGGAGTAGGAAATTGCAGGGGCTGGGAACGTCTGAAATGTGGAGCTTATTCAAGGAGCAGCTACTGAGAGTCCTTGATAAATATGTACCTGTCAGGCAGGGAGGAAGTGGTCGAGTGAGGGAACCGTGGTGTACTAAGGAAGTTGAATCTCTGGTGAAGAGGAAGAAGGAGGCTTATGTAAAGATGAGACGTGAAGGCTCAGTTAGGGCACTGGAGAGTTATAAATTAGCCAGGAAGGAGCTAAAGGGAGAGTTAAGAAGAGCTAGAAGAGGACATGAGAAGTCTTTGGCGGATAGGATCAAGGAGAACCCTAAAGCTTTCTACAGGTATGTCAAGAATAAAAGCTTGGTTAGGGCAAGATTAGGGCCAGTCAGAGACAGCAGTGGGAAGTTATGCGTGGAGCCTGAAGAGAGAGGAGAGGCACTGAATGAGTATTTTTTGTCAGTATTCACGCAGGAAAAAATCAGTGTAGTCGAGGAGAATACTGCGATACCAGGTTGTAGACTAGACGGGATTGAGGTACATAAGGAGGAGGTGTTAGCAATTCTTGAGAGTATGAAAATAGATAAGTCCCCTGGGCTGGATGGGATTTACCCTAGGATTTTCTGGGAGGCTAGGGAGGAGATTGCAGAGCCTTTGGCTTTGATCTTCATGTCGTCATTGGCTACAGGTATAGTGCCGGAAGACTGGAGGATAGCAAATGTTGTCCCCTTGTTCAAGAAGGGGAGTAGAGACCATCTTGGGAATTATAGACCGGTGAGCCTTCTGTTGTGGGCAAAGTTTTAGAAAGAATTATAAGGGATAGGATTTATAATCATCTAGAGAGAAATAAATTGATTAGGGATAGTCAACACAGTTTTGTGAAGGGTAGGTCGTGCCTCACAAAACTTAATCGAGTTTTTTGAAAAGGTGACCAAAGAGGTGGATAAGGGTAAGGCAGTTGACGTGGTGTATATGGATTTTAGCAAAGCGTTTGATAAAGTTCCCCATGGTAGGCTACTGCAGAGAATGCAGATGCATGAGATTGAGGGTGATTTAGCAGTTTGGATCAGGCATTGGCTAGCTGATAGAAGACAGAGGGTGGCGGTTGATGGGAAATATCCAACCTGGAGTTCAGTTACAAGTGGCGTACCTCAAGGATCTGTTTTGGGGCCACTGCTGTTTGTCATTTTTATAAATGACCTAGATGAGGGTGTAGAAGGATGGGTTAGTAAATTTGCTGACAACAAAGTCGAAGGAGTTGTAGACAGTGAGGATGGATGTTACAGTTTGCAGAAGGACATAGATAAGCTGCAGAGCTGGGCTGAGAGGTGACAAATGGAGTTTAATGTGGAAAAGTGTGAGGTGATTCACTTTGGTAAGAGTAACAGGAGTACAGAATGTAGGGCTAATGGAAGGACTCTTAATAGTGTTGACGAGCAGAGAGATCTTGGGGTACTTGTGCATAGCTCTCTGAAAGTTGGCACCCAGGTTGATAAGGTTGTTAAGAAGGCGTACAGTGTGTTAGCTTTTATTGGTAGAGGGATTGAATTTCGGAGGTGTGAGGTCATGTTACAACTGTACAAAACTCTGGTGCGGCCGCACTTGGAGTATTGCGTACAGTTCTGGCCACTGCATTGTAAGAAAGATGTGGAGGCATTGGAAAGGGTGCAAAGGAGGTTTACCAGGATGTTGCCTGGTATGGTGGGAAGGTCTTATGAGGAAAGGCTGAGGGACTTGAGGTTATTTTCATTAGAGAGAAGAAGGCTACGAGGTGACCTGTTTGAGGCATACAAGATGATCAGAGGATTGGATAGGGTGGACAGTGAGAGCCTTTTTCCTTGGATGGTGATGGCTAACACGAGGGGACATAGCTTTAAATTAAGGGGTGGTAGTTATAGGACGGATGTCAGAGGTAGGTTCTTTACTCAGAGGGTAGTAAGGGCGTGGAATGCCCTGCCTGCAGCAGTTGTGGACTCGCCAACTTTAAGGGCATTCAAATGGTCAGTGGATAGGCATATGGATAACATTGGAATAGTTTAAGTTAGAGGGTCATCAGATTGGTTCCACTGGTTGGTGCAACATCAATGGCCGAAGGGCCTGTACTGCACTGTAATGTTCTATGTTCCCCCCTCAGCCTTCTAAACTCCAACAAGTACAGGCCCAGTCTATTCAATCTCTCCTCATAAGCTAACCCCCTCATCTCCGGTATCAGCCTGGATTGTCCTTACTGATTGTGGTCTGTGGGTTAGGAAGTTTAGTATCCAGTTGCAGAAGGTGGAGCCAAGGCCCAGGCCACGCAGTTTGGAGATGAGTTTCGTTGGAATGATGGTGTTGAAGGCTGAGCTGTAGTCAATGCACAGAAGTCTGACGTAAGTGCCTTTGTTATCCAGATGCTCCAGGGTTGAGTGTAGGGTTAGGGAGATGGCGTTGTGGACCTGTTGCAGTGATAGGCAATGTGTAATAGATCCCGACAATTTGGGAGGCCGGTGTTGATCCTTACCATGACTAACTTTTTGAAACACTCATAATGATGATGTCAGAGCCACTGGCGATAGTCATTAAGGCATGTTACCTGGCTGTTCTTTGGTACAGGGCTAATGGTCACCTTCTTGAAACAGGTCGGACCTCAGATTGGTGTAACGGGAAGTTAAAGATGTCTGCAAATACCTCCATCAGCCGGTCCACACAATTTGAGTGCTCATCTGGGTACCCCATCCGGGCCAGTCACTTTCTGTGGGTTAACTTTCAAGAAGGCTAATCTGACATCTGCAATGGTGACCTCTGATACTGATTCAGCTGAGGCTTCTGGGACAGGAGACGTCCTCTTACTGACCTCTTGTTCAAAACTTGAATAGAATGCGTTGAATTCATTGAAGAAGGGTGAATTGTTGCTGCTGATTCTACATTTCTTCATCTTGTAACCTGTTACGTTATGCAGACCTTGCTATGGGTAGTGTTGTGTGGCCAGCCTGGGACTCTAAATTGGTCCAGTTGAGGTAGAGCTACTGAAGTGGCACATCATTGTCGGAAGATATATCTATTGATTATGATGCAGCAAAGAAAGCTAACCACGGTGCATACGCGTTAGTTCCTGATGCATACAGGCTGAAACTTCAGAATGCAGAAAAGAACCTGGAGAAACTCATTGAATTTGAGAGAATCAAAATAATTTTGACCATTGGATACAGGCATTAAAAATAGAGAAAACATACAAAGCCCTCAGAGGTAATTATTTTAGAAGAATGTAAAGATTTACTTTCTCTGATTATCAGGATGCACATTGAGGAACAAAAAATAAAAACTGCTAGACAAGCAAAACTAACTGATGATTACGAACTGGTCTATAGAACCAACCTTTCTTAATTCTAATTAAGAGAATGAAAGAACGTGGGAAGGAGAAAAGACAACAAATGATGATGAAAGAGATGGAGCAGATGGGAAGAGTCAGGAAATTTCACAGATCAAAAGGTTAGGTGCTGAGGGTGGATGTGGCATTTGGAGGTCTAAGTGTCTTCATTGTAACAATGAAAACACTGGGGGCAGCTTGTTGGAAATTAGATGGATGTTCAGTTGCAGTAGTGAGAAAGGAATCGCCAGAAAAAGAAATGTCTGTTAAAACTGTAGCAGTGGTGCAGATGAAATGTGCTCTTTGAGAATCAATGAGAAAGGGGTAGAGATCTCAAGATAATTCAGAGAATTATCTGAGTACAGGTAAAGGAAATCAAGCTATTGAAGGTTCTGAATGTTTTAAAGGGAGAAGTTTTTCCTTACTCTACCAAAATAAGCAAACAAATTAAAATATTGAGCAATACAGGAACAGATCGATCATTGATGGTAGCTGATACAATTTATATTGTAGGGTGTTTTATGAAGTTAAAAAGTAGTAATGAAAGGCACTATAACTGGGATTGTAACACAAGATCCTGGGGTTACGATTGACCAGAAATTGAATTGGGCTAGCCAGGTCGATAGTGTGTCTACAAATGCAGATCAGAAGTTAGTTATCCTGGGGCAAGTAATTCTCCTCCTGACTTCCCAAAATCTGTCCAACATCTGCAAGACACAAGTTGGGAAGATGATAGATTACTCTCCACTTCCTGCAGGAGTGAAGCACCAACAACATGCAAGAATCTTGAAACCATCCAGGACAAAACAGCTCACTTGATTGGCATCCCATCCACAAACATTCACTCCCTCTCCATCTCCGATGCACAATAGATGTGCTGCAGGAACTTGCCCAGGGCTCCTGAGACAGCACCTTCCTAATCCACGACAACTACCATCTAGGACAAGGGCAGCTGTTACATGGAAATCTGGAAGCTTCCCTCTGAATCATTCACCGTCCTGATTTGGAAATGCATCCTTTTTCCTTCACTGTCGCTGTGTCAAAATCTTGAAACTTCCTCCCTATTAACACTGGGTGCGACACCACAAGAACTGCAGCGATTCTAGAAGGCAGCTCACCACACCCTCTCAGTGGCATTTGGGGATGGCAATAAATGCTGGCCTAGCCAATAATGCTGGCATTCCACAAATTAATTAAAAAAGCAGCCTGATAATTTAGCAACCGTGGAGGAGTTGAGAGAAGTGGTGATGAGGTAGAGCTGGATACCATAAATGTGAAAAGTAAAACTGTGCCTTCAGATGATGTCACAGCATATAGATGCGGAATAGAAAGGGAGCAATCCTTGGCAGACACCATAGTCAATGGTGCTGAAACAGGAAGATAAATAATCGCAGTTGATTCTCTGGCTACAATTAGATATCTAAGAACAGAACTACCTGAGAGCACTTCCAACTAGCTGGACATATGTGGAGAGGTGTTGGATGAGGATGGTATAGTTATAATTTCAAAGACTGCAGAGAGATCAGGAAGACCAAGGAAGGAAAAATTACCTTTATTACAACCACATAAGTGATGTCATGTTCAAGAACTTTGGAGAGGAAATGGAGGCTAAAGATGGGATGGTATTTTGCAAGGATGGCAGGGTCAAGGATTGTTTTGTTGAGGCAAAGGGTGATGATGGCAGATTGAAAGGAGAGAGAGCATTGCCTAAAGAGAGAGCACTGTTTGCAATATCAGCTAATGTGGCTGTCAGGAAGGGACATTGGATGATCAGCAGTTTGGTGGGAATAGAACCAAGGGAACACAATGCAAGTCTCAGACAAGATGAGGTCAAATAGGGCATGAGGAGTGGTACAAAGAAAAACCAGAGAAATTATGTTCGTTTGGGGGGGGGGCGGTAGTAAAGAAAGTTTAACCAGGTAGGCTACTGGTAGGGAAGGGCACAGCAGAATCAGCTATGCAGATTGTCTCAACCCTAATGACAAAAATTACCCTAAGATCCTCACTTGTTATTGTCAATGTGGGTGGAGGGAGCAAGAAAGGTTTAAAAAGATGTTTTGCAGTGAAGTAGCTGGGGGTTATCTTTGGAATAATGAGTATTTTTAGCAAATGAGATCAGGACCCAACAATGTTTCAAGTGGTCAAGGTGGATGATTTAACCAGTTGTCTATCATATCCTTTCAAGTCTGAATGCCTTAGACTTGAAAGCAGAGATGATGGCCATTCCAGGTGAATGGATTGGGTAAAAGAGAGTAATAGTTTTATCTGGGGATTAGGGCAGCTAAGTTGGAAGGCCTCTTTAAAGGGGAAAGGTTTCATCACCATTCATTCAATGGTGTTGAAGTAACTATCCACAATAAGTTCATAGATGCCCAAAGCCTTTTAGGTGATTTGCAAAAGTGACATTGAGAAAACTATTTTTTTACATAGCAACTGGTTAAGATCTGGAATAAGGGAGCATTTGATGCACGTTCAATCCTGGATTTCCAAGGGGAATTGAGTGATTGCTTGAGAAAGAATGGAAAATTCAGAATTTATGACAAAATTTATATACTTTATTTACAAAATTTATGATAACTTCAGAAGGACCTTGGGGTCCAGGTCCATAGGACTCTTTAAATCGGCCTTGCAGGTAGAGGATGTAGTTAAGAAGGTGTATGGTGTACTGGCCTTCATCAATCAAGAGATTGAGTTTAGGAGTCGGGAGATAATGTTGCAGCTTTATAAGACCCTAGTCAGACCTCTCTTGGAATACTGTGCTCAGTTCTGGTCACCTCACTACAGGAAGGATGTGGAAGCTATTGAAAGGGTGCAGAGGAGATTTACAAGGATGTTGCCTGGATTGGGTGGCATGCCTTATGAGGATAGGTTGAGGGAGCTCGGTCTTTTCTCCTTAGAGAGAGATGAAGGATGAGAAGTGGCCTGATAGAAGTGTATAAGATGTTGAGAAGTATAGATCGGGTGGATTCTCAGAGACTTTTTCCAAGGGTTGAAATGGTTGCTACGAGAGGACACAGGTTTAAGGTGCAGGGGAGTAGTTACAGAGGAGATATCGGGGTAGGTTTTTCACTCAGAGGGAGGTGGTGAGTGGAATCGGCTGCTGTCAGTGGTGGTGGAGGTAAATTCGATAGGGTCTTTCAAGAGACTTCTGGATGAGTACATGGGACTTAATAGGATTGAGGGTTATAGGTAAGCCTAGTAGGTATGGATATCATCGGTGCAACTTGAGGGCCAAAAGGCCTGTTTGTGCTGTAGTTTTTCGATGTTCTATGTTCTGAAGATAATGCAGGGCTACAAGGAAATAGGACAAACACATGGATGAAGTGAGGGTGACTGCCCTTGACATCAAGGCAGCATTCAACTGAATTTGGCATTAAGGAGCCCTAGCAAAACTGGAGTCAATGGGAATTGGAGAAAACTGCTGGTTAAGTCATACCTGGCACAAAGAAGATGGTCATGTGGTTGGTGGTCAATCATCTCAGCTCCAGGGCATCAGTGCAGGAGTTTCTCAGTGTAGGGTCCTAAGCCCAACTATCTTCAGCTGCTTCATCAATGATGTCCCTTCCATCATAAGGTCAATAGTGGGATGTTGCCAGATGACTGCACAATGTTCAATATCATTCAGGACTCCTCGGATACTAAATTAGTCCATGTCCAATATCCAGATTTGGGCTAACGAGTGACAAGTAACATTCATGTCACACCTGTGCCAGGCAATGATTATCTCCAACATAAGAGGATCCAACCATTGCCACTTGATATTCAATGGCATTACCAATGCTTAATCCTCCACTATCAACAGCCTGAGGGTTACCACTGACCAGAAACTGAATTGGACCAGCTAAATAACCACTGTGGCTACTAGAGTAGATCAAAGGCTAGGATTCCTGCAGCAAGTAACTCGCCTCCAGATCACATTTCTCCCCCACTGCCCCCCGAAAGCATGTCTACACCATGGTTCCTTCAGCAGCACCTTCCAAACCCACAGCCCCAACTAGAAGGACAAGAGTACCACCTGGAGGCTCCCTTCCAAGTCACTCAGCATCTTGATTTGGAATTATATCCCCATTCCTTCACTGTCACTGAGTCAAAATACTAGAATTCTCTCTCTAAAAGCACTGAGTGTACCTACACCTCAAGGGCTGCAGTAGTTCAAGAAGGCAGCTCACCATTCTCTTTTCCAGGACAACTAGGGATGGGCAATAAATGCTAGCCTAGCTAGCAACTCCACATCCTGTAAAATGAATTTTTAAAAACATTTTCTTGCAGAGAAGAAACACTGATTTGATAGGCTGAATGGCCTCCTCTGCTGTAGTCACTCTATGGTTCCATGTGCCATAATTCTGCCAATAGTTTTGATACACGTGTTTCTGCTCAATTAAAATGGAAGCATTTCAAGTATTTTGTTCAAGTGTGATTGATTAGCATTTCTATTTAAGAAATACATTGCTAAATTTGTTTAGTCTTTGCCATATTGTTGTAAAACATTTCTTTGGGTGTCTTGTATCTTCTGATCAGGAAAAAAAAATAGATATTGAATTGTTGGCTTTTAACTTCCATGTAGACTTAAAACTGATATTTAGTGTAACAAGCATATTTTTTCTGAGGAGGGACACTTGGTCTTGTAACCACTGTATATCTAAATGAATCATTACTTCAGATTACTACTTAATAAATCTGGCAGACAATGTGCAGTGAGGATATATATGATATATCACAGTAAGTCGAATTACAAGTGTTGCTTCAGTCACTGGTCTTGCTTTAAATTATCTCAGCATTGAGTAGATGATGGGAACAAGGGCTTGCTTATGGGGGAAAAGATTTGAGACCTGGAGGCAGGAAAAATCAATTATAGTAAAATCCATTTGGAGTAACAATGTCAGCAAGCAAAACAAGGGTTAGAATATCACATGCATTGTAACAAGCAACTCGACTTTGTGTAGAACCAGTAAGAAAGAACAATAGTAGTTCATCATATCTACAAGGAGAAGCTAGAATTAGTCCATTTAGTAATTGAGGCGAAAGCAAAAGAGCATGCATATCAGCTGGGAAGTGCTGAAACCAGAGGCAGATAAAGAGCATCGCAAAATCCAAGATTTCAAGATTTGGAATGCTAGAATAGTTTTGAGGAACTGCGCTGTTATGCTGTTAAACTGGCAGAGAAAAGTTGTATCAACGGCAATTCCGGTAAGTGAAATTCTAAGAAAACAGGTTGATCTAACCCATAAAGCTGCATGAGTAATTTTACTAAATACAATTGATAAATTTTAAATGGAACTGCCTGGAGAGACTCATAAGAGCTTTTGAATTGCAACTGCCAAAAGTGAAGCAGGAAGTTTGGGCTGAATGATTTCTATACTCATTTAATAGAAAAGTTTCTCATCCCGTTTTCTCATAGGTCCAAAATCTGCTTATGTCTTCAGTTTTTGTGTAGTACCTGTATTTGAATCCTAGATCTTAAATGTTTTTGGAAATTGTGGCTAGATAGAATAATGTAATTCTGTAAACAAATAGATCCAAGTCTGGTAACTACACCAGATATTTGAAGGAAATTCTTGCTTAACTGAGAGTACAAGATTCTGATTCCAAAAGGTGAAAAAACTGATTACTTTCTGATCTTGAGCATCAAATTCAGGAATTATTTGTACCTGTTGCAACTGAACCATTGTACAGCTTCTGATTTTGTTCTTTATTGTGGAGATGCCGGCATTGAACTAGGGTAAACACTGAGACGTCTCACAACCCCAGGTTAAAGCCCAATAGGTTTATTTGGTAGCACAAATTGTCCTGGCTGGAGACAATGCACATCTCTTTAATCTGTGCTTAACCCTTTCCTCACTCACATTGTCTGTACCTTTAAGACTTGATTACCTGTAAAGACTCACATTCCAACCATTATTTTGTAAATTGAGTTTGTGTCTTTAATTGCCTTGTTTGTGAACTGAAATCCTACTCACCTGATGAAGCAGCAGCGCTCTGAAAACTAGTGGCTTGTGCTGCCAAATAAACCTGTTGGACTTTAACCTGGTATTGTGAGACTTCTTACTTTGTTCTTGATTAGCAGTCTAGTCTATGGAAGAGCTTACTGCAATCCACGATGGATTGCTGCAACCCCACATTGAGTTGTCAGAAGACTTGTGATTGAACTCCACTCAATTTCCCACGAAGAGATCTTCTGGGTCTCTTTTATCCTTATTCAGGCAAAATTATGTTGAGTCTTTCCTACAGGGTACAGAAGCCAAAACTGCAGGCAAGAAACCTTGCATGCACTCTATCTTTCAAATGACCAGAAGTAACTTGTATTAATCAACCTTTTTCAGATTAAGTTGGTGCACACAATACTATTTTGGCAGAATATGCTGAGCGAAAGGAAGCAAGCAGTTTAGAGAACATTATTCAGGAACTTGTTTTCTACAATCAATTACGAACAATTTGGGAACAACTGCCAGGGCATCCTCCTCAAAAGGGTCATTTTCCACTTTGATGAGGATATTAGGATTCTGCATCTGTAATATATGTAGGCTGTTTGCACATCACTCTGGGAAGGCATACTGGAGAGCTGTAAAAAGCACTAGAAAAGTATTAGCAGCTGAGGCCAGCTTGCATCTGTATTGGGAATCATGGAGTCCTGAAGCAGAAGAGACATAAAAACAGAATTTAAAAAAAAAATCTAGATATGTTGGAAATGCCTCTCAGACTCCTAACTGCAAGAAAGGTGAGTTCCAGGAAGTGCTAGCCATGTGACACACCACCCAACTATAATTTGTCCACTGTGACAAAGCCAGAGTTAAAAAAATTGGAAAGTTCCGCTCTTTCGAACACTTGTAGAGAATGCATGCTCACTGGACAGTCCAGCAACTTGTTTGAACAGCCAACAACTTGACATGGAAAGAAAAGCCTCCAGACATCCACCATCATGAATAGCATTTCTTCACATATTTAATCAGTGTCAACATCAGTTCAAAATTTGATAATATGGGGATTTTCCTCTCTCCATTTAGTAGGTTTGCCTTCAGTTGTCAAAGTCTTGAGCTTTGAAATTTTCTTAAATTAATCACTTCTATATGGGGGACAGGTTTAATATTAGGTTGATGGTTAGTTTGAGTGTGATTTGTACAATGACTCAGGTCCTAGGGTTTATTTGAGATGTGCGTAGGAGACTGTGATCACTGATTATTTTTAAAATAATGGTTTCCCCAGAGCCAGTCAAGCCTGGATATATTACTGTTCCGCTTGGATGATGTATACCATTCAAGCAGTGAAAAGAACACCTTCAGGCAGGTAATTTATTATTTTTCCCTGATGTATTTTGGTCCTAACCAGACACTCTGTACAAGAATGAATTGAACTGTTATTTTTAGGACTGTATGAACCTAAAAGTAGGTTCTTAAACTTGAAGTCTGCATGTGTCTGACACGTCATATCCTGGTTTGTATCTTGTGAGGCTATAGAAATTAAATAATGAGCAGCAGTCAACTATTACATGCATTTATTTTACAAGCTGAGATTTCTTGGGGTTAAACTGAAGGAAGCAAAGGATTTTATTTAAATTCTAATTAACTATTTTGATACAATATATTCAACCGAATTTTGTTTGCAAAATTCCAAACATCAGGGTTCCTGCAGGTCATGGAAAACCTGGGAACGTTGTGGAAATTTGGCCCAAGTGATTGGAAAGTCATGGAAATCTATGAATATAGGGATGACTTTGGATAGAATTGGAATTCCAACCTTTTTCAATATTTTTCTAATGTCCGTTTCTCCTCTCTGAAATCATTTGCTTCGCTTCATGTGTCTGGAATCCAGTACAGGTTTTGTTCTCTTCCTGTCTGATCCTGCCATTGCCACAACTGCTTTGGAGTCTGTCAGAGCAACAGCGATGATTGGTTATGTAATGTGGGCTAGTTTTCCCAGTCCCTCCTTTCCTGTTTACCTCATCTGAAGAAAGGTGTGTTTGCTGGTCCAATTTGGAGATTTTTGTTGTGGTTTGAGGTAGGGAACTTGGGTGCTTTCTTCAGAGCCAGAGCATGGTAAAAAAAGATAAGACAAAACTGGAATAAGCATTGGGTGGCGAGCCGATTCTAAAATGATGCTGCACGTCTGAGTTTAGATTCAAGTGCTCTGATCATTCACATGAGATCTAATGAAACTTTCTTCTTCAACATGGGTAAGTCATGGAGTTTTATTTTACTGTAAATACAAGAACCCCAAAAGTTGATAACCTTTCTTTAAGCAACTTTTCTCCCTTACCACAATCAATAACTTGTGCTATAAGTAGTGAAAGCCCATCAGTAATTCTTTCAACTGACTCTTATGGATGATCTCAAACCGTGCATGTTGCCCAACCAGAGTTTGGGGACATTATAGCTGAGCCAGATCTTATCTTTGCCTAAGCTCTATGTTTGCACTTTTCAGCATGTTGCTGGTTACTGTTTCAACTGGAGTTTAGAAGAGTGAGAGGCAACTTGATTAAAATGTATAAAATTGTAAGGGGTCTTTTCAGGCTGGATGTGGAAAGGATGTTTCCTTTTGTGGGAGAATCTAGAACTAGTGAAAAACTTCCAAGTGAGAAACTTCCCCCACGTATCTCCCCTAAACTTTCCCCCTCTCACCTTGAACCTGTGCTCCCTTGTAATTGACACTCCCATTCTGGGAAAAAGCCTCTGACTACCCACCCTGTCTATGCCCCTCATAACTTGACCTCTTTCAGGTCACCCCCTCAACCTCTGTCTTTACAATGAAAACAATCCTAGTTTATTCAACGTCTCCTCACGATTAATGCCTTCAAGTCCAGGCAACATCCTGGTAAACGTCCTTTGCAATCTCTCCAAAGTTTCCACATCCTTCTAGTAGTGTGGTGACCAGAGCTGCGCACACTGTTCCAAATGCAGCCTAACCAAGGTTTTATATAACTGTGACGTGATTTGCCAATTCTTGTACTTAATGCCCTGGCTGATGAAGGCAAACATGCCATATGCCTTCTTAATCACCTTAGCCACCAGTGTTGCCACTTATAAAGTTTAACCTATATTTGTATGGTGAAAAAAATATAGAGAGGTTATAGACATAAAATTTGAACCATCCTTGGCGGCAGGGTGGGGGTGGGTCATTGACAGTCCTTGAGACAGAGTTGTCAAGAGGAACTCATGCTCAGAGATATTTCGTGGAGCTAGAGAAAGTGTGGTTTTTTTTTCTGCTGGGCTATGCTTCAAAGTCATTTGATCCAACATGGGATCAAATATCTGATGTCCCAGATCTGGAACATGGTATTGAATTGAAACAGAAGAAAAATAATAACATTACAAAAACTGAGAGTTTTAGGCTGAAAAACATGGAATTGTACACGCACCCATGAGGAATAGTTACATATGAAAGACACACCAGTAAGCTGTTGCCAACCACACTACTTCACATTGTAGTGCTGTCAGGAAGGAGAGAAAAACCCCAACACACAATGGTAATGAAATAGGATTGACATGTGCCTTAACCTTCTCCAGGATCAAAGTTCAAAACCTTGGGACAATTTCAGATGCAGGAATGGCTGACCTTGGATGCTCTGAATAATGATACACATCCTGGGCAGATAAGGATTAATAAGCAAACTTATTTGTATTTTGGAATCTTTGTATCTTTCCAATATAAGAAAGATGTGCTTTGGGGTATCACTAACAAAAGTATAACTTGTCATCTTATTTTGATGTCTGTGTATTACCCAGAAGAAATGCTTGTGCAATTAACTAAGTAACTTGGAAAACATCAGTCATTGATGATTAAAATATAACTTTAGTGGCTAGTGTAATAAATGTAGACAGAGGATCTATTAACTATAGTGCAGAAAGATAATTAATAAAAACTTACTCTTCAAAGGATTTGTAAACAATTAAGTCAGGAAAACTTGTTTGTGTAGCATTGAGGTAAACTACTATGACTGTTTATACAGTGTACTATCTTCAAAGGATTCAGAAACAGACATGCCATAAAATCATACGTGACATGTATCTTTTGACTTGGGCAAATATGTTGTATAAAGGAGCCTAGCTTTTAATAGTTCTTTAGAGGGCTGCAATGATAGAATTAGAATAACAAGAACATACTCTGAATATAGTGAGGCCAAACACCTATACTACATATCAATAGTGTGTTCAATGTACTCCTTCATCAAAAGACTTGTAATTCTTGAGTGTCACTACACGTATGCTTTTTCTCTTGATGAGCGGGCTCCATTCCTCATCAGAAAATTGAACTGCTTGATCTTTGTCCCACCTCTCAAGGAGATAGGATCAGCTGCCCTTTCTGTCTTAAACAATGTGTGAGAAAAGCACCCAAGATCAACACCTAAGACCTGATGAGGTAAGGATATCAATTGATACGGAATCGGGGATTGGGGGCAGGGAGTAGATTGTAATGTAATTGATCACCTGTGATCTAATCCAATAGTGGAGCACAAGGATTTAAGATCTAATTCTGTTCTTAAGATCCTAAGAAAATGGCAGACCTTCATGTCGTTTGGAATAAATGTCATCCCTTTTGAAATGT
This sequence comes from Carcharhinus amblyrhynchos, assembly GCF_965287045.1. Taxonomy (NCBI): domain Eukaryota; kingdom Metazoa; phylum Chordata; class Chondrichthyes; order Carcharhiniformes; family Carcharhinidae; genus Carcharhinus; species Carcharhinus amblyrhynchos. Next base: position 74,743,280 of record NC_137338.1, read on the forward strand.
ATTTATGCCACTGCTAGAAGATGTAAAAATCTGATATTTTGCCTCACAGCCAAGCCTTTTGTTGAAAACCAATTTGAATTAACAGTTGACTGTATCTGAGTTTTAAAATATTGGTAGCCTAAGCTGTAACAAACATTGTTTTTCAGCAGTTTGATTAATTACATGTGTACTTAATTTATTTAATGCTGGTGACATCCGTCACAGCAAAGTTTTTATCATGTACTTGCTGTTAATTTACCATGATATAATTGCAAAATAAAGATATATTTGAAATGCTGACTCAGTACAGATAGATTCTTGGTGCTACGAATAAGTAGAACCTTTATCAGTAGAAGTTAGAATTCAACCTATGCCATGGGAAGACTTGCTTGTTTTACTTGCATTCAGGAAAGTTGATGATTGGATAAGATTGACAGTTAAACAACTAGCATTTGATATAGTAGGGTGACCAAATTCAATACAGGAATAAAAAGAAAAAAATAGTGCTGGGAAATTTGAAATAAAATAAAAGCAGAAGATGTTGGAAATACGTCAGTCCTGCCAGTATTGAAAAATTTAGTCAGATCTTTCACTTTGTTATCCCTTAGCAAGAAGGGAGGGTAAAAAAAGATAGAAGTCAGGATTCTGAGTTGCTTGTTACAAAATGCCAGCTAATTAATTTAAACAGTGACCTGATTTAAAAATAAACTGGAAAACAGTTTTAAAAATAGTGAATGAATTGTTTTTTGAAATCAGAAAGGACAAAGGTAGGTTAACATTTCAAGTGGAAACTCTACATTAGAACTAGTACAGATAACATGGGGGTGTATTTGTACCACTGCCCAAAACAAAAAGTGAATTCGGGTAAGGGAGAATGATGAAGGAGCTCTTTAAAAAAAAAACTTAATTTTGTCAACTGGTGGGAAGAAGCAAAAAGTGATGCATCATGTGTTCTTATCTTAGCCAGGATGTGAAAATGCACATGAAAGACAAGATAGTAGTAAAACGATTTGTTATTGTTTAATTTTTTTCCACAATCTTCAACCAAACATGTAGGGCGGATGATCCATCTTGGCATCCATTTCGGGGGTCCCAGGCTTGCTGATGCCAGTCTCCAGCCAATTTGATTCACTCCATGTAATATCAAGAAATGGCTGAAGACACCGAAAACTAGAAAAGGCTATGAGCCATTAAAATATTCTGTCAATAGTACTGAAGACTTGTGCTCCAGAACTTACTGTGTCTCTAGCCAAACTATTCTAGTATAGCTACAATACTAGCAATGTGAAAAATTACCCAGGTATGTCCTGTACACACAACGCTGAACACATCCAATCCAGCCAAATACCACCCCACTGGTCTACTCTTGATCATCAATAAAGTGATGGAAGGGATTATTGACAGTGCTATCAAGCAGTGCTTGCTTAGCAATAACCTGCTCACTGACTCTCAATTTGGGTTACACAAGGATCACTCAGCTCCTTATCTCATAACTATTTTGGTTCAAACATGGACGAAAAAGTTGAATTCCAGAGGTGAGGTGGGAGTGACAGTCCTTGACATTCATCTGTTGCCATGAGCTCAGTGAATTGAATCCAACAGCCCAGTCAATTTCACCAGAGTGGATAGTGTCTATTTGTCAGGCAATTAGCCTAGTTTGGGGAAACGTTAACATAATCTATTGTGTAAGAATTGTTTCTTTAATCTGTTTTTAATAAAGCTAAGTTTGAATCACAGTTCTTTGTCATATAAAGTAAAAAGCACCTAGGTAAACATATTTTGAGTAATAAACTGGTCGAACTGTCTGTATAGAATACTTCACTGACAACGCAGGACTCCACTGCAAGAGTTCCTCAGGCTGGTGTCCTCAGCCAAATCATCTTCAACTGCTTCATCAATTATTTTCCTTCCATCATAAGATCAGAAGTTTGCTGAAGATTATACAACGTTCAGCTTCATTCGCAACTCCTCATACTGAAACAGTCCATGTCTAAATGCAGCAAGACCTGAACAATATCTAGGCTTGGGCTGACAAGTAACATTTCACACCACACGAGTGCCGGGCAATGACAATTTCCAACAATGGAGAATCTAACCATTGCCCCTTGACATTCAATGAAAACTCGCCAAGGTTTCTTTGACAGCACCTTCCAAACCACCTAAAAGAACAAGGGCAGCAGATGCATGGGAAAACCACTACCTCCAAAATTCCTCTCCATGCCACACACCATCTGACTTGGAACTCTACTGCTGTTCCTTCACTGTTTTGGGTCAAAACTCCCTAACAACACTGTTGGTATACCTATACCATGTGGACTGCTTCAGTTCAAGAAGGTAGCTCACCATTCCCTTCTTGAAAGCAATTAGGGATGGGCAATTAATGCTGGCCAGCCAGCCAGTGACACCCACATCCCGTGAATGAATAAATAAACTTTTATTTATCACTAAACCTCTTAACGATTAAATGCTGTTTGTGGATGTCATAAGGAGGGCATTCTTCTACCAACATGGCTGACTCTTGACTCCTTCCTTTGATGGGGTCTTGCAAATATGCAATATCCAACCTTGCCAGCCACGTACCACTAAATGTATAAACAGAATGGTGGGAAGTCTGCAGTTGAAAGATAAATATTGGGTCAAGAACAGGGATGAGTGCAGCAAAGAAAGCTTGCCTTAAACAACAAAGGAGATAATAAAAAGATTCAGTGTTTTTCTACTGAAGGAAGGCTAAGCTGGCTTATGTGATGAGATAACTCTGTGATGTCTGATCTCTACGTCTGGAAGAACGTTGAATCAGGAACTAAGTGTGTAAGCTTTCTATGTCGCACAAGCATTTGAAAGCTGAAATACCCTACTGGGTTCCAGATTGGGCTTTTAAAGTCACAACAGTTTTAAAAAAAAAACTCTGTAGTAAGTGACTTAATAGGAGAATGTTGATGTTTTCCTCTGGGTTGTAGGAGTGGGGTGTACAAATGCAAGACCAACTTTCTGACCAATTTGTAGGGTATATCCAATAGTGAGAATCGTGGAAAGAACTGGTAGCTGCTGGTACACAGGAATCATAGAATTCCTACAGTGCAGAAGGAGGCATTCAGCCTAATGAGTCTCACCAGCCAAAATCGCACTCAAACCCTATTCCTGTAACCCCAGATATTTACCCTGCTAATCCCCTGACACTAGGGTCAATTTAGCATGGCCAATCAACCTAACCTGCACATCTTTGGACTGTGGGAGGAAACCGGAGCAACCAGAGGAAACCCACGCAGACACAGGGAGAAGGTGCAAATTCCACACAGACAGCGACCCAACGCCAGAATTGAACCGGGGATCCTTGTGCTGTGAGACAGCAGTGTTAACCACTCTGCTACCATGCCACCACAATATGTTGAATTGTACTGAACATAATGTACTGTATAATATTTAATTGTGAATGAAACCAATCCAACCCACAACTCTAAAAGAACATTTTGTGATGAACAATGGTTCGTTTATAAGTTGAACATGTATACATATATATATATTCGTGATAAGGAAGATAGAATGGTTCCAGCTTCACTTAGTTTTTTTTAATCTTTTGTACCTAGAAGTTTGGGTGAATCTGTGGCTGTGAATTGGTATAGTGTGTATATGTAATAATACACATGTATGCTTATATTTAATATATATTTTTAATGTGGTTTTACAACCCGTGAAGTTAAAGAGAAAGGTTAAAAGAGTTAGATTAGGTTTTTTTCTAAAGTCACTGCTACCGAGCAACAATGCTCAAGTGACGCAGCTATAAAGAAAAACAAGAGCTGAGATGTAACGTCAGACTCCCATTTATTGACTACAGCTCAGCCTTCCAACACCATTATTGCTATGAAATTCATCTCCAAACCCCATGGACTAGGGCTCGGCTCCTCCCACTGCAATTGAATCTTAAACTTCCTAACCCACAGACCGCAATCAGTAAGGATTGGCAATAACACCTCCTCCACAATTATCCTTCACACCGGTGCTCCACAAGGCTGTGTCCTCAGCCCCTTGCTCCTGATACACCTATGACTGTGTGGCCAAATTCCCCTTCAACTCGATTTTCAAGTTCGCTGATGACACCACTGTAGTGGATCAGATCTCAAACAATGACAAGATGAGTACAGGAATGAGATAGCGAATCTGGTGAACTGGTGCGATGACAATTTCTCCCTCAATGTCAACAAAACAAAGGAGATAGCTATTGATTTCAAGAAGTGTAGTGGAGGACATCCCCTTGTCTACGTCAATGGGGGACAAAGTAGAAATGGTCCAGAACTTCAGGTTTTTAGGTGTCCAGGTCACCATCAACCTGTCCTGGTCCCCCCATGCTGACACTAGAGTTAAGAAAACCCACCAATGCCTCTACTTTCTCAGGAGACTCATGTCCGTTATGATTCTCACTAACCTTTACAGTTGCACCATAGAAAGCAATCTTTCTGGTTGTATCACAGCTTGGTATGGGTCCTGCTCTACCCAAGACTGCAAGAAATTACAAGAGCTCATGGATGTAGCCCAATCCATCATGCAATCCAGCTTTCAATCTTTTGACTCTGTCTATACTTCCCAGTGCCCCAGCAAAGCAACCAGCATAATTAAGGACTCCACACACACCAGGCATTCTTTCTTCCACCTTCTTCCATTTGGAAAAAGATAAAAAAAAGTCTGAGGACACGTACCAACTGACACTCAAAAACAGTTTCTTCCTTGTTGACATCAGATTTTTGAATAGACCTACCTTGCATTAAGTTGATCTTTCACTACACCTTAGCCATGACTAACACTATATTCTGTACTCTATCGTTCTCTGAGTGGTATGCTTTGTCTGTATAGCGCACAAGAAACAATACTTTACACTGTATACTAATACATATGACAATAATAAATCATATCAAATTCAGTGGATGTCAGAGAGAGAGGGCAGAAATTGTAAGCGCTCTGGTGAGAAATACTACAAGGCTACTGGGAGACTAAGTTTAGGGAACTTGTGTTTACTCTGCAGCTGAAGCAGTAGTGAGGTTGTAGTATGATTTTGGATGTCTGAGAGATACTATTTGGGTGCAAGCATCAGGTGAATGCTCAAATGTAAGAAAACAATTTGCAACTGGGCCATCTGAAGCAAGAAGCCTTAGTATCAAGGTTTTGTGTCTATGGGGGTATTGATGAGGTCAAGAAATACTAGGAAATGGAATTATAATCTTGTGGTTATATTTTTTCAACCTTTTTGTTTGGTATAATATTGTTACTTTTTAAATAAATATTTTGTTTGTCATGTGACTTGTCCAGTATTAACATCAATTGAGATTGTAACAATAGGGTGTTAATTGTATGAGGAGCAATACCAATTGCAATTAAGATTAAATTCAGTCAAATGCAACTGTGGTATCAGAGTAGTATCTGCTGTCCAACAGTCAATAAAAATGGATCGATTACCATGATTTTGTGAGCTGAAGCTAATTGATTAAATAAACCATTGGTACCATCTTTTTCCAATAGATTGTATTTGTATAGTTGGACCAGGAGATCCTTTGCTCTAAATTATTATCTAGAACCATGAGCAAAGGTCCAAACTCAAATTTATGTTTTGATTTGAGACCACTAGAATTAATCTATTATAAAAGTACAATCTATTTATAAAAGTAACATCTACACTATCTAAAAGATTGCAGACTGTAGTTTGGTAAATCTGAAAAGGCAATTAAAGTATAGCACAGAAATTCAACAGCTTATTTACTCTTGGTTGTGTAGTTTCAAATTTAGTCACCAACATTAAGAATATGTTGATTGCCACTCGTTACTTCTGTTCATTGTGACTGACATTGTATAATCTAGCAGCAGATGCTACATGTATTTGTTGGTTTGGTTGCCAAGGTAATGTGATATATTCATGTACAACAGGAAGCTGTTTGTACATGGACTAATTTGATAGGAAGTGAGGCTAGCGGTAGGTATAGATGAACGTAGTGATAATTGGTTCTACCTTTAGCATCCTGTCTTGACATATATAATGTGAAAACATAGCTGTGGTACTGATGAAAGGATTTAGATACAGTCAAGTAATGGATTTTAGGTTAGAATTTTCTGATCGTGAAAAACAGGCCTGATGACCTGTGAAACTGCTGAATGTTTAGTGAATGGAACAGATTGGAGCATCTGGCAGACTGATTGTTGAACCTTCTAGCAGCCTAAGGGATTGTAGTAACGCTAGTTGAATGAAAAAGATGCGGGCAACAGTAAGTGAGGCTTTGAAGCTTATCAAACGTGTAATCAAATTTGCTACAACAGTAATTGAGACCTTACTTGGAACTGCAGACCACTGTTATGTCAGTGAATGCTTTATCTTAATCATACGTTGGTGCCCCTCAGTAATTTGTACTTGTGCAATATTCTATGTTGAAGTTTGCATTATGAACCAGGTTATACGTGTTTATAGTTTTAATTGTTTCCTGATAAATGCTACAGTTAACATTTCTGGTGTAACTTTATTTCTGACAAACATTATTCTGTTCTATTAACTCAGGAAATCTCAATTCTCATGAAGCTACAGACCGATTAGCAATAATGCTACAGGCCATGTCTTTGAAATAATTTAGCCTTTGAAAATCGTTTTTAGAAGTAACTGCTTTATTTCCATTTAGTGATCAGAGAGAACTGAACTGAATTATTATAATTTTTCAGCCACTTTCCTCTTAAATCTTTGGTTATATTCAGAAACATAGCACATTTAAGCACAACTATTGCATAGGATTGTTTTTCATTTTCAATCTTCTGAATAAATCCTTATTAAGCTGTATATAATATTGATTAGCATATAATGTGAAAGTTAAAGTACATAACTTTTTGTAATCAGAGGAAAGCTGTGCTATTAATTTTTTTCCACTAATCTTTTGAAACTTTTCATATCTTCCAAGTGTGATGTAAGAGAAAACACTTGCTTTTTTCAAAAGCAAAGCACATAAAGAATTAATAGGACATGAAAAGGTGGCTGATATTCAGGTTTGCTGTGGTGTAATATAGATTTAAAATGTGCTTTGTTGAATAAATGAAAAACAAATTCAGTTTGCCTTGTGTGTTACCATAATGCAGACGTAAACTGTAAATAAAGATACAGTATAGCTTCAAAAGGTACATTATGGCCCACACCACCTGACTTTTGAGGCGTCATATGTGACTGGGGTGGGGGGAGGGGGGAATGGCTGCACCTCAAAGATATGTTGTTACAGAAATCCCCATATAAAGATTGCATGGCATTTGTTCAGGAAGGACAACTTCTAATGAGCAATTACCCTGAATGTGGAACTATCCAGTAATTGCAGACTTTGGATGGTTTCGATTGTCTTACAGGAGTAGGTGCCCAGGGAAATTTAGAAGAATTAAAACCACTTATAACTCCTGGTGACTAGTAAAGTGAAGTTCTCCTGTTTATGTCATTTGCAAATTTGTTTTCCCACAGAAATGTCGTTGTACACATGATAATTCATTGTGACCCCAAAGAGGCCAAATCACCTATCTGTGATTTCCATGGTATATTTTCTCCTTTAGGAACTGTGTCTTGTGCATGCATCATCTGTTGCTGTGATTTACAGGATACAGTAACTCCTGACCAGTATTTTAGAGTATAGTAAGAAGTCTCACAACACCAAGTTAAAGCCCAACAGGTTTATTTGGAATCACGAGCTTTCAGAGTGCTGCTCCTTCATCAGGTGACTTACCTGACCTATAGTTCCCTGTTTTCTCTCTCTCTCTCCTGTTTTGAATAATGGGTTTAAATTCTGCAGGAACCATTCCAGAGTCCAAAGAATTTTAAACCAAAGGTTTAAAATCTGCAGGAACCATTCCAGAGTCCAAAGAATTTTGGAAAATAACCATCAATGGATCTACTATTTCCAGGGCCACTTCCTTAAGTACTGTGGGATGAAGATTATCAGTGTCTAGAGATTAGGCCACCAGAGGACCTGGGGGTCTTTGTGCACGAATTGCAAAAACTCAGTCTGCAGGTGATCAGGAAGGCAAATGGAATGTTGGCCTTTATCGTGAGGGGGATAGAGTATAAAAGCAGGGAGGTCTTGCTGCAACAGTACAAGGCACTGGTGAGGCTGCAACTGGAGTACTGTGTGCAGTTTTGGTCCCCTTATTTGCAAAAGGATATATTGGCCTTGGAGGGAGTACAGAGGAGGTTCACCAAGCTCATACCAGAGATGAGGGGGTTAGCTTATGAGGAGAGATTGAATAGACTGGGCCTGTACTCGCTGGAGTTTAGAAGGCTGAGGGGGGATCTTATAGAGACTTACAAGATGATGAAGAGGCTAGATAGGATAGAGGTAGAGAGATTCTTTCCACTTAGGAAACCAGAACTAGAGGGCACAGCCTCAAAATAAGGCGGCGGGGGGGGGGCGCAGTTTAAAACAGAGTTGAGGAGGAACTTCTTCACTCAGAGGGTGGTGAATCTCTGGAATTCTCTGCCCATTGAAGTGGTGGAGGCTACTTCGTTGAATATGTTTAAGTCATGGGTAGATAGAGTTCTGATAGATGAGGGAATTAAGGGTTATGGGGAGCAGGCGGGAAAGGGGAACTGATCCACTTCAGATCAGCCATGATCTTATTGAATGGTGGGGCAGGCTTGAAGGGCTAGATGGCCTACTCCTGCTCCTATTTCTTATGTTCAATCCCATCAATTTCCCCAAAACCATTTCTCTACTAATGCTGATTTCCTTCAGCTCCTCACTAAAACGTACTTTTCTCAGCACCTCTAGTACATTATTCTTTTGTGAAGACTGAAGCAAAATATGAATTTAACTCCCCAGCCATTCCTTTATTCTGTTATGATTTCTCCCATTTCTGACTGTAAGGGGCCTACATTCGTTTTTGTCAATGTTTTTCACTTTACCTATAGAAACTTTTACAGTCAGTTTTTATGTTCCCTGCTAGCTTACTTTCATTTTTCCCTTCTTAATCAATCCTTTCATCCTCCTTTGCTGAATTTTAAACTGCTCCCAATTTTCAGGACTATTGCTTTTTCTTGTCAATTTATATGCTTCTTCCTGGAATCTGATAGCATCTCTAATTTCCCTTATAAGCCATGGTTTGGCCACAATTCCCTTACCACTCTTGCACCAAACAGGAATAAACAATTTCTGGAGTTCACCTATATGTTCTTTAAGTGCCTACCATTGCTTGTCCGCTATCTTTCCTTTCAGTAATGTTTCCCAATCCATCATGGCCAATTCATGCCTCATTCCATCATAGTTACCTTTTATTAAGATTCAGAACCCTTGTCTCAGAATCAACTACATCACTATCCACCTTGACACACAATTCTACCATATTATGATCATTCGTCCCCTAGGGTTCTCTCACAACTACTCTTTTTTCAATGCACAACACCTAGTCCAAGATGGCCTGTACCCTTGTTGATCCTTCAACGTATTGCTCCAGAAAACTACCCCACGTGAACTCCAGAAATTCCTCCTCTATTGTACTGTGACTAATTTGATTCTCCCAATCTATATGCAGATTAAAATCGCCCATAATTATAGATGTTCCTTTAACACATGCATCTCTGATTTCCTGTCTAATGCTTTTCTGAACATTACCACTACAGTTTGATGGTCTGTATACCACCCCCACCAATGTTTGCTGTCCCTTGTTGTTTCTTAACTCAACCCATACAGATTCCACATCAGCTATGCTAACATCTTTCCTCAATATCGTATCAGTATCTTTAATCAACAGTGTAACTCCACCACCTTTTCCTTTATGTCTGTCCTTCCTGAACATGGAATTGCCTTCAATGTTTAGTTCCCATCCTTGCTTACCTCAAAGCCATGTCTCAGTAATGCCAACTATACCTTTACATCTATTTGTGCAACTAATCCACCCATTTTGTTTCAAATGGTCTGAGTATTCAGGCACAAGACATGAGCCCTTTTAACATTTTTTTCCCATCCCTACTACTTTTTTTACTTGGTCTCTATCTAACTCTGACCCTTGATTTTTCTTATTCTCCTTATTGTCTTTTCCTCTTGTTCTTAATTTCCCCCTGCTCTGAATCCTTGCAAAAGTTCCAGTCTCCCTGTATGTTAGTTTAAACCCTACCCAATCACTTTAGCAAGTGCCTCCCTTCCCCAAGGACATCTGCCCAGGTGTAAACCGTCCAGTTTGTACAGGTCCCACCTCCCTGGTCCCAATGCCCTAGGAATCTGAAAGCCTCCCCCTCACCATATTTTCAGCCATGTATTAATCTTATATATCCTGCTGTTTTTACTCTGACTAGCACGTGGCACAAGCAGTAATCCTGAGATCACTACCTTTTGAGGACCTACTTTTCAGCTTGCTTCCTAGCTCCCTCTATTCTGCTTTTAGGACCTCATCGCATTTTTTTTAACTATGTCGTTTGTACCAACATGTATTTTCCCCCCCAACTTCAGATTGTCTTGCAGCTGCTCCGAGACATCTTTGACCCTCACATCAGGGAAGCAACATACCATCCTGAAGTCTCGTTTGCGGCCACAAAAACACCCATCTATTCCCCTCCAACCATAGTGTAATGGATTTGGCTGTTGCTGTTTTCCCCTGAAAGGCCATTCCCCTCAACAGTGTCCAAAAGCGTGTATCTGTCTCACAGGGAAATAGCCACAGGAGATTCCTGTGGAGACTTGCTCTCTTGCTGTGCCTGGTGGTCACCCATTCCCTTCCTGCCTGTGGAGTCTGAGCCTGCGGTGTGACCACCTCTCTGCCTTGCGGATGCTCCACAGTGTCCCCAGCTGCCGCTCCAGCTCCGAAACACAGGCTTCCAGGAACTGCATTTGGAGACACTTCCTGCACACCACGGATTAAAGGATGATACACAATGGAAGAAAAGTGGCACTACTCAATGGAAAATGTATCCTGTGATGTTCCATGTGGATCTTTTCTCAGATCACTGCTGTTCACAATATGTAACAGAGTGTTTGCTGCATTATTAAACAAACAAGTAGAAAGGGGAGAGCAAACTGGACAATTATATAAGTGAGTGAAACACAGCACATGGATTTGAGGATTAAGAAATGATAATATATATTGGAAAAGTATTAATGGTCTTGCTCTGAATTTCTATTGGTGAAGAGGGTGCTGAATGGTTCTATGCCTAAGGGAAGTAAGTTATGTAGAATGAATCAAGTGACAAAAATAAATTTTGCTGGTGGAAAGAGGAGACTGGAAGCAAATTATAGTGGCCACTAAAACAGCAGAAGCAAAGAAGAGGGAAGTGATGATCCTTTTTTAAAATCTAGCAGTAGAAGATACAAGTATAAAATTCAGGCAATTTGAAATTAGAAAAGTCTTTTGCTTGCAGAATAATAGACATATAAAGTATACAGGTAAATGATTCACCATCAGTTGATACCTTCAAAGTGGACCGGTTAAGTTTCTAGTGAGAAAACTTATTGACAATTGTAGAGTAAGCTGCACTGCCTGGGCTTTTTCAGGGGAAGTAGGTAAAGGAAGTATAGGTTCAATGGGTAGTGTGCAAGTGAAATCCATGAGATAGCCAATTATACGTTAACGTTGTATGACTCAAGCGAGTCTGAGGAACAATTTTTTGTTCCACACTTTAGACGCTAACACAATTATTTTTATGCTGCTGAGCTCATGGAATGATCTGCTCAAAATGAGCAGCCAATATTGAATACCATCAATAATCTGGAGGCAATCACTGACCATATAGACCAGTGAATGTAACATCAGTACTGGGCAAGTTGCTAGAGTCCGTTATTCAAGGGATTCATAACTCAGCATTTGGAAAGCAGTGGTATAATCAGACAAAGTCAGCATGAATTTACGGAAGGGAAATCACGCTTGACGAATCTATTGGAATTCTTTGGGGATGTAACTAGCAGAGTTGACCGAGAAGAGTTTTATAATATGTATAATTTTGTAACATATATAAATGATTTGGAGGAAAATGTAACTGAATTGATTAGTAAGTTTGCGGACGACACAAAGATAGGTGGATTTGCGGATAGCGATGAGGACCATCAGAGGATACAGCAGGATATAGATCGGGTTGGAGACTTGGGTGGAGAGATGGCAGATGGAGTTAAATCCGGACAAATGTGAGGTAATGCAATTTGGAAGGCCTAATACAGACAGGAAATATATGTAAATGGCAGAACCCTTAAAAGTATTGATAGGCAAAGGGATCTGGGAGTACAGGTACACAGGTCACTGAAAGTGGCAACGCAGATAGAGAAGATAGTCAAGAAGGCATATGGCTTGCTTGCCTTCATAGGCCGGGATATTGAGTTTAAAAATTGGCGAGTCATGTTGACGCTTTATAGAGCCTTAGTGAGGTCACACTTGGAATATAGTGTTCAATTCTGATTGCCACACTACCAGAAGGATGTGGAGGCTTTGGAGAGGTACAGAGGAGATTTACCAGGATGTTGCCAGTATGGAGGGCATTAGCTATGAGGAGAGATTGGAAAAGTTTAGTTTGTTCTCACTGGAGCAACGGAGGTTATGGGGAGACCTGATAGAAGTCTACAAGATTATGAGAGGCATGGACAGAGTGGATAGTCAGAAGCTTTTTCCCAGATTGGAAGAGTCAATTACTAGGAGGCATAGGTTTAAGGTGCGAGGGGCAAGGTTTAAAGGAGATGTACGAAGCAGATTTTTTACACAGAGTGGTAGGTGCCTGGAACTTGTTGCCAGGAGAGGTAGTGGAAGCGGATACGATAGTGACTTTTAAGGAGCGTCTTGACAAGTACATGAATGGGGTGGGATTAGAGAGATATTGTCACTGGAAGGGTAGGGGGTTTTAGTTAAGTTGAGCAGCATGGTCAGTGCATGCTCAGAGGACCGAAGGGCCTGTTCCTGTGCTGTAATTTTCTTTGTTCTTTGAGAACCAGTGGATATGGTTTATCTAGACTTTCAGAAAGCTTTTGACAAGGTCTCATGCAGACCTCTATGCAAAGTTAAAGAACATGAGATTACTGGCAATGTCTTGAGATGGATAGAAAGCTGGTTAGCAGATAGGAAGCAAAGAGTTGGCATAAATAGATCTTTTTCTGATAGACAGTCAGTTTCTAGTGGGGTTCTGCAGGGGTTTGTGCTCAGGCTCCAACTGTTCACGTTATATATTAATGATTTGGAAGAAGGAACTGAATGTATTACCTTCAAATTTGCAGATGATTCAAAGTTAGATGGGAAGATAAGCTGAGGAGGATGCAGAGATGCTTCAGCATGATTTGGACAGGCTGTGTGTGTGGGCATGGCAGATGTAGTATGTTGATAAATGTGATATTATCCACTTTGGTAGCAATAATAGCAAGATAGATTATTACTTGAATGGGTGAAAATTGAGAGAGGTGGATACTCAATGAGACCTTTGTGAACTCGTACATCAGTCACTGAAAGTAAGCGCGCAGGTACAGCAGGCAGTAAAGAAGGCAAATATGTTGGCTTCATAGCGAAAAGATTTGAGGATAGAGCTGTTTTACTGCAATTGTATAGCACGTTGGTGAGGCCACACCTGGAGTATTGTGTGTGGTTTTGGGCATCTCATCTGAGGAAGGATGCCCTTGCTATAGAGGGAATACAGCAAAGATTTACTAGGCTAATTCCTGGGATGGCAGGTCTGTCATATAAGCAGAAACTAAATTGGTTAGGATTATATTCACTGGAGTTTAGAAAAGTGAAAGGCAATCTCATAAGTACTTATAAAATTCTAACAGGGTAGATTCAGAAAGAATGCTGCCAATGGTAGGGGTGTCCAGAACCAGGGGTCGTAGTTTGAGGATAAGGGGTAAACCTTTTTGAACTGAGGTGAGGAGAAATTTCTTAACCCAGAGGGTGGTGAATATGTGGAATTCAGTCCCACAGAAAGTAGTTGAGGTGAAAACGTCTGATTTCAAGACAAAATTAGATATAGCTCTTGGGGCTGAAATGATCAAGGGATATAGGGGAAAGGTGGGAACAGGATATTGAATTTGGTGATCAGTCATGATCAAAATGAACAATGGAGCAGGCTTAAAGAACTGAATCATCATGTTTCTATGTAGGCAATTTGTCCATAAACTTTAATCTTTCCTACATGTCTCAAGTAAGGAACTTTGAATGCCTTTTGAAAATTCAGAATGCTATGTTTACTTTATCAAACATATGCATCAGCTTGGTAACATTCTCAAAAAACTCTAGCAAGTTTTGCAAGGAATGGCTTACTCGGCAACTGTACTGGCATCTCTCTTCTGATGCCTATTATGTATGTTGCACTTATGAGGATAAAAGAAAGTGGAGTTACAGCACATTTCAACAAGCTAGGGGATTTTCACACTAACTTCATTGCAGTGTTAATGTAAGCCTACTTGTGACACTAATATACAAACTTACCCTTAAAAAGTTGTTCACTGTATAATGGCTCGCATTAGACTGATTAAGAGCCGGCCAGTGATGCCACAAACTAAACATGTGACTAGACTCTTAAAGTGGCAGCACAACAACCTATATATATATCCAAATGTAACACATCCTGACAAGTTGGTGTGTAGCTACAACTGATCTCTGCATCGTTTCCACACTATCTTATTTTCAGTTTGTACTAATATACATGCAGGAACCCATTGGAGTAACAGTGTGGCAAAGTTCTTGTTGAAACAGGTATCTTTTGAAATTGGAATCATAGAATCCCTACAGTGCAGAAGGATGTCATCTGGCTCATCGAATCTGCACTGTCTCTGTGAAAGAGCATACCACCCAGGCCCACCTCTCTGCCCTTTCCTCATAACCCTGTGCACTTATCATAGCAAATCCACTCAATCTACATATTCCTGGAAACTAAGGAGTATGGCTTCGGACTGTGGGAGGAAATCGGAGCACCCGGGGGAAACCCATACAGACAATGGGAGAGACAGTCACCCAAGGTTGGAATCAAATCCAGGTCCCTGGTGCTATGAGGCAGCAGCGTTAACCATTGTGCTACCCTGCCGTGAATTGCCTTCTCAAGATTTACGACTACTGATTACATTCTACTATCTTGGACATCTCCTGCGATAGAAGAGCAAAGGTATTTCTCAGCTTCCTCTTTGGTAGTAGTAAAGCTGGGGAACTCTGAGTAATCAGATGTGCGCACTGGGATTCTCCATCCCGCCCACCACTGGGATTCTAGCGGGTGGGGGCCGGACCATATCAAGGTCCATTGAAGTTGGGCGGAAATCTCCTGTTTTCAGTGAGTGCAGCTGCAGAATCCCACCCGTGGTTTTGCAATATGTCGCCAAGAAACTATTTTGATTCCAATTTAATGAATGTTGATCCTTGGAGACATTCAATGCATGCTTTAAGGACTGAACAAATCTTTTGGCTTGTTGTGGGGAAGATCTATTAAAGCCTATAATTTAGAGAGGGCTATTACTTGCCGATTTGAGGGTGGCCCAGAGAAACAAGCTATTGGGACCCTGACTGGATGCAGAGTTAAAGCAGATTTTAATATTGTTGTAATGAGAGACATGAAAGAGCCACCCCTGCAGAGCAAGGCCCTTACTGAATTCTTGTAGTGTGACCATTACACCCTGTCCCATTGAAACATATCTTCCCGGAGATCACATACAATGCTCGGAGATTGTTACCATTACATATTCAGTGACATTACATAGCAGAATTCAGCTTTGGATAGGTCTAGAGTACACATTAATAATTCACAATTAGTTGTTAATGTACAGAGACGAGATCAACTAAATATCAACGTACATCCATTTTCAGTTTCCAGAC
The DNA here is from genome assembly GCF_965287045.1 of Carcharhinus amblyrhynchos. Classification (NCBI taxonomy): domain Eukaryota; kingdom Metazoa; phylum Chordata; class Chondrichthyes; order Carcharhiniformes; family Carcharhinidae; genus Carcharhinus; species Carcharhinus amblyrhynchos. The sequence goes on from NC_137338.1 coordinate 74,759,012, forward strand.
ACTTCTGCAACCCTCCCCAGCGCTCCAAGTTTTGAGAGAGTTCTGATTTTGTTCACACATACTTATTTTGCTTGTCTTGTTGCATATCCGTTTGTATTTTAAATCAGCCCAATGCAGAGTCTTTGTTTTATCATCTCCAATTTGTATCTTGGTCTGCAAGGGATCTTGGGTTTTGGCACGAAGATATGTATTATTAATTCTATCTCGCTATGTCTCTGAATTTCCTACCAGTCTCAGTGCTGATTTTATGTGTTGGATACCACTTTTTAGATAGTTTTTGATCTCTTGGACTGTGAATTGTGGTCCATTATCACTTACAAATTGTTCTGGTTTCCCAAATCTGGCAAAAATCGCACTGAGCCTTTCCGTGGTTTGTTCCACAGTTGTTGACTTAATTATGGCCACTTAGATTGTGCATCTATGACAACCATGAACGTGTGTCCTTTGTATGGACCTGCAAAGTCTATGGTGTTAATGTTGCCAAGACCACCTGCATGGATATAATGGGAACATTATGCTGCATTCCTTACCTGAGACGGACTAGCACAGTCCTACTTTTTCCTCAATCTGGGTATCAGGTCCAGGCTCCCAGAAGTAGCTCCTAGTAAGTTCTTTCATTAGAATTATACCTAGGTGACCTTTATATAATTGTTGCAATATTCTTTGATGCAAGTTTGGAGAAAGTGTTACCTCATCCCCCAAAACAGGTATCTGCGCTGTACTGTCAACTTGAGTTTTCTGGAAATATATGGCTTCCCATTATCTTCCCTTTTAACACCATTTCCAGTACCTTTCCCATCACAAGATCATTTATGGTCTGTTGGTAAACATGAAATGCAGTCATTGGGCGGTTATCTATCTGTGAAAAATAGAAAATATTACTAGGTGATACTTGACTAGTAGTCAAAGGCAAATGTGACAATGCTTTGGCTCTGGCATTGACATGGCTCTCTGACTGAACTTGATCTCGTAGGAATAGTATTAAAGCTGACAGCATTAAAGACCATTGTGGCAGCCTACTCGCTGCGAGCAAGGGAGTACTTACTGCTCCAACTCAATGCTTCACAGGCGAGTTGTAGTGGTAACCATGGGTTGAAATATACCAATACTTCTGACTTTTTAAGTGCTGCTTTGACTTGTAGGCTTCTTCGCATTCTGGTGTCTGTTGCCATGCTTGTTTGGTGTACAATAATTATGCACTGCTTTGAGCAGGTTGGCTTAATTCTAAACAAATTTTCCATTGTAGTTAATTAACCCTAGGAATGATCTTAACTGTGTTACATTTGTTGGTCGAGGAGCTTCCATGATGGCCTTCTTCCTCCTAGGTGCCTTACGTAAACCCTTGCTATTGATCACATCGCCTAACTATTGTATTGATGTTTGAAAGAAATCATAACTTATCTTTCCTAACACAAAGACTACACATCTGAAGACATTTCAATGTGGCATCTAAATTACGTAAGTGTTCTTGTTTGTTTGTACCAGTATTTAATATATCAGGGCAACATTGTAACCTCATCAGACTGTTCAATGGATCGTTGAAATAAAGCAGGTGGTGAAGTTATCCCAAAAGATAATCTCTTACAATGGTGTCAGCCTTTGTGTTATGATGGTGAACAGGTGTTGAGATACAGCTGTGACATTCATTTGCAGGTAGGCCTCAATAGGTTAATTTTGCTGAACTCGTCTCCTACTGCTAGACCAGCAAATAAGTCCTCAATCAATGGTATTGTGAGTATTGATTCACACGCCAGCTGGATTGTTTGTTGTTTTGAAATCTCCACAAATATGTATCGCCCTGTCATTATAGGCAAAATTAGGTTTGCCTAGTCACTAGTAGTGATGGATTCTAAGATTCCTGTATCACAAGTCTCATTCATTCAGATTCTACCTTTGGATGTATGGCATTGGGTGCTGCTCTAGCCATGAGGTTGACTGTTTTGCTTGATCTCAAGTAGCAGCTGAACTCCTTTCAAGGAACCAAATGTGTCATCAAATACACCACCAAAGTTTTCAAAGATGCTTTGTAAATCTGTTTGAGAATTGACTAATCTTTTCACAGTATTCCAATTCAACTTTATCTTCTATAGCCAAGGATGACCAAAAAGCTGGAAAACTTGCTCAGACAACGTGGAGTGGCACCTTTGCAGTTTGTCAATATAACTCTAACTGTGATGTTTTTTAATTCATTCATGGGACATCAGCGTCGCTGGCTGACCAGCATTTATTGCCCATTTCTAGTTGCCCAAGGGCAGTTGAGAATTAACAACATTGCTGTGGCTCTGGAGTCGCATGTAGGCCAGACCAGGTAAGAATGGCAGATTTCCTTCCCTAAAGAACATTGGTGAACGAGATGGGTTTTTCTGACAATTGACAATGGTTTCGTGGTCGTCAGTAATTTCAGATAATTTCTACTGAATTAAAATTCCACCATCTGCCGTGGTGGGATTCAAACTAAAGTCCCCAGAACATTAGCTGAGTTTCTGGATTAATAGTCTAGCAATAATATCACTAGGCCATTGCCTCCCCTATCAGAAGCACTGTTTCCTCAGTGTAGGTCCTCAAAATGATATCTGCTGCTTTAGTGGTAGTTGATTCAATTTTTCTCAATAGGTGGTCTTGGGAGTTAGGGAGTCAGCAGCCCCCGTATTGATCTCCATTCTTTTGGCTGTCCATTTAATTTTGGAACTACCCAGATCCGATGTGATTCTCCTTGAATTGAAGTTACTTTCAAGTTTAATTCCTCATCAGAATCATGGGCTCTGCCTTCATTGTACAGATGATCTTTTTCTTCATGTCGTAAACTCTTTTGGTGGAGTTCATTTTGTTTTTCCTTTTAGTTGTATTCTGATTTTTTTTCACTTGAACATTCTTTCCGGAAGAACCTGATTTCCTTCAGCAAGTTTGTGCTATGTGACCAATTTTTTCATAGTTTATGTAGTGGCTATCTCTGCGCCAGAAATCAACCTGTGAATGGCTCGCTTTGCACAGCAATGACATACCTGTTGCTCTAGGTGGCACCCATGTTATAGATCCTCATGCTTGCTCCAAGCTGAGAAGCCTCCTTAGCAGCAAACTCCATTCAGTAAACAATCCTTGCCGTATAGCCTCTTTCCACAGCCCACAAACCAAACAGTCTCCAATTGTATCATCCAGAGAGTCAGCAAATTCATAATGTTCCACAAGGTGCTTTAGGATTACCCCAACTTGAGCTGTCTTCTCTCATTCTAACTGATTTTGTTTATGGAACCTAAAATATTCTACTATCATTGAGTTTGGGTGAATGATGGTCTTCCAATATCTTAGTTAATTCTTGGTGTGCTTTGCTACTGAGTTTCTCAGACTGAACCAGACTTTAGAGTAAATTGAAAGTTTTACTGCCAATGGTACTAAGAAAAGCAGGGACTACAATATCCTTTGAAATCTTATTTGCCAGTAAATAATAAAATCGTTCTGCATTGAACTTCCAGTTCTCAGAATCTTCCTCAAATGAGCCAATGGCAGCAAACTTTCCTGCCATTTTTACTGGGTTACCGGGATATGTGCAGTAACTTTTTCCAGGTTTTCTTTGATAACAACGGTCTTGTTTTACTTTTTCAATGTGAGTCGATGTAACAGCTAGCTGTAGATTTCAGTGTAATGCAAGGGAGATCTAATTTTCACTCCACTTCTGTACCTTACTTAAAGTGCACATATGGCAAGCTCTGCATCCTGAACTCCTTAGATTGCCCTGATTTTACTACTTGGTAGGGATCCATCTTTCTGCCCCACTATCATACTGGTCTGATAAGTGCAATCACTGAACTGCTGCTGATTCTGCTCCGATCATCAGAAACATGGAAAGGAGATCGACCCTTGAATGAGTAAGTGCAGCTCTGCTTTTTCTTCTTTTTGTAGAAGAGAATTTTTAATCTGCTCCTCATCACCACTTTTCTTTTTATTCTGTTGTATGTGTTGCACTTGTGAAGATGAAAGAGAGTGGAATTACAGCATGGATTTGTTGCTGTCAGCAGGCAGGTTTATTGAAAAGTTCACTGTACTAAGGCTTGTGCTAGACTGCCTGAAAGCCCACAGAGCAGCTGATGACATCACAAGCTAAACATGTGACTAGACTCTTAAACTGGCAGCGCAAAAACATTAATATCCACCCAAATATGTAACAATGCCTGTTCTTTTTAAATGTTACTTTTAAGATTCTGTATAGTGTTTCTTTTTTACTGTGGATGTTTGATGAGTTGGCCATAATTATCAGGTTTATGCATCATTCCTTTTTTGAACATTGAACTGCAATTGCTTTCTTCCGGTCTTGTGCTACACCAGGATTTATGGAACACTGGAAAATGACAGTCAAATCAGTATTTACATATTTGTCCTGAAAAGTATTTTTGTTTAAATGTTAGTCTGTAAATTTCCTGATGTTTGCCTTCAAGGAATTCTTGAATCAGGATCTTTGCTTACCTTGCAGACAGATGAGTTTAAACTGTGAATACATGACACCTTGGGTGTTTTATTATCAATCAATACATACCACGTGTCCACTTCATCTGAGTGGGCTCTGATGCTGAATGCTTCAATTCCAGGCATTTCTGCTCTTGGAAGTGACTCTTTGGGTATATTGTCCTGCCATTTGGTACCCATAGAGTTTCGAGTGCATCTCATGCGGAATCTGTCCAACTGCTTAATATGTCTGGAGTAGGTAGTCTGGATTCTCAAACATGTAAGGAAGATAGATATTACTGTACCTTTGTACACGCCACGTTTTGTTGTAATTTTGACACCTAATTTTTCTCTAGCGTAAATGGACAAATTCTGAGCTTGCTCTGGCAACGCTCTCTTTTACCTTGCTGTCAACTGAGACAATTCTAGCAATTGAGCTGCTTTTGAAAAATAGCCCACGATCCTTTGAAGGCCATCTTACAATCTGATACGAGGGCACAGACATTGGTAAGCAGTAATTCCTGTATCACCATCTCTTAGTTGAGAATTTCAGTTGTCTTGGGTTGAAGAGAGTGCCATCTGTTCTGAATTGGATGTTTCCATCAAATGGTCCTGAAAGCATGGCAGCAAAGAATATACTGAATAACACAAGATCCACAAGACAACCCTACGCACTTGTTACATTAAAGCTGGGGGGTGGTGAGAGTATTCACCACAGGCAGCAACTCTTGACCTCATTCCATGGTAAAACTGCTGAATCAGATTTGTACCTCTATCAGGGTATCCAAGTTTAGCTAAGACATTCCACAAGTCATCTCTGCTTACAGTTTTAAAGGACTATTATGTTAGTAATATAAGGTTAAATTCACTTTACAATAGTTAATTCTCAGAGTTGCAGCAATCTTTAGACTATTTTAAGCATGTTTTTCAACCTCATGTTTGGAAATAATCCCATAGTCTAAACAAAATAGAGAGAAATTCAATAGCCATCATATAGCACTTTTGTCTTGAGGCAATGGGAAGTCGTTGTTCCTTTCTGGAAAACCAACTTCAGTTTTTGTCTTTTCAACTGTGCTCAAATAAAACATTAATGCCCTACACCTGCATATAATTAAATGCAATTGATATACAATTAAGTCATTTAGAATATTCTAGATTAACTGTGGATTATAATTAAACTCTATGAAAGCTCAAGGAATAGAGTCTCATATTTCAGTTTGGCACTTTGCAGTCTTCAGGACTCAACATTGAATTCAATAAATTCAAGTCATAACTACCAATCCCTTTTTTTCTGAATGGCAGCTGTTGGGACTTATTCTGTTTTTGGCCACTTATACCCTCCGGCAAGTCATTTTTTAATTCCTGATTTATCTCCTTTTGCTTTGCACCATGATCTTTGTTATCTAATCTTTCCTGCCTTCCATCTTAGACTGTGACTTTTGTTCTTTCCTTTCCTCTCCTCTTTACCTTTATCTGCACTTTCTTTTAAAACCTATCACATACCTACATTTTTTCATGTCTGATGAAAACTCATAAAATCCCTACATTTCAGAAGGAAGCCATTCGGCCCATCGAGCCTGCACCAAAGACAATCCCACTTAAGCCTTATCCCCCAATCACACACATTTACCCAGCTAATCCCCCTGACACAAAGGTCAATTTAACATAGCCAATCAACCTAACCTACGTATCTTTGGACTATGGGAGGAAAATAGAACACCCCAAGGAAACTCATGCAGACATGGGGAGAATGTGCAAACGCCACACAGTCACCCATGGCCGGAATTGAGCCCATGTTCCAGTGCTGTGAGGCAACAGTGCTAACCACTCTGCCACTGTGCTGCTCATAGAATAGTTAAGCCTAGCAATTATTGAAAAAAATATAGAAAATTTTATGATCATTGATGATTTTGTACAGGTTAAAAAATACTGACCAACTTATTTAGTACTAAAATGATTCACACAATCCTAAAAAGGTAAGAGTGCAATACAATTGGTAACTAACAATGGGCTGATTGAAGGAATCCTTTGCTTTTTGAGGTGATCCTGTAATCTCTTGAAAATGTAGTCTCTGGAACGTTCTTTGCAAAATGATCAGAACTGCCACTACCAAGATCATTCTTGATTGTAAAGGTACTTCCCCTTTTGAAATCTCAAGCAATTTCCTTTGAAGAAGATAATGCAACTGGAATCTTAATGGGTTAGTTTGCAATGAGATGAAGAGAATGTCCAATGTTATAATGCTAGTGGCTAAACAAACAGGACTGCACACCTGTGATGTATTGGTGGACATCAATGATCATTAATTATATGTTTTAAAGTATTTAACAAGCAGGAGCAGTTGATGCAGCATTAGCAAAATGCACTTTGATTTAGTGGCTGTGACAAAATCTTAATTGTCATTTTGAGTTACTTAGATCTCAGTCTGCAGAGGAGATTCCCATAGCTGGAAAGATGAAGTTAGTGAGAAATTAGAACTGTTCTTTCAGAATCTAGATTTGAATTTGTAATGAGAAGTGAAGCAACTAAAAGTAAATCGGAAGGCAGCCCAGGCTGTTATTTCATCTTGGATTTATACAAGCATCAGATTAGAAATAAAATTATGAACATTTCAAACAAATGAAGTTCAAACTGGCTATGATTATAGAAAGGATCTATCTATAAACTGCAAAGATCTAGAGCGTTTAAAGATCTATATTTTGATATTCCAAAAAGAACAGGATATGTATTGTGTGTATCTTTCTTATCTGTGCCCCTTTTATAGTTTCTCCAGTTGGAGCTACAAAGTAGTGTTAAATCATTTCTGAATGTAAAGGCATTTGGTATGAAGGCCTGGCTTCCTTCTGTGATTGGCCAGTGCCCTGATGTGAACACTTGATTTTATTTTCCATGGATTCTCCCAATAGAAGAGATGGCATATGTTGTGTGCAGCTGCCAGTAACTGTGCATTACAGCTTTGGCAAACTCTTCTCTATGTATCAGTTCAATCAATGTGAATAACCAGATCATCACCATTACCAATATTCTTTAATACTGAGGCAATATGTTGACAGTAGTCTGCCATTCAGCAGCTGAGTCTTATCTTCTGGCTTCACCAGCTTCTCATGCTTTATAGCCCCTGTACTAATTTTACCTCATCACTTTGAAATAGGTAAGGGCTTGGAACATGAACAGTACTGTCTTACTAAATGTTGTATTCTCCCTGCAACAAAAACACAAATATTCATAGGCGGATTGTAAATTATATTGCAAGTCTGATAAACAAATCTTCTGGTTTCATTCATGATGCAATATTATATTCACCAATTTGCCAGTTCTTTGCTTATGTTTTGGATTCCTATTCCATACCTGGCTTGGATTCTCTCAATCCACTTGCCCCAGTATCCCACATCCCAGCTTTTAGGAGAGCCCCAGCTCGTGGCTTTTCCACCACGCTGCTCGGCTTGTATTACGTTCTGGCTCCTCTGAAATGCTCCGCTCTTTCAGAGCTTGTAAAGCGCAAATGGTGGCTCCTTGCATTGACCTGATTCTGAGCTAAAAGTTATCTTTGCCCCAGTCTGGTGACTCTCTCAATTAGATATTGCAAAATGAATCTAATTTACTCTTTCAGCATTTTTGCCTTTAACGAGCTTGTTGAAAGTATTTGATTGTACTTTTATAGATTTAAAAATTCTTTCCTGGGTTTGGGCATCAGTGGCTAGGCTGGCAATTATTGCCCGTCCCTAATTGCCCATAAGAAGATGGTGGTGAGCCACCTTCTTGAACTGCTGCAGTTAAATGGAGGTACACCCACAATTCTGCTGGGAAGGGATTTCTGTGATTTTGATCCCATGACAAAGAAGGAATGGCAATGCAATTCCAAGTGAAAATGGTGTTTTGTTAGGAGGGGAACTTGAAAGTGATTTTGTTCTCATGCATCTGCAGCCCTTGTCTTTCAATGTGGTAGATGTCGCAGATTGGAAGGTTCTGTTGAAGGAGCATTGGTGAATTGCTGCAGTGTGTCCTATAGAGGTCATAGAATCCCTACTGTGCAGAAGGAGGTCATTATTATATATATTAAATATTGTATGTAAAACACATTGCTACCACTGTGTGTCAGTGGTGGAGCGGTGCCAGTCAAAGGGGTGGCTTTGTCCTGGATGGTGTTGAGTTTCTAGGGTGGTGTTGTAGCTGCAGTCATCCAGGCAAATAGATCACATTCCTGACCATGCCTTGTAGATAATGGACAGATTTTGTAGAGTCAGGAAGTGAGTTACCGCAGAAATTCTAGCCCTGACATTCTTTTGTAGAGGCAGTATTCATACAGCTGGTTGTACTCAATGTCTGGCCAATAGTATAACATAACCAATCCATTGCAAACATGAATAGAAAAAATTAGAGGGGACATTGCCTCTGACAGTGCAGCCCTCCCTCAGTACTTCACTGGAGGATCAATCTCAATCGAGTTGTGTACAAGTCCTGGATTGGAATCATGAGCTACAGTTGCAATTAGTTCTTCTGTGTGATCCCATATTGATGGTGAGGGCTATAGCAATGGTAATGCTATTGAATGTTAAGGGTGATGATAGGGTGGAGGTTGCAGGGAAGGGATGAATGGGCAGTCAACAGCAAGAGCAGAGCACCCCTTTTTTCTGATGCCAGGTCCCTCAATCAGGTACTCAGTGCCTTTGAAGGAGGAACCTGACAATCAACCCCACTTCGGTTTTCTTGTTGTGCTCCCTGCATGGTGAGACCCCACTTGCTGCTAGGTTAATACCAGCAGTGGAGGATAAGGTCCTTAGTGGGCATCAATTGCTCACTTAAGCATCTCAGCTGGCAGTGGGATGGGAAGGCCCTCATACCTGATTAAATGCCACCTGCCACCAAGCTTGCACCAGGGAAGGGCATTAAATTTTGCCTTGTGTCTCTTTGACCTTCACTTTCCAAATTCACAAAGGCGCTATACCTCTGTCTATATTTGATGTGAATAAATTACCACCTTCAGTATTTAAAGGATAAACTAGGCTTGTACTCGTTAGAGTTTAGAAGAATGAGGGGAGATCTCATTGAGACGTATAAGATGATGAATGGGATGGATAGGATAGAGGTGGAGAGACTCTTCCCGCTCAGAAAGGACAGTAGGACTAGGGGGCACAGCCTCAAGATAAAGGGGGGGCGGTTTAGAACGGAGTTGAGGAAGAATTTCTTCACTCAAAGGGTGGTGAATCTCTGGAATTCTCTGCCCGTTGAAGTGGTGGAGGCTGCCTCGCTAAATATTTTTAAGACACGGGTTGATGGGTTTTTGATAAGAGAGGGGGTTAAGGGTTATGGGGAGAGGGCGGGAAAGTGGAACTGAGCAGCGACAGATCAGCCATGATCTTATTGAATGGCGGGGCAGGCTCGAGGGGCCAGATGGCCTACTCCTGCTCCTATTTCTTATGTTCTTATGTTCTAAAGCAGTTTAAAGTAAATTAAGAAAGCCTTTTCCATATTTTCTATTAATTCAAAAGGTAAGTCTCGTCAGCTTGTCAGACATAAGAATTAGGAGCAGGAGTAAACCATTTGGCCCTTTGAGCCTGCTCAGCCATTCAACAAGATCATAGCTGATCTTTTTGTGGACTCAGCTCCACTTACCTGCCCACTGACCCTAACCTTAGTTCCTTCACTGTTCAAAAATTTATCTATCCTTGCCTTAAAAACATTCAATGAGGTAGCCTCAGCTGCTTTAATGGGCAGGAAATTCCAGAGATTCACAAGCCTTTGTGTGAAGAAGTTCCTCCTCAACTCGATCCTAAATCTGCTTCCCGTTATTTTGATGTCATGTCCCCTAGTTCTAGTTTCACATGCCAGTGGAAATAATTTTGTTGCTTCTATCTTATCTGTTCCATTCATAATCGTATATGTTTCTATACGATCTCCCCTCATTCTTCTGAATTCTAATGAGTATAGCTCCAGTATACTCAGTTTCTCCTCAGTATTCTAGGTGTGGTCTCACCAGCACCTTTATACAGCTGCAAAATAACCTCATTATTTTTAAACTCCATCCCTCTAGCAATGAAGGACAAAATTTCATAGAACATATGTTCTATGTTCTTCATTACCTGCTGCACCTGCAAATCAACCTTGTGATTCATGCACAAGAATACCCAGGTCCCTCTGCACAGCAGCATGCTGCAATTGTTTTACCATTTACATTTATTTACTCAGTTCTGGTCACCTCATTGCAGAAAGGATGTGGAAGCTATTGAAAGGGTGCAGAGGAGATTTACAAGGATGTTGCCTGGATTGGGTGGCATGCCTTATGAGGATAGGTTGAGGGAACTCGGTCTTTTCTCCTTAGAGAGACGAAGGATGAGAGATGACCTGATAGAAGTGTATAAGATGTTGAGAGGTATCGGTTGGGTGGATTCTCAGAGGCTTTTTCCAAGGGCTGGAATGGTTGCTATGAGAGGACACAGTTTTAAGGTGCTGGGGAGTAGGTACAGAGAAGATATCAGGGGTAAGTTTTTCACTCAGAGGATGGTGGGTGAGTGGAATCGGCTGCCGTCGGTGGTGGTGGAGGTAAATTCGATGGGGTCTTTCAAGAGACTTCTGGATGAGTACATGAGACTTAATAGAATTGAGGGTTATAGGTAAGCCTAGTAGGTGTGGATATCATCGGCGCAACTTGTGGGCTGAAGGGCCTGTTTGTGCTGTAGTTTTTCTATGTTCTATTTATCAACATTGTACTCCATCTGCCAGACCCTTGCCCACTCACTTAGACTAGCTATATCCCTTTGCAGACTTTCAGTACCATTATCCACTGCGAATGTAATATTTTCAAAGAATCCCACCAGATTAGTCAAACTTGACCTGCCCTTCATGAATCCATGCTGCATCTTTCCAATGGTAAGGTCCTGCCCAGATGTCAACTTGGAAGAAATGATCCTGCCTCACTTTGAACCACTCCACCAGTTCAATGTCTCTTTTGTCAAGTGACAAAAATACAAGCTACAATATAAATACTGACAAATACCTTCCTCATGTATGGTAGCATTTAGTTGTGGTTCTGAACCAAAAGGCTGTGAATTCAAATGCCACCGTGGAAAATTTAAAATTGAATTCAGTAAAGCTGGTAATTTGTGGACTAGCATGTTGACTTATCAATGGCTGGGATGATTTTTTTTCATCCATGCCAATGGTAACGTTTATAAACAAGTGTGTGTATACAATATATATATATGTACACTATAGTATTTAGTTTCTTCTTGCACACATTACCTTGATATTGGTGCACATAACCAAACATGCAAACGTGGATGGAAAAAATTAGAGGGAATATTGACAATGCAGCCCTCCCTCAGTACTGCACTGAAGGATCAATCTTGATTTGAGTTCTGTGTGCAAGTCCTGGATTGGAACTATGAGCCACGGTTGCATTTAATTCTGTGTTTAGTTGGTCAGTTTGTATGAAGCCTGATCCTGAAGGCTTTATTTTGCAACAGTTGGGTCAACCTCATAAGCACACACTTAATATGCATCGAATGACCAGATACCATCTGTATTTCCTGGATGACATATCATTGCTGTGGCTGAGGTGAAAATAGAACCTTCGTCTTGGTAGGCATAATTAAATGTCAAATATATTTTGTTTCTGTTTTTTAGGGAGAGTTTGAACAAGTTATTGCTGTGATAGTTTAACACAAAATAGCATGTACTTCAATATTAAAGGCACAATAATAAGACATCATTAAAACAGCAGTAGGCCATTCTGCAACTCAGGACTGTTCCACTATTCAAACCTTACCTAATCAAAGCTTGTTGATTTTAGTCTTGAAAATTTAATTGGCTCACTAGCTTTAGAGGGATGGGTGGTGGGGAGGGAGGAAAGATATTTCCACTATCTTTGTGTGAGAAGTGCTTCAAGTTTTCAGTCCCAAATGGCTTAACTCTAATTTTGTGATTCATTATTCTCTCCGCCAGAGAAAAAAGGAGATAGAGCACTAGATTTTGCAAGTAAATTACAGAAGAATGCAAGAGCTCTTAAGCATTCACACAGGGTAGCTTCAATATCTCAATTTAGACTAGGATAGTAATCAAATAAAGGACAAAAAGGAAAATTAATTTCTGAAATGTGTACAAGAGAATTTTATTAAGTGTGTTTCCAGTTCAGTGAGAAAGTTGGTGGTCCTGGATCTATTTTTTTAGAAATGTGCAGGGGGTAACTGGAGCAAGTTGCACTGGGATTGTATTTGAGAAAGTGATGAAATCATCAGGCTTAAGCAATTTTGGAATAGAGCAAAGGTACAATTAAGTGTAAAATTACTTAACTGGGCTAACTTCAGTGAATTGGAAATGGATCTGGCTTGGGCGGATTGCAATCAAAAACTGGTAGACAAAACAGCAATTGAACAATTGGAAGCCTTCAAAGAGAAGATGGGCTGTGTACAGAGTAGATACATTTCCGTGGAGGGAAAAGAAATGGCATCCAAAGCTTAGAGCTTGTTGGATTACCTAAATATTTGAGATTAAAATGAAAGAACAAAAAGAGGTTTTTAATAATTTTAATGTTCGTACTACAATATGGTACCAAGCTGAATATAGAAATAATTTGAGAAATTTTGTTTAAAGGAACTGTATAAACGTGGGGTGTTTTTCTTGTATTCCATTGTTATTTCTATGTAATTCAGAATTTAAAAATGTAAAGTTAAAATGCATATTTTTAATTTATGTAATCACAGGTTATTTTGGTTCAAGTCAATCCAGGTGAGACGTTTACCATAAGAAGAGAGGATGGGCAGCTTCAGTGCATTACAGGTGAGCTACTGCCAATAAGTTGTCAATGTTTGATAGTCCAGTATGTGTCTGAAGCTTCTAATGGAGTGCAGCAACTAAGTCTTTCTCAAAATGAAGGAAGAACTTTGTGTAAATTGTTCAGAAAATGCACTGAATCGTTGTATTAAAATGGTTTGGAGTGTTCTGTGAAGCACTATTCCATTGGAATAAACTATCGCTTTGAGTTTTCTTAACAGCTCCTGCTATTCATAGTTGTCAATGTATACCAGTGTCTGCAAGATGTTTATTTGCTCAATGGTGAATTTTCTCTGCAGCTTGCCAAACTGACCTTTTTGGCCCTGCCTTTTAACACAGTATAGTCCAAAACCATGCAGACCAATGAACTTAATATAATACGGAATCAACACAGAGTGCCTTATAAATTTGGAGAAATATGGTTTGGCCAGTTCCCTACAAGGTTACGTTAGAAGAGCATTACAAGATTTGCTGGAAGTTGAGCAGATCTTCGTGATTATGACCCTCTCACAAACTGCTCAATTGACAAACCGGCCGGTGCTGTGTTTCTCTCTGGGGCAATAGCGCACGCAGATTTTCCCCACCCGATAGGAAAGCCGGCGCCGGGTTCAATTCGTTCAGTGCAACAAACGGGAACAGTCTCAGTCTCGGAGATCACGAGAACTGTTACAATTACAGATCAGAATTCTTTGTTTCCAAAAAGGTTGGATAGAATACCAGAAGCAGAACTTCACAAGTCAACTTTTCGCAGAGATTGAGCTCTCTTTTAGAAGATGCTTTATCTGATATCCTGTCCCTTCTGAGTTGCACAGGTGTGGATCAAATGCATAATAAAACAAATTAAGTATTTGGGTTTTGTGTCAGTCAATAATACCATTATTGTAAGGAACTCTTGAATAAAGTTGATCCTTTCAGTTCAGTTAATTTGAAGGTGATATACTGTCATGTGCAAGAAATATATTTGTACCTAGATTCAGGTTGAAAGTATGCAGATGGAAGAGTGACATCTTTAAGACTGGGCTATAGATATATATCTATAGATCAGGGCAATGAGGAATAAAAGATATACAAAAGAAGTGTCTGAACAAAGACAGGGTTTGAATGTAGAAGTGTCTGAATAAAGAAGTGAAAGCAATTTAAAGGCTAAGCAAGTTATATTTAAATAAAAAATTAAAGCGGTTTCAGTACTATTGTTAACCAGAAGTTAGAAGTACTGTTTCCTCTTCTAACTTTTTCTGGTTAACTATCACTGTAAGACCGTTGGATCCATCTAAAGTTTGCGATTTATATCATAGTTTTGGATGGTTCCCATTGCAGGACAACTACCCAGTTTGAACTTCCCAGGCATTTGCCATTAAATCCTTGCTTGGTGACTTCTGGTCAGAGGTCCCCTAGTACACCCTTTGGGTACGCAACCCCGCTCAGATGTGACATTTTGGAGCTCAGAAGTTATGGACCACGGTTTTTCCAGATTCTTTCCAGGAGATGTGAATATTAAAAATTGTGTAGGTGGCCTTAGAAAAAGGTTAGTCTAAATATCATGAAATGGAACAATGTTGGAATAATTCTTCCCATTAATCTCCACAAAGATATCTGTGGATTAAGTCCATTTCTTAATTTTTTCCAAAACACGTGACCGAAGCAAGGATTTAAGAAAGGTGGGTTTTTTTTAAATCATGATTTCTGCAGCTCTCTGTTTCAGTGGTTACTGAGCTCACAGCTTCAATGATTTCATTATTGTTGCCAGGTTGACTATGTTGAGTCCTTTTATTGCTACTTCAATAGCTTAAACGAGAGTTGTTTATGTTTACTCTGGGTTTAATTTTATGATCCTGCATTATCAGGAGAAAAGGTCCTGTGTTTTTGGACAGTTTTTTTTTCTTTCCAGTGACTTAAAGGTTTCAGTTTTGAGAGTTCTGAGACTGCAGTTTAGGTTTTTAGTTTTGGCAGGGACATCAGGCAAAAAGGAAGCTGAAGTCTCTGTCTTTGTTTTCCTTTTCTAATTGGAAATTCTGCTGATTATCTCAAGGCAACATTTTGCCTTCCTGAAGAAAAGTGCAGGCTTTCAAAACACTCAATTCTAGTCAAGTTAGATTTTAATCCAAGCTGTATTAAGTTTTATGAAAAGGCTTTTGTCTATGAAAGATTTTGGTTTGTTGGAATAGCTTTAATATTCAATTACAGGATGATACATTATTGTGGCTGTTTTCTTTCTGTTTTATTGTTTGTAATTGTTAAAAGGTATTGCTAATTTTCTTAGTATACATGTTGCCTATATTCTTAAATAAACTTTGTTTTAGATAAGCTCCCTACTGGGTCATTTGAATCATAGCTGAAGTGAGGCATTTCATACTTATCCTAGCCAAATTCAAGATACAAAACGTATGATTCAGGCAGGCTTCATAAAACACTTTGAACTTTCTAACCTGAACCATAACAATGTACAAAAATAAGCAATGAAATGTTCACAGGACTCCTGGGCCACATAACATATGAACTCAAATTGTCAATGAAATGAAGTAATTCAAGTGATGAACACTTACAAAAGCTTCATAAATACGAGATTATATTTGAGGATGGTGTCATGAGGCTATACTCCATTATTTTTGAAAATAATTTTCAACTTGCAACTGACTGGAAATTTTGCAGCTTGAACTGACATAGAGCAATCTACTCAAAAATGCATGGCCACATTTCAAGCTGAAGGTGAGCAACAAATCAGCCTCTGAGCAATTTGAAGTAAAAGACATCTCCTATAATCAGACGGCACCCAATAAAACTTGTTATTATTTACAGAAGAAACATCAAGTATTCAAAGTGTTGAATACTGAAACAATGGTTGCCAAAGACAGGCACACCCCAAACCTCTTGGAAACAAGCAGTGCATGAAATATTTCAAGGCAAGGCTGACCAGCTACTAGAGAGGGATTGCAAGTGCTACAAGCAGTGTCAAGAAAGTCTTTAGCAGAGGAAACAGGCTGACAACTGCTTTCTCTCCTCCTCTCTGTTTTGGAATTAACATGTTACCAGGTTCAAGAAGCAACTCTACCAGAAAGCCAGAGATCTCAATGATTTCATCATCTATAACTGACTGCAATAAACTACCTAACCCAAATCAGTGCAGCATTTAGAATCTACACCTCAAGGGTAAATGAGGGACACAATTGTATTTTTTCACCATTTTTCATTGGATTCTAACTCTCATTTCTGATACCATTGTACAGGTGGACCTAAATGAATAAACGATGGCTGAATACTTGACATTGTATTTCATTAATTTTGTAGAGTTTAGTGGTTAATAAATTTGCTTTTTCAAAGACTCAGTAAAACCTTGTTTGATTGGCTCCTTATTACACAACTTAAATAGTTAAATATATTCTGATTTGAAAAAGAAATAGCCTCATGAAAAATAAACTTAAACTTCTGTTGTGACCAACTGAGGAGGTTGAATAGAGGGATGCCAGTTTGCTCCTCCTCACCTGTTTGTAACAAAAGATATGAAATGTTATCCTGATATTCAAAAAAGCAGTGAGACATGTATCAGGAGATAACAATTTTGAGATAACTTTTGTTGTGTGAAGTATTTGAGCATACTTTTAGAATGTAATTGATGTTCTTCCAAAAACACAGAAGTTACCGAGTGGTTAGCACTGTTTGGAAAAAGCTGTTGGATGTGGGATCTCTTTGAAAAGGTTAACAGTAATAATTTCAGAAAGCTTTTAATCAATATACTACATTTTAGAGAAGGCTAAAGCTCATGGAATAAATAAGAAATTAATGACAAGCTGATTTGATTGCAGCTCAATTTGGCTGTAGGGTGCACTTTTTGAAGACTAAAAAACTGACCATGAATGTGGCATAACATGAAATTTGCAGTTTACATTTTACTTTAGATGTTTTTTAAGACAGATTTGCAACATTCATAAAGATTTAAGTCATTTAAGTCCATAGGCCAAGGGATGGTTAGGTAGATTTTAATGCATTGATATGGGAACAGAGTATGTGAACTCTATTCAGTTACACGTGGCATTGCACAGGAGTGCAGTATTCAGGTAAACTGGATTTTAGAGTGTGATGGAATTAATAGACCAAGTGGTAGAACTGGGAATTGAGAGGGGAAAGAAATGGAAAAAGGGATCATGAGAGTGGAGAGGGGGAAAAAAAATGCATAGGAGTAGTACTAAAATAAGCGGCTGTGGGTGGGGACTTACAAACTTTTAGGAAAGGATGAACTGTAAGTAACTAGGAGTTTGAATCAAGCTGTTTGTATTACTGTCTAATCACTGCACTTATTTGTTGCTGCTGCAGCTGTACTCATATTTTCAGTGCTGTGTGTGCCATTTTGGGGATACGTTAACTTGGTGCTGGGGCTGTGCTGGAAGAATGTAAAGTAGGGAGGTTGTGACATCATCCACTGGTTTGACTCCAGCACTGCCATGTTCAAGCTAAATGCTCCAGCTAATGCCCTCTCTTAACCTTGTACAGCCAAGCATGTGTTCAGTAACAAGATGGACTCTTCATCAGTGCTATTTAAAGGAATCATCAAGTACTTTAAGATAAGTTGTTGACTGATTTCTGTCACTTGTTGCTAAGTAAGTAGAAGTGTTTGTTTTGTACAGCTATTTAATTGATGAGGTCTCCAGGGCGTGGTATGGCTTATGATGTCTTGGTTCTCATTTCTAGGGTTCTGCTCAGTTACTCCCTGTCATGGATGTTGTAGTTTCTATTTTTGGTTTGCAGCATAATAGAGAGTTAGCAGAGACAATATAGAAGAGAATAAACTGTTTGAAGAGGGCGAGGACTTTGAATAGGAAACCAATCCACACCAGCTTTAAACAGCAATTCCAGGACCTGGACTGCAGAGGGACCTGGGGGTCCTTGTGCACGAATTGCAGAAACCCAGTCTACAGGTGCAGCAGGTGATCAAGAAGACGAATGGAATGTTGGCCTTTATAGTGAGGGGGATAGAATATAAAAGTATGGAGGTCTTGCTGCAACTGTACAGGGCACTGGTGAGGTTGCAGCTGGAGTACTGTGTGCAGTTTTGGTCATCGCACTTGCGGAAGGATATATTGGCCCTGGAAGGAGTGCAGAGAAGGTTCACTAGGCTGATACCAGAGATGAGGGGTTAGCCTATGAAGAGAGATTGAATAGACTGGGTCTGTACTCGTTGGAGTTAAGAAGGCTGAGGGGGGAATCTTAAAGAGACATATAAGATAATGAAGGGGATAGATAGGGTAGAGGTAGAGAGATTCTTCCCGCTTAGAAAGGATAGTAGGATTAGAGGACACAGCCTCAAAATAGGGTGGGGGGGGGTGCAGTTTAGATTGGTGTTGAGGAGGAACTTCTTCACTCAAATGGTGGTGAATCTCTGGAATTCTCTGCCCGTTGAAGTGGTGGAGGCTACCTCACTGAATATATTTAAGTCACGGGTAGATAGGTTTCTGATAGACAAGGGAATTAGGGGTTATGGGGAGAAAGCGGGAAAGTGCAACTGATCCACTTCAGACCAGCCATGATCTTATTGAATGGTGGGGCAGGCTCGAAGGGCTAGATGGCCTACTCCTGCTCCTATTTCTTATGTCCTTCTGGACTGTAGAATGGAACCGTGTGCATTTCAGGCCCTCACTGAAGTTTCCAGCTTTTGCAGGCTGACCTCCTGTCTCAGAACAGAGTGAGGATGGTGTTGTTAATAGACACAACCATAGCTAACAATGTCTTCACAAGGGATTAATCCCAGGCTGGAGCAGGTGACATCTCTGGTATCTCTTTGCTCTCCACTATTGTATAAGAAAGGTCACTGGCACTCTGTATGCAAACAGAGAAGAACATATTGCATTCTCTTTCCAGACAGAAGCAGGTGGAGCAAGCAGCAACCTCACCAGGATAGTAAGCTTGCCCAGGAGCAGGGTGCCATTTACCAAGCACACCTATATGGGCAATGCATGGAATATACCATAGTCCTTGCCTGCATGAACATCACCAGTCTGCTGTGGATGGAGTATCTTACTGTTCTTGCACTAAGGTCTCCAGTACTGTGATGGAGAACTTTGGAACATGCTGTCAGCTCTGTTGTGCCATTTGTCAGTGTTGTTCTTGCTCAGAAACTCTTCCCTAGATATTTCCAGCACCTGGTATTGCAGGCTAGTTTTAAGTGGTGCTTTGTGTCCTTTGCTCATTTGTGAAGCTATTCAGTGGCCTGCTTAACACTAGCTCCATGTAACAGTTGTGATGAGTAGGTAGCATGAAGTTTATGTGCTGCCTGCATAAATCAATGGAAACCGCTTAACTACAGATTGTGATGCATGTGCCTGCTTGCAGGCTTTATTACACTTTTGACCTAAAACTCATTTGAAAATAAGTACTGTGCATTCAGGAAGTAAAAATTGAGTAGTCACTTTGGACTGCTTAGCAGATACTTATTGCAGTGAGGCTCTGGGTAAGATCCTTCTCTGGTCAATGATGACTTCCACTTTTACAATAAACATCAAAAATCCAAATGAACAGCAGCTTTGACAGAGTCGAGTGGACTCAACGTCAGCTCTTTTCTCTCCTTACAGGTGCTGCCAGACCTGCTGAGATTTTCCAGCATTTTCTCTTGGATGCAGAAGAGGACCTTGGTCTCACTGAGTCTGCACCAAAACGTGAGAAATATCTGACCTGCTTTCCTAATCCCATTTTTGAGCGCTTGGCCTGTAGCCTTGAATGTTATGATGTGCCAAGTGTTCATCCAGGTACTTTAAGGGATGTGAGGCAACCTGCTTCCACTACTCTGCCAGGCAGCACATTTCAGGCCGTCAACCCGTCAACACCCTCTGGGTAAAATGTTTTTCTTCACATCCCCCCCAAACCTTCTGCCCCTCACCTTGAACTTGTGTCCCCTTGTGACTGACCCTTTAAGTAGGGGGAATAGCTGCTCTCCCATCCACCCTGTCCATGCCCCTCATAATCTTGTACACCTTGATCAGGTTGTTCTTCTATCTTCTCTGTTTCAACAAAAGCAACACAAATCCATCCAACCTCTCTTCATAACTTAAATGTTCCATCCTAGGCAATATCTTGGTGACTCTCCTCTGCGACACCTCCAATGTAAATCACACCCTTCCTATAATGTGGCGACCAGAACTGCATGCAGTACTGCAACTGTTGTCTCATCAAAGTTCTATATACCTCCACCATGACCTCTCTGCTTGTGTAATCTATGCCTCAATTGATGAAGGCAATTTTCGCCACCCCACTAACATTCCCTTCCACCTTCAGAGATCCATGGACTAATGCATCAAGATCCCTTTGTTCATCTTAGGATCATGCTATTCGTTGAATACTTCCTTGGCAAATTACTCCTTCCAAAGTGTATTACGTCACACTTTTCAAATTATCCTGTATCCCATGTGCATCTGCTTTTTTATAAGCCTCCCATGTGAGACATTATCAAAGGTTTGCTGAAATCCATTTGGACTACATCAACTGCATTACCCTCATCTACATACTTGGCCGCCACCTCAAAAATTTGTCAAATTTGTAGGCGTCCCTTTGAAGCCATGCTGATTATCCCAGCTCAAACCTTGCCTCTCCAAGTGGGGATAGATTCTTTCCTTCAAAGTCTTCCCCAATAGTTTCTCAATCACTGACATAAGACTCACTGGCTTGCAGTTCCCTGGGGTGTGAATATTCTTCAAACGTGACAAAGTTTTATTCAATAGAAGGTTTCACCTTCTATTAATGATGTCTAAGATTAGTTCCAAGTGCAAAGATGGTGCTGGTCTGTCAGGGAGGATATCTCCAGCTTCAGATTATAATGCTATTGTGCTACTGCTAATAGATACATATTTGTTTCATGTTTAAGGGGCCTGTTTATGGATTCAGCTCTAACCTGCAAGCAGTTGGTGTGTCTGGAAAACATTTAGATCAGATGCTGGAAGAGCAGGATAATTGCTCATTTCAACCATGTGTATTTACTTTTTTATTATTCGTGGGACATGGGTGTTACTGGCTGGCCAGCATTTATTGCCCATCCCTAATGACCCTTGAAGGTAGTGGTGAGCTACTTTCTTGAAACAGTGCAGTCTGTGTGCTGTGGGTTGACCCACAATGCTATAAGGTAGGAAATTCCAGAGTTTTGACCCCGTGACTGGGAAAGAACGGCAATATATATTTCCAAGTCAGGATGGTGAGTGACTTAGAGGGGAACTTGCAGTTGGTGGTGTTCTCATGTGTCTGCATCGCTTGTCCTTCTGGATGGAAGTGGGCATGGATTTGGAAGGTGCTGTCTAAGGATCTTTGGATAGAGCTAATGGATCCTTGTTTATAGATGGAGATTTCCCCAGGTTCTTTGATTAAAGGAATGGAAGGTGGATTTAGGTAAGCAGGGTCATGTGATGATATGGTTAATGGGCAGAAAAATAACTTTTCATTTCTGGCTGGGAATTGCTTTCTGCAAGCGGCTGAAATTCATTTTCTCTTTCTCTCTCTGAAAGCTTCTCTCTCTGAAACCACTTTATGGCTGTTAACTGTATTTAGAGTGGCCTTTGAGTCTGAGAGAAGAATGTTGCTCATTTGGAATTGAAACAGACGTAAGTTAGAAATTAAGGTTGTTTCTTTTTATTTTTTAAATATTGTTCAACTGTTATAGAGTCATAGAGGTCTACAGCATGGAATTAGGCACTTCAGCCCAACTTGTCCATGCCGCCCTTTTTTTTCAGAACCCCTAAACTAATCCCAATTGCCCGCATTTGGCCCAGATCCCTCTATACCCATCGTACCCATGTAACTACAAATGCGTTTTAAAAGATAAAATTGTACCCATCTCTATTACTACTACTGGCAGTTTGTTCCAGACACACTCACTCTGTGAAAAAATTGCTCCTCTGGACACTTTTGTATCTCTCCCCTCTCACCTTAAACCTATGCCTCTAGTTTTAGACTCCCCTATCTTTGGGAAAAGGCATTGACTATCTACCTCATTATTTTATAGACCTCTATAAGGTCTCCCCTCAGCCTCCTATGCTCCAGAGGTAAAAAATGGTCATAGTCTATTCAGCATCTCCTTGTAACTCAATCCATCAAGTCCTGGTAGCATCCGAGTAAATCTTTTCTGCACTCTTTCTAGTTTAATGATATCCTTTCTATAATAGGGTGACCAGAATTGCGCGCAGTATTCCAAGTGTGCCTTACCAATCTCTTGTACAACTTCAACACGATGTCCCAATCCTGTGTTCAATGTTCTGACCAATGAAACCATGCATGCTGAATGCCTCCTTCACCATTCTGTCCACCTGTGACTCCATTTGCAAGGATTTATGAACATGTACCCCTAGATCTCTTTGTTCTGTAACTCTCTCTAATGCCCTACTATTAACTAAGGTGTATGGGGTATCAGGGAGGGGGGGAACATGTCATGTCTTTTTTAGGGCGGTTTGTCCACCCTTTGTCCCCACCTGGCAGTCAACTCTCACCTGTGGCTCCCCGTAGCTGTTTGCATGCGACAGCGACCACATCCCGGGCAACGTCTTCAACACACTGGCTAAACCATGTAAGGGTAGCCAATGGGTCTCAACCCTCGGTGAGATAGGCTATCCCAGCATACGAAAACAGACTCCGGCAGATTGAGCAGACAAGACCAATGGAAGGTCTAACAGTCAAGAAGGTGGCCTCTGTAAGCACCGTGGAACGTGAAGAGCAGGACAAGGTACAGAAGACGTCCTGGTCATCCACTGCGCCTACTCCCACCTCCAGCCATCTTGACTCTTGTCTTGCCACTGCATCCAGATGGGAATTGGGAAGAGAGAGTGAGGCTGACGCTGCGCAACTCTCCCTCACTCTAATCCAAATCAAGCACTAGTCTCGACACCGTCACCACCATCATCATCATCATCCTGTTCAACCTTTGAAGTCCTGTGGTGATGGGCGAGCGATAAAGCAGCAGGTGGGGATACACTGGGAGCTGTAGTCACGGACCTGCACACGGGCGACTCGGGTCTAATGGTCGTTTTCTGCTGACCAAAGCAGCAGTGAAACTCGGCATCTACCTGAGACGCACTGCTCACCTCCATAGAATAAGGAAGGGGCTAGAAAAGGTGCCCTAAACATTGCTTCACTACAACCTGGCCAGTTTACCGCAGCTGGCAGGGATCCCATCTTGTGGTCGAACAAACAAAATAAAACACAAGGTGACACCGCTCAACATTGGCACTTGGAACGCGCGCACGCTCTTGGACACGCTCGCTGCTCACCTACAGCAGACAGACCAGAGAGAAGAACAGCCTTAGTTGCCAGAAAGCTTGCAAGATACAACATTGACATTGCAGCCCTGAGTGAAACTTGTCTTGCCAAGGTAGGTCAGTTGACTGAAATTGGAGGTGGATACTCTTTTTTTCAGGAGCAGTCGCTGAAGCGATGAGCGTCGTGATGCTGGAGTTGGATTCGCCTTCAGGAATCACCTTGTTCGGAAACTTGCTAGTCTACCCAATGGTGTGAACGACTGGCTTATGACGTTCCAACTTCTGCTACAGAACAGAAGTCAAGCCACCCTGATCAGCGCCTATGCCCCCACAATGAACAACCTGGACGAGATGAAAGACAAGTTCTATGAAGAACTAGACACCCTTTTATCAGCAGTGAGCAGTACCGACAAGCTGATCTTGCTTGGCGATTTCAGTGCAAGAGTAGTGTGTGACTCTGTAATCTGGCAGGGAGTCATTGGGAGGCATGGAGTGGGCAAGTGTAACAGTAACGGCCTACTCTTAATGAAGACCTGTGCAGCACACAACCTTCTCATCACCAACATGACTTTCCGTCTGCCTACCCGTAACAAGTCCTCCTGGATGCACCCCCACTCTAAGCATTGGTATCTTAGTGACTATGTCATTGTCAGGAGAAAAGGCAGGCAGGCAGGATGTCAGGGTGACCAAGGCCGTGTGTGGTGTTGACTGCTAGACAGATCACAGGCTCATCCTCTCCAAAATGAGGCTCCGCATCAGACCCAAGAGGTGACCACAAGGAAGCAAGGTTATGAAAAGAATCAATGCGACCAAGCTAAAGAACCCCAGCATAGCTTCAGCACTGGCTGAAGACTTAGAAATCAAGCTTGCTGACCTATACCTCGCAGGCAGCGCTGAGGATGACTGGGAATGCTTCAGGGATGCTCTCCATTAACCTGCACTGAAGATGCTCGGGCTCTCTACCTGCAAGCAGCATGACTGGTTTGATGAGAATGATGAGGAGATATAGGCTCTACTTGTTGAAAAGCACCATCTTCATCGGGCCTGTCAGAACAACCCATCATCAGCTGCCAAGAAAAATGCTTTTACCAGTGCTCACAGGACAGTCCAGAATAAACTGCGTAAAATGCAGGATGCCTGGCTGAGCGCCAATGCAGATGAAATACAGGGATATTGCCGACAGAAACGACTTGAAACGATTCTAATGAAGGCCTCAACACACCTTATGGACCTCAATCTCTCAGGAGTTACCCCCTCCTGAGTAAAGATGGTACAACTCTCATTACAGAGAAGGCTCAGATCCTGCAGAGATGGGCTGAACACTTTGAAGCCATCCTCAACCGATCGTCGCCTATTAACGATGAGGCAATAGACAGGATTCACCAGGTCAATATCAACAGTGCCATGGATGACCCACTGGTAGTAGCCAAAGTCACAAAAGCTGTCAGCCAGACTTCCAGTGGCAAAGCCCCAGGGACAGATGCCATACCCGCAGAGATCTACAAAGCTGCTGGTCCTGTACTTATCGAGAAGCTCACCGAATTGTTCCAGTTCTTTTGGAAGCAAGGATCCTCAGGAACTTAAAGATGCTTCCATCGTACACCTCTACAAGAGGAAGGGCAATCGGCAAGTATGCGACAACCACCGACGAATCTCACTGCTCTCCGTCAGAGGAAAAACCTTCAAGAGTCCTGCTAAATCATCTGGTCACTCATCTAGAGCTAGGCCTGCTTCCAGAGTCACAGTGTGGCTTCCGCAAAGGTCGCGGGACTATTGACATGAGTTTTGCTGCGTGCCAACTTCAGGAGAAGTGTCAGGAGCAGAATCGCGAGCTCTACACAACCTTTGTTGACCTTGCGAAAGCATTTGATACTGTCAGCCGACAAGGCCTGTGGAGGATCATGTCAAAGTTCGGCTGCCTCACCCCCAAATTCATTCAGATAGTACGCCAGTTCCATGATGGCCAGAGTACTGGATGGCAGAGAATCCTCTGAGGCATTCCCAATCACCAATGGCATCAAACAGGGCTGTGTGCTCGCACTCACACTGTTCAGCATGATGTTTACTGCTATACTGAATGTTGCCTTCCAGGACAGTGTTGATGGAATCAGCCTCAAACACAGAGCGGATGGGAAGATTTTCAACATGAGATTTCAAGCTATTACCAAAGTGAAGGAGACTGTTCTGAGAGACTTCCTGTTTGCCGATGACTGCGCCCTGTACACTGGCTCAGAATGTGGATGTGCCAGCGTTGGACTGGGGTAAACACAGTAAAAAGTCTGACATCACCAGGTTTTGGTCTAACTGATTTATTTTACTATCGATAGTTTACTATCAAATAAATCGGTTGGACTAAAACCTGGTGTTGTCAGACTTTTTACTGGCTCAGATCCAGAGATGCAAGTCAGTGTGGACAAATTTTCCACAGCTTGTGACAACTTTGGACCCACCATCAACATTAAAAAGACCGAAGTCATGCACCAGCCTGCTCCCCATGCACCGTACACAACCCATAATCACAACCAAAGGATAGAAACTACAGGCAGTGGACCAGTTCACTTATCTTGGCAGCACCCTCTCCCTACCAGTGACTATTGATACAGAACTGTATTAACTGCAGAATAGCAAAGGCAAGTTCTGCTTTCGGTAAACTGCGCTCCACTGTATGGGAACATTGAGGAATCAGCCCAGCAACAGAACTGAAGGTCTACAGCACTGTGGTACTCACTACCCTGTTGTATGCCTGTGAAACGTGGACTGTGTATTGAAGGCATTGCAAGACAGCTCAGTTGTTTCCACATGACTTGTCTTCGCAGAATATTACGCATCAGATGGCAAGACAAAGTACCAGACACTGAAGTTCTCTCTAGAGCAAGTTCTCTCTGTCATCTGTATGCCAGACAAGCGCATACCCAAGCAGCTCCATTTTGGGGAACTCTCTGAAGGAAGACACTCGCATGGAGGGCAGAAGAAATGTTACAAAGACACACTCAATGCCTTCCTGAAGTTGCTCGACATAGACACGACCACCTGGGAAACACTGGCACAAAACTGCCCTACCTGGCACTGCCTCATCCACAAGTGGTCAAGTTTACAAAGCTAGGTACGTTGCTGAAGCACAACTTAAGCGTGAGCTGCGCAAGTCCAGAGCCACCAGCGCAACAACTACAGTATCTACACAAGTCTGACCAATATGTGCCAGAACATTCCGTGCCCGAATTGGCCTGATCAGTCATCTTTGGACACATCACATCTAGCCACAGAATGATTAATGGTGTCGTGGTCCTCATCGACAACAACAGACGAACAACCATTAACTGAGCAAGTCCTGCCCTGGTTCAATCTACAAAAATGCATTACCTCACATTTGTCTAAATTAAACTCCATCTGCCATTCGTCAGCCCACTGACCGAATTGATCAAGATCCCGTTGCAATTGGAGATAATCTTCCTCACTGTCCACCATGCCACCAATCTTGGTGTCATCTGCAAACTTACTAACCATCCCTCCTATATTCACATTCAAATCATTAATATAAAAGACAAATAACAGTGGGTCCAGCACTATCCCTGAGACACACTGCTGATCACTGGCCTCCAGTTTGAAAAACAACTCTCTAAAACCATCCTCTGGCTTCAATCAAGAAGCCAATTTTGTATTGATTTGGATACCTCACCCTGGATCCTGTGAGATTGAACTTTATGCAACTATGTGGTACCTTGTCAAAGGCCTTGCTAAAGTCCATGTAGATAACATCAACTGCATTGCCCTCATGTACCTTCTTGGTTACCCCTTCAAAAAATTCGATTAAATTTATGAGACATGATTTTCCATTCACAAAGCCATGTTGACTGTCCCTAATCAGTCCTCGCATCTCTAAATGCCTGTAAATCCTGTCACTCAAAATACCTTCCAACAACTTACCCATCACAGATGTGACACTCACTGGCCTGTAGTTCCCAGGCTTTTCCCTGTAGCCCTTTCTAAACAAAGGAACAACATTTGTCACTCTCCAATCTCAGGCACCTCGCCTGTGACTATCGATGATTCAAATATCTCAGCTAGGGGACCTGCAATTTCCTCCCTAGCCTCCCACGACATCCTGGCATGTACCTCATCAGGTTCCACAGATTTATCTAACTTGCAAAGCTTTACAACTTCTAGCACCTCTTTCTCTGTAATATGTACACTCCTCAAGACATCAATATTTATTTCCCCAAGTTCCCTAACATCTATGCTTTTCTCAATGGTAAATACTGATATTTATTTAGGATCTCAACCATCTCTTATGGATCCGCATATAGATTACCTTGTTGATCCTTAAGAGACTCTACTCTCTTCCCTGTTACTGTTTTGCCCTTTATGTATTTGTAGAAGCTCTTTGGATTCCCCTTTGCCTTATCTGCCAAAACAATTTTGTGTCCCCTTTTTGCCTTCCTGATTTCTGTCTTAACTTTACTCCTACATCCCCTATACTCTTCAAGAGATTCACTTGATCCCTGCTGCCTATGCACATCTTTCTTTTTAACCAGGGCTCAATATCCCAAGTCATCCAGGGTTTCCGACTTCTGCCAGCCTTGTCCTTTACTCTAAAAGGAATGTGTTACCCTGAACCCTGGTTAACACACTTTTGAAAACATGACATTTACCGGACGTCTCTTTTCCTTCTCTCAGACTCCCCCAATTAACTTTTGAAAGTTCCTGCCTGATACAATCATAATTGGCCTTGCCCCAATTTAGAATATTATCTTTTGGGACAGACCTATCATTCTCCATCGCTATCTTAAAAAATAGAATTATGGTCACTGGTCCCAAAGTGATCCCTCACTAACACTTCTGTCACCTGACCTTCCTTTTTTCCCAAGAGGAGGTCAAGTTTTGCCCCTCACTAGTTGGGCCATCCACATATTGAATGAGAAATTCCTCTTGAATACACTCAACAAATTTCTCTCCATCCAACCCTCAAGTACTATGGCTGTCCCAGTCAATATTGGGAAAATTAAAATCTCCGACTATTATCACCCTATTTTTCTTGGAGCTATCTGAAATCTCCTTACATATTTGCTCCTTAATTTCACACTGACTGTATTTGGGGGCCTACAGTACAACCCTATCAAAGTGATTTCCTCCTTCTTATTTCTCAGTTCTACCCATATAGATTCAGTGGCCGAACCCTCGGATATAACTCCAGTACGGCCGTGATGCTTTCCCTAATCAGAAGTGCAACTCCCCTGCCTTTCTTACCTCCTGTTCTATCTTTCCTATAGCATCTGTGCCCTGGAACATTAAGTTGCTAGCCCTGTCCCTCTCTTAGCCATGTTTCAGTAATTGCTATAATATCCCAATCCCACATACCCATCAATACCCTGAGTTCATTTGCCTTGCCCATCAGGCCTCTTGCATTGAAATAAATGTAGTTTAATCTGGACTACCCTTGCTGTCTGTCATGCTTCTGTCTGGTACTAGGATTACTGACACTGCCGTTACTAATTAATGTGCTCTCTTTAATTTCCGTGTTGTCCTCAGACTTCTCCTGTTTCCCTACTGCTTTAGATCCCATCCCCCTGCCAAACTAGTTTAAACCCTCCCGAGTAGCTCTAGCAAATCTCCCTGCCAGGATGTTAGTCCCCTACCAGTTCAAATGTAACCCATCCCTCTCGAATAGATCACCCTCCCCAGAAAAGATCCCAATGATCCAAAAATCTAAATCCCTGCCCCTTGCACCAGCTCTCAAGCCAGGCATTCATCTGCCTAATCCTCCTATTCCTACTCTCATTTGCACTATTAATAGTTAAGTTGCTTCATTTGTTAGAGTTATATTTAAACTGTGCTATTAAATAAAGTCCATTTTATGATAAAAGATTCCTAATTTGGCAGTGGAATTATTCATGGAGTGAAGCACCCTATCCTCACATTTATGCCAAGATAGAAAGATTATTGTTGGTTTGGTCTGGTATCCTAATGTAGCTTGGGGCTCTGGTCCAAAATCCTAACAAGGTCAAATTGAAAATTATTGCATGTTTTCCATCTTACATACTATCTATTCCATCATCCCAGTATTAGGATAGCTGATACATATAAGAACATAAGAACATAAGAAATAGGAGCAGGAGTAGGATACCATGGTATCCTACCATCTATTCTACTATCCCCGCTTTGCCTCCTTCAGTGCTGGTCACAAACTTAATTTCATTTGGCCGAATGGTGACCCAACGCTAATATTGAGTGAGTGACTGGCACAACAAAACCTCTGTCAATACTTGGATGGTTTTTCATCCAAATATTTAAAGTAAGCATCTTGGGTTTGGGACAATCTTTAACAGTAGTTGCCTTGAATAAAAAGCAGGACCAAAGGCCCTTAACACAAAATTCCTCAAAACTACAGTTCCTGAGCTAAGAAAATTCCCCCCCCCTCCTCCTCGAGTGTTTCCAAGATTTTCTGATGACCTTTATTAAGTACTAAACAAGCATAGAATATGTTTTTAAAGCATATAGCCGCCATAGTTCCACTCTGTGGCTTAGAACATTGATCAGTAGTCTCTAAGTTCTGACAGAAACCAGAGATGCTTCAACATTTTCAGACGCAGTTGCCGTGGTAGTATTGACTGACTCATCCAGGCCAATGGACTTTACCCTAAGCTAAGATTAAGTTGAATTCATACCATTAAAATAGACAAAGGACTTGATCAAAATTTGTTTCATAATGAATCTTTAAGTATGGAACAAAATGAATGAAGTTCATTTAAATTTAAAAGAATTTCTTGCAGTTTGAAAAATGACTAACTTTAAACGGCACAGTAGCACAGTGGTTAGCATTGCTGCTTCACAGCTCCAGGGTCTTGGGTTCAACTCCTGGCTCGGGTCACTGTCTGTGTGGAGTTTGCACATTCTCCTTGTGTCTGTGTGGGTTTCCTCCAGGTGCTCCGGTTTCCTCCCACAGTCCAAAGATGTGCGGGTTAGGTTGATTGGCTATGCGAGAGGGATTAGTGGGTATAGTATGTAGGGATATGGGGTTAGGGCCTGGGTGGGATTGTGTTTGGTGCAGACTCGATGGGCCGAAGGGCCTCTTTCTGCACTGTAGGGTTTTATGATAAACATATTTTTAAAAGGGCCCAAGAGACACACCTGAAAACTATAGATCTGTAGGTAAGTTTTACAACTGCTGTAGGAAAATCCTTCAGTTTGAAATCTAATGACTAAAAGCATGCATTAATATAGTACTTTTTATGTCCTTATAATAGCACAAAGTTCTTCACAATCTCTTAATCATTTTTGAAGTAGAGTCATTTTCACTTAGCAAATAGGAGGACTAAAATACACGTAGCAAGATCCCAATAACTGCAATAAAATAAACAACCAGTAAATTTGTTTTTAATAGTATTGCTTAAGAGCTAAATATTGACTAGGACATGAGGGGAATTCTCCTGCTCCGTATTGAATAGTTTCATAGGATTGTTATGGAGCCTCAGTTTAGTGCCTCATCCAGAAGATGGTGTCTCCAACAGTCTAGCACGACCTCAATAATTGCAGTACAATGTCAGCTTAAATTATGTGCTGGTGCCCAGCAGTTAGGTTGAAACCCCACAACTTGTAATTCAGGTGAGTGTTACCATTGAGCATTTAGAAAAGCATTACTTTAAAGGAAAACTGGTATGACTTTAGGAGAGGCAAGTTCTGTTTAATCGATCTGGACAATTCCAAGCCATTGCTGATGTGAAGGATCTTATTGACTACGAAAGAGTACAGGGATGGACAATTAGGATGCTTGTGGATATCAATATCTTTTGTGAGGGAAGGTTAAAGAAACTAGCTTTGTTTTCTAGGAAACTAAGTGATACTGAAGAGCACTAATTAAAATTTTCAAATTTAAGTGAATTGATAAAAGTTAAAGATAAATTGTGCACTGAAGAATCAGAATATCACAACTCACGTTTAAAAATTGGAAGTTGTAAGATAGGCTTGGGTCTATGGGAAAATGATAGTTTAGTGTTAACATCACTGGATAAGTAATCTAGATCTAGATGTTCAGGTTAATCCTCTGGAGACATGGGTTCAAATCCCATTCAATTTGATTTCTATGGCAGCTGGTGGAATCTGAATGAAGAAGTCTGAAATTGAAGATATCTCAGTAATAGTGACCAATTAAATATCGTCGATTGTCATAAAAACCCATCTGGTTCACTAATGTCCTTTAGGGAAGCAAAATAGAAATAGGAACAGAAGTAGTCCATTTGACCCCTCGTGCCTCCTTCATCATTCAATAAAGCCATTATTGATCTGTTTGTGTTTAGAGTTCCACATTCCCATCTACCCCCAACAACATCTGAATTCTTTGCCTAATAAGAAGCTATTTACCCCGCCTTAAAAATATTCAATGATCCCATTTTCACCGCCTTCTAAGACAGTGTTACAAAGAGATGGTGAATCATTATGTTTTGAGACATCATCTTAAGTGCAACTTAATTGTTATGTTTGCCTCCAAAACAATGGCTATATGCAAGTAATTTTTTGTACATGAAACACTTTGGGCCATCTTGTGGATTTATTCTTTAGCAATAATTTGATGCTCCAGCTGCCCACTGAATCAGGTGATGCTTAGCCTTACTGTTCTTATCAACCCTCAGCTGAGTTTTACACACACGTTTATCCATTGTTGAGGCTGTGCCGTTTTATCTCAAGTGCTAACCGCTATTAATGTAAAGCACAAAGAGATGGAAGAGTTCCTAGACTGTGTTCAGCAGAATTCTCCATACCTAGTATAAGCCCAGTTCAGTCAGAAAGGAGGCATTACAAGGGCCCGTTTTTTGGGAATGAGGTGGACTAAGTAGATCATGTCAGTGGGAGAGCATTTTGGGGACAGTGATTGTATCATTTTGATACAATCATTTTGAGCGATCATTGTATGGTTGAGATTTTGATGCAGATGGAGGATGAGAAAGTAGGGTCCCGAACCTGTGTCCTTTGTTTGAACAGAGGGGAGTACAATAGGATGAGAGAGGAATTGGCAAATGTAGACTGGGGGCGCAGATTGGTTGGTAGGACGGCTGAAGAACAGTGGAGGATCTTCAAGGAGATCTTTTTCGGTGCTCAGCAGAAATATATTCCGATGGTAAAGAAGGAATGTAGGAGAAGGGATAACCAGCCGTGGTTATCGAAGGAAATAAAGGAGAATGTTAAATTAAAAGCTGATGTGTTCAGAGTGGCTAAAAGTAATGGGCGATTAGAAGATTGGGAAAGGTTTAAAAATCAACAAAGAATAACTAAGAAGTTGATAAAGAAAGGAAAGGTAGACTATGAAGCTAAACTAGCACTAAATATAAAAAAGGACTATAAGAGTTTTTACAAATATATAAAGAGGAGGAGGCTGGCTAGAGTGAATGTTGGACCCTTAGAGAATGAGAGGGGGGATTTAGTGGTGGGAGATGAGAAAATGGCTGAGGCTTTAAATAAGTTTTTTGCCTCGGTCTTCACGGAGGAGGACGCGAATAGTTTGCCGGATGTTAAAGATAGAGGGCCTGAATGCGATTACTGTCACTAGAGAGGTAGTGCTTGATCGACTAGCGGGTCTGATGGTGGACAAGTCCCCAGGACCAGATGGAATGCATCCCAGGATTCTGAAGGAAATGACAGAGGTGATAATGGATGCCTTAGTGATTATTTACCAAAATTCACTGGATTCCAGGGAAGTGCCGGAAGTTTGGAAAACGGCTAATGTTCGCCGCTGTTTAAAAACGGTAGCAGACAAAAGGCAGGGAATTATAGGCCGGTTAGTTTAACGTCTGTCGTTGGAAAAATGCTTGAATCCATCATCAAAGAAGAAATAGCAAGGCACCTAGAAAAGAATGGTTTGATAGAGCAGACGCAGCACGGATTCGTTAAGGGGAAGTCGTGTTTGATGAATTTATTGGATTTCTACGAGGATGTGACTAGTGCGGTAGACGGAGGGGAACCGATGGATGTGGTGTTTTAGATTTTCAAAAGGCGTTTTATAAGGTGCTTCACAAAAGATTGCTTCAGAAGGTTAGGGTGCACAGAGTTGGGGGTAAGGTGTTAACGTGGATAGAGGATTGGCTGTCTAATAGGGGGCAGAGAGTTGGTATCAATGGGTGCTATTCTGATTGGCAGTTGGTGACTAGTGGAGTGCTGCAGGGATCGGTGCTGGGGCCTCAGCTATTTACCATTTATATAGATGATCTGGAGGAGGGGGCTGAGTGTAGGGTAACGAAATTTGCTGCTGACACGAAGATGAGTGGAAAAGCAAATTGCGCGGAGGGTGTGGAAAGTCTGCAGAAGGATCTGGATAGGCTGAGCGAGTGGGTGAGGACCTGGCAGATGGAGTACAATGTTAGCAAGTGTGAGGTTATCCACTTTGGCAGAAATAATAGTAGGAGGGATTACTATTTAAAGGGCAGAAAAGCTGCAGCATGCTACGGTGCAGAGGGACCTGGGGTCCTTGTGCATGAGTCGCAAAAACCCAGTCTGCAGGTGCAGCAGGTGATCAAGAAGGCGAGTGGTATGCTGGCCTTTATAGTGAGGGAGATAGAATATAAAAGCAGGGAGGTCTTGCTGCAACTCTACAGGGTACTGGTGAGGCCGCAGCTGGAGTACTGTGTGCAGTTCTGGTCGCCGCACTTGCGCAAGGATATTTTGGCCTTGGAGGGAGTGCAGAGGAGGTTTGCTAGGCTGATACCAGAGATGAGGGGGTTGGACTATGAAGAGAGACTGAATAGACTGGGTCTGTACTCGTTGGAGTTTAGAAGGATGAGGGGGGGATCTTATAGAGACATATAAGATAATGAAGGGGATGGATAGGGTAGAGGTAGAGAGATTCTTCCCGCTTAGAAAGGATAGCAAGACTAGAGGGCACAGCCTCAAGATAATGGGGGGGACAGTTTAGATCGGAGTTGAGGAGGAACTTCTTCACTCAAAGGGTGGTGAATCTCTGGAATTCTCTGCCCGTTGAAGCGGTGGAGGCTACCTCGCTAAATATATTTAAGTCAAGGTAGATAGGTTTTTGACAGGCAAAGGAATTAAGGGTTATGGGAGAGAGCAGGAAAGTGGAACTGATCCACTTCAGATCAGCCATGATCTTATTGAATGGCAGGGCAGGCTCGAAGGGCTAGATGGCCTACTCCTGCTCCTATTTCTTATGTTCTTATGTATCATAAAGTTTAAGCTGACTGTAGAAAAGGAAAATGAACAATCCAGAGTAAGAATAATTCGCTGGGGGGAAACCATCTTTGATGGAGTAAGAACAGATCTGAAAACAAATTGGAGCTAATGGTTGGTAGGAAAAATGGTAGCTGAAAAATGGGCCACCTTTTAAAGTAGAAAAGGTTCAAGCATGGTAAAGGTATATTCCCTCAAAACGAAAAAGCAGAGCAAACAAACCCAGATGACAAAGGAGCTAGATATTAAGATAGCGAAGACAAAGTGTGCTTATGACAGGTATCAGATAGAAAATGTAACTGGAAAGCTGACTGAATACAGGAGGTTCAGAGGGGAGGTGGAGAAGCAAAGAAAGAAAAGAGATTGGCAGCAAACATAAAACGGAATCCCAATGTCTGTAGGCGTATAAATAGTAAAAAGGCAGTAAAAGGAGATGTTGGATCAATTAGGTACCAAAAAGGGGATTGTAGAGGGCAGAGCTGAAGTACTAAATGAGTGCTTTACATCTGCCATCACAAAGAAGATGCTACTCAAGCCATGGTGAAAGAGGACCAAATTCAGTCACTTGAAGGGTTTAAAAGTTATAAGGAGGTGCTATTGGATAGGCTGTCTGTACTTAAAGTGGACCAGGCCCCAGGACTGAATGAGGAAAAGAGCAGCAAATGCATGGGAACACCATCACCTGCAAGTTACCATCCAAGCCACATGCCATCCTGACTTGGAACTCTATTGCCATTCCTTTACTGCCACTGGGTAGAAATTGTGGAATTTCCTCCCTAGCAGTACTGTGGGTATACTTCGAACACAGAACGCAGTGGTTTAATAACACAACTCACCACCACTTCCTTAAGGGCAATTAAGGAAGGGCAGTAAAACTGTTGGCTCAGCCAGCATCATCCTTGTCTCGTGAAAGAATAAAAAA
Organism: Carcharhinus amblyrhynchos; assembly: GCF_965287045.1. NCBI lineage: Eukaryota > Metazoa > Chordata > Chondrichthyes > Carcharhiniformes > Carcharhinidae > Carcharhinus > Carcharhinus amblyrhynchos. Next base: position 74,794,529 of record NC_137338.1, read on the forward strand.
TAAATTCACCCAAGGATACTGAGGGATGTGAGACTGGAAATTGCAGAGGCACTGGCATAACTTTTCGGTCTTCCTTAGACTCCTGGCTTGTGCCAGAGGATTTATGCCCTTGTTAAAAAGAAATGTAAGGATAAGCCTAGCAATTACAGGTCCAGTCAGTTTAACTTTGGAGGTGGGGCAGAATTAATAGTGGCATGGATAAATGCAGGTTAATTAAGGCGAGGCCGTTTGGATTTATTAAGAGAAAATCATGTTTAACTTGTTGGAGCTTTTTGAAGAGGTAACAGAGATTGTTGATGAGGGCACTGCTGTTGGTGTAATGTATATAGACCTTCATTTGATACCATTCCGCGTTACAGATTTGCGAGAAGCTCTAGCTCATGAAATAAAAGGGACAGTAGCAACATGGATACAAAATTGGCTGATTGATAGGAAACAGTAATGATTAATAGATGTTTTTCAGGCTGGAAGAAGGCTTGCAGTGGAGTTTCCCAGAGTTGGTATTGGGACCCATGCTTTCCCTGACATATGTTAATGGCCTAGACCTTGGTGTACAGAGAACAGTTTCAAAATTTTCAGAAGATACCAATCTTGATAATATCGTAAACTGAGAGGACAGTGTAGAAAATCAAAAGGACATAGACAAATTGGTGGAATGTGTGGACGGATGGCAAATGAATTTCAATGTGGAGAAATGTGAGGTGCTGAATTTTAATCAGAAGAACATGAATGATAGTATAAAATAAAGGGTGCACTCTAAAGAGGTTATAGAAGCAGACGGACTGGGTATATATGTGCACAAATCATTAAAGGTGTCAGGAGAGGCTCAAAGAGTAGTTAATAAGGCGTACAATATCCTAGGGTTTATTAATAGGAGAACAGAGCACAAGAGCAAGGAGGTTATGTTGAACTGCTTTAAGACTTCAGTTAGAGTATTGATTCCAGTTCTGAGTGCTACATTTTGAAAGATGTGAAGGTGTTAGAGACAATACTGAAGAGGCTTAAGTGAATGTTCCGGGGATTGGAAGCTTCAGTTATGAAGTAAGACTGGATAGATTTGATTTTGGAGAAGTGAAGGCCGATAGGAGATTTGATAGATGCATTTAAAATCATGAGGGAGAGATAGGCAGAAGTGTTCTTACTTGATAAATGCTCTAGGATGAGAAACCACAGATTTAAAGTCATTAGCAAAGAAAGTAAAAGAGAAATGGGAAGAAACTTTTTCACGCAGCAAGTGGTTAGGGTCTCAAATGCATTATCTAAGAATGTGGTGGTGATATTCAAGAGAGATTTAGATGATTATTTGAAAAGAAAAAACCTTCAGGATTGTAGGGAGAAGGCAGGCAAATGGCAGTAGTGAAATGTTCACCTGGAGAGCTGGTGCAGACACAAAGAACCAAATGGGCTTAATTAACACTATAACAATTCTGTGAAATCCTGAGTTATTCCCCCATTTTGCACCTTCTTCAAGACATTATGTAACTTAATGGTAATAATCTCCCCTCTAAATCAGGAAGTTTGGGGATCCAGTCACCTGACCAAGTCACACATTCTTGTCAGGCACTTCTGAGGTAGTGCTACTGTGCTAAGAAGTGATGCCTTTCAGATTAGACCGAGTCTTGTCTGCCCTCTCAGGTGAGTGTAAAACACCCCACAGCTATAAACAAAGAATAACATGCACATTCAGCTGATATTTTGGACATCACTTGTCCCCATGTAAGACTTAACCCTCAGACAGTATTTAAAATGGCACTCGTGATTTATTTCATTGCTGTTTGTGAAAGTGTGCTGCCTGTCCTTAATTACAATAGTGGCTGCACTTCAAAAAGTGCTTTGTTTTCTGTAAAGTGCTTTGGTATGTTCTGAGGTTGTGACAGGTGATATATAAATGCGAGTCTCTGTTTGTGTAGAAGGTACCGCTTGTGTGATGTACACTTAACTTAAATTCTTCCTTTCATTATAACCCCTGTAGTATAAAAGTGGTGCTGTGCTCCAGAAAATAGCACTAAGATTTGTGACATTTGCTGAGCAGCTTAGGTGATTAGAAATAAATCAAAGTATAATCAAAAAAATTAAGCTTTGTTTGAGATGATCAAATTCCATGTAGTTACTAGTGTAACATTAGATACCTTTCAGAAGTATGGAGAAAGCTAAATTTAGTGCAACTTTGTTAGATGCAATTTATGTTGCTGCAGATTCAAAGAATAAATGTCTTTTTGGCAGTTGCACATTGCGAATGTGAATTGTATGTGTTTCAAATATCTTTGTGTGATTAATACAAAAATAGAACTTGTGCATTGAATGCTATTGAGAAAAGACCTTTGTTTTCTAAAGAAAGTGCTTGATATCTAGTTGGTTTTTAAGATCAGAATTTTACCGCCACATTTGCTATGTGAATCAGAGGAGGGGAGGGGCAGACAGTGGAAAGGTCCATTGACCTTGGGCGCAACGTTACGGTTTTCAGGACGAACAAGGCCATGAAATCCTGCCTATATATATGTTTTAAAGATGATAAGGTAATAAATTTAACTAGAGAAGATCATATGTATGTGTGTGTGTATATATATATATATATATATATATATATATATACACACATATATAATGGAAACTATTACTATTGAAGATAATGCAAGTCCTGAATAAGCGAATTATAGAATGAGTCCACATTCTTATGTTATGAAGGTACTTCATATTGGACTCAAAACATTAACTCTATTTCTCTCTCCACAGATGCTGCCAGACCTGCTGAGTTTTTCTAGTATTTTCTGTTTTTATTGCACTTATGGGCCTATCATTCAACTGTTCACTCTAAGGTGTCTCACTAGGGTTATTTTGCAAAAGTACTCTGAATGCTTTTTACTTTTCCAATTAACCTTAATTTGAGATTTGGGAAGAGATTTGAAAAATGCTTGTTGAGCAAAATAATTGGAGCACAATGACGACAATCCAAGGATTATGTACTGCAGTATACCATATAGATAAATTGCTTTACTTGCCTTCCCTATGCTTCTCAACATCTCAGGTATTTAATGAGGATAATCACATGAACTTTGTCTCCAATGGGGGTAGGTATATTAAATATAAGTATGTAGGGCAAAGACAACAAATACTTTCCTCTCTGGCAAAGCCAGGTACATGGTGATGCCACAGAGGAATCACCTGAGTTGACAACATTTAGTGCTATATCAGTAAACATGAGTACAAAGGACTATTTGATTGCTAATCTCTGGGAATTCTAATGAAAGTACTTGGTTCATTGGCTGCCAATTGTGTGTAGAAAAGAAAGATGTGCATTTAAATAACATCTTATCCTGAAGCCCCTTGCAGGTAAGATTCACTTCAAAATGCTTTTATTGTTTATAAGTTTGCAGATGCAGCAAACATTTTGTGCACAGCAAAATCCCATTAGTATCTGAGGAGAATGACCAGTTCATTTTTTTTCTGGTCTTTGTTGATTGAGGATCATGTTAACCAGGACATTGAAAAAATCTCCCAATTCCTCTTCGCACAGTGTCATGGAATTTTTAATACCCACATCAGGATCATTTGGGAGGCAGAGACAGTTATAGATAAAATCTACAGGGAGGCAGTTACTCCTAGAAATAAAAATACTCGGGTGACTATTAGAAGGGGTAAGAAGCAGTCAGTGCAGCGATGTGACTGTTCCTCTGTATAACAAGTATACCGTTTTGGATACCACTGGGGGAAATGACTCAGCAGGGGTAAGCCATGGGGTACAGGTTTCTGGCATAGAGTCTGTTGCTGTTGCTCAGAAGGGAATGGGGAGAGGAGCAGAGCATTCGTCATTGGGGATTTCATAGTTAGGGGGACAGATAGGAGATTCTGTGGGAACGAGAGAGACTTGCGGTTGGTATGTTGCCTCCCAGGTGCCAGGGTCCATGATGTCTTGGATCGTGTTTTCTGGCTCCTTTAGGGTGAGGAGGGCCAGCCCCAGTCGTGGTCCACATAGGCACCAAAGACATAGGTAGGAAAAGGGATAGGGATGTAAGGCCGAAATTCAGGGAGTTAGGGTGGAAGCTTAGAGCTGGAACAAACAGAGTTTTATCTCTGGTTTGTTACCTGTGCCACATGCTAGCAAGGCGAGGATTAAGGAGAGAGAGAGCAGTTGAATATGTGGCTACAGGGATGGTGCAGGAGGGAGGGATTCGGATACCTGGATAATTGTGGCTCATTCTGGGGTAGGTGGGACCTCTACAAATGGGACGGTCTACACCCATTGTTGAATGCCTTGGGGATATTAATCAGGGCATTATGTATGGTAGTCTGCCTTGTTCACATCATTTTCCTTGCAGCTGCCAGACTAAGATGATCATGTAAATCATAGATTTTCGAGCTTTGAACTAAACTTGGACTTAAGTAGATGTATTTAGCCACAATCTGCAGTCTGATGACGAGAACATGGGTGAAAAATTTTCCCAGCATTCTCAGCTGCAGTTATCCTTGTTCTTGCCCTGGGTCATAATCTTTGCAACACACATCCTGGGTACTGCCCCCTCCTTCTAGCAGAGACATAGAAGTGTTGAGGGAGTGTTGGTTTCCTGTGCTGATGGGTTCAGGTGATATGATCATCATGTGGGCTTTGCCTGTGACAAGCAAGTCTGTAGCTTTGCTAAACACCTCTGCTGTAGGTTTGGTATCCAGTTCTGCCATGGCAAGCATATTTCTGTGGTGTTCAGAGCTTCCTTGGTGAGTGTTCTTCCCAAAGTGTAACTGAAGGTAATGTTCCACCCAGCTCTTCAACAGTTATTGTTATTAGCAACAAGAGTAGACCATTTCACCTCTTAAATCTGTACCATTATTTAATAAGATAACACGTGATCTGTACCTCAACTCCATTTACCCAACTTTGCATAGGTAAAAAAGTAATCAGAGACCCTAACGGAATGTTGCCTTTATCTTAAAAAGAGTGGGATACAGAAGTGATGCTTTAGTTTAGAGTTTTGGTTAGACTTGATTTGGCATACTGCATTAGGTTTGTGCACTAGTTCAAGAAGGATATCAGTGCAAGTTCACCAGAATGGTACTGGGACATCAAGGATTCAATGAAGAAGACAGATTGCATAGTTAGTTTGTATTCCGTTGAGTTTGGAAGGTTGAGCAGTGACCTAACAAGGTCTTTAAAATAATAAAGAGATTCAATAGGAAAGAGAAGCTACTGTTTTTTTTGGAGGAATATGAAACAACAGAGCCTAATCTTAAAATGAGAGATAAGCCATTTGGGAGTGAAATCAGGAAGCATCTTTCACATGAAAGGTAATGGAAATCTAGAACACTCGCTTTTAAAAGAATGTGAACACTGAGTTAGGTGAAATTTTCAAAACTGGAGATGTTGGATTTTTCCTGAGTTTCAAGAGTTATGGAGTTGAGATCTGGATCTGTAAGTCGTTGACAGGTTTCAGGCATTTAATGTTTTCTACTCTTTTTCCTACAAGCTGATGTTATATCAAGGTCCTTTGATAAAAAATGGCCTCCTAGAGTGGATGATCATGCAGTTTGTGTTTTGTATAATTGGACCTTCATCTCACTTAGGAAGGTTAAAATGTCTCTAAACCCTAAACCACAGTAATTTGCTCAACAAATTTATACCAAATTGATTTGAAGTTCATTACTGTTTTAAATCAGAATATTCAAAACATAGCTCACTACAAAAACTGTAATACTGAGCAGAAATATTGTTCCTAACTATTTCATACCTGGAACTGATTTCTAAAAATAGAAATAGTGTTGACAGTGTTTTGTGAAAGTTAAGACTCTAATAGAACTATGTATAGCAGCTGAAGCTATTGATTTAGTGTAGAATCTGTCATTTTTTTTAATAAGTAAGCTATATACGTCAATGATGTGTGTACTCTGTTACTTAGATGTCTATGGTTTTGTTTTTGATCTTGTTGGTGCTTGCGTCAGTGATGTGTATCATTGCTTATGTGATGTCAAGAGTGGGTGTTCAGTTACAGAAACAGAGTTAACCTAATGTACTGCAGTAAATTCTGAACAACATTTCCTCCTGGGAATAACAAGGAAAGAATGAATCACAGCTCTTCACATTAAACTAATGCCAAACATAGATGAATACGTGATCTGTCCTGTCTGAAGGGAATATATGGACAGTTCAAGACAATAAATAGAAGTACTTTTAAAAATAATACTTTGGTAATTAATGCAGTCTCTGCAATTTAATATTGAATTAGATTAAGAGTTTTAAAAAGTGTTTTATAGAAGTGTTTATAGAATAACAAGTAACAGTGTTATTAACAAGGCACTTGTTTTACACAAAGTCACAAGAAATAGGAGCATGTGGAGACCTTTCAGTCATCAAGCCTGCTTTAATATTGAATAAGACTATAGCTGATTGGATTGTGATTTGAACTTCCCTTTCCTTTCAGCTCCCTATAATCCTTGAGCCCCTTGTAGGTCAAAAATCCAACTTAGCTTTGAATGTATTCAAATGAAAACAGAAAATGCTGGAAAATCTCAGCTGTGGGAGAGAGAATAGGGTCAACATTTCGTGTTCAGATGACCCTTTGTAAGGATTCTGGAGAGAGAATAAAGCCAACATTTTGAATCTAGATGACCTGTCGTCAGAGCAGTTTGAATATATTCAATGCTTCAGTCTCCACTGCACTTTGTGGAAGAGAATTCCAAAGACTTCTGTCTAAAATGGAAAACAGCTTATTTTTAAAATGTATCTCCAGTTCTACAGTTTCACAAGGGGAAACATCCTCCTAACATCCATCATGTCAAGTCCCCTCAGAATTTTAAAGGTGAATTACTGCTGATGCTGGAATCTGAAACAAAAACAGAAAATGCTGGAAAAACTCAGCAGGTCTGACAGCATCTGTGGAGAAAGATTAGAGCCAATGTTTTGAATCAGGATGATCCTTCATCAGGGACCCCTCAGAATCTTGTATGTTTTGATGAGATCCCCTCTCATTCTTCTAAACTCCAATGAAACTTGTAAGACAACCTCGCCATTCCAGGAATCAGCTTAATGAACTGCTTGCAATGCAGGTATATTCATTTTTAAATAAGAATACACAATATTCCAGATGCAGCCTCATTTAAGACCTTGTACAGCTGTAACAACACTTCCCCACTTTTACACATCATTTGTTGTGCAATAAAGGTCAACTTCCATTTGCCTTCCCAATCACTCGCAATACCTGCATGCCAGCTTTTTATGATTTATGTACCAGTACTCCAAGATTCTTCTGTACCACAAATGTTTGCGTCCCTCTCTCTTTAATATTCTGCTCACAAGCTCACCTTTTTCCACCACATATGCTATCTGCCCAATTTTTGCCCATTCGCTTTAACTATCTGTATCCTTTTTGCAGACTCCTTGTGTCCTTTTGGCAACTTATTTTTCTACTTATATTTGTGCCACCAGCAAATTTAGCTACCATACACTTGGTAAATAGTCAAGGCTCCAGCACTGATCCCTATGTCACTCCATTACTAACAATTTGCACGGCATGGTGGCATAGTGGTTAGTACAGCTGCCTCAAAGTGCCAGGGAACTGGGTTCAATACAGGCCTTGGATGACTGTGTGGAGTTCGTACAATCTCCCCATGTCTGTGTGGGTTTCCTCCGGGTGCTCCTTCCCCAATCCAAAGATGTACAGGTTAGGTTGATTGGCTAAATTGCCCCTCAGTGTCTCAAGATGTATAGGAGGATTAGCGGGTAAATATGTGGGGATACAGGGATAGGGCCTGGGTAGGTTACTCTGCCAGAGAGTTGGTGCAGATTCATTGGGCCACATGGCCTCCTACTGCACTGTAAGGATTGTATGATTCTATCATTCTATGAACTCAATAATTACTCACTTATTCCAATTCTCTGCTTCCTGTTAGCTAACCAGTCCCCTTATCAATCCTAATATGTTACCCCCTTCCGTGGATTACTAGAGATATAGAAGACCTGGTTAGGAAGAAACGAGAGGCGTATGTCAGGTCTAAGCAGCTGGGAACAGAGAGAGTGTTGGAGGAATACAGAGAGAGTAGGAGGGATCTCAAACGGGGAGTTAGGAGAGCAAAGAGGGGGCATGAGATGGCTTTGGCAGGTAGGGTTAAGGAGAATCCAAAGGCATTTTACTCCTATCTTAAGAACAAAAGGGTGGCTAGGGGTAAAATCGGTCCTCTCAGGGACAGACGTGGGGAATTGTGCTTAGAGGCAGAAGGAATAGGGGAGATCCTGAATGGAAAACTGGACCAGATACCGGGCAAGACGACAGCTCAGTGACTATCACTGATTGCTGTGCAGATACGTGGATTTGGGCCTGTGTCTGTGGGAGTTTGCGCATTCTCCCCGTGCTTGCGTGGGTTTTCTCCGGGTGCTCCGGTTTCCTCCCACACCCCAAAGATGTGCTGTTAGGCTGATTGGCAGGAATAAATTGTCCCTAAATCAGTTTCCCTCAATCTGGATGGCCGTAAAACATTAGACAAGGGTCGTGGGTGGAGAGGGGGACCGGTGGTGTTGAGATGGCGGCGTGGGCTCGTTGGGCCGAAGGGCCTGTTTCCCAGGCTGTTTTTGTTCTTTGTTCTTAATCCCCCAACACCAAAAGCTCTTTCTTTGTCAGTAATGTTTCATGATGCAGCTTATCAAATGTCTTCTAAAAATCCAAATTCATCACATCTACTCATTCCCAATTATCTATCCTGCTTGTTACTTCCTTAAAGAACTCTAACCATGTTGACCCTGCCTGATTGTATTACAATTTCATAAATATCCTGTTACTATCACCTTAATAATGGATGCAAGTATTTTTCCAATGTTATTTTCCAGTTAGTCTAACTCCATGTTCCAAGCATAATTCCATACTTCCTGTCTCTCTCTTTTCTTAAGTAAAGGTGCTACGTTTGCAATGTTCCAAAATCTTTCAGAAACCAGGGCATTTTGGAAGATTAAATCAGTGCATACACTCACTAAATCTGCAGCCACTTCTTTAAAAACTGTGGCTGCAGTCCATTAGGTTTAAGAACTTGTCAGCCTTTAATCCCAGCAGTTTGCCAGTATCTTTTCCGTAGCGATTGTGATTGAGTTCCTTCTCCGTATTCCCTCTTGATTTTTAACTAATCTTGGGAAGCTTTTGGTGTCTTCTACAGTGAAGATTGATTCAAAATACCTATTCGCTGATTCTGCCATTTCATTGTTTTCCATTATTATTCACTAGTCTCACCCTCTAAGTGACCATTGTTCACTTTTGCTACTCTTTTCCCTTTTATATAAGAACATAAGAACATAAGAAATAGGAGCAGGAGTAGGCCATCTAGCCCTTCGAGCCTGCCCCGCCATTCAATAAGATCATGGCTGATCTATTGTGGCTCAGTTCCACTTTCCCGCCCTCTCCGCATAACCCTTAATCCCCTCTCTTATCAAGAACTCATCAACCCGCTTCTTAAAAATATTTAGCGAGGCAGCCTCCACCACTTCAACGGGCAGAGAATTCCAGAGATTCACCACCCTTTGAGTGAAGAAGTTCCTCCTCAACTCCGTTCTAAACCGCCTCCCCTTTATCTTGAGGCTGTGCCCCCTAGTCCTACTGTCTTTTTTGAGCGGGAAGAGTCTCTCCACCTCTATCCTATCCATCCCATTCATCATCTTATACGTCTCAATGAGATCTCCCCTCATTCTTCTAAACTCTAACGAGTACAAGCCTAGTTTATTCAGCCTCTCCTCATAGCTCAATCCCCTCAACTCCGGTATCAGCCTAGTAAACCTCCTCTGCACTCCGTAGCAATTCTTAATGTCTGTTTTTATATTACTTGCTAGCTTTCTCTCATTCTCCCTCATGTTTTAAATCATTGTTTGATGGTTCCTAAATTTTCCCAATATTCTAATCAACGCTAATCTTCGCAGTATTATAAGCATTTTTTTTTCAATTTTACACTCTCCTGGACTTCCTTGGTTAACCTTGGGTGGAGTATTCTATTCGTACTCTTATTGTGTTCTTTTGTTTCAGCAAAAAAGCATACTTTTGTAAATAGTGATTCTCAGCTAAAACATACTGCTCAATACAGTGTTGCTGATTGTCCTAGGAAGTGAAAATATTTCAAAATAAATGTGAAATGTAAATCTAGAAATTCACAAGTTAGATGGTTTTTAAGAAAGTGAATTATTTAACCTAAAAAAGATAACCATTTCAAAAAATTGATTCATGCAAAAAACAACTGCTAAATTATATATGTTTGATATTTGGATATTTTTGTATTGGATGTTTTGCCGATTTGGTACTTTCTAACAGTTAAGAGTGAACGGTGTGGCTGTGGGTCTAGAGTTGTATGTAGGCCAGACCTAAAGGACATTAGTGAACTAGATTTTATTTTTAATAAATCAATTTTAGTTTCATGATCACCTTTACTGATGGCTAGCTTTCAATTCCAATTTTATTAATTGAATTTAGATTGCAGCAGCTACAATGTGGGATTTGAACCCTGTCCCCATAGTCTTCATTTGATTGTCTAGCTAACTAATCCAGTGACATTACCATTACACGTTTTCCTCTTCCAGTTTTGAAAATAGAAAGGAAATGGTTGGCCAGTCAAGGCCATTGAGAAAGCTTTTTGAAAATCCAATTACACTGCAACAGCTGGTTTCCCTTTACACTCTTCCTTTTTATATAGTTTCAGCAACTCCGCATGCTTGTTTTTGTATTACCAGCTAGCTTTCTCTTAGCCTCCAGGCAAATTAAATTCTGGGTTGCATGTGCAGGTGTTTTAATTTATAGTAGGACAGTTCTATTTCAATTTCATCACTGCCTTCTAAACATATAAATATTAAAAGTCTTGGGTCAACAGAAGAATGGATGAGGCATGGGGACAACATTTAATGCTACTTCCCTGCTACCCAGATGGCAGGGGAAGGGAAGCTGTATAATGGGATGGAAAGGTGCAGGGTGGAGACCCCCTTTACCTTTCAATCTTCCCAACCCCACCTGCTGCCTCAATTATGTCCGAGGCATAAAGAGTCAAGGATGTGGCAAGTTAAAGCCCTTTCAGTGGCAATTTATGCACCTCATCCACAAATGCTGATTTTCTACCAATTGGGAGCAGGGACCATGCCATGTAGGATAATCCTGGCGAGTGTGATTGCAACTTGGACGGGTCAGGTGGGGACTATGATCGTACCTACTCAGGGGCAGCCTGTACTCAAAGGAAAGATCTGTCAGCAGTAACATCCAACATCCACTTGCCTTTTAAATAGACCCGATTGTCGGTTGCTCCCCTTCTTCCAGAGTCCCAGCAATGATCTTGGTTGCACTGCAGCAGTGGCTGTGGCCACTTTGCTGATGGTGCTGCTGGCCTTCAATTGGTCAACATCTCTCAAATGGGAAAAATTTCCCACAAAAACACCATTTTGCTGTCAGCTAGTTAAGTGCCTGATTGCCATTAAATCAGGAGGCCTGGAATAGTCATTTGGGGATATCACCAACTCTCCAATGCTGAACGGACCCTCCAACACCACTATTAAATTTCACCCAAAATCTCTTTTTAAGATATCACTGATTAGCTGCCAGTGTCATCATCATGATCCTTTATGACTGTTCATTAGATCTGTGTCCCAAGGCTCAAGTGCAGATCTGTACTCAAAAGTGGGGGAAAAATTGAATTTTTGACAAAATGCTATTTTATCCAAGTATTTGTCAGACTTTTGCCACTGTTGTTCCCTTATAATTTTTTTCCAGCGTATTGACATAGAATTATCAAATATTACACTGAGTAGTAGAAACTTCCTTTCTTATCTGACTTCTTGTGTCCTACCAGGATAATTTTACCCTAACGTTGTTCAGTAACAGATTCTTTAAATTGAAGATAGTCTTCTGGCATAGGAAATCAGATCTCGGTGCAGGAGGGCCTGAACCTGTGCAGTCTAACCATGTTGTGGTTTGCTTTTTGAGCTCTGATTAGATTTCTATTGGATCCCTACAGATGGAGGCCATTCAGCCTATCGAGTCTGCACTGACTCTTACCCAATCCCCACCCTAGCCCCATAACCACATACTTTTACCATGGCTAATCCACCAAACCTACACATCTTTGGACACAAAGGGACAATTTAGCATGTCCAATCCACCTAACCTGCAAATCTTTGGACTGTGGGAGCAAATCTGGAGCACCCAGAAAAAAATCCCATGTAGGCATGGAGAGAATGTGCAAGCTCCACACACACAGTCACTCAAGGCCAGAATCAAACGCAGGTCCCTGGCACTTTAAGGCTGCAGTGTGAACCACTGTGTCACTGTGCCTTGATCCCAAGATCAAGTCAGAACTCTGTTAGTATTGCGCGGAGAGTGTGGAGAGTCTGCAGAAGGATCTAGATAGGCTGGGTGAATGGGCCAGGAAATGGCAAATGGAATTTAATGTTGGCAAGTGCGAGGTGGTCCACTTTGGTAGGAGTAATGGTAGGAAAGACTATTACTTACGTGGCCAAAAACTGCAGCAGGTGACGGTGCAGCGGGACCTCGGGGTCCTTGTGCATGAGTCGCAAAAACCCAGCCTGCAGGTGCAGCAGGTGGTCAGGAAGGCGAATGGGATGCTGGCTTTCATAGCGAGGGGGATTGAATATAGAAGTAGGGAGGTCTTGCTGCGGCTGTATAGGGCATTGGTGAGGCCGCAGCTGGAGTACTGTGTGCAGTTTTGGGCACCGCACTTACGCAAGGATATTTTGGCCTTGGAGGGAGTGCAGAGGAGGTTTACTAGGCTGATACCGGAGTTGAGGGGGTTGAGCTATGAGGAGAGGCTGAATAAACTAGGCTTGTACTCGTTAGAGTTTAGAAGAATGAGGGGAGATCTCATTGAGACGTATAAGATGATGAATGGGATGGATGGGATGGATAGGATAGAGGTGGAGAGACTCTTCCCGCTCAGAAAGGACAGTAGGACTAGGGGGCACAGCCTCAAGATAAAGGGGGGGCGGTTTAGAACGGAGTTGAGGAGGAACTTCTTCACTCAAAGGGTGGTGAATCTCTGGAATTCTCTGCCCGTTGAAGTGGTGGAGGCTACCTCGCTAAATATTTTTAAGATGCGGGTTGATGGGTTTTTGATAAGAGAGGGGATTAAGGGTTATGGGAAGCGGGCGGAAATGTGGAGCTGAGCCACGACAGATCAGCCATGATCTTATTGAATGGCGGGGCAGGCTCGAGGGGCTAGATGGCCTACTCCTGCTGCTATTTCTTATGTTCTTATGTATTCTACCGCCTCTAATACTGCTTAATTCTATAAATAGTCATTTATTATCTGTATTGAAGATTTTTCCCTAGTATCAAACATCATCAGTCCATTGTCTTCAGGAAGACCAACAGAAATTTCCAAGCACTGACAGATATTCTGCATAATCTTAAAAGCGCTCACACTGTCACCAGTATTCATTGTAAACACAGCTAATTTGAGCACGAAAATTCAGACATCTCCGGGTCTTTATTATTGCCTTGCTGCCTTCAAATTTTCATTTAAATGACTTAGTAATTTTAATTTTTAAAAGTTCATGTATTTGTAACACAATTTACAAGTAGTTACATTATAGCAAAAGATTTTGTAATGTAACCATATAATTTGTACTGTAACACCAATATATTGGCTGCCTGTTGATTTGGTTTTACTTCCGATAAACTGTGCATAGCAGCAATACACCTGAAACACTCTGGTTATTGGGTGCAGCAGTAATCACATGACATGACAGTTTGATTGCTGGCTGTAGTTGAACAAGCTTTTAGTCCAATAAACTGCTGCCAAGTCACCACAGTGGAGAACTGCTGACGTACATAGTCACCATTCGTTAGTGGCACATTTCCTGCATTTTGTTTACAGTGGAATTACAAAAATGGATGGTAAGACCCTTATAAAAACCTGTTCAGTTCATTTATAAAGTAAAATATTTAAACAAAAAGCAAAAATAGAATGCAGTATAGTGTAGAAATTGGATTATTGTGATTTACCAAGTTATGCAGCAGGATCTCATAGGCCAGGTTTTCCACATGAAGCAAATAACTAACATACCCAAGGGCTTCTCTCCTTTTCTTGAGTTGGTGTATGAGAACATTGTTTGATTTAATAACACTGGCAGATCAGACAGAAAGAGAAACATTTATGCAGCATAGCAAAGTGTAGTATCAAGACAGTTACAAGTTTTTGTGGACACTAGGTGGAAAACTTTTATAATTTTTCAGAGACTTTTTAAAGCCACTGGCAAGTTTCCAATTTTTGGCAAAGTAGAAAAAAGCGACACGCTGAACTAGTTGATTAAAAGCCAAGTGTTCACCTAATTAAATCAGAGCAGTTGCACCTCATTCTTTTTACATCTGACATACAATTTGAATAAATTTGTAGCCTGTCTTGATGTATTTCGTTCTGTAAAATATATACAATTCTATATGGTTTAAACAGATCTGCATTTTTTCTTACTCTTTTGTGTTTAAATCTTACTCCTTGTGGCTAGCATATTTAATCTAGGTTGACATTAGCAGTGTAGTACTGAGAGGTGCTACCTGGTTAGGAATTGTGCTGCTTGGATGAGAATTTTAAACTTAAGCCCTGTCAGCTAGTTCAAGAAGATTCAAAAAGTTATTGGACTGAAAGCTTGTTCAGCTACAGCCAGCCATTGAACTGCCATGTCACGTGACTACTGCTGCAATCAATTGCCAGAGAGTTGCAGGTGTATAACTGCAATGCACAATTTATACAAAGTGAAACTAAGTAAACAAGACAACCACTGTTACAGTACAAATTCTATGTTTATAATACCCTTCCACCAAGATTATTGAAGCATGCTTTTCCTGCCTGTGAGCTCCTTTTGGACCATCCATCCTCTGGTTCTGATACTGCATGGCATTGTCTCCCTGAACCTGGCAGCCTCAACAAAATGCCAGTGGTCCCCTATAATGGCCCCCTTGACAGATCTTTTGATTTCCTGCCATCCAGAGCAAACAGCCAACCTACACTGTAGCCTGTCACTGGGCAAATGCCCCAATGATGGGACTAAGCAGGGAAATTGTCTCAACAGGGCTTCCCATTATTTTACTGCCCCGCCCTCCCACCTACATTAGCAGAGGTTGCCTCTGATATTTCGATTGAGGCTGTTTGTGTTCTGGCAGGGCTGAAATCTGATGGGAGAGATTTTTAAAAAGGTTGAATTGTGGAGAGAAGGGCATGGGCTTTGTAAGTTAATGATTCCATTTGCTAGCAGTGTTGTTCATGAGTGATTTTTCACACTCCTATAGACCTAGTAGTCGTGTATTTACCATACTTGTACAATTCCAGAAGGGCCTGTAACAGCCACAAGGTGAACTTTTAAACTGCATTTCACTCTGCTGAGATATTTGACAGAGCTCTAAAATTAATGCGTTCCCTTTACAGGTCCTGCTCAGGTTCCAATGGTGTCTCCAAATGGATCAGTGCCTCCTATTTATGTGCCTCCAGGATATGTGTCACGGGTAAACAAACATATTTTGAATTTAAATAAAAATAACAATTGTTTTGGAAAAAAATGAGCATAGAAAAATATCTCAACTGCTTAAAGGCATACTATAGCTGAAGAGGTTGGTTAGCTGGCAAAACTTGTTATTTTTTTTCTGATAAATTAAAATGTATTTGTGGCATCACATTGTACTGCATAAACATAACAAATGAAAAGTGGTTGTATAAAGCTATACATATCAAAATTTCCAACCACATCTGCAAGAAAAAAATTCCTTGCACACCTTACTGGGTCCACCATGCACTCAAATTCTCTTTGAAATTGGGGAATCGAATAAACTACTTTTCCTTGACGTGCTGGTTGAGACATCGGCCAGTGGGTTCTCTAATACTGTCTACTGCAAGCCTGCTTTCACTGATCAGTATACACGTTGGGATTCTTACAGTTCCAAGCACAATAGGGTTGAACTTAGTGACAACCTTGCAAATACAGCCGGAACCATTTTCACGATGCTGAAATAGTTTGCAACAAAGCTATCCTGTGGGATAATAGCTACCCCGATCATTGCTTGCGGTATGTTGCAAGTCAACTTATGGCCATCACCTTCAGTCCTGAAAAGTGCCTACATCACAAAGGTAAGGTGTCTCAAAAAAAAATTGAGCAACAGGTGATACTAGCTACAAACAGGTGATACTGCAGTAGCAAACAACTGATATTCTCCACCAGTGGAATGCTGCTACTGTCAAGCCATAAAGACATTTTGGCTACCACATTTATAAATGAGAAATGTGGTATATGAATTTCAATGCTGGGATGGTGCCAGGTATGTAGGCTATATGTCCCAATGACTGATAGATTGCATAAAACAGCACATCACTTTGGCTGCTCATAGCAGGCAAAATACTGACCTCCGTACCCAACTAGCATGCACCTGCAAATTCAAACATAGAACCAACATTAGATGTGATTCCACAATTGGACAGCACTTGCTAAACAATTTGTTTAAGAATCATACTGACAACAAATTTAAGATTTATTATTTGGTCTTGCACTATAACTTATGTATGCTAGTAGCTACAGCTTTTCGTGTACACGGCCCTGACTTGTGCCGACAGAAGGAGCATGTCCACACGTTGCACCTTTCACAACTAAACACAAGCTTGGAGAACAGCAGTTTCCCGTGGCAATGCCTTAGTCAATCAGAGTTGACCTGCTGGGTTTAAATTTAAACAAAAGCTTGGCTGTTAACTGTTCTTGATGCGTTCTTCATGGCAACATCTCTACCAATCAAAGTTCACCTGCCAACCAATCAGCACTCTCTTGTGCAGTACAAGTTGTTGCTCACTTTACAATTGGTGACTTTGTAAATCTGTCCTGATGAATGCAAAGAAAAAGGCTATCCTTTTTTCAGCAATACTCAAGACCTGTACTACTTAATGACAATAAGAATGTAAATATTTTACTTGCAATGTCAGTATGCAGATTTCATTCTAATGATCAACAGAAGCCTTATTGCATCATTTCCAGTCAGACAATCATATTAAGTACATTTGTATTTATCATGACATTGTAAATGCCAAGTTGGAAATTTAGACAAGCATTGTGACACGTTAAAATATTTTGCTTTCAGAATCTTTGGGCACCAGAGAAACTAGCTAGAACATAGACTATGCTATTAATCTGAGTTAAGCAATGGGGCATGTTGCAATGAAAAATATTGAATTGCCTCTGCTTCTACATAAATGGCAAATACTCAGTAAGCTGGCGAATATACAATCATCACAAAGGTGAGAGTGCAGCCAACAACTCCATAGTGCACATTTAGCTGCATGTATATATCTCCTTCATGAAGTAATTTTATATTTATTATAACCAGTGAATAATTATTCCAAACATTTATGCATAATATAAGATGATTAAATACATTTCATGTTATTTTGCTAACTTGATTATAATCTGGAATGTTGCAGGTAACAAGCATCCTTTACATTTTTTATTGGCATTTCACTTGCCTTAAAGGGATTTGGTCAACCCCTTAACACAGTCAAAGTGACAGGCCCTGGACATGGAGTTCAGAGTTCAAACCAGAATGTTATGGCAAAACAAATTTAATTTTGTTTCTTGGGTTTAATATTGTAAAATTAAAAAAAACATAAAATGCTATCGGAGACACTATTAAGTTTATTTTTCAATCTGTTCCATGGATAACTAAAGTAAGCAGTTTGTTGTTAGCATCTGAGGTGACTAGTGATTTTGAGATGTAAAGTTGTGAAATATGAATATAAGATTAACAAATTATTATTTGAGAATTTTAATCTAGCACATGAAAATGTGTTAAAACATTCTTGTTCAAGCTACTAGTATTGTAGCCGATAAGGTTTTAGATAAAGTTGCGAACTCTGATGAAAAGTATTCCTGGTAGGTTGAACATATGACCTTGAGCACGTGACACTTGATCACCTGACACACCCAGAATGTGCAAATATTATTGTATTTACCTTGTTAAAGTTGAATTCCTGTAGTTGAGCATTTTTGATTGTGGTTTCAAGCCAGCAGCTATGAGAAAATCTCCAAGAACCCTCAAGCAGGTGAAGAAAGTATACAGGTGTGAACTGTGAATCCATACTTTTCTTATGAACAAAATTTCCCCTGAGATTAATCTTCCATTCCCAGTGACCTCCAGACATTCTGGGAAGGCAATCACTCGAACACTAACCCGATCTTTATGTTAAAACCTTTGAATTCTTCATTCTTCCCTGACTCTTACAATCCATTTCAAATATTTATCCCATTCCTTTTTAACTAATGTTCTAGTTACTCCACAGTAAATTAGCTTCTTGTGGTGAAACATTCCACAGCAACTGGCCCTTAAATGCTCCTCATGTAGAATTGACAGTCAAAGCTTGTCGGAAGAGCAGCTGAAATGTTGGAGGATTACCTCACTGAGTGGAAAGCGCTTGTTCTACTTGGCAAGGTGGCAAAAATGTATGCATGCCTTAACTGGAGGATAGCTCATCTACAGAAAAATTTTTAAAATCTTGACCATGCAGCCAGCTGAGATGTCAAGGCTTGAAAGCACTGTTAAGGTTGGAGATTTAATGTGTGATACCTACTTTTTCCCTGGATAGTTAGCAGCAATTCCAGGATGTTCATCTTCCGTTCCATAAACTCCCAAGATCATTTGGGAAAGTTAGCAATGCCACTATTAACAGAACATTTTGACACATCTGTGTTTCTAACATTGATAGAAGACTGATATTCTCACCTGATCTCTTTCAATAATTAGCTGTCTCCGGTTTACAATGCTGCATCTGGCCTAAAAAACATGTGCATCATTCTCCTTTTTAGTTAATCTTGATGCATCTGAACATAACAAATAAGAGCAGGAGTAAGCCATTTGGCTCCCCCTTAACCCTGCTTCACCAGTCAATAAGATCATGGCTGATGCAAGTGTTATAATTCAGGTCAAAAACTCCAAAGTGTGTTATGAAGCCCGCCTAGATTCTAAGTTTTGCAATTTGTTTTTGGCTAGGGTGAGCATGTGATGCTTCACCAGGTATGATTCCACTAGAATCGTAGAATCCTATAGTGCAGAAGGAGGCCATTTGGCCCATCGTGTCTGCACTGAGGACCATAAGGCATAGAAGCAGAATTAGGCCACTCAGCCCATTGACTGCTCTGCAATTCAATCATGGCTGATATTTTTCTCATCCCCATTCTCCTGTTTTCTCCCCATAACCCCTGTTCCCCTTATTTATCAAGAACCTAGCTATCTCTGTCTTTAAAGACACTTAATGACCTGGCCTCCACAGTCTTCTGTGGCAAAGAGTTCCACAGATTCACCACTGAATCTGAATCTGATTCAGATTGTGGCTGAAGAAATTCCTCCTCATCTCTGTTTTAAAGAATCATCCCTTTAGCCTGAGGTTGCGCTCTCTGGTTCTAATTTTTCCTACTAGTGGAAACATCCTCTTCATGTCCATTCTATCCAGGCCTCGCAGTATGCTGTAAGTTTCAATAAGATCCCCCCTCATCCTTCTAAACTCCAACAAGTACAGACCCAGAGTCCTGAACCATTCCTTGTACGACAAGCTCTTCATTCCAGGGATTATTCTTGTGAACCTCCTCTGGACCCTTTCCAAGGCCAGGACATCCTTCCTTAGATACAGGACCCAAAACTGCTTACAGTACTCCAAATGGGGTCTGACCAGAGCCTTATACAGCCTCAGATGTACAACCCTGCTCTTTTATTCTAGACCTTTTGACATGAATGCTAACATTGCATATGTCTTCCTAACTGCCGACTGAACCTGACACCATGATCCCACCCAGGCCCTATACCCGTAAACCCCATGCACTTATCCTAGCTAGTCCCCCTGACATTAAGGGGGAATTTAACCTTTGGACTATGGGAGGAAACCAGAGCACTCAGAGGAAACCCATGCAGACACGGGGTCCCTGGTGCCGTGAGGGAGCAGTGTTAACCACTGTGTCACCGTATTAACCCTATTTTTAATAAAGAGATACCACTAAGGAGCTTTTATCAAACAAAATTTATTTAAGTCTACCGTTAACATGTATGGAAGGAAAATTAGCAATAACTTTTACCAATTACAAACAAAAAAAATCATATTGTATAACCCTTAACAAGTATACAAAATGTTCCAAACAAAACCCTTGCCACAGGTTTAGCACAGAAAATACAAATGCTCAAATGATGGTGGAGACTTGAAACTCTGACTTCCCAGTTAAAAATCACCCCATTTAGTAGGAAACTCTTGTTTTCTGACTTTTCCCCTCTCTCTGGTATATGTGGTTGAGAGATGGAGCTTTTGATTAAAGATAACTTCTTGCCAGTAAGGCAGCCCTCTTATATTCGCAGACCAGCTTGAAGTCAGAGCAGCTTCCCAAAACATCAGGGGGAGAGAGGAAGAGACTCTAGGCAAGTGAACCGCCAAAGCAGATTTTCCACTCCAGAAAGGCCAGGTGACCACCTTCCAGCTAGCCAGCAGAATCTATAATACCAGGGGGGAGAGAGAGGGGGAGAAAAACTGTCTGCCGTTTGACAACCAGGGCAATGTCTGACTCTTAGACTGAAAGTAAATCCTTGAATTCTTCTGGGGAGGAACCACCTGACTTTGACTTATCAATTAATCTTCCCCCTCACAATTAAGGATCATAAAAGATCCCAGAAAGTATCTGAGGCCCAAAGTAAAAATAAACAAAAGTCCATTTAAACCAATAAAAGTACTTCTAACCAGACATCCAACATCAATGAAACCAAAAGGCCTGCTTACAACTGCAAAGAACATGATTTAAAAAAAAACACTTCTTAAAGGTACACTAACATCACAACTGCCAGTGACAATATAACAGCTGCACACTTAAGTGAAGTCTGAAATTAAGACACAAGTAGGATGCTTAGATCTGTTTCTAATTGGGATATTTATGCTGTTTTACTTGCAAACATTTTTATCTTGTGATGGGACAGAACAATAAGATGTGGCAAGTCCATGGTCGAAATGGGATTTTGCTTTACTTTTGCATCACTTTTTAAATTTAAAACAAAAAATTTCTATTCACAAGGTTTGATATCACCTTAGTCAATGTGAAATCAGACTTATGAGATGATCAGGATTTAATATTTTTGTAGATGCACTGTCCTCATGTTAGGGCATGCATATGTTTTTGCCTAAAAATCTCAAACTTGTTTGAGAAAATGGCAAAGTAGTGTACCTCAATTTTCAAGAGACTTTAGCCAAAGCTCCAGACAGAAGACTACTAATTAGAATCAAAATTTAGAGGCTTCTGGGTAAGTCCTCGAAGTCTTAGTTTACTTGTCATGAGATATCAATGCAGATCAGCAATCGATAAAGCTAATAAGATGTTGACTTACATAATCAAAACAAGAGGAGCCAGTGATCAGTGTTTTCTTTTCTCCTTGCGGGATTTGTTCAGGGTGTTTTTTTTTTGTTAACTGTGTTCCAATTTGCTCATTAATCCAGTTGCACTTGCACTGGTCAGAGATGGAGAGTGAATGCTTCATCAGATTCTGCCAAGAAACAAAGATTTTCAAGCATTGGGCACAGCACAATGTTGAATCTTAATTTTCAGGGGCCTTGGCTTTCAGAATAGAACGCTAGAATTAGGAGCATGCAGCCTCTTGAGCCTGCTCCACCATTCAGTAGGATCACAGTTGTTGTAACTGTGGCCTCAAACTATCTATCTAACTCTACTTTGAATATATTCAATGAGCCAACATCCACTCCTTTCTGAGGAAGAGAATTTCATAGACTAACAAATTTCCTGAGAGTGTGCCTAGTTCTAGACTCTTTTTACAATGGAAAACATCCAGACAATCAAGTCCTGTCAGAATTTTCTGTTTCAATAAGATCGTCCTTTATGCTTGGAATCTCACAAGGGGCGCAGGCCAATCTGTTCAACCTTTCCTCATACGACAATTCCTTCACCCCAGGAATCAGTCAAGTGAATTTTCTCTGAATTGCTAATGCAGTTATGTTCTTTCTTAAGTAAGGACACCAAATATGTACACAGTACCCCAAATGCAGTCTAACTGTACAGCTGCAACAATATTTCCCGACTGTACTTAATCCACTTTTCAATAAGCACCAGCATTCCATTGCCTTCCAAATGAGTTGCTGTATCTGCATGCCAATGTTTATGATCCATGTACAAGGATACCCAGAGACCTCTGCACTGCAGAGTTCTATACATTTTCCAATCAAATAACATACTGCTTTTCTATTTTCTGCCAAAGTGACCAAGTCCACAATTTCCCACATTAAACTCCTTTTACCAACTTTTTGCCCATTCACTTATCTAATTCCCTTTGTTGACTCTCTACCTCCTCTTAACTTCTTTCCTATCTATCTTTAAGCCATTGGCAAATTTAGCCACCATACATTCTGCCCTATCATCCAAGCCATTAATATAGATTGTAAATATTTGATGCTCCAGCACTGATTCTTAGTATTCCACTAACGACAGCTTGCCAAGCCAAAAATGACCCATTTATCCCTAATCTCTGCTTTCAGTTAGCTAACCAAGCTTCCTGGTGATACAGGATCAAATTAATAAAAGTCAGTTTAGAGCTGATAAGAGTTTTACTTCACACAAAGAATGAAGAACATGTGGAATAAACTACCAGATTTAATAGTGGAGGCAGAAACTGCAATAATTTAAAAAACTATTGAATGTCACAATGACAGAATGATAAGATCTCTCTGCGTGAATTAATTCAGGTAGTCATCTTTGATGATGTTCACCTTGTGAATGAAAAGGTTAGCTCCAGGAGGTTTGCAGTGGTTGCTTTTCTGCTGTACTTCTACAGCTTCAGAGTTGAGAATTTAAATATTACTGCACTGCAGTAAAAATCAGAAATTAGATGTTTTTATTTTCTTGACAACATTTTGGTTGATTTAATTCCTTATTAAGTATAGGAACCCATGGGGGAAGTTGAATGAAGCAAAAAATTGGCATGTATTGATTCTATCATCTTTAAACGTGGCATTCTATTGATTGAAATTGTGTTTGAGTTGTGCAGGTCATTGAACAAGATGGTGTTCGAAGGGTGCTGGTGTTACCTCAGCAGCCAGAGTTTCACCCTGGCAGTCACCCATCAATACCTCCTCATCCTTACATGCCCGCATTTCTTCCTCCACCTGTTCTGCCACATCATCAAATGTATTCTACAGGACCAGGAGATGTTGCAGCATCTTATGTTCCACAGCATCATCCTCAGCATCCGTATGCAGATCAAGGTAAAGCATGTTAAATTTTAAACATCTTAATATCTTCGCATTCAGCAGTTAAGCAGAAAATTTGCTGCTAATACCCTACCAATGCCAAACCTGAATTGCCAATAAGTCACCAAGAACAAGCTTGACTGGGCTGTCATCTGATATTCCTACTGGAATATCATTACTGGAAAATGAAATGAGTTTAAATAATCAAATTTTTTTTGCCAAAAATGATTTTACATCCGCCTATCAGCATTTTATAGAATGAAGAAAGCATGAACTCTTCTTACTGAAGTTGTTCAGTTTTCAACCAGTTAAACCCTTGCAGATAATGGTCAGGATTTGCAGAGTCATTGAAGTACTTGCCTCAGAATTTTCAGTCTTTGGCCTGTTTTTGTCATCAACAGTATTTATGTGGCTGATGCAGGTAATTTACCGGTTAGTGGTTGTCTCCAAGATGTTTATGGTTAGGAAATCAGCGACGGTAATGACATTGAATGTCAAGGAGAGATGATTTGATTTTCTTTTGTTGGAGACTTGTCATTATCTGGCATTTATTAGCCCAAATTTGAATGGTATCCAGGTCTTGCTACATGCAGTCATGGGCTTCTTTATTTTCAAAGGAGTTGTGAATGAGAAAGAAGACTGTTAGCTGCATCTTGCAGACAATGGTCATCAACTTAGTACAAAGAGGAGACAGTCCTGTTTCTATTAGTAATTCACTTCATTACTTATCGTCATTAGGCAGTATACAGCATAAATCATGCAGTTTGTGTCAAAACTATGCAGTGTGAAACGCACTGCCATTGGTTTCCGTGGCAATTCCTGAGTAATAACAGAATACCAGAGATATTACCTGAGAAAAAGAGCATCTGTCTTCCCTATGGATGCCATCTCCACTTCTTCCAATGTAGTGACTCCCTCTTCTGCGTTGTTACTCTCCTGGAGTTTCGCTGCAGCTGATCCTGAAATTCCCATTCTTATCCTGTCGTTTATCTTGCCAACTCAGTGGCTCAGTAATTAGCACTGCTGCCTCACAGCGCCTGGGATCCGGGTTCAATTCCCTACTTGGGTCACTGTCTGTGTGGAGTTAGCACGTTCTCCCCGCCCCGTCTACATGGGTTTCCTCCCACAATCCAAAGATGTGTGGGATAGGTGGATTGACCATGCTAAATTGCACCTAGAGTCAGGGGGACTAGCAGGGGTAAATGCATGGGGTTATAGGGATATGGCCTGGGTGGGATTGCTGTCGGTGCAGATTTGATGGGCCAAATGGCTTCCTTCTGCACTGTAGGATTCTATGATTCTATATGCTGCCTGTTCATTGTTGATTCAAACTTCTTCGCTTATTTTGTATCTTCCCGTCCATTGGCCCTTTGCCCAAGGTCCTAGGTAGGATTACCTCATTACTCTCTGACTAAATAATCATCATAGATCATCACAGAACCCTACAGTGTAGAAAGAGGCCCTTCGGCCCATCGAGTCTGCACCGAACACAATTCCACCCAGGCCCTACCCCATATCTTTACATATTATACCCACTAATCCCTCTAACCTACGCATCCCTGGACACCAGGGGCAATTTCTTAGCGCGGCCAATCAACCTAACCTGCACACCTTTGGACTGTGGGAGGAAACTGGAGTACCCGGAGGAAACCCACACAAACATGAGAATGTGCAAACTCCACACAGACAGTGACCCGAGCCGGGAGTCAAACTCAGGACCCTGGAGCTGTGAAGCAGCAGTGCTAACCACTGTGCTACTGTGCCGCACAAGGCTTTATGCCTTACAACATTTCCTTTGTAAATAAGTAAGCTTAACCAGTTCAAACCAATTTCAAGCTTCAGGTGGCCTGGCAGAACTAAACTGTTGACAATACCATCCATTAATTTCCTGTTAATTGAGAATAGGCTAATGGGGTCATATTTGGCCAAAGTAAATTTGTCCTTTTTTTGGGTGGATCACGTATACCTGAACAATTTTCCATTGTGTTGGGTAAATGCCAATATTGTACTTGAACAGCTCGGTTAGGAGTGCAGCTACTTCTGGAGCAGAAGTCTTCACCACAGCTGTTGCCCAATTACTTTTGCTGAATCCAGTGTTTTCTGCTTTTTCATGCTCTCATATGGAATGAATCGAAATGGCCATAAACTGGCATTTGTGATGGTGGGAATCTTAGGAGGAGGTCAAGATGGATGGCTAAAAATGGTTGTCAAAGGCGAGGCTAAATAATTTCCATTGACTCCTCCATTGGCGATGGGATAGCTTTAAGAGGATTTAATTTTCCACCACCATTCATGGTTAGATTTGGCAGGACTGCAGAGCTTCTGATCCATTGGTTGTTGAATTACTTAGCTTCTTGTGTAGCATGCAGAGTAGTACTGTGTTGTCGTTTCACCAGGTTGACACCTCATTTTTAAGTATATTTGTTGCTGTTCCTAGCATGTTCTCCTACAATCTTCATTGAATTAGGTTTGGTCCTGTCTTGATAGTTATCTTAGAATGAGAAATATTGTGGACCATATGGCTAAGGATTGCAATTGGATACAATTCTGCTGCTGATGGTTCAAAGTATCTCTTGAAAGTTTTGTTATAAACTGCTGGATCTGTTCTGAATTTATCACATTTAACATGGCAATATTACCACTCAACATAATAGATGCTGCTGTCAGTGTGAGGGTGGCACTTCATTTCCACAAGGTCTGTGTGCTAATCACTCTTAGTAATACTGTCATGGACAAATATAGCACGGGTGGACACAATACTACGGGAGACCTGTTCGTACATGTTTATAAACAATTTCCTCCTAAATATTTGCATGAAATTTATTCTAAAATGTAATCTACCTTTATATTATTGCATTACAGAATCTCATCCCACTCATGGAAGGTCCAACTTTATCCACAGAGATGAAAGGACTAGCAAAGCATATGAGCGCTTACAAAAGAAGTTGAAAGATAGACAAGCTAATGGATCGAAAGATAAGATCAGCAGTCCACCATCCTCTCCCCACAAATCTCCCATGAGTGAACAAAATGAACAAGGTACTCTAGGAACATCCACAGGAATGGTGAAGAATAAACTGGATAGGAAAATGCAAGGCACACCTGAAAGCGATACAGAAATGTTTGGTATGTTGAATGTTCATGGCGGTTCCTTCCAAGTAATACACAGAACAAATTTTTCCATTTCCATTTCATTTCCAGAGGTGGACCATGGAAAGGTTCCTTAGACTTCGGGTGGGATTTCCCAATTTCAGGGCAAGTGTGGTTGGAAAATCCCACCCACAGTGTTCGAAAAGCTGAATGGCTTACTCCTGTTTCTATATGCAGTGAAACTAACCTTCCGAGTTTCAAGCAGTAATGTGATCCTTCTGGGAGAGTTACTAGATTATTTGTAAATTGCTGGTAGTAAAAGCATGAGTGGAAATTTATATGCTGTAGTAGTTCCCACTCTTTTATATGTCAAAGCTCATGTCTGAACTATTAAAAAAAAACGGTGCATCTCCTTCTTCACTTTTTGGAGTGATTTTTCAGCCTGTGTTCGCCAACAGAGAGAACAGCAATGCAGGCAGAAAATCCAGAGAATCGGAAAACGTGGGTTTCCATGTTTTACTGTGCATGTGTGGATGCCAGAAATCTGACTTCCATCACAATAATGCTGAGCACTGATGGTTTCAGTTCAAGCTATTGCAAAACCTGATCCTTCGACTTGCAAAATGTAAACAATACAATATGGATGTAAACTGCATAAAGGGAACCTTGATTTCCTTAAAGACACAGTTCACATATAATTTATCCAGTTCATAATGGTCATCAACATGAATGTTGACTATTTCTCTCCACAGATGCTGTCTGATTATCGGAGTTTTTCCAGCATTTTTTATGTTAGATTTCCAGCATCTGCAATACTTTGCATTTTATTAATATTTTGACTATTACTTAAGGTAGAAAAGTGAAGTATAAGAAAAAAGTGGTATCATAATTGGAAAACAAAAGGAGAAATCTGAAGTGCAGGTCAGAAGTCTCAGCATAATGCTAATCTCCTATCTAGTTATCAGCTAAACATAACTATAGATACAAGTTATTGGCATGGTTTCAGTATTGTGATTTGAAGAACAGCATATGCCATTTTTTTTACCTCTCTGTCTCTCTCGCTTCTCCCAGGGTTTTTGCGCTCTTTTTGAGTTTTCGCTCTTTGTACAGGCACATGGGGCCTTTGTCTTCAGCTCCAAGTCCTGTTGGTCATGCGCAACGGCCTGACCAACGTTAAAAAACCTAAACCGCGCATGTGCAGCTTTTCCCCGGCCGGTGCATGCGCGGGAGGCCTGAGGTTCATCGGGTCTTGGAGATGCCGACCACAGAGCTGAAGGCGAAGGTTGGTTTTAGCTTAATTACATAATCTTTAATCACTCGGCACATTTCAGGGTTCTTCACAGCACACCGGTTGGGAACCACTGCTCTCTAATAGAATGTGTTGGGATGTTAACCTAAAATGGACGAAACAATAGACCGGATCTCCAGGGTTACCTAGCATTTTCTGTAAAGCATCTTGGATCATTTTCCTGTATTAAAGATGCTACTAAAGTTTTGTTCAACATCTCCTAATCAGTGGTTAGCATTGCTGGCTCATAGTACCAGGGACTGGGTTTAATTCTGACTTCGGATGTTAGTCTGTGTGGAGTTTGCACCTTCTCCCTGTGTCTGCGTGTGTTTTCTCTGTGTGCTCCGGTTTCCTGCCACAGATCAAAGATGTGCAGGTTAGGTTGCTTGTGCTAAATTGCCCCTTAGTGTTAAGGGAATAAGCAGGGTAAATATGTGGGATTACATGATAGGGTTTGGGTGGTATTGTTGTTGATGCAGGCTTGATGGGTCAATTGGCTTCCTTTGGCAGTGTAGGGATTCTGTAATGTATGAAATTTTAAAACTTCCTCTACAAAATAAGGCAGCAACGCCCTCAAGTGGTGGTCAGAAATCTTTCTCCTCAAATGTTGTTCTGTATAAGTCTACAGAACAGTTTCTTCGAGTACATTTAATCTCCAGATTTGTACATATCATAAAATTGGGTATTAGCAAACCTTCACTGCAGAGTAACAGCAGTTTAATGTGAACAGAGGAAAGAGTGGGGGAGTTGCAGAAAATTCCATGAAAAGGGACAGCAAGGTGGCACAGCGGTTAGCACTGCTGCCTCACATTGCCAGGGACCAGGTTCCATTCCCAGCTTGGGTCACTGTCTGTGTGGAGTTTGCACATTTTCCCTGTGTCTGCATGGGTTTCAGCCAGGTACTCTGCTTTCTTCCCACAGTCCAAAGATGTGCAGGTTAGGTTGATTAGCCATGCCAAATTGACCCTAGTTTCAGGGGGAATTAGCAGGGTAAATATGTGGAGTTACGGGGATGGGGTGGGATTGTTGTCGGTGCAGGATTGATGGGCCGAATGGCTCCGTCTGTACTGCAGGGAGTCTATGATTCTATGAAAAGCCTTTCTCCTCCTCCCTCATTTGAATAGGTTATTTTGCATCTAAAAAGCTTTGCAAAGATTTCAACCTTTAGCACATTTGACAGGAGAGCATACAGCTAGCAATGTAGCAGCTCTAAGGGAGATTCAACTTAGTATTAAAGACAGTTTTTATTCCTTCATGGAATGTGGGCTTTCACTAGCTAACCCTAATTGCCTTTGAGAATGTGGTGGTGAGCTGCCTGTTGGGAGCCAAGGCTTTTTATGAAGTTAGCCTGAACCCTAACTTTTACTTTTGGTTTTGGCATTAGGAAGAACATGTGTTTCATTCAGTTTTAATTCAACTCAGATTCCCACTAGGAAGCTTTTATCAAAACAAAGTTTATTTAAGAACCCTGTTAAAATGTTACAAAAAGAATTAGCATAACTGTAGGCTTAGCTGTACCCAGTCATATGACCTTACCTAATCAAGCCCCACTCTGAAATAGCCCAAAGGAGAAAACACATAACAGAATCCTTCATTTGTCCAGATTGAAACAAATAGGGTAGCAATGGATATCAGTTATGCTGTTGTAGTAACAATACTGTGCTTATGGATCCACACAAAACAGTTCTGATAAAATGGACTAATCACATTCAGTGCAGAAACATGACTAAAATGCATATCTTAAAAGCACAGCATTGTCACACTAACAAGTGTTGGTAACTTCCTGCAGTGCACCTTGTAGATACAAAAACAAAACAAAAGAACAACCCAGCACGGGAAACAGGCCCTTCGGCCCAGTGAGCCCGCGCCGCCGCATCCTCCTACACCTACCCTGCCCTACGTGTATGCGAGTGGAACCCCTAACTTAGCCAGATTCAGGGGAGAATAGTGTCAATTTGGTATACCAATCAGCCTAAGAGCACACCTGTGGGGTGTGGAGGAAACCGGAGCGCCCGGAGGAAACCCACACAACCACAGGGAGAATGCGCAAACTCCCACAGACACAGGCCCAAGTCCATGTATCCGCACAGCTAGCAGTGCTAGTCACTGAGCTGTTGCGGCGCCCGTCTACCGGTCCAGGATCAAGCACACACACCGACACGAAGTACTAGGCCACTCCCGGAACCTCCAAGAGCAGCCCACGCACAACCCACCGTGTGCATGCCCCTTGTTTGACAACAAGGTGGACCACCACCTGTGGAATAAAAAGACAAAAACGTTAACATGTAAGTCTGCATTTCCGGTGTCTCCCGAGGCTCTGACCCTATTTAATACCCCCTACTATAACCCTCCATCCTTGTTTCGCTCATGTGCCTATCTAAGTAGACCTTAAACAAGTCCAACGTGCCTGCCTCCACCACCCTACTCGGTAGCGCGTTCCATACCCCCACGACCCTCTGCGTGAAGAACCTTCCTCTCACATCCAAATTATACTTCTCCCCCCTCACCCTTAGATCATGACCTCTCGTAATTGTACCCAATCTAGGGAGCAGCCTCTCACTATTGACTCTATCTATTCCCTTCAGTATCTTATATACCTCTATCATGTCCCCCCTTAATCTCCGTCTTTCCAAGGAGAAAAGTCCCAGTTTCTCCAACCTTTCCTCATAACTCAGTCCTTCCATGCCAGGCAACATCCTGGTAAACCTCCTCTGCACCCTCCCCAGAGTCTCCACGTCCTTCCGGTAGTAAGGTGACCAGAACTGGACGCAGTACTCCAAATACGTTCTGTACAACTGAAGCATTAGACGGCAGATCCTACACTCTATACCCCTTCCTATAAAGGCTAGCATTCCATAAGCTTTCCTCACAACCTTCTCCACTTGTGCCGCAACCTTCATAGACTTGTGAACCTACACTCCCAGGTCCCTCTGTATTTCTATACTCCTAACGGTCTACCTTTTATCACGTAGCTCCTCTTTGCATTATCCCTTCCAAAATGCATCACCTCGCATTTGTCAGGATTAAATTCCATCCGCCACCTATCTGCCCAATGTACCAACCTATCTATATCCTGCTGTATCTCCTGACATTCCATCTCAGTATCTGCCAATCCTGCCATCTTGGTGTCATCCGCAAACTTGCTGATCACACCACCTACGCTCTCTTCCAAGTCGTTTATGTATACTACAAAGAGGAGAGGTCCCAGTACTGAGCCCTGCGGCACACCACTGGTCACTGGCCTCCAGCCCGAAAAGGTCCCCTCAACAACTACCCTCTGTCTCCTATTGCCCAGCCAGTTCTCAATCCACCTAGCTACCTGTCCTTGTATCCCATGCGCCTTAACCTTTTCTACCAGCCTACCATGAGATGGTGCACACAGTGAGTGTTTGTGGATTGGGTGCAGTCAAGTGGGCTACTTTGTCCTGGTTGGTGTCAAGCTTCTTGAGCATTGTTGGAGCTGCACTCATCCAGGCCAGTGGAGAATATTCCATGACACTCCTGACTTGTGCCTTGTAGATGGTGGACAGGCTTTGGGAATCAGGAGGTGAGTTACCCACTGCAGGATTCTTAACCTTCAACTAGTATTTGTATAACTGGTCCAGTTAAATTTCTGGCCAATGGTAAACCCAGTAAAAAGTCTGACAACACCAGGTTTTAGTCCAACCGATTTAACCGACTAAATCCAACCGACTAAAACCTGGTGTTGTCAGACTTTTTACTGTGTTTACCCCAGTCCAACGCTGGCACATCCACATCAATGGTAAACCCCCAGGTTGTTGATATTGGTGACTTCAACAATGGCTGTCAAGGAGCGATGGTGAGATTCTGTCTTGTTGGAGATGATTATTGCCTGGTACTTGATGGCATGCATATTACTAGCTACTCATAAGTCCTTGCCTTGATATTATCCAGGTCTTGCTGCATTTGGACATGATTCCTCTAATACTGAAGCAGTCCGTAAATGACACTGAACATGATGCAATCATCAGCAAAAATCCCTATTTTCTGACCTTACGATGGAAAGAAAAGTCATTGATGAAGTAGTTGAAAATGGTTGGGCCCAGGACACTGTCCTGAGAAACTCCTGCAGTGATTTCCTGAAGCTAAAATGACTAGGCTCCACAACCACTTTCCTTTGTGTTAGGTGTGACTCCAACCAGAAAAGAATTTTCCCCTGATTCTCATGTAGTCTAGTCTTGCTTGGGTTCATGATGCCACAGTCTGCTAAATGTGGCTTTGATGTCAAGGGCAGTCACACTCTCCTCACTTACCTCTGGTGTCAGCTCTTTTGTCCTTGTTTGAACCAAGGCTGTAATGAGAAGGTAAGGAACTGAATGTTCCTGGCAAATCTCAACCTGAACATTAGTGAATAGGTTATTGCTAAGCAAGTGGCACTTGATAGCACTGTTGAAGATCACTTTACTGATGGTCAAGAATAGACTTGTGGTGATAATTGGCATGCTTAAACTTGTCCTGCTTTTCGTTCTAGGACATATCTGGGCAATTTTTCACATTACTGGGTAGATGCTAGCATTACAGCTGTAGTGGAACAGGTTGGCTAGGGGCCTTAAAATTTCCAATTGACCTGGTGATTGTTGACGGAATATTGTCAGGACCCATAGCCTTTGCACTATCCAGTGCCTTCAGCCATTTCTTGATATCACGTTGGCAGTCACATTCAATGAAGGTTGAAGACTGGTATCTGTGGTGCAGGGGATTCCCGGAGGAAGCCAAGATGGATCACCCAGTTGGATTTCTGGCCAAAGGTTATAGCACACTTTTTACTGATGTGCTGGGCTCCTCCATCATTGAGAATGGGGATATTGGTGGAGGCAGCTCCACAAATGAGTTATTTAGTTGTCTGCCAGCCATTCGCAACTGGATGTGGCAGGGCTGCAGAGCCGATCCATTAGTTGTGGAAGCGCTTAACTCTTAACTGTCTATCATTTGCTGTTTGGCATGCCAATAAGGTTGAGTTTGCCTTTGACACTCAAGTGGTTTGATACAACCGAAAGGCTGGCTAGGCCTTCGAGTGTTACCATATTGTTGTTGGTCTGGCCACATGTAGGCCAGACCAGGTAAGGATAGCACATTTTACAACCTTTGACTTGTGATCATCACTAGACCTTTTAATTCCATTTTTTTTTGTTGAATTCAAATTCCATCAACTGGTGTAACCTGTTCACTGATGCTCTGTTTGGGATCTGCCAGTGTCACCCAGCTCCTTATCACATTACAGCTTATGTTCAAACAAAGACAAAGAAGCTGAACTCCAGAGGTGAGGCAAAAGTAACTGCCCTTGATATCAAAGCCACACCTGACCAAATGTAGCATCATAGAGCCCTAGCAAAACTGGACTCTGAGAATTTGGTGGCGGGAGAGGGGGGAATATTCTCTGCTAGCTGGAGTCATACCTAGGAGACAACTTGTTCGCAGTGAAGTGATGTGGATAACATGGCCTTCTTTTGATGCTAAGGAATTCCAAGAATGATGACCCAATTTGGGGATGAAAGCTATAGTATGGGTGCAAGTTTCATGGTAATCGGTTGCCGATTGATTCAGTGCAGTCATTTCGAACCATCAATCATCGTTGCAAATTAAGAAGTTTACTACTATCAGTTTTGTAGGACCTGTAATGCATTTCACAAATTAAGTTTGAAATCGCAACATCCTCCTAGCTTTTGAAGCATTACACGTGACTGTTCACAACTATAATTATTTTAGACATAATTTTCATTGTTTCACAGCGGCACAAAATATTTTGTACATAAGGCATCTGAGTAATAGCAAACAGGTGCTAAGGCCAAGGTATTCTGCTGATGGGGCATTTCCCCCTTTAGCAAGCATTTTCTTCTGTGGACCATTTCCCAGTCTCCTCTTCCAACACAATACAGGCTCCATGATGACCACTGGTCTGAATAAGAATGTTTTTGTGCCAAATATCATCTGAAGTACAAATTATTTTATGTTTGAAGACCATGGGATCAATATGCATAGCTTTTTAGATACACATTTGCATATTATTTGAAACTTTGCATTCTTGGAACAGGAATAGACCATTGAGACTGTTCTCTCAAACCATGGCTGACCTGTATCTCAGCTTCAACTGCCCTCCATTACTGCACGTTCCTGAATATCCTTATCCAATGGAAGTCTATTAATTTCTACCTTAAAATCTGCAATTGACCCAGCATCCATAGCCTTTAGGGAGAGCGATCTTTCTATTTACTCTACCTTTTGTGTGGATAAGGTGTTTCCTGATTTTTATTCTTGAATGGTCTCCATCTAATTTTAAGCTCCCCCCACCAAATGAAATAAGATATATTTATCTATGTTATGGAAGCCGTTTATAATTTCAAATACCTCAAATTATAGCATTTTTGAACCTTATAAGCTCATGGGAATATGAACCAATTTAATGCAGTCTGTCCTAACAATCCAAACCTGATATTCCAGTGAATTTGTGCCATATCCCCTCCATGTTAAGAAAAACCATTTGTGTGAACAATTAGAAAAGTATGTAAGCTTTCTCCATTAAGCTCAGGAGCTTCAGGTCCAGAAGAAGTAAACATTTAGATCTGGCCTTCAGTCAAAAATCAAAAACTGATCTATTTACACGATGGATAAATGAAATACCAAATAATCCTAGATACGATACTGTCATTACATAACTCAGAAGCACAACAATGTTTAATATATTGATGACTTCATTGCCTACATGTGAAACCTTCAGGTCCATTCTTGAGTTTATATATGATTCACCAAAACCTATTATTCTTTGTGACTGCACTCATTTTTTTAAAGTAACAATTTGAACTCATTCTTTGGTATTGTCTCAATAATAACTACCATACCAGTAGAAATTAGTGAAATCAAACTTCAAATTACTTAGTGATAACAAGTTTTGCTTTTGTTTCGCAGATGAAGATAAAGGCACAAAAACTCTTGAAACATTTCTATCAGGTGTTGGCAAACCTGTGGTAAGTGACCATGGCATGCACCCTATTGTTGATATACTAATTGGTTTAATGTCTTCCAGTTTATGCTTTTGAACATCAGGATTCCATTATGTCTTGATTACAGACTGTGTTTTGCAGCTGTAGAAAAAAGCTGAATCACTTCCTTGAAGAGCATAGATATTTTCTGTCACGCCTCAGTGCTCTGCATATTTAACATCTAAAGTTTCTTCACAAATATTTACTTTGAGTGCAGCTTTAATTATAGATTACTGAGTAGATCAACAAGATCTGCAACAGCTCCCAACCTTTATTTGTGAATAAATAAATGTAATAACTTCATGTGTATTTCAATTTCTGCTTTAATACTTCTATTCAGTTTACCTCTGTCAGTTTTAGTACTACTTTACTTCTGACAGTATTTTCAAAACAACCTTAAGACCCTTTTCACTCTATTACATAATTCTCTTTCTTTTCTTTTTAGTACTGTTATCCTCAACTAACAGTTATACATGTCCTGATAGTGTTATTCTCCTGTGTTTTTATTTTGTACAATTATTAAATTAAAGCTAATTGTAGCTTCTATTGCACCCCTTGTGGTTTTGGTTCTTTTGTTTCCTTGCAGCAATATTTCTTTTCCCTTTGTTTCTACCTTAATCCACTATGATTTTGTTTTCTACTGCCAGCATTTACATTTGGATCTTTGCTGAAATTTGCCAAGCTGCTGTGTCTTTATTGCAGCATGAAATTTCTATTGCATATTAAAAATATTGTTGATGCTGCATGTCCCATGAACACAGCTCTTGCATCTGCAAGGGCAACAATAAGGAGCCTGTTGCCTGTCTCCCAATTCTGATTCATGGCAAGGGACCTTTCCTGGAGGTGGGAGTGCACATTGCCCCAACCTGGCATGGTATGCTGATCTAGCTAGATGGAGATTACGTCCAATGCACTTTGCCCATTCTGCACCAAGGAGAAGGAAAATCCCTGATGTAAATTTTGCAGCATCTACACCTCCCAAACCTTATAGCAGTCACTCTCACCTCCTCCTCCGTGCACACTGCTTTAACAAGCTAAGACAAGGCTTTCTGTGTATTGGGCCTGTAACATGCCATATGTTAGTCTTGTATTTCTTGAATCATAAGCCAGTTTCTTCTAGAGCTTGTCCTGTGCCTTATTTACTACATTCTTATGCTTATTTTTTTGTAGGTATCTGACATCCAGGCAAGAACAGTTGTACTCACATGGGCTCCTCCTTCAACCACTATAAGTGATGATGCTGATGGTGTTGTTACACCTCAGCCATGCAGCTATGAAGTTGCTATTTCA
The DNA here is from genome assembly GCF_965287045.1 of Carcharhinus amblyrhynchos. Taxonomy (NCBI): domain Eukaryota; kingdom Metazoa; phylum Chordata; class Chondrichthyes; order Carcharhiniformes; family Carcharhinidae; genus Carcharhinus; species Carcharhinus amblyrhynchos. The sequence goes on from NC_137338.1 coordinate 74,830,394, forward strand.
AGCAGTGGCAAGGATGAGAAGTTCAAAATTGTCTATATGTACGTACAATATTTTTGCAATATATTTGGTATCTTGTTTTCAATTGTATAATTCATACACAGTGGAGTACATCAAAATTCCTTTATTATAATCTGTGTCTATCATTAAATGAGCCTTATCTGGATTAGATGATTTGTAAACTTTCAAAAATTCATTGTTTGGTGATTAAGAATAACTGGCACTCTCTAAACAAGTTAATCTCAATGAAGGTTAATTTGACTTACGTTCACGCACTCGTCCCACATCCACCATGTTACCTTAATTTAGACCACACACAATTCAGTTAGTGATTAAAACATCAGCCCACCCCCCAATTTGCTCTAATGTAAACCAGGCCCATTCTCATTAGTCAATAAAACAATATAAGGTGGCTGTAAGTAGGGATAATGCATTGTTACTTTCTGTTATTACCTTGGTAAGTTTGGTTAACTTGTGACATTAATTGTGTAGGTGTTGCTGGACTTGACACTTAACCAAAGCAACCTCTTCACATTGTACCTTATATGGGCTTCCTTCCCTCAAGATCAAAATCTGGGTACTCCTTTATTGGTTGTCACTGATTAATCTCTCATCTGAAGAGTCTGTATGCCTGTATTTTAAGTACCACAAAAAATGCCAGCCTTCTAACTAGCTTTTCACTAGGTTGAAAGCAAAATGATTACTTTGCCCCTTAAAGACTGCTGCATCCAGTTTAATGCTGCAACAGCACCAGCTTTTCTTCTATTTCCTCCACCCAACCCAAACAAGACTGGTTCCTAGTATAGGGTCCAGATGGTCCAGCAGGCATCTGTGAAATCTGCATATACTACTGCCAGGAAACCTGGCTTATAGGACAATGCAGCATTCAAAGCTAACAGGACAGAGTAGCTTTGATTAACATCACAATATAGTTTATAATCGTCACCAAAATGAAGTGCTGAGTTAAGAAATGAAGTCCCAAATTTGACAAGTTTCATTGTTAAGACCTAGCTGGTGTAATTGTAACAGACTAGGATTTATCTGTGATTGTGTTTAAGAGCAGTAATGAAATGTGTACAAGATATATGTGCAAATGTCCAAATGAAAATTGTCTCAAAATAATTCTATCACTTTTAATAATGTTTATTTTATGCTAGATTTTCCATCCTGCTAACTCGCATTTGAATTAATTATTTTAACTTCATGTAATTAATGCATGCATTTATTTGTAGTATTTGATAGCCAGCTAAATCATTTAATTGATGAAAGTTATGTGCATTTTTTTTTGTAGAGGAAAAGACACGAGCATCACATTGCAGGACTTAAAGCCAGCTACAAACTATCAGGCCAGGTTGGTAATTAATAAGAACAGATTTCAGTGCTCAGTAGAAAAAATGTCATAAATATGGTTCCATCCCCGATTTACAGTTCTATCAATATTCTGAATCTTCTGGAGAGAAGATAAGCATCAAACCTCTTAATTGGGATATGGTTGCATGGACATCAAATATTCACAACTTTTCACAGCTCTACATTCATGGCAGTGAATGTTGGCAGAGTATTTGATTGATGGCATCAGAAGCCAGTCCTGCTCTTAGTTAATGCTCATGTGCCAATTTTATCCTCCCCTAACCCAGGATTACTGGTTGCATGTAATGCACTAGTGTTGATCTAGATAAGATTAACTCAACATAGACCTGGAATCTTATAAGTGAACATCTCCATCACGAACCAATTAATTGAGCTCAGATGTTAGGAAAAACCAAAAATGATGCTTTTAAAACAAAATAATTCTAAATAAAGAATCTTAACATTTTAAGTGAATTTATCATGGTGAGAGTAGTCATTTTAGTTCCAAACTACTTACAATAATTGATTTTTTTTTGATATCTTTGTGTCAGTTAGTAGCAACTGAATGGCTTGCTAGGCTATTTAAGAGGACAGTTAAGAGTCACATGTTGGCCAGACCAGGTAAAGACAGCAGATTACCTTCCTTGCAGGGCATTATGAACCAGATGGATTTTTACAAGAATCTGGTAATTTCATTATCATTTCTGAGACTGACTTTCCATTCAAGATTTATTAATTAATTGAATTTAAATTCCCCAAACTGCCATTGTGGGATTTAAACTTGTACATTTCCGGAATCTTAATACATGCCTCTGGATTGCTAATCCAGTAACTTTATCACTACTGTTGTTCCCATTCAATTATTTTCTAATTCTCCTTGCTACTTTCTCAGAAGACTAAGAAAATTTGGCACGCTAGCCACGACTCTCACCTACTTTTACAGATGTACCATGGAAAGCATTCTTTCTGGTTGTATCACAGCTTGGTATGGCTCCTGCTCTGCCCAAGACCACGAGGTACTACAGAAAGTTGTGAACGTAGCCCAATCCATCACGCAAACCAGCCTCCCATCCATTGACTGTCTACGCTCACTGCTGCCTCGGCAAAGCAGCTAGCATAATTAAGGACTCCGCGCACTCCGGACCTTCTCTCTTCCACCTTCTTCCTTCAGGAAAAAGATACAAAAGTCTGAGGTCATGCACCAACTGACTCAAGAACAGCTTTTTTCCTGCTGCTGTCAGACTTTTGAATGGACTTACCTTGCATTACGTTGATCTTTCTTTACAACCCAGCTCTTACTGGGACTACATTCTGCATTCTCTCGCTTCCTTCTCTATAAGCAGTATGTTTTGTCTGTATAGCACGCAAGAAACAATACTCTTCACTATGTTAATACATGTGACAACAATAAATCAAATCAAATCAAGAAGGTGATGGTAAACCATCATCTTGGACTGCTATAGTCCATCTGATGAAGGTATTTCCAAGGTCTGGTTAAATAAGAAATTTCAGCACTTTGACTCATTGACAACAAAGGAACAGTGATGCAAGTCCAGGTCAGGATGATGTGTGACTTGGAAGTGGTAGTTTTCTTAGCCTGTTACCCTTGTTCTCCTAAATGGAGGAGGTTGAAGGTTTGGGAGGTCAAAGAAACCGTGGCAATTTGCTGTAATGCATCCTGTAGATAGTGCATGCTGCAACCATAGTATGCAGTGGTGGAAAGAGAGGATGGAGTACCAGTCAAGCTCCTGCACTATCCTGAATGGTGTCAAGCTTCTTGCTCCTGCAAATGGAGAGTAATCCATCACATTTCTAAATTGTGTCTTGGTGGTAGTGGAGAGGCATTGTGGAGTCAGGAAGTGAATCACTCATTGCAGAGTGCCCAGTGTTTTGTTCTGGTCTTGTAGACATGGTCAATGATGCAATAGTAATGCCATTGAATATCATGAGAAGCTGATTAGACACTCATGAAGCAATGTCCTGCAACTGCAATGATTGCTGTCTAATAAGTCCAACTATCTTCCTTTGTACCAGATATGATTCTAGCCCCTGGAGAGTTCCATCTTGAGCTCTATTGACATCCACATCCATGTAGCTAGGGCTCTTTCTTGATGTCTTCAAATGTTTCCTTGGTATTAAAGGAAGTCACTATCATCTTGCTTCTGGGATTCCATTATTTTCTGTTGATAATTTTTTATATGGTTTTGTTTGAAGATAGTTATATATAACGATGATAACACTTGTGCCAAAACCATTGATTAGAACAAGTATTTTCAAAAGTGCTCTTGCTGGGACAAATATAAGGTAACTATTTTTTTTTCCCAGTTGATGAGTAGTTGAAAGTAAAGAAACCTCACTAGAGTAAGGACACTTGCAAGAGTTCTGCATTTTGTGAACTACTTTAACTGTGAGGCCAGTGCTATGATCCCGGACCTGACCCCAAGTTTTTGCTAAGATCTGGTTAGGAACCAATAACTTTTTGGTAAAAGTAGACAAAAGTTTGAGATTCAAAAAAGTCAGTAAGCAAAAGAAGCCACAGGATTCTACAGGTTTTGAACAAGCAAAAATAAGCTACGTAATACAAGGTCAGAAAGATGAAATAATTCACAATAGCTATTTAATACTCCAACATACGACATGTAAATTAACAGACAAACTGTGGTCGGACACATTACATGTGTCATGTTACAATGCAAGTGCAACCAAGACAGATGCATGGATTTCTCAGCAATCCACCCAGGTGTGAGTAATACTGTGAGTCAGCCAATCTTGTTGGAACTCTGTCTTTCTTATGAGGAATTGCACTCTTCACCTTCAAAGATTTCATCTTGGAATTCTCTCTTAAGTTGCTTGAACTTGGGTGGCCTCAATGACAGCCACCTGCAGGATCTTAATCTTATTTCCTGAAACTCTGTCCCCCTGGATTCCAAGCCTGTATCCCAACACTAACTCATGAATAACTTCTACTCTTCAGCCACACACAGCAAAATCTACTGCTGCAAAGTGGAACCTTATTTCAGCTGCCCGGTGCACAGTCACTTTTATCTCTTTATGTATTATGGGCTTCTGCTAAGTGTCACAACTTAACATTCGCCTCTTCTCTGCTTAGAGCCTCTATCCCTACTCCTCTCTCTCTTTCTTGTAATTAGGACTCCCCCATGTCTGAGACTTGTATTTTGAGACTTCACCCTGTCTCCTGCCTGTGACTCCTGGTTGATAATGGTGCTACGCTGCTGGGTCATATGATCTGGGTTTTGCACCATTTTCCTCGTATGCAGACATACTGAGCCTCTTGGCCTGAAAGGTTATGAATGTGTCCTGCCCACTCCTGATTTGCACATCTGTGGAAGTCCTGGGGCATGCTGCAAATTGTAGTTCCCAGCCCCCACTTGCTGATGAGATACATTCGGGTTTCATAACATCTATTATTGGGCTCATTGGCAGTTTACTTTCAATACAATTATCTGGTTAACAAGAATGGTTGAGCTCAGCACCAATCTGTAGCTTCAGATTCTCATGGGATTGTCTTTAGGATTCTTTAGCCAAAATCATTCTTGCTAACCCATGATGGTGAAAGGATGTGACTGTTTTGTAATGTAGTTGTTGCAGTATCTCGCCCCTCTTTAATACATTCTTTAGGAGGTCTAGTCTGTAAATGTATTTGTTCGTATCTTGTTCCATTACTCCTGCTCATCCAGAATCCCCATCTGTGCTATGCTTTACTGGAGCCCCTTTGTTATTTACGTTTCATTCCACAACCTTGTTATACTCTACCCTTCGAACCTCATCAAACATTTCACCCAGCCTGCATTGTTCAGTCTTGCTTTTGAGTGTTCCTACTCTCCCACATATAAACCTGTCTTCCTTGAGTGTACAACTAGTGGCACAGTGTTTGACTATCGCTGTCCTGCTGTCTCTTAAAACATCTCCGCCTATTTGTCTCTCAACTTGTCTCATCAAGAGTACATTTTTAATCTTCCCTTCAGTTTCCTTCCCTAACTCTCCTATTTCCTGTTTGATATTTGAATTTCCTAGGCTCCCTAATCCATGAAGCACCATGGAAGATTTCATTGCATTAAAGGCAATATATAATTGTAAATTGTTACATGTTTGTGGAGAATAGAAGACTGCTACGTTGAAGAGTTACAAATTTAACTCTAATTGATAGAATGTTATTTTAAAAGTAGGAATATTCAGTTTTATACAACAAGCCACTGGCTATTGTTGAGTATTGCTAATCTTTTTAATTGTTGTAGCTTAATGATACCATTTTGTCTGTTAAAGGGTGCAAGCAGTGTGTAACGTAATAAGAGGGACCCCATCGGAATCAGAGAGTTTTACCACACAGTGCAGTGAACCAGACATACCAATGCCACCTAGAATAATAAACAGGACCAAGCACTCTTTAAGCCTACAGTGGAAGGTGAGACAAATACTTGAGTCCCGAATCACTTTTCTTCAGTTTCCCGCAAAGCTACATGTTATAAATAAGTTGGTACCTGCTTAGTTTCTTGAAGTTACATTTGCCAACATTTGTGTTTTCTGCAACCATCAGACTATTTCCTTTATTCTGCAGTTCTGCAATGTTCATGGCATTTTCACTCTAGCCCATTTGCCCAGATGCATAAATCTATCATCTGTAACTACCATTCCTACATTTACCATTCTTAGCAGCTTCAGTGTTCACTATCAGCTACGTTATTACTTATCATCATTTTTTGTTCCGGCTTTTGCTATTATTAGAGGTTTTGAACAATTCATCAATCGGAATCCTTATTTATTTGATTTCTGTAATTTTTCCACACCTTCAATCTTAACTCTTGCACAATCATCAGCTCATTGAGCTATTCTGTGTAATATCTCCTATCTTCCTGTAGCAGATTATCCTGAAAATATCAGTCTTTTTGAAGCAGTTCTGTCTTTAATTAGCTACACAAAATCATTCAAGAATTTTTTGTTATAATTAAATTTTGCTTCACCTATTATCAAATTAATCTTTTTTTAACCATTGTATCTTCCTCCTAGTTGTGTTCTTTTGCATTATAATCTAATTGCTTAGTTGCAGCTGCGGCCAGCTACTAAGAATTGTTTTATTGATATAATCTGCTGCTGAAGCAGGCTTTGACTCTATAATATTGCTTTAACTCATGTAGGCGGCATGTGATAATGGTTCCAAAGTCACCAACTATAATCTGGAATGGGATGAGGTAAGTGAACTTTGCTCTAAAGTGACATGTAGAATTCCTGTAGTATTACACTAGGGGTTGGGTGACTCAGTTGACTGGACAGCTAATTGCAGAGCAACACCAACAGCATGAATTTCTGTAACGGCTGAGGTTATTTTTGAAGGTCCTGCTTCTCAACCTTGCCCCTCCCTTGAGGTGTGGTGGTCTTCAGATTAAATCACCACCAGTCACCTCTCCCCATCAAAGGGGAAAGCAGTGAATGGTCATCTGCGATTATGGGGACTTCACCTTATTCTGTTCCTGAAAGAAAAGATTCATGTTGCAGTACAGTGCAGGGACAACCTTCTATTGCTTTGCCCAGAATTTTCAGTCTCCTCACGTGCTGTAATGGTTACTGGGTACTGATTCCAGGTGAATGCCCAAGCTAAATTTGTATGTCCCTGCCTTGAAAATCTTAGCATTGTCACTGTTAACCCAGGTAACTTACTATCAGAAAACCTAGAGTTGTTGTGATTTGTAGAGTGCAGCAGCATCATGGGTAGAGAGTCACTGGGTGTACTTGACTTAAACCAAATAATTATCTTAAATTGAGTTGGTGTAATGCCATCATAAAATCTGACATTAAGGTCATATTGTTATGGTTTTACTATGGGAGACCCACATATACAAGTAGTATTTATTAATCATGCATTTTGATAGTTAATGCCATAGTCATCTATGAAATAGGTATAGATTAAATTTTGCCCAATAAGTAATGATGGAGCAATGTGCCCCCTCTTGTTGAAAACAGTTAACATAATCTGTTAATAAGAACATAAGAAATAGGAGCAGGAGTAGGCCATCTAGCCCTTCGAGCCTGCCCCGCCATTCAATAAGATCATGGCTGATCTGAAGTGGATCAGTTCCACTTTCCCGCTCTCTCCCCATAACCCTTAATTCCCCTGTCTATCAGAAACCTATCTACCCATGACTTAAATATATTTAGCAAGGTAGCCTCCACCACTTCAATGGGCAGAGAATTCTAGAGATTCACCACCCTTTGAGTGAAGAAGTTCCTCCTCAACTCTGATCTAAACTGCACTCCCCTTACCTTGAGGCTGTGTCCTCTAGTCCTGCTATCCTTTCTAAGTGGGAAGAATCTCTCTATCTCTACCTCTACCCTACCCATCCCCTTCATTATCTTATATGTCTCTATAAGATCCCCCCTCAGCCTTCAAAACTCCAACAAGTACAGACCCAGTCTATTTAGCCTCTCTTCATAGGCCAACCCCCTCATCTCCGGTATCAGCCTAGCGAACCTTCTCTGCACTCCCTCCAAGGCCAATATATCCTTCCGTAAGTGCGACGCCCAAAACTGCACACAGTACTCCAGCTGCAGCCTCACCAGTACCTGTAGAGTTGCAGCAAGACCTCCCTACTTTTATATTCTATCCCCCTCGCTAGAAAGGCCAACATTCCATTCACCTTCTTGATCACCTGCTGCACCTGCAGACTGGGTTTTTGCGACTCATACGCAAGGACCCCCCGGTCCCTCTGCACCATAGCATGCTGCAGCTTTTTGCCTTTTAAATAATAATCCCTCCTACTATTATTTCTGCCAAAGTGAATAACCTCATACTTGCTAACATTATACTCCATCTGCCAGGTCCTCGCTCAACCTATCCAGATCTCTCTGCAGACTTTCCACACCCTCCACGCAATTTGCTTTTCCACTCACCTTCGTGTCATCAGCAAATTTCGTCACCCTACTCAGCCCCCTCCTCCAGGTCATCTATATAAATGGTAAACAGTTGAGGCCCCAGCACCGATCCTTGCGGCACTCCACTAGTCACCAACTGCCAACCAGAATAGCACCCATTGATACCAACTCTTTGCTTCCTATTAGACAGCCAATCCTCTATCCACGCTAACACCTTACCCCCAACTCCGTGCACCCTAACCTTCTGCAGCAACCTTTTGGGAGGCACCTTATCAAACGCCTTTTGGAAATCTAAAAACACCACATCCACCGGTTCCCCTCTGTCTACCGCACTAGTCACATATTCATAGAAATTCAATAATTTCGTCAAACACGACTTCCCCTGAATGAATCCATGCTGCGTCTGCTTGATCAAACCATTCTTTTCGAGGTGCCTCGCTATTTCTTCTTTGATGACGGATTCTAACATTTTTCCAACTACAGAAGTTAAACTAACCGGCCTATAATTCCCTGCCTTTTGTCTGCTAAAATTGCTAAAATCTGTTAAAATTATAAAAGCAAAATACTGCGGATGCTGGAATCTGAAACAAAAACAAAATGCTGGAACATCTCAGCAGGTTTGACAGCATCTGTAGGGTGAGAATAAAGCCAACATTTCGAGTCTAGATGACCTTCGTCAGAGCTGCCGATGGGTCATCTAGACTCAATGTTGGCTCTATTCTCTTCCCACAGATGCTATCAGATCTGCAGGGATTTTCCAGCATTTTCTGTTTTTGTAATCTGTCGTGTCATTTGTTTCAGATTTTTCATGAATTATTTTCTTTTTCATTGGTTTCACAAGAATGGAGCTTGTATCCAATAATCTCAAAATTGAAGGTTTTGATGATCTCCCCTTACAATATTGTGATCCCAATTTATCCTACCTACAGCCACTGTTTTAATGAATTAAATATAATCTTGGGTCAATAGTTAGTTGGCACATATGGTCAGTTTGTCTTCTTAAAACAACCTATGTATTCAATTACAAATGTTAGATGTAGTGCAATACATAAGAGGTAATAAATTAAGTTTACAGTACATTAATATGTCTTTTAAAATATATTTAAGTATTAACAAATTCAGTCTGCCTCCAACCTGTCATGCCTTTTTGGTTATGGCCAATTAGAATTGAATCATAATGCAAATCCTTTATCTGAATTTATACTGAACTAACGAGTCCTTTTCTACTTAATTCTTTTAAAGCTATGTTTCTAACAAACTTGTGATCATGTGGCAATACGATGCAATCAAATGCATCAGTTAAATGAGTAGAAATATATTCTCAAAGGGCATCAGATCTCTCTTTTAAAACAAAAAACATTTGTTGTTATTGAATGTAATTAGTAATTTAAACCAGAACTCCAAATACTTGAAAATCTGTCCACATTTGCTTATACAATCATGGGAGCAAATCTGCCTGATTTGCAATCCTGTAATATTGTTTTCCCCTTCAGAATGAGTATTGAAATGCATTAAAATTTGTAAGAATAATAATTACAGAGCAAAATTAAATTTACTACTTTATATTTTTTTACTAGCCTTTGTGCTTCAACTTCAAATGTTCAACTTTTTTAAGGTCTGATTTTAAGCCTCCAGAAATGTTCTGTTTCAGTGCATAGCATTAGGATTCAGTGTTCTGTGGCATTTTATTGCTTGTGCCCTTTTTAGGCAAAACTTTGAAAAAAAGTCACACGAAGAAACCATTTAGTCCCTTGAGCCTACTCCACCATTGTGATCAATGAGATCGTGAATTACCTGTGCTCGACCTATGCACATATACTATACCCTTTGCCCTGTTTTTTGATACTTCAGAATAACTAAAATCTGTCGACCTCAGATTTAACATTAACAATTGATCTAGCATCGACTGTCATTCGTGGAACAAAGTTTCAACTTCTACCACATTTTCTTTCCTGATTTCCCTCCCAAAAGGTCTGATTCTAACTTCAAAGCTATGCCCTTGCCAGCCAGCTAGCTAGCAGAAATAGTTTTCATCTCTTCCTCTGATCTACTATACCTGTTCCCCTTAATATTTTAAAAACTTGAATTAAGTCACTCCTTAATCTTCAAAATTCCACGGAATACATCCTTAGTTTGTGTAATCACTCCTCATAATTTAACACTTGGATTCAGAGTATGAAACTACCTGAAAGGTGGTGTACTCCATTTATTGGACGAATAGGAATCACTTCTTTTCCTCCTCCTTGTACTCTGTGTACTGTTCTATATATAACTTCACTTTAGTTCGGTTAACACACATGTGATATTTCTCACTAGTACTTGCTGCCAACAATTCAGGGTGATAAAGTCAATGAAAATGTGCATTTTAACATTTGTTCATCTAACCATGAATATAGTACAAGGCATAAATGTTGCAGAGTTTCTTTAACTTGTATCATATTAGCTGGACATTATGTAATGCTTGAGTGTTTGTTACAGTTTGTTATAATATCATTTGTTGAGATAATGAGTAATAGGTGGTGTTGTACATCTTTCTGTTCTACCCACGGCCAGCCTCTCAGTACTATTCCATTATATTATGCATTGTTTTTGAATGTCCCAGTTGTCAATTAATCCTCCCGTACAAAACGTAAAACATTTGGACTATCGTGTCAAAGCTTCTGGCTGAATCACGTAGGGGTTAAATTGGATAAATCTTTGAAAGTGGGCATGGGAATTATGGTACCCATTCATTGTAATGTAGACAGTGCATTAAATTTTGCTTATTGTTCTAAACATCGCCTGCATTGTTCATTGGCTGCATGCATCAGGCCCCAATATTATGAGTGTCTAATGTTACAGGCAGCCAGCCTTGAAGGTGCATTGTGGCTGCAGGAATGGTGGGAGGTTTTGAACAGTGAATCTGGGCGGTGATAATATGAGGGATAGCTGTACACAGACGAGAACAAGTACCAAGGATTTCTGACAATGTACTGGTAGCCTTGGTTCGAGCCATGGAGAGAAGGGGAGTTATCTTGTACCTGCAGCAGAGCAGGAGGCCCTCTAGACATCTCTTTGGAGCCAATGTGGAAAAATCAATGGTGAATGTCCATTCCAGGATACTTGCTGCAAGAGCATAAATAGTTTGGGAAAAGTTTAATGATTCACATATCAATGTTAGGGAGTTCGTCTTCAAATTGCATCTCTTGCCAACTGTGCCACCAGCATCCTACACTGCTTAATTCACTACACTTCAGTCAATAATCTCTTGTCAATCTATACACAACTATTCAATTCATTTATTTTACCTTGCCCTTGTATCCATGGCACTTAACTTGAAAACACTGGAAAATATTCATCAAGACAAATTCGGGATGGTTACAATTAACTAGAAATTGAATTGGAGTCACCATACAAATACAGTGGCTACAGGAGCTGGTCAGAGGGTTAGAATCCTGCAGTGAGTTGCTCACCTCCTGACTCCCCAAAGCCTGTCCACTTATCTGAAACTGTGCACTTCCACCAACCCTTAGGAAGCTCAACATCATCCAGGACAAAGCAACTCGTGTGACTGGCATCCCATCCTCCACCTTAAATATTCACTTTATCCACTTCTGAAGCACAGTGGTAATAATGTGTACCATTTACATGATACACTGTAGCCGCTTACCAAGATTTCTTGGGTAGCATCTACCACACCAGCTACCTCACCCACCTAGGACAAGGCCACCAGATGTCCCCCTCCAAGCCGTACACTATCCTGACTTGGAAATATATCATTTCTTCACTGTTGCTGGATCAAAATCCTAGAATGCCTTCCTTAACAGCACTGTGAACGTATCTATACCACATGGACTACAAAGGTTCAGGGGCAATTAGGGATGCACAATAAATGCTAACCTTGTCAGCGATGGCTGCATCTCATGAATGAGATGAGAACAACCTCATCACTCAAAACATATTTCAGCACACTGATGAGCCCAATGCAGGGAAATGTGAGGTGATGCATTTTGGTAGGAAGAACATGGAGAAACAATTTTAAAAAAGCAGTCAAATTCTTAAAATGGGTCAGGAGCAGAGGGGCCTGGGTGTATAGCTCATTGAAGCGGCATGGTGGCACAGTGGTTAGCACTGCTGCGTCACAGTGCCAAGGACTCGGGTTCGATCCTCGGCACTGTCTGTGCAGAGTCTGCATGTTCTCCCCGTGTCTGTGTGGGTTTCCTCCGGGTGCTCCAGTTTCCTCCCAAAGTCCAAAAGACATGCTAGTTAGGTGCGTTGGCCATGCTAAATTCTCCTTCAGTGTGCCCGAACGGCCGCCAGAGTGTGGCGACTAGGGTATTTTCACAGTAACTTCATTGCAGGTTAATGTAAACCTACTTGTCACACAAATAAAATTTAAAAATGAGTTTTATGTATTTGATCTTGGGGATACATAGAGACTAGACATGCACCAGTGAATGGGAAAAGCTTGCAGTTATAGAGTCAGAGGTTTACAGCATGAAAACAGGGCCTTCAGCCCAACTTATCCATACTGCCTTTTTTAAAACCCCTAAGCTAGTCCCAATTTCTCATATTTGGCCCATATCCATCTATACCCATCTTACCTATGTAACTGTCTAAATGCTTTTTAAAAGACAAGATTGCACCCGCCTCCACTGCTACCTCTGGCAGCTTGTTCCAGGCACTCCCACCCTCTGAACCCTTTTGTATTTCTCTCCTCTCTCACCTTAAACCTTTGCCTTCTAGTTTTAGACTCGCCTACCTTTGGGAAAAGATATCAACTAGCCGATCTATGCCCCTCATTATTTTATAGACCTCTATAAAATTGCCCCTCAGCCTCAAACGCTCAGAGAAAAAAGTCCCAGTCTATCCAGCCCCTCATAACTCAAACCATCAAGTCTGGGTAACATCCTAATAAATCTTTTCTGCACTCTTTCTAGTTTAATAATATTCCTTCTTTAATAGGATGACCAGAATTGTACACAGTATTCCAAGTGTGGTCTTAACAGTGTCTTGTACAACTTCAACAACTCATCCCAACTCCTGTATTCAATGTTCTGACCAATGAAACCAAGCATGCTGAATGCCTTTTTCACCACTCTGTGCACCTGTGACTCCACTTTCAAGGAACTATGAACCTGTACCCCTAGATCTCGTTGTTCTGTAACTCTCCCCAACACCCTACCATTAACTGAGTAAGTCCTACCCTGGTTCAGTCTACCAAAATGGTCACCTCGCATTTATCTCAATTAAACTCCATCTGTCATTCGTCAGCCCACTGGCCCAATTAATCAAAATCCCGTTGCAATCAGAGATAACCACCTTCACTGTCCACTATACCACCAGTCTTGGTATCATCTGCAAACTTACTAACCATACCTCCTATATTCTCAAACAGATCATTAATACAAATGACATAACAGTGGCCCCAGCACTGATCCCTGAGACACTTCATGGTTACAGGCCTCCAGACTCTGGCTTCTGTCATCATGCCAATTTTGTATCCATTTAACTACCTCATCCTAGATCTCGTGAGATTTAGCCTTATGATACAACCTATCATGCAGTATCTTGTCAAAGGCCTTGCTAAAGTCCATGTGGACAACATCAATTGCACTGCCCTCATCTACCTTCTTGGTTACCCCTTCAAAAAACTGTATCAAGTTTGTGAGACATGATTTTCTACTCAAAGCCATGCTGACTGTCCCTAATCAGTTCTTGCATCTCTAAATGCCTGTAGATGCTGTCTCTCAAAATACCTTCCAACAATTTACCCACTACAGATGTGGGGCTCACTGGCCTGTAGTTCCCAAGCTTTTCCCTGCAGCTTTTTTTGCCACATTTGCCACCCGCCAATCTTCAGGCACCTAACCTGTGACTATTGATGATTCAAATATCTCTGCTAGGGAACCTGCAGTTTCCTCCCTAGCCTCCCACAATGTCCTGGGATACACTTCTTCAGGTCCTGGAGATTTATCTACCTTGATGTGCTTTAAGACTTCCAGCATCTCCTTCTCTGTAATATGTACACTCCTCAAGAATCATTATTTATTTCCCCAAGTTCCCTAACATCCATGCTTTTCTCAGCAGTAAATACTGATGAAAAATATTCGTTTAGAATCTCACCCACCTCTTGTGGATCCGCACATAGATGACCTCGTTGATCCTTAAGAGTTCCTACTCTCTCCCTAGTTACCTTTTTGACTTTTATGTATTTGTGGAAGCTCTTCAGATTCTCCTTTGCCTTATCTGCCAAAAAATCCTTGTGTCCCCTTTTTGCCCTCCTGATTTCTCTCTTAACTCCCACACCCACTGTACTCTTAAAGGCTTTCACTTGATCCCAAATGCCTATGCATGTCATGTGCCCCCTCCTCCTACTTGGCCAGGGCCTCAATATCCTGAGTCATCCAGGGTTCCCTACTTATACCAACCTTGCTCTTCACTCTAAAAGGAATGTGCTTACCCTGATTTAACATACTTTTGAAAACCTTACACTTACCAGACGTTCCTTTGACTTCCCACAAACTTCCCCAATTAACTTTTGAAAGTGCCTGCCTGATGGCATCAAAATTGGCCTTGTCCCAATTTAGAATTTTAACTTTTAGGCCAGTCCTATCAGTTATAAGAACATATGAACATAAGAAATAGGAGCAGGAGTAGGCCATCCAGCCCTTCGAGCCTGCCCCGCCATTCAATAAGATCATGGCTGATATATATATATATATATATATGCATATAAAACAAAACATTGTAATGGATAAAATTGTGGGATTAAAACCAGCTAAGTGTGAAATGCTTCACTTCAATTTGTTTCATTTGGGATAGTAGAAATGTGTGAGGAAATTGAAGATGACGAGTTATAATCTCGTAAAGCTGTTTTCTTCAGGTAGTTATTACCAGCATGTTAGAAGGTAATATATGTTATGCTGTTAATTAGAAAGGAGGAAAAGGCAAAGTATTTTCCTAAGTATCGATGAATTTAAAATTAATAGAGCCTGAAATCATTGATAAAATGAGCACTATAAAAAATGCATGCTAATTAGTGAGACCATGAAAGGGAGGATATGTCAAATTACTTCTGAAGAAATAGATTTAATGGGACAAATAGCCTTTCCTTTTTGCTCCTTAATTTCTTGTCGTCCTAACCAGATACGATTCATTTAACAGGGGAAAGGAAACGATGAATTTTCCCAATGTTATTTGGGGGCACAAAAGCAATTCAAAGTTACCAAATTATCACCAGCCATGGGATACAGATTTAAGTTAGCAGCCAGAAATGAACTTGGAATGAGGTGAGTACCCTTCAAAAAATACAAGATGAGATTTTCATGTGTTAAGTTGTTTAGTGGCTCAAATAAAGGCTGCATGGCAAATGAAGGAACAAGGAGAACCCGATAATTTATCACCATCTCCCATCCCCTCTTTTCTATCTTGGGAACAGGAATTTCTGCATGCATTAATTGTTTATGAAAGTAAAATGTATGCACTTTTATCTGCAGATATAGTAAGAGGGTAGTGGTTGGTGAGCTTTGAAGAATTCTGGCACAGGCAGTCCTGCACACATTGGTCATTCTCATCCTCTGAATAAATCTGAAGAGACAATTCCCATTGACACTAGTTGTGTTTTGGAGATGCAGGATGGAGAATCTGCAGAACAATTGCTATGAAGGCCCAAAGAATCTGTGAGACGGTGGGGGTGGGGGGTGGGAAATGGAGTGGTGCAGAATCCTACTACTGCATTCTGTAAATTTGCCTCGATACGGCTCAGTATATAGAAACTGTTAAAATCCCTTATATCTAGGCATTATTGTGATCAATGGAAATGGGCATCGAGCTGAAGAAGAATTCAGATTTCTTAATGTTAATCTCTCGTCTTCCTTTATTGGGTTACACCCATGAACTAGTGTGCATAAATTAACAAAAAAAAATCAGCCCCACTTCAACCACTTGAATGATAACCAAAAGGTTATCATTCGAGAACTATCTGAATGAATCAATCCATATCCGAAATGAAGTATGCACAGTTTCATCTACCAAACTTTCAGGGTTAACTGCCTTTAATAACTTAAGAATTGATTTTGTGTGTGGTATTTATTCCAACATTTACTGACTTTACGACCAGTTATGGTTATGTTTAAGTCTTAAAACCATCTACCATTTATGAAATACTTTTTAATTGCTAAAAGTTGTACTTGAAGTGAAAAACAAATGCATGACCTTTCAATTGCATAGCTTTTCTAGCTCCATGATATTTAATCAACATACTATTGAGCAACTGTCATCAATAACATTATTGATTGAAAAAAGTCATGATGTAAATTGCCTCTTTTTGAAAGCAAGTGAAAACTGGGCAGCTTTGAATAAATGTAAAAGCAAAATTATCCTGTTGTACACTGAGTATGACCATCTATATATTGACTACTAAGAACTTTTACACTTCCACGTTTTTGAAACTTTTCCTTCACACATCTGCTGAAACAGGATTCATCAACATCTTGGGTGGGATTTATCATGCAATCTGCCATGTGTTTTGCAGCAGCAGGAGGCGGTTTGCCATTGGCCGGCGGCAGGATCTTCTGGTTCTACCATTGTCAACACGGTTTCCCATTAAACACACCCCCCAGTGCTGTGAAACCCAAGGCAGACATGTGCTGTCAGCAGGATGGGAAGATTCCGCTGGCATGAATGTCCAGAAAGTTCTTACCCAAGTCTCATTTAAGTCGATATGTTTGAAAATTTTGAAAATGCCTTTTTAAGTAAAAACTGATGACCAGCCCATCATGAGTCAGCTCATTGATAACTAGACAGGGTTCATATCATGGAGCATGATGCTTAAAAATGTTTGGGTGCTTTAAGTTCTGTTCCATAGTGACATGTGTAAAAACTCCTCAAATAGGTATGGCGAACTTTTCAGAAGGACTGCAATTTAGAAAGTAATGTTAAAGGCCAAATATTTATGATGTGTACTCATTAAAAATTAAATGTTTCTCCTAAACAGTGGTTTCAGTGAAGAGGTGCTTTTCTACACAACTGGCAGTGCCCCTCCAACACCAGCAAGTCCTCAGCTTGTTAAAGCTGGAGTCACATGGTTGTCCTTGCATTGGAGCAAGCCTTCAGGAACTTTATCTGATGAGGGCATTTGTTATATTTTAGAAATGGAAGATGAAACCTCAGTAAGTTGATTTTTTTTATCATACTTATCAAATTATATCCTTAAAATATGAAGCAGCATGGTGACACAGTGATTAGCATTGTTGCTTTACAGCGCCAGGAATCTGGATTCAATTCTCAGCTTGGGTTATTGTCTGTGTGGGAGAACTGTATGTTCTCTAGGTGCTCCCAGTTTCCTCCCACGGTCCAAAAGACGCGCTGGTTAGGTGCATTGGCCATGCTAATTTCTCCCTCAGTGTACCCAAACAGGTGCTGGAATGTGGTGACTAGGGGATTTTCACAACTTCATTACAGTATTAATGTAAGCCTACTTGTGGCACTAACAAATTTAACGAAATAAGTGAACGAAGGTGGTTTGCTGTGATTTTCTTTCACCATTTGAGAGTGGCTTCAGATACCAGATTAATATAAGAGCAAGTATGAGATGAAATAATTTCTATCATGCAGAACTAATACTCCACTTAAATTTTAGCACAGCCCTCAAAAGGCTAGGGTCCTTGTTGTATGAAAAATAAGCGGTTATCTCTGATATTATTTGATATCAAGGCTCCTGTTCTTTTCTAGCATTGTGGGCTAAGCTCCCAGCCTGTCTCTATTCCATAAGTGCTTGTAGCTTTGTCTTGGAGTACAGACAATAAAGTAAGCAATGCAAATTAGACAAAACAATAATTGTACTGTAATGAGAAACTAGACCCATCAGAAGGGATTCTGCCAGCTAAATGGATTTGCGCAGTATTTGTCTTCAGAGTGCTTGAGGGTGACACCGGGTGATAAAAGTGATTAATTGCCAGTTGCTTGAGCATAAGATTCACCCCATTCCTCCCAATCAAATCCAAAAAAAAATCACACTTGTGATAGACAGCAATGATGTATTCACCTTGATTTTATAGCATTCTACTAAACAATACTTGGTATTTCATGAACTGTTTCTTTTCCCGTAATGGTCATCTACTGAACCAGAAGCACATTTAGAAAAAGATCTTCACGCTAATGCTGATGATTTTCCCAACTACAGCATAAACTTTTAGAAAAGAGATTTAAAAATTTTAAATTAACTGGCTTTTGTTTCTCCCAGACTATCATGACTCTATATGCAAACTTTTATCTTTAGGGATATGGGTTTAAACCAAAATATGATGGCGATGATTTTGCGTATACAGTAAAAAACCTTCGAAGAAGCAGTATGTATAAGTTTAGGGTAAGTATGTTGAGAACATTTGTAATAGTTTATTTGAAGAGGTTTATGGTACTAATGAAGGGAGCTGAAAAGCATACAGTTAACAATGCACAGTTACAATGAAATACGAAATGATATTGAATATAAGATATTCTTGTTTATGGTTTTAAAAATATTTACAATGGACAAGTTGAAACTGAATAAAGTAAATACTGTCTATAAAAATCATATTAGGCAAGGTCTGAACAGCTATCTTAGAACGTCCATTCACATTTGACATGTTGGTAGATTTCACGACACATCTTCAACCCTTCTACCATTACAACAATAGTCATACTGAAATGAGGGACAAGTTTCAGGTCCAGCTTCTTGACATCTCTCCCGTGCTGTTTTACATCCTTGATTTTGTCATATATATATATATGAAGTTTGTGATGCTCATGGAGCTTCTTTAAAGCCAGCCCTATTGAAATGATCATAGAGTGACACTTCACACAAGAAGGCTGTTTAGCCCCTTGTGTTTATCCTGGTTTTCCTTCATAACACTACAGAGTTTTTTACTTTTGAAGTATTTAGCCAATTTACTTAAGAAAAATATTGATTCTGCTTCCACTGCCGTATCAAACTGTGGATTGTAGATCATTACAATCTGCTGTATATGCCCCCAAATCTTCCTTTTTTACACCCCCTATTATACCATTTAGTTTATACTGCCTCTGCACATTTTTCATACCAAAATATTCACCTTACACTTTTCTGCATTAAATTTCACTCATCTATTTCTGTCCTCCACAAGTTTGTGTTCTCCATAGCCTTTACTACATCCACGCTTAATCTGAAAATTTTGAAATGATGGCTTTTTGAAATCAAAACCCAGGTCATTAATATGTATTAAGAGTTGTGTTCTTAATTACAGATCTCAGAATAATGCTATTGTAAATTCACTCCAGTCTGAAAAATATTATTAACCATTGCAGTTTGCTTTAATTTTGCTGAAAAGCCTATTTTGTGATACTTCATGAAATATCATTTGAAAGGCCTTATATCCAATATCAACTGCACTACCTTAATTGAATTATTTGATGAAGTAAAGGAGAGGGTTAATCAAAGATCACCACCATCTAAAACAGACTCATCCATGTGGCCTTTGACACCCCTCTGAGGCCCCTGGAGCCAGTTTTCTAAATGCTAGTCAAGCAGGCAAATTTGAATGGAAGAATCTACATGAAGCTGCTCCTCAGATCACGGGTGATTTCTTTCCCATGCTTGCTGCTTACAAGTTCACCAGTACAGCAGCACATGTGGGAGAGAAACAATCTGCAATTGAAGGAGCAGTAAACATCAGTGATAGTGAGTTGGGGTCTGGGGAGTTGAAGGAACAAGACCTAAGGAGCTCAGAGCCAGGGAACCAAGGAATGTGGCCTGGTGAGCTGAGAGTAAAGACATGGGTTGCTGAGGGTTAAGGAGCTATGGTGCAGAACTGGGGGAACCAAGGGCCAGGGGAGAAAAGGAGGGGCCTAGGGAACCAAGAAGCAGGGCCTAGGCAGAGCATGAAGCACCAGGAACTGGGCTCCCTGGTGTCTGTATGAGTAAGTCACTGGAGACTGTATGAGAGAGAGTATGAGATAGATGTAGGCATATGCAAAGTATTTGTTTAGTACCTGTGCCTTCACAAGATTGTCTTTTTTGTTCCCTAATCTTTTCAGCCATTCCTTTGTGAACATACAGAAATACAAATTAGGAGCAGGAGTAGGCTGTTCGGCTCCCTGAGCCTGCTGCAGTATTTGATAAAATCATGCTGATCTAACTGTGGCCTCTACTGTCTTTTCTTGTTTCGCCCATCAACCTTTCATTTCCTTGTCAATCAGGAATTTACCCAAGCCAACCTTAAAAATATTCAGTGGCACCCTCTTCAGTGTTCTCTGGGGAAGGGAGTTCCACAGACTAACAACCCTCAAAGAAACAAATCCTCCTCATCTCAGCCTTAAATGAGAGACCTCTTATTTTTAACTGTGTCCCCTCGTTCTCATTTTTCCAATAAAAGAAAACATCTTCACACCATCCATCCTGTAAAGTCCCTTGAGGATCTTAAAAGTTTCATTCATTGCATTATTCTTAACTCCTGTGAATGTAGACTCAACCTGTCAAACCCTTTCCCATAACTTCTTCATCCCAGGAATTAGATGAGTGAATATTTGATTAACTGCTTCTAATGCAAATATATTCCTTAAATAAGGAGAGCAAAACTATACTGTGCTCCAGAACTGGTCTCACCAAAGTCCTGTACAACTGCAGCAAAGCTTCCCTATTTTGTATCCAGTTTCCCATGCAATAAACAACGACATTCCATTTCCCTTCCTAATCACGTGCTGTGCCTGAACACCAACATTTTGATTCCTATACCAGGACACGCAGATCCCTTGTAGTGCAGAGTTCAGCATCTCTCTCTCTTTGTATAACACTGCATTTCCTGCCAAAGCAGACACATTCACATTTTGCCACATTATACTTCTGCCAAATCTTTGCCCAGTTAACTTTCCCTATGTCCTTTTGTAGACTCCTTCTGCCCTCTTCAACAACTCACTCTCCTACGTATCTTTGTGTCATCAGCAAATTTAACTGCCATACATTTTCCTCCTCTAAATCATTAGTCAAGATTGGTATAGTTGTGTTCCTGTACTGATCCCTGAACAATCCATTAGTTAACTTGCCGACCCCCAAAATCATGTGCTCTTATTTTGTACAGTAACCTTTGATGTGGCACCTTATCAAATGCCTTTTGCAAATCCAAGTACACTACATCTACAGGATTCTCTTTATCCATGTTATCTATTACTTAGAGAATTCATAAATTAGTCAAACTTGATTTCCCTTTTGTATAATAATGTTGACTCTACCTGATTGCATTAACTCAAAGTGCCCTGTTATAACCACAATGTGTTCAGTGTTTCCGTTACCTTATTTCCCATTATTCTCCTGATCCTGTCTAGAGGACCAATGCTCACTTTCTCATTACTTTTTATTTTTTATTATTTGTAGAAACTCTTTTATATATCTAGCTACTTTTCTCAACGACTTTAATTTATCTCTTTTTTAATCAATATTTACGCATTTTTAAATCCTGTCTCATCTTCTAGCTGACCACTAAACTTCACAAAATTATATGCTTTGTCTTTCAATTTTTTTAATCTTTAACTTCCTTGGTTAACCATGGCTGGTGCATCCTATTCCTGGAATCCTCCTTTCTCACTGGAATTAACCTTTGTTGAGTGTTACGATGAAATGTCTCTTTAAATGTCTGCCACTGCATCTCTAATGACCTAATATTTAACCTAATTTCCTAGTTTTCTTGAGACAGCTTTGACTTAATACCTTTTTAATTGCCTTTATTCAAGTTAAAAACACGAGTTTTTGACCCATAGTTCTCACCTTCAAACTGAATGGCATTTTATGATCACTGCTACCTGGAGAATCCTTTACTATGAGGCTATTACTTAATCCGGTGTCATTGCAATCACCAGTTTTGGAATAATCTGATGCCTGGTTGGTTCTAGAATGTACTTTCCCAAGAAATTGTCCTGAAAACTGTAATGTCCTAATTATGTTACGGATTGTAGCTTTTACACAAAAAGAAAACATGTGGTTTGCACATTTAAATGCAAATTAACACAGAGTTGTTCTGGTAAGTCTTGCCAGTACAGTGTACAAACTGAAAGTAAAACGTCAGCCAGTGAAAACACCCTAATGTGAGTGCCATCAAATCATGTGATCAGCTCTTAATCTTGCTGAATTTCTGTCCACCTGATATCCCAGCAAACAAATCTTCAGTTAAAGAGATATTGATCAGCACACAACACCGGATTTGTAGTTGTTTTAAAATCACCGCAAATGTGAACTGAGCCATCTCGTTTACAGATACAATGGGGTAGCCCAGTCACTCATTGCAACCAGCTCTATCACACCAGTGTTAATAAGGTCTTCTTTGATCTTGAGATGAATTGCATATGACATCACTCTTCCATTGAAACTTTCTGGCTGACTATTGGGCTCTATTTTGAAGTTCACTTGAACTCCCTTCATTCAGCCAAGTGTCTCTTCAAATACGCTATTGTATTTAATCAGAGGTGCTAATTTGACATTGACCAATCTGTTGAAACCATCCAATTAAGCTTTATCTTCTCCAACCATGATCTCCCAAATAGAGCTGGAAGATTACCACAGAGGCATCTCCATTGTTTGTCCACTCAACTCTACGTTGACAGTGATGTAACTTTTTAATGGCACAATCTTTTCGTATATGTCCTTAAAATCCCATCAGCTGGTTTTAAGGGAAGTTGACTCAGTTTTTATTGGCTTATAGTCTCAGGAATTAAAGATTCAGCAGTATTAGTATCAACCTTTGTCCTAACATTGTCCCCTTAACTTCAGAATCACCCATAATCTATGTGATCTGCCCTGAATGGATAAGACGTTCAGTTGGACTCTTCATATTTCTGGACATTCTCATCTTCCATGATGAAATTATTTTTTGTAGAATGCAATTTGTTGTTTTTCTTAAAGATACCGTTTGTTCTTAATATTCTATTCAAAGGAATCTGGTCTAACCCGACAAGCTTTCGCATTGTGACCCATTTGCCACAATTCTTGCATGTACTATCCTTGCTCCAGCATTCACTCGCTTAATGACCCCTATTTGCACATCTGTGATATCCTTGTTGCTATTTGACTTGTGGGCAGTTCCCAACTTGTGGATCACCTGCACCAAATTGTGGGGCCTTTTTAGTGGCCAGTTTTATTGACACTGCAATTTGTATTGCTACCTGTAAAGTCAAAGCATGTTCAGTAAGCAATCTTCTTTGGATAGTCTAATTTTGGATGCTACAACTAGATGATCTCGAACTATCTCTTCAAATAACTTACCTAACTCACAATGTTCTGCCTTTATAAGATTGCCACAAACTGACCAATGCTTTTGCTTTCTACTTGATGCCTTCAGTGGAATGTGAACCATTCTGTGATGATCAATGGCTTTGGACAATAATGCTCTTCAAGGGTCTTTGTCAAGTCATTGTAAGTTTTAATTCTTGGCTTTGCTGGATGAACCAAATTCTAGAGCAAATTAAAGGTTTTACTTTCTATTGTACTGAGTAAAGCTGGAACAAGCAATTTTGCAATTGCAATTTTATCTGCTTGCATAAAGTATTGAAAATGCTTGGCATAGGAACTCCGTGTTTCATTTTCTTCATTGAAAAAAGGTCCATAGACCGTAATTTACCTGCCATTTTTCTTGCAGGCACAAGCGACTTGTGTAGATATATTATTACTGTCTTCCCAGTACTCTTTTTTTTATTAACCTAGAAATCATTGATTTGATGTTTTGTTCAAATGGCCCGAACCATATAGTGAAGCATCCAATCTTTTCAAATTTACCAGATACTGCCTGAAATCTCACCTTTCTCTGATCAGGACAAAGCCCTCCTTTAAAACCACACACAGCATTTTTCGTACTTGTCTTCCTATACTGGCACTTCAATGTTGAATCCTGTTGCTGCTTCTACCCAGCCATCTAATGTTTGAATGTGAGGACCCAAACTTTTACTCTTCTATTTGGGATCTTTTCTCAATGTTCTTGATGAAACTAAATCCTGATTCATCACTAATTTTCTTTCTATAATGTCCTAACTGTGTTAAGGGCTGCATTTTTATGGAAAAAGAGAAGGAATGATTTGTGTACATAGCTTCAAGCTAACAATAACAGATTTATCCTCAAAGGTCTTGCCGACAGAGCACAAACTGAAAGTAAAACAGCAGCCTGTGCAAACACCTTAATGACATCACCATCAAATCAGGTGATCGGCTCTTAAAGCAACCGTAGAAACGTAGAAAAACTACAGCACAAACAGGCCCTCCGGCCCACAAGTTGCACCGAACATGTCCCTACCTACTAGGCAAACCTATAACCCTCTATCTTACTAAATTCTACATCCTTATCCAAAAGTCTCTTAAAAGACCCTATGGAATCTGCCTCCACCACCATTGCTGGCAGCCGATTCCATGCAGCCACCACCCTCTGAGTGAAAAACTTACCCCATGCTTTAAGAGCTTTTAAATATATAACAAAAACACTGTGAACTCATCTTCCAAGCTCCCTGTGAATAGTTCAAGTTGTATGTAGATTAAAATCACCCATGATCATTGCAGTGCCGTTGTTACGAGCTTTCATTTTCCTTCTTGAATACTGTAACTATAGTGTGGTTACTTATAGGGGAACAGTACATTATGCCACCAATTTTTTTCTTACCTTTGCT
This sequence comes from Carcharhinus amblyrhynchos, assembly GCF_965287045.1. NCBI lineage: Eukaryota > Metazoa > Chordata > Chondrichthyes > Carcharhiniformes > Carcharhinidae > Carcharhinus > Carcharhinus amblyrhynchos. The sequence goes on from NC_137338.1 coordinate 74,855,261, forward strand.
ATTTCTTATCTCCTTGTAAACTGATTTTACATCTTGACCTTTAGAACCAAGGTCATCTCTTGGTATTGTACTAATGTCAGCTTTAACAGATCTTCCCCACCATCTTTTCCAAGTACCCTTGACTATTCAGGTCCCAGCCTTGGTCATCTTGCAGTGACGTCTCTGTAATAGCTAACAGGTCATACATATTTATTTCTATTTGAGCTAACAATTCATCTGTTTTACAAATGCCATACACATTCGGGTACAGAGTCTTTACTCCTTTTTTTTACTTCTATTGTAAACTCTAGCCTCATCTGCTAGTGCATTCTGTTATTTGCTCTGACTCTCTTGCCACATTCTGGTTATCATTATCCATGCTGCTACCCTGTACTTTACCTTGTCCTTTCCCTTTAATTTACCACATCCCCCCTCACTTAACCCCTCCGTCACTGTTCAGTCTGTGTCATTGATTGCTATGTAGACCATGATTCTCTGCCCATTCTCCTCTAATGTTTCATCCTGGTGTCCGCCTTCAGCTATGATTAACCTTCCCATGAGGACTTTGGTCCCAATTCTGTTGATGTGCAACCTTTGAACAAGTCTCTCTTGTCCGAGACATGGTCATAATGCTCCAAGAATCTAAAACTCTCTTCCAATTATCATTTCTCCAGCCATGTGTTAACCTGTCTTACCTTTTCACTTTGCTGTTAAATAACCCCTCTTTTCCCAAACTTTAGCAATGTCAGCAGCGCTGTCTGCTGTTTCTGTTGGAAATAGTCATGAGACAGGATTATGCCATTTTAATTTCACAGTTTAGGTGGTTTGGGAGACTGGGGATTCTTCTCATTAGTTAGCACATGCTGAGCCTAGATCATGGTGATGTAGTTTAGGAAAGTATTGAGAAGGCATTCATCACATTTTTACGGGAGGTAGTGAGGAGTAGCAATGAAAGAAATTGAATATTTATTCTGGGCAGATTGTAACTGCCAGCAGATTTCAAAACATTATTGCCAGTGAACCTGCTCACTCCTGGATCATTTATATAGGAGAGGTAAAATTAGTCTTGTCAAGACTTTTTTAAAAAGGGTAGGCAATGTTGGGTGCTAAATTTAAAGATGCTCTGAGGGACATTTGCTACTTTGATTGCATTCTGCACATTCATGTTTCAACAGATAGATAACTTATTGTGTACAATTGAAAACCAGTGATAGTTCATTGTACCTTTTCTAGAGTGAAAATCTAAGAGAAAATTTATTCCAGTACTTCTTAAAAATCCAAAAAGACAGCAGATGTGTGTGTGTGAAAACTTGCATGATACATAAATGAAAACATTCTTAAATGAAGTGTCCCTTCTTGCGAATAGTTAAATGTCATCCTTTGTCCCCACAGTCGCTTTATAGAATGTTGTATATTACAGGTAATTGCATATAATTCGGAAGGAAAGAGCAATCCTAGTGAAGTCATGGAGTTTACCACCTGTCCAGACAAACCTGGATCACCAACTAAACCTTCGGTGAAGGGGAAAATTCATGGTCACAATTTTAAAATAATATGGGGTATGATGCTCACTCAGATTAATTATAGATTCATAACTGATTTCATGAGATACAGTGGAACTTTGAATACCCACCATAAAAGAGTGGAGTCTCCAAATTGGACTACAGATTGCTGATCTGTACAATTTAATGCAATGCTTCTCCATGCTCCATTCTCCAAACGCCGTGTGATTTGCACTGCTGCCTCACAGCATCAGTGACCCCAGGTTCAATTCCAGCTTTGGGTGACTGTGAGGAGTTTACACGTTCTCCTCATGACTGCGTGTGTTTCCTCTGGATGCTCTGATTTCCTCCCACAGTCCAAAGGTGTGCAAGTTAGGTAGATTGGACATGCTAAATTGCCCCTTAGTTTCCAAAGATATGTAGGTAGAGGGAGTAGCAAGGTAAATGATGACAGAGATAAGACAGGAGGCATACCTGGACAGGATATTCTGTCGGAGAGCGGGTATAGATTTGATGGGCCGAATGGCCTGTTGCTGCCCTGCAGGGATTCTATGATTCTACTCACCAGCTGTAGCCCTCTGCAGCCATACTATCTTTATCATCCTCTTCTACCAGCAAGGTCACAGCACTGTAACAATTAATCAATTGGCTATCTTAACATTTTCCCTTTACACTAGTTTGCAATTCTAACATTTGGCTTGCCATGGCCCTGAAGTGGGTGGGCCAAAATGCTGTGCAGACCCTCTTCAGCTTCGGACAGTAGGTATATGCAGAGTTCAATAATAGAATCACTCTGGAGAGTTGAAGTCTTTAAAATGATGTGCAGCTTGCCTATTTAAATGTGCTGCCAAACAACAAACATTTATAGAATGTAACATCAGATTTTGGCACCCTAAATAAACACTGTCATGTTGCAGGATGTTGATTACATCTCAGTAGGTTTAATGAAGTTTTTGTGACCGTTAGCATGTTAACAGTAGCCTATTAACTACTAGAGCTATTTATGAATATACAGTAATGGGTAAAACCTGGAAGTTGTCTCCAATCTGACGTCTGTACATGTTCCAACATTACACTGATCCCTAGGTGCAAGTCATGTGCTCTCTTACATCACTATGTGGGCAGTAATGTACTTAGTCCCATATTAATCCTCTATGTACCAGACCTTTAAAGTATACTTTAAGTCCCCCACCCCCGTATTTATCTAATGTATTTTAAGAAATCATTGTTTACTTTCTATCTAACATTGTTATTACTATCATACATTTACATTGTAATTACTAGATTATTACTACCCTATCTCCCCCCCACCCTGCCACACCACACCATGCCACGCCAGATAACTCTTCCATATCTCATTTGCACTACTATTTGAGAAGTGGTAGGCTCTCTCTTTGTTGGTTCTTCATGTTGATTTGGAGGTTGACCTGGCATAGGGAACCTTTTCATTCTTGACGTCCATTCCTTTCTGTCAAATCATACTTGGTCAGCTCAACTGTTGTGTTTGTTGCTGCTACTCATAACTCTAGCAGGTGGATGACCATCGTGCTTGCCTCCTTGTTGCTGCTTTCACTTTTTCCTTCATCATGTGGGTTATCTCAATATCCTCTGTGGCCAAGGAAGAGCATTCCTGTGACAAGAGTGTACCATTAAACCTTATTCATCTCGGCTTTTCATTGTCAGTCGTGGACAGATGCTACCAGGTTCTATCAGCTCTTGTGATTTTGGCATGCTGGCTGGGATCTGCAGTGTAGTGCATTGGTTGCAGTGTTGACCTGCTGTACTATCATCTAGGCTAGATGTAGAGGCTCCTCATATTGCTGATTGCTCTTTTTCACCTTTTGCACTAGAAGCGTTGTGGATACCTCCTAGGTGGTTAGCTGGTCTGAGCATTGATGGTTTCCCAAGCCTATATAATGAGAAAGGATAAACCTGCTCCTCAAAGAGAAGTCAGTTTACACCTGAAGTCCCTGTTGAGATACTTTTTTAAAATTATTTAAGTATTTGGGAATGTACAGTACTGTTTACTTAATGACAAGACATGGCTATGGATGATATATATCAGCTTGAAAATCTGTTTGCCGCCATGTCTCAGTAGTTCCAGGATCATGGCAATGACTGGAAGTTGGATTCCTCCAGGCCTGTAAAGTGGTGTTCCTTTATTCAGAGCTGCAGATCCCTCAGCCGCAGATCAAAAGGAACTTTCACACTAGCTCCTGCATCTAATTTAGATGGCCACTAACAGAAATGTCCACATTCCAAAATGAGAAATCAAGATCTTTGCCCTCATCCAAGAAGCATAGCTGTGAGCCTTCTGGGTTTGCAATCTCTGCCTTGTGGACCATCATTAGGCCACTTGTGTGTTTCACAGTGTTTGTCTTGCACAGTTTCCCATAATGTCCAGTTGTGTTGCATAAGAAACATTGGGCTGACCTGCAGATGTTGATTTCATCTGTGAGGGCACTTCACTCCACAGCACTAGCGTGGTCACTCTTCTGGTCTGTTCTGGTATTATTTCCCTGTTGTTGTGTCTCCACGTCTTGTGGCTTATCTATCTGGACTGAGGGTTGGCCTATGCACCACATTTTGTTCTCTCCCCTTTATAATGGTCCTATTCTACTCTTGGAGTCTGACACTCTAACTATCTGGGTTTGCCTTTTCCAAGGTTAGACTTTGTTTCATTCACAGGAGGTCAAGCGTGTATCGTCTGCTATTCCTACCCACTATTCTGTCTGATAAGTTGAAATTTTATGTCTCTGTATTCACAACTTTCTGCCATCCTGTAGAAATCATTAATGGATGAATTGACCTGTTTCCCCTAGCTGTTTGATTCTCATATTGAATTTAGCTCTTCTGAGTATCTTTTTGTTTCTTAGATTATCTGAAATGTTAAATGATTTTAGTACATCTTCAAATTTTGCAGCTGATTCATCAATTGCCTGTTATGCAATAGTGTTATCTGTAATTGGGCCGACTGAGTAGATTTCTCAGGACCTGCTACAGCCTGGAATTCTAAAAGATATAGTTCACCTTTGCAAGTTCTGCTGACTCTGCACTTTGAAGCTGGACTTCCAGATGAGATGCAATTGAACCTTCTCGTCTGTTACAGTAAAGAATTTTAAATCTCTACCTTCAGCTTTGAAGCCTTTCTTTGGAGCAATTTCCTGGCAATATTTCCTCTCTGCCTCTACTTCTGGAGCTTCTTTTCAGGTCAGACTGCTTTATTGAAATTTTCTCAGTCTGTCTCTCTGCATCATAGTGATGTTCTGGATTTTTAATCCCTCTTCTGCCTTTTGTAGTCTTTAGCAAGTTAACTATAAGTCTTTATTAACTCCTAGAGCTATTCAGAAATATGCAAAAATGGGTACAAGGTAGGAGTTATCTCCATGCTTAAGTATTATTTGTCTCAGTCCCACACCACAGTGGCCTCTAGCTGTGGGTCATGTGTTCTCTTACATCACTGTGTTGGTGGTACTGTACAGAGCCCCACCTTAAGATTGTGTGCCAGATTTTTACACTACCAACACAGAAGCTCTTTTAAATAGGCAGTCTCTGTAATTGATTAATTGTTGCAGAAGCTGACAGGATTGATGGAAGTGTAGGCATTATTCCACAAGTGCTCACCCCTGGAGGTAGGTGGCATAGAAAGCGCATGTATGGCCTGTATCTTTGGGTCTGTGAGCAGTCCGAACAACTGGTTTTGCAGAGAAATGCATGAGGAATCTTTAATATAACTGACAAATTAACATTCCAGATCCCACTGGTGTTTCTGGTAGGAACAGAACACTGGAGATGAATGAAGAACAGAAATGGTTATAGCCCTTATTTACAGAATTCAGCATGGGTCATGCCTTTGCCATTCTTTTTTTGAAAGAATTTTCCAATTAATCCCACTCATCTGTTAGTTGTACACCCACAGGCCTGCAAGATGTTCAACATTTAAGTAGTTACTCTGTTCCCTTCTGAAAGTTATTATTGAATCTGCTGCCACCATCCTTTCAGGTAATGCAGTCCAGATCATAGCTTGCTGCGTTAAAAAAATCGATCTGAACTCATCTCTAGTTCTAAATACTCATTAAAAAATAGATATATTTTCTACAAATTACAGCATATTTTCTTTAGGGTGCCTTTTGGACATGAGAGTTCTGTTAAACCATATGTCCATATTTGTTTCTTGGTGAAAAGAGAAGTGTTCCTCGGTCATTATTTGTTAAGGTAGGGTGGTCTCGGTAATGGGTTAGTATTTATAGGGGAATCCAAAGGAGTGGGTCGGTATTTATAGAAAGGGTTCCCAGAAGCGACACCTTTTGCTAATCATCCATTGGGTTCCAAAATTCTGATTAATGATCCAAAGTAAATGATGAGCGTGCAGGTAATTGAGGTTCCACTGTACATGAAATCAACTAAAAGGAAACTACTTAAAATTACTGCAAATGCACAAATTCTTTCAACAAATCCATATTTATCAGTACATCTGTGTTTACAAAATTAGGTATCTGACCTTACAATCATTAGTTTAGTTTTTTTCTTCCAGATCCACCTAAAGACAATGGAGGATCTGCAATTACGAAGTATGTGGTTGAGATGTCAGTAGGTGCAAATGGTAAGACATAGTCAAATTCAGTGCTCTGAATTAGTCTCTTGGAATATTGGCTGAAAAATATAAATGGTGGTGCAGCTGCGCCGTCAGTAGACAAAGGGAAACGATGTCGTGTTGTGATGAATGCACCTGAATACATCCCTGTCTGAGGAAGTACTAGTACTGCTGAAGACAGCACAATAACCTTGCTTCAAAATTATGATAACAAAATGTAAATTAAACCCAAAATGGAAGTTTGCTGCCAGTATAGGGCTAATTTTTTATATTAAATAAATAATATTTGCCAGAACATTGTAGACCTTATTTATTTTTAATAAGGAGCATGAATAAATATTATCAACAACATTTCAATTTTCATTTTAAAAAATGCAGCCAGGCTACTAACACATTGGGAGCTTTACCTGCCAAACAATGTGACATTACAGTTTAATCTTTGGATTAACCACTAGCCAAGTTAGAAGCAAAAACAAGCAAGCTGTTTTCCATACAAAGGATAGAGAATTCTCTCCCTCAACACACTTCAAGATGCACCTCTCTTCCCTGATCCTTCTTCCCATCCCACCTTATCTGGGTACTGGGACAATTGAAGTTGCCAAAACTAAGCTCAACAGTATGAAGGATATGGAGCAGATGGGGTAAATTGAGTTGAGGGTACAACTCAATAATCGTGGTTCAATAGAATGATGGAATAGGTTCGAGGGGTAAATGGCCTCCTCTTGCCCCTACTATAGAAATGAGAAGCTATCATGCCAGCAACTAGAATAGAGTGCTTTCTGAACTGGGAAACATAGTCCTTCTCTAAATGTGCTATACCTGACATGGGAGTGTTGAATATCTTAAGGAAAATGTTTTAATCTTCAGGACTGACATTCACCTTGATGAACAAAAGAATTCATATGCAAAATTGTACAATTAAGGATTTCTTTTTAAATGATGAGATATATACTTTGAGATGTGTGCAGTGCTGACAAAGCCAAAATTTATTGCCCACGTTGAACTGCCCTTGGGAAAGATGGTGGTTAGTAGCAATCCATATGAAGACACTCCTACAATGCTGTTAGGTGCTAAATCCTGAGATTTTGACTCTGTAGCGATGATGGAATCGTGAAAGACATCCAAGTCTGGATAAAATGACCATGTTATTTCATATTAGTAAATGTGCACAAATAAAGACAATTTTGATTTACAAAAGAGAAGCGCCAGGGACCTGGGTTCAATTCCCAGCATGAGTCACTGTCTGAGTGGAGTTTGCATGTTCTCCCTGTGTCTGTGTGGGTTTCCTCCGGGTGCTCTGGTTTTCTCCCACAGTCCAAAAGACATGCTTGTTAGTGAATTGGCCATGCTAAATTCTCCCTCAATGTACCCGAACAGATGCCAAAGTGTGACAACGTGGGGATTTTCACAATAACTTCATTGCAGATTTAATGTAAGCCTACTTGCTTACATTACTAAATAAACTTTAAGAATGGGACCATTTCCCAAAAAATCCAAAATGTGTCAATTAAATTGTGATAAAGTATGCAACTGCTTGGTTAGGAAACTTGCCAGCCAATTGGTGGTTTTACTAATGAAAGAGTGACTAATGATCTATTTCTAATTTACCTTTCAGGGAACAAGTGGGACATGGTTTACAGTGGAGCTAGCAGAGAACATGTGTGTGACCACCTTAATCCTGGGTGTACTTACCAGTTGCGAGTTTACTGCATCAGTGAAGGAGGGCAGAGTTCGGTAATGTTGAGATTTAGCATACCGATCACGTGAAATGCTCCCTTGTAATGAAATAAGTATGAATCTGGCAGCATTAGAAATTGGATACATGATTTAAATGAGTTCATGGACTTTTGAGAATTGAAAGAGTTTACTTCAAGAAGTTACAAAAAATCTATAAAGGCTTGTGCTTCTGTGTAACATGAGGAGCAGTTTATTGCAGAGATTTCTATTCACTGTTTAAGTAGCGGAAACATTTCCCTTTAGTCTATAATCTTCAAACACGAGTTTAAACCTCCTTTGTTATCTCCTCAAAAAACTTAAGCAAGTTAGTTAAACATGTTTTTCCTTAATGAATCCATGCTGATTTTCCACCTTGTCATGCAATGATTTAAGTAGCTATTAATTTTGCCCCAAACTATACTTTCCAGAAGTTTTTCTACCACTCAAGTCCGACTAACTGGCCGGTAATTAACAGTTTTATCCTCGCACCTTTGTTAAAACAGGTGTGCCACATTTGAAATTCTCCAGTCTTCTGGTACCACTGCTGTGTTTAAGGAAATCTGGAAGATTATTCTTAGTGCCTCTGCAATTTCCACTCTTACCTCCCTCAATACCATTGGATGCAATTCATCAAATCCTGGTACCTTATCTATTTTAAGTAATGATAACCTTTATAACACTACCTTCCTTGCAATTGTAAATTATTATGGTGTACCAGTTACCTCCCGCCTCACCTCAGCTTAAGTAGTATCTTCTTCCTTTGTAAAGAAAGATGCAAAGCATCTGTTTAATACCTCCACTATTTGACTTGCTCCACGTGCATGTTCCCTTTTTTTAATCCCCAGTCATAGAATGGAATCCCTACAGTGCAGAAGGGAGCCGTTCAGCCCATCGAGTTGGTATTAACTCACTGAGTGATCTTACCCAGTCCCTCTTTTCCCCCATTCTATGACCCGAACCCACACATTTTGATTGATTGATCCATCTAACCGGCACCTCTTGGGATACTAAGGGGCAATTTTTTTTTACCATGGTCAATTCACCTAACCCACATGTCTTTGGACTGTGGAGGAAAATCACACAGACACTGGGAGAATGTGCAAATTCCACACAGTCTGGACGGCTTGAATTGAACCTGGATCCCTGGAGCTGTGAGGCGATAGTACTAACAACTGTGCTGCCTTGAGAATTGGGCTTATCCTTTATTTTGCCACTGTTTTGATTGTTTAAATACCTGTTCTTTGGTCCTATGACCAGTTCCAATGTCTCAGAAATCTTAAGCCATCCCTCCTACTCCATTTCGCTATGCGTTGAATTTTTCAACCTTGCTATTCTTATGCTCACTAGCATATGGCACTGGATGTAATCTAGAGATTACTGCTGTTGAAGCCTTGCTCTTTAATTCCCTTTCTAAGTCCCAAAAATCTGTTTTCAGGACCTCATCACATTTCCTACCTGTGTTATTCTGCACTATAGGATTTCTGTGATTTCTATGATGCACATTCTTACATGGCTGAGCTGCACTGACATATCATAAATTTATAGTGTTTATTACAGTATGGTGTAATGGTATAACTCATGTCACTCACCAATTGTGAGTCCTCTCAGTGTCAGTCTAGAAAGCCTTATACTTATCTATCAACTTACAGGACTCCTGTAAAATCATTTTTAGGTTTATCCGGAAGCACATGACTCTCTCTGCTGCTTTGAGTTTTCGCTCTCCCTCAAACCGCACTGCTTTATCTCTCTCTCATTCTCTCTGCCTCTCTCCCCCCAAACTCTCACTGCTTTATGAACTCGTGCTCTCCCCCTGTCCCTGCCACTCCCTTTCACTCTCTCCTTCTTCCCCCTCATCACTCCCCCTTCCCCCCTCACTCGCTCGCTCCCCCTTCCCCCCTCACTCGCTCGCTCCCCCTTCCCCCCTCACTCGCTCGCTCCCCCTTCCCCCCTCGCTCGCTCGCTCCCCCTTCCCCCCTCGCTCGCTCGCTCCCCCTTCCCCCCTCGCTCGCTCGCTCCCCCTTCCCCCCTCGCTCGCTCGCTCCCCCTTCCCCCCTCGCTCGCTCGCTCCCCCTTCCCCCCCTCGCTCGCTCGCTCCCCCTTCCCCCCCCCCTCGCTCGCTCCCCCTTCCCTGCCCCGTTCCCTTCCATATGTGTTCTTTCTCTCTCCAAACTATTGCTGCTTAATGGGATCACACTACTCCAAATTCCCATTGCTTTATGGGCCCAGGGTCTCACGCTTTCTCTCTCTGAACTCCTACTGCTTTATGGATGCCCCCATGCGCCCCCTGGCTTGTAGACTCTGTCCAAGCCCCTGTTGCTTTTTGCTTTCTCTCTCTCTCTCCCCCCCTCTATAAACTCCCACTGCTTTAAGAGATATCTCTTTCCAAATTTCCACTGCTTTATGTGCTGAATGTGTGAATACTTTCAGTGACATCACTGAGCCAAACTGATTTAGCCCTGAAGAGAGTTTGCTGTGAGTCTCTTTAAAAATTGAACTCACAGACAGACGGTTTGGGGAAACATGCCACAGTCTTGCTCAAAAAATTAAAACGCATCTGTTTACAGATGGTGAATAAACCATAAGGGAGTTTGGTTTTTACCCACTGTCTTGTACATAAGAGTAGTTATGTGCCAAATTGTACACGACTATGTCTCAAAATCTGCACTGAGATAAACAAACAGCCTCCGACGTTGCCAGTAGGCAGTTGAAGGATAAATGTAGATCAGGATACAAATAACTCCTTCCTAGACTCTGAATATTGATATCTTTAACATTCATTTGAAGTCAAGCCCTCAGAACAACATCTTGTGGAAAAGACAGCACCTCTGATAATCCAAACTTATAATGTTCAAACACAGAATGGGACTTGAGCATGTGACTTTCAATTTCTGATGCGTGGCATCACTGAGCCAAATTGACACTTGTATGATTGTTATGTTGAGTAGGCAAGAATTTGGTATTTCTGGTCCCGAATCATGTGCCACCCTCAGTGTTTGGCTTATGTTCTGTATATCAATGCGTTTTTAAAATCATATTCCTTTCACATTAACATGATGACTAATTTTCGTGATTTGCACCTTTTTATAGGTCTCAGAAACATTACTAGTGCAGACACCAGCAGTTCCTCCAGGTCCTTGTCAACCACCAAGACTTGTAGGTAAAGCACGAGCAAGAGAAATACAGTTACGATGGGGTAAGAACCATTCATCTCTAGAACTTGTGTAACTTCTTTTGTTCCGTGATAGTTTGTGAAGTTGTGAGGAGAGAATGAGCTCAGCCCAGTGATTATAAATACTGTTTTATGTTGAGACAGTATGCTTCAATAGATGACCACTATCTATTCTTGTACCACTCTGATCCATGCATCTGATCAAAATTGATTCTTGGAGGAGCATAATTTGTTGAACCATAATATGTCATCTTTATCTGAACAATTTGACATCTTCAAAAATTGTTTAAAGGTTTATTTTCTGGAAATTATTTGAACAACTGATTCTAAATTTGTAATCTAAAACTGGAGGTGTATGACTTATGAAGAATTAAAGTAAGAAAGTTTATTTATTCATCACAAATAGGCTCACATTAGCACTGCAATGAAGTTACTATGAAAATCCCCATATTATCTAATTGCCCAATATTAAACTTCTGTTTTCTGTTGTTATTTTTAAAAATGTCAACCTCTGTCAGATAACTGTTAAGTGCTTTGGAACTTGAGCACTGAAACTAAATTTTTGCACATCTGATTAGTCCCTGTAAATTAAATAATCTTGAGCTTGTTTACATGTTAATCTGGAGACTGAATCTGCATCACATGATTGAGCTATGAAGACCAGAATTTAAACTATTAACTTGAAACAGCTATCCTCTTCCAAGGCTGTATATTGTTATGCAAGTATATTTGAATTTAGTCCTAGACTTGTTACACATTTATTTAAATCATACAAACGTTTTAATTAGTATCAAAATTGGTAGCAGATACAGCCGGTTTAATGTAACTAAGTATGTTCCTTCATTTGAAAACAAAAATCTAAATATGTGGCACATATATCTGCATCATTTTGCTCTCTTTGACATTTGGATAGTTTGCCGGATAAATATTATTTAATAAAGTGCAACAATTGCTGCTGAATGTTTAATTTAACTTATAACTTAAATGCGAACAGGAGTAGGCCTCATCAGCCCCTCAAGCCTACTCTCCTGGTCAGTAAGATTATGCCTGAACTTCTGCATTGAGTCCACCTTCCTGCCTAATCCTATATCCGTTGGTTCACTTTGTGTCCACAACAACTATGCATATGTATTTTTCATGTTTACTTTTCACCTTGATTATCTTGGTAGAACATAACAGACTTTAGCAGCCTAGTAACAGGATAGTAATTGTTCAAATGTGAAATATCTAAACCAGTATCTGCCCAATATAATTAACCTGAGTACTATTTAACTTCACTCAGGAATTCAATCACAACAAATAAGTGTGTGAATGTGAATTCCATTATGTCTGAGTTGTTCAAGGTTTACTTCTCAGTGGGGCTCTTAGTTACATGAAGCTGAAATGGCATTTTAAAATTCTACCATTCATGATCAAATGCAACATTTTGACAGACTGCCTCTGTAACCAAGCTTTTGGCTATCTGGCCAAGTACCTTCTGATGCGAGTTTGTGTCTCATTTTGTTTGAAAATGCTCTCATAAATGGCATTGTGCCATTTTTCTATGCAACATGTATTATATAAATGCAAGTTGTTATTTAAACTAGAAAATGTAGTTGTGTGATTTGTCTCAACAGGACATCCTTCTGTGATTGGCGGTTCTCAAGTAATAAATTATCGGCTAGAAATGTCTGCTCCAAACCTGACTGAGCCCAAAGAAGTGTACCAGGGGCCTGACATGGAATGTACAGTCAGTGGTCTGCTCCCAGGAAAACTGTACAGTTTTCGGCTTCGGGCTGTAAACAAAGCAGGGGTAAGACTTAAAGGATTCTGGAAATCTCACTGTAACAGCAAATTGAAATAAGAACCTACAGTGTTCAGCTAATATGTGGATGGAGACGCAAACAATTCCTGCCATGAATTTATTTTGAGATTCCAATGGGAAAAAAATAGTTCTTTATAGTGAAGCGTTGATTAAGCAGACCATACAAGAATTTGGTGAATAAGATTTTCTAATCTTTCAATTTAAGCTTGACCTTTTGTTGCTAAACTTATTGCACAATTTGACACCAATTGTGCTTTGCTAATGATGTATTTTTTTTCTCCAGTGTGGACCATATTCAGAAAAATGTGAAGTTAGCACAGCAGCAGGATGTCCTGATCAATGCAAAGCCCCACATGTTGTGTATAAAACAGCCACCTGCGTGCAAGTCAGTTGGACAGTATGTGTAATGCTTCTTTCTATCTTTTTAATTCCAAGGTAAAAAATGAGCACTTTTTGTTTCATTGTTAGTTAGGTTTTTAAAATTTACACGTGCAGAGTAGAGATTGGTTACAGTTAGCTACTTCTGCAAGTTGTAGGGAATATAGATTTGAGCTGCTAGTCACACCATGACAAAGCAGTATAAAACTCCCCAGTCTAGAAATTAGTTAAGCTTGTTTTGAAGCACCAGATAGAATGATCCTTGCACCCAAAGTGGAGACCCAAGGATTGAGACAAATTACACCTCCATCTTCATCTGCATGATTGCAGCAAGCAGCCAGTGCCCATCATTAATGTGTTTAAGAATTTCATTTTGGTTAAGTCCTGGAAGGAGGAGGGAGACAGCAAGAGGGGGCTGATGATGACTGCCACAACTGTTGGGGTGCTTTTTAAAGTTAGCTCTTTTCTGTGTTGGCTGCTGTCTAGGGTGCATCACATCCAGAAAACCTGAGTGGAGTAGGCTGGAGTCCTGCATTGCTCAGAACAACTAAATTTGCTTGCAATGTTTTGCATGTGCAGTGTGATATTCAGAAATACTTTAACATTTTTGTATACTTCATTTTATTCCTGCAGACGCCAGCTGGTAATGGTGCTGATGTGACAGAGTACAGGCTGGAATGGGGAGTAGTGGAAGGTATCATGCAAATCTGTTATTGTGGACCTGGGCTAAATTATGAAGTGAAGGGGCTCTTGCCAGCCACTACCTACTTCTGTAGAGTGCAGGTAATTGAGAAGTTTTAACCATTTCAGTGGCACAAGTATAGAACCTATGAACATGGTGAGGAAAAGGCAATGTTTCCATGGAATATATACCAAGAATGTTATGCACCTGCAGCTTCCTCAACGTGGCAGTCAGTGGCGGATTGCCACTCCATACCGACTTACTTGTGCTTATATTGTAAAGCATCTATCTTGGCCGGGTGAGACTCAAGAAGCGAATCACGTCTTTGGATTCAGCAGTGAGGTTTTTCATAGCACTAGGTGCCATAAACCAGATGACTGTAAAGATCTATTGAAAGAGAGTAGGGAGGCTTCAGGACATGGGAGGGCTGGGGAGTTGGATATCAATGGGGTGTGGGATTGGGGTAGGGATCTGGTTGTGGAGGATCTGGACATGTGGAGAGGGCGGGTGTCCAGGTGTGTCGGGAAGGGGGTTAGACATGTGGGGATTGGGAGTTGGAAACCAGGCATGGGCAGCAAGATTTGGACATCGGGCCTGACAGCATCTATGGAAAGAGAAACAGTGTTAACAGCTGTAATACTGTGATTTTGTTCATCTCACCACCTCTGCCAGTGAGAACGGAGAATTTGACAATCAACCAAGACTCTGTCGTCTGCAGTGGGACCAGAAAATCCCAGCTGCAGGTGAGGTTAGAGAATTCCAGCCAGTGTTTTTTGTCAAATATGAATCTTCCGAACAAGTTTCTGCATCATTGTTCATGTCTGTACAGTCTCATAACTTGTTGTTTGGGCTGTCTACTCCCAACATTCTGTTGATTTTGTGCAATATTGCTCTGCATCAGTTGGATATGTTTACCATCAAGTCCATGTCCCCAGATCTCTTGCAGCTCAGGATCATAGAATGGTTGCAGCAAGGAGGAAGCCGTCTGGCCATTGTATCCATGGTGGTTGTCTTAGTCTAGTTTTAGAATTGGTTCTGTAAACATCATTACTAATTTTTTTCTTCCCTGTTTTGTCTGCATTAAATTGCATCTCTCATTGTACATAATTTTTTTTGTTCAACTCCTTCTGTAAGTTCTCAGCTGCCTCCTCCAATTTCACTACAACATCTACTCACTTGACCACTTATGAGTTTTTGTATTAAATTTTGTTTTATATGTATATATTTATTAGAAGTGGTAACGCTTTCAGCACTGAACCTGGATATATCCCATTCGCTGTTTACTCCGACCCTGACACACACTTCCATTGAGCATTCAGTGTTTTCTGCACTTATTTGTTCCCAGTGATGCACTTTTGAATGCAAGTCAAAACTTTTTATAGCATTTATATGAACAAAGGCATTCTTAATGAAGCTAATTGAGTTTGTAACCATTAACTGGACTACACTCTGTAAATTGCTGTCAGATAAAGACCAATTCCCAGTATATCATTAAGAACTCAGTATGTACGTGAATACAATAGTGGATGTTAAGAGGGGAAATGAAAAGTTATACTTTTTGCAAGTGATTTGAAGGCCAGATAATCCTAAAGTGGAATGTACCACATGCTATTAACTTTCAAAACTCTGCTTTCAGGCTTTGAATGTTGCTGGTGCAGGTCCTTTCAGCGATGTGGTTTTGTGTAAGACGCCAGCATCTGTTCCAGCTGCTGTAAGTTTTCTGCAAATTGTGGATGAGAACCACCTTGACAAGTCACTTGATTCCCCATCAACTTGTCTTGCCATACAGTGGGAAGAACCTTGTGATCATGGTTCTGAAATCACAAGCTACAGTGTAGACTTTGGTGACAGACAGCCAATAATGGTGGACAGATCCACCAGTCTTGTCATACGAAATTTGCAGCCAGATACAACATACAGGTAAGGAGAACTCCAAGGATTCAAATTGTGGCTATTTTCTCTAAATTGTTTGGTTATATGCAAATTGAAGTTAGTGCCCCATTCCAGATTTGGCCTACAACTGCAAAAACCAAAAAAAGTTTGACTGGTGTATTTTTTTTAATACAGCCAGATATGAACCACAATTGGGCTCACTGTCCTCTTTATAAAAATGAATGAGATTCATTTAAGTAGGATACATCTAAATGAAATATTACCAACTTTGTGCACTTAAAGCAGAATTACCTTATGTACTTTCAGCCATCTGAAATTAGCCAAAGAGAAACTTTTTGGCTTTTTTAAATGCAGTTTTGTGGTACATTTGTAATACCATCTTAGCTTCAAAGAAAAGTTGTTTTTGAAAAATTCTTTGCATCTTGTAGCAATACAGAAAATTAATGAACACTTCTTGCTTGTTAATTCATTGGAAAGCAAACTATAATAGCAGCATATGGAACAAGAAGGCTTTAAAAAAGAAATATGGAAAAAGAGCTTTATGACACAAATTTTCACCAGAACTCGGAGTGATATTGAGTTTATATCACAAGCTGCAGAAGTTTGTGACAACCAGCAGGTCAAGTTCACAGAATCATACAACACAGACAAAGCCCTTTGGCCCATCAAGTCTGCCCTGACACATTAGAAATACCTGAACTTCCACCTAATCCCATCTGCCAGCAGTTGGCCCATAGCCCTGAATGTTATGATGTGCCAAGCGCTCATCCATATACTTTTTAAAGGATGTGAGATAACCCACTTCTACCACTCCCCACATGCATTGCATTCCAGACCGTCACCACCCCCGGGTAAAAAAAAGATTTTTCCTCACGTTTCCCCTTCTGCTCTTCACCTTGAACTTATGTCCCCTTGTGACTGACTCTTCAACTGAGGGGAACAGCTGCTCCTTATCCACTCTGTCCATGTGCCTCATAATCGATCTGGTCACCCCTCAGTCTTCTCTGCTCCAAAGAAAACAATTCAAGCCTACAGAACCTCTCTTCATAACTTAAATGTTCCATCCATGCAGCATCCAGGTGAATCTCCTCTGCACCCCTTCCGGTATAATCATATCCTTCTGCTAATGTGGTAACCAGAACTGCACACAGTACTTTAGCTGTGGCCTCAACAAAGTTCTGTACAATTCCAACATGACCTCCCTGCTTTTGTAATCTGCCTCGATTGATAAAGGCATGAATTCTATGTGCCTTAGTCACCACTCTACAAACAGGCCCTTCCACTTTCTGAGATCTGTAGACAAACTGCCAAGGTCCCTTTGTTCCACAGAACTTCCTAGTGTTCTACCATTCATTGAGTACTTCCTTGTCAAATTACTCCTTCCAAAGTATATCCCCACACTTTGCAGGGTTAAGTTCCATCTGCCACTTATCTGCCCATTTGACCATTCCGTCTATATCTTCTTGTAGCCCAAGACACTCTGCCCCTCTCCGTCATTCCAGTTATCCAATCTTAGTGTCATCCGCAAACTTACTGATCCTACCCCCCCATGTACAGTCATAAATGTCTTTTATAAAAATGATGAATAATAGGAAGCCTAACACAGTTCCCTGTGGTACGCCATTGGACACTGGCTTCCAGTCACTAAAGCAGCCTTCCGTCAGCATGCTCTATCTACAACTGAACCAATTTATCAAATTATCCTGTATCCCATGTGAATTTACCTTCTTTACAAATCTCCCATGTGGGACCTCGTCAAAGGCTTTGCTGAAATCCATATAGACTACATCAACTGCACTATCCTTGTCTACACACCTAGTCACTTCCTCAAATAATTCAATCAAATTTGTTAGGCATAACCTCCCTCTGACAAAGCCACGCCTACTATCCCTGCTCAAACTTTGCCTCTCCAAGTGAAGCTAGATGCTTTCCTTCAGAGGTTTCTCTAATAGTTTCCCTACCACTGACACGAGACTCACTGGTCTGTAGTTCCCTAATTTATCTCTACAACTCTTTTTAAATAGCAGAACCACATTAGTTGTACTCCAGTGGTCTGGCATCTCCTGTGTGGCCAAAGAGGAATTGAAAATTTGGGTCAGAATCCCTGTAGTCTCCTCCCTTGGCTCCCACAGCAGTTTAGGGAACAATTCATCTAGACCTGAGGATTTAAAATTTAAAAGTTAAAATTAATAAATAAAAGCAGAAGATGCTAGAAATAGCCACCAGCTCAGATAGCATCTACAGAGAGAGAAACAAAGTTAATGTTTCAATTGGATTCGAATGAGTTAGTTATGGAGCACTAAAACAGAGGATTTCCAAGATTATGGCTAATCTGTTTGTTTCAGATTCTACATTCCCATCTAATCTGGTAACCTTTGATTCCTTTGTCTAACAAGAATCTATCTACGCAGCTTTAAAAATATTCAATAACCTTGCTTCCACCGCCTTCTGAGGCAGTGTGTCCCAAAGTTGCACAATCCTCTGAGGGAAAAGAAATCCTCATCCCTGTATATAAAGGTGATCCCAAATTTTAAAATAATGCTCCCTAGTTCTAGGCTGAGCCACAAGAGGAAACATCCTTTTCACTTCTACCTTATCAATACCACTCAGAATCTCATATACTTCAATAAAGTCAACTCTCAGTCTTCTAAACCCCAGTGGAAACAAGCTCAGCTTGTCAAACCAATCCTCGTACACAGTGTGCTCATTCCAGGTATCAATCTAGTAAACCTCCTCTGACCTCCCCAACACTTTTACATCAACCCTTAAATAAGGAGACCAAAACTGCACACACTATTTGAGATGTGGTCTCACCATCATCCTGGATAACTGAAATGTAACATCCTTACTTTTATGTTATATTCCCCTCATAATAAAGAAAAGCATTCGATTAGCTTTCTTCATTACATGCTGTACTGGCATACCAACAGTTTGTGACTCATGCACAAGAATACCTAGATTGCTCTGCACCTTGGAATTCTGCAGCTGTTTTCTGTTTCAGTAATACTGTGTTTTTTTCATTCCTTGTGCCGAAATGAACAACTATACTTTTTCCCACATTAAAGTGCATTGAAAGGGGAGTGCAATCACCAAAGCTGGTTAGCTGGCACCTGCAGCAAACCACATTGGAAGGCCTAGGTAGCAACAACTGATGAAAACTGGTTCTACAAGTATCACCTCAAGAGAACAAATGCAGATTGGTCCTACTGCTGAAAGAACACTTTAAAAACTGGTACAACATTGGTTTAATATAGTCACTGGTAATGTAGGAAGCACAGCATTAATTGGCACAGACCAAGATTCCACTAACAGGGTGAAATAAATGACCAGGTATCTTTTAGGTGTTGTTTGAAGGCTAAATGTTGACTACAGCTTTAGGACTCTTCTTTGAATGCTGCTAAGATATCCTATATGTCTCAGCTAATGATGGCATATTCAATAGTGCAGCACTTTCTCTGCATGACACAGAAGCGTCAGTCTGAATTATGTGCTCAAGACTCCAGAATAGTATCAAACTCATGACCTTCTGGCCCATTGCCGCTGAGTTTGAAACAGCTCATTTTAAAAAATCTCTCAATACTTGCTCTACTCTTGCCATGGTAGTACTAGGACCAGAAATTAGCAATGATGTCTTTTGAGTGTGAATGCAAATTGATCATATAAGCAATGTTCTCCCTAAGCTGCATAGCTCTTGAAGGATCTTACAGGCCACATACAAGTTAGCATGCATGCATAGCTGTGCAAAAAAGTTA
Source organism: Carcharhinus amblyrhynchos (assembly GCF_965287045.1). NCBI lineage: Eukaryota > Metazoa > Chordata > Chondrichthyes > Carcharhiniformes > Carcharhinidae > Carcharhinus > Carcharhinus amblyrhynchos. Next base: position 74,874,730 of record NC_137338.1, read on the forward strand.
AAAAAGTCAACTGTGCAGTCCCAGAAACAATTACAGACTGCATTGCTTATATGCAGTAATTGGTTTTCCTTGCTATGTATAATTGTAAAATGTTCAACAGTTGACATTTACTCTGCATAAGGACATTGCTGTCTGCTTTATTTTAAAACTGAAGCAATTCTTAATGCAAGCCAGTACTTAATCAACAAACCTTTCTTTTGTGCTTTCAGAATACGAGTACAGGCTGCAAACAGCATTGGACCTGGTCCTTTTAGCTACACCATTAAGGCAAAAACAAAACCACTGCCTCCAGAGCCACCTCGACTGGAATGTGTCACCTTTAGTTATCAAACCCTAAAACTCAAGTGGGGAGAGGGAAATGCAAAGGTTTTGGCATCGGATACCATTCAATATGTTTTGCAAATGGAGGACAAAAATGGAAGGTAAATTAGACAAAACCTGTTTCCAGTGGATGCCACCAAAATGGCCAAATATGATGTGTAAAAATTGCACATGATGACTCATCTTTTTCCTCCCTTCATTTGGAGAAGTGCCTGACCGCCAGATGTTTCTCTTCCTGATGGAACTGCCTTGAGGTGGCATGGTGGCACAGTGATTAGCTCTGCTGCCTCACAACACCAGGGACCTGGGTTTGATTCCTGGCTTGGGCTATTGTCTGTGTGAAGTGTGTTCTGGATGCTCCAGTTTCCTCCCACAGTCCGAAAGACTTGCTGGTCAGGTGCAATGATCATGCTAAATTCTCCCCCAGCATACCCAAGCAGGTGCCAGAGTGTGGTGACTCGTGGCTCTTCAGTATAATTCAATTGCAGTGATAATGTAAGCCTACGTGTGACACTAATAAATAAATATTTTGATTCAGAGTGCAGTGTATGAAAGAGGTACCAGGTCGTCCATGTCATAGTGTGGCCTCTTTACCCAAATGAAGACTTTAAGAGCTGCCCCAAGCACTGTTTTTTCAGATGCGTGCCATGTTGATACCATTGGGAGTAACTAAGCACTTCCATGAGCGTTGTGTATCAGCCTAGATGTAGAAAGGGTTGCAGATCCCTTTTAATCAACTTCAGTGCTCATGGAGGTCTGATTTCTCTGCATATCATAGAATCCACAGAATCTCTACAGTGCCATTCGGCTGACCTAGTCTGCACTGACCACAGTTCCCCCCAGACCCTATCCCCATAACCCCATGCATTTACCCTGCTGGTCCCCCGACACTAAGGGGCAATTTAGCATGGCCAATCCACCTAACCTGCATGTCTGTGGAAGGAAACCGGAGCACCCGGAGGAAACCCACAAAGACACGGGGAGAATGTGCAAATCCCACACAGACAGTGACCCAAGCTGGGAATCGAACGCAGATCCTTGGTGCCATGAAGCAGCAGTGCTAACCACTGTGCCATTCTAATTAATAATTTGCACTGAGCATGCTGTCAATGGAAGTATAGAATTGTATAAGTAATCTTTTCATCATATTCTCGTAATCAAATGATAATTAACTTATAGAATTCACAGACAAAAACCAGGATAACTATGTTCCAAATACTTTATTGTTGGTAAAATGCAATTTGGGAAGAAAGATTTTGCTTAATGATGGTGAATAGTAAAAGTAGAGAAGAGGTCACCCTAACTCATTGAAAAGAAAAAAGTCTTCCATCAACCAGAAAAAAGAAATTTGACACAGACATAATAGTCAATGATGCATGTGACATACATTTTACTAGAAAAGTGTTACAAACATTTTCAAGCAACAGAGTCCCATAAAAATAATAGGTAACCAGGAGTCAAAGATATTTTGCAGCTATAACCTTCAGCCTTAAGGCAATCCGTTTCAATTGATGAACAATAACTCGGTGTTTAATACTTGGTAGAGGACAAGTCTTAAATACTTCAAACTTTGCAGATGCTTTTAAAGACCTGGGTTATCTTTCAGGTATTCCACATTATACAGGGGACCATGCCACACACACAAAGTTCAAAGGCTTAGTGAATCAACATGCTACAGATTTAAAATTCAGGCGTGTAATGAAGCAGGTGAAGGACCCTTTTCTGAAGTTTACACTTTCACAACTACCAAATCTCCTCCATCCCCTCTTAAAGGTAAGTGTTTATTGATATCAATTTTAGTTTGTCATTAAATGATCTTACATGGTGAGAAGTATCTGTTATCTTTACATGGTAATGTAAGCAACAGTTTCAGGTTTTGAAGTTGCCATGCTCAGCCCATCAGTAATCTCAAAATTTCCAGCAACCCCATTTTAAAGGCATTAAAGGGCCAGAATCTAATCATTTCATAAAATTACATCTCCTTTTGAATTGTATCTCTTACGTTCCCTTAATTCCATCTCCCCATGCCGCCCCATCCCAAACACCAACACTCCCCCACCCTGTGACCCTTTACTTCCAAAATATCCTCATTCACATTAAAGGGCACGTCCATCTAATTCATGGACTTCTCCATGACCACTAGCGATGTCATTCAGTAAACAGTTTACAGAAAATATTTGCAATCAGATGAATTTGGAATAGGTTTTTATCTCCCAATGAATTGCTGTTCCACGAAAGAAAGAAAGATCAGAAGGACCATCATTCCTAACTTGGCAGTATGAGCCCTTACCTGAACAGCTCTGCTGAAAAGCGATGGAAGTGGCCATTCAGTCACAGATGGTGCCTGGCCTGAGGAGAAGACATAGTATAATTGTAAGGAACAACATACAGCTGATGTGATATTGATGTTAGATCTGTGCTTTTCTTGTAAAATCAACTATATTGAATTTCATAACTTGTTTGTTTTATTTGCATCCTTAAATTAATCTATCTAAACCCCTTCTGACTAGCTCCCAGATTAGAGCAACTGAAGGAAAATGTGTGTGATCTCACATGGGAAGCTCTGCCAGCAATGAAGGGGGATCCAATTGTTTACAACGTTCAGGCCATGGTTGGCAAAGACTCTGAATTTAAACAGGTAAAGTCTCATTAAGGTATACTTGGATGTTGCCAATCTAAGTGTTGCTGTATAATTAGTCTGAACTGCTCTGAAGCTTTGTGTTCTCTGCTCACCTTGTTTAGCATTTTTTTCTCTCAGCCTGGTTTTACTTAACCTTTACTGTCTCTTGATGCTGTGCTGTCCTTTTTCAAACCAGAAGAAGTGATCTCCACAGCTCTGCCATTCTACTCAAACAAGTAAAAGGCAGGGTTATGCAGTCTGTTGTCTAACAATTTTTTTTTGCTGATAGGTAAAGTCTCATTTAGGTGATGATAACATAATCCAGCCCATAGTCTACACAACAGAGAATAGGTGAATTCAGTTGTCCAAGGCAGAAGTTTAAACTAAATTTTCTGAATTTGTTGCTCTACAATTGTAGGTATTAGCTTGTTAGAACATTCTACCAAGGTTTGAATGCCTGATGGTGCTACAGTATCCTTACTACAAGATTGGGATGTCTTGGTTCCTCAGTTTTTCATTCATTCATGGGATGCAGATGTTACTGGCAGAGCCAGCATTTATTGTCCATCCTCAATTACAGGAATTGGATGTTAATCATTATTGAGGAAAGTAAGTGCTTTTCTTAAATGTAGGTATTTCTGTGCTTCAGCAATGGAATCATACTCCGATACAAATTTTAATTTTGAATTGAAAAAGTGATACACAGCACTCTCGTTGCTTGAATGCAACACAGGTTAGGCAATTGATGTTACAGTGTTGTGGCCTCTAGGAGCATGGTGCTGGTGAATATAGCCATGTATGTAAAGATGAATCTGGCACTACAACATTGCAGAATTAATTGATGCGTTTACTTTATTGAGGTAATTCATTCTCAAGTTGAAGCTTCAATCAAATAAATAGGACTTGTTTTTTTTTTGATTTTGTTCCTGGATAATAATAATTAATCTGGTTAACAATTTCAAGCAGTTTTTAATTAGTTCCATAATACAACCTTTTTTGATCTGTTTCTGCTAACATGACTAACTAATATAATCAAACAGGACATATATTAGTACAGAACGATATGGAGTTAGCTTAATAATCAATGTTTTACACAATTAAAGATTTATTTCCTGCAAGTAACATTTTTAGTATGAATAGTGGTAATTACCTACAATCACATCATTGATTAGTAGTGAATTGTTGAAATTTATGTCTATACTTGCGTTCATCACAATCAGTTCAAATGTGCTACAACTCAGTGTAATTGAATTTCAATAAACAAATAATTTTTCTGTAAGGGTTTCTCCTAGAAAATAGTGTGGCCATTTCCTTCTCTAAAAATGGACATAAAAAGAGGAGGAAAAGATGTTGAGTATTTCAATGGTTTTATATTCTGCTCTACAATACTGTCACTTCTATTAATTCATGTACTGGTTATGTTACTGGATTAATTCAGACACCTAGAGTAATAATTCAGAGAACGTGATTTCAACTCCCATTACAGCAGTTTGATATTTTGAATTAAATTACTTTTATGCGGCTTGTCTACACTGGAGTACTGCTTTGAGTGCATTAGTGTGCATAAGTTGGAGTTTGGTGAGCGCGGGAGTTTTAAGTTTCAATTTGACTTGAGGGTTCATTTCTATCTAAAGTCTAATCTTTTCTTCAATTTATCAATTAACTAAAAGTAGCTCTTTGGAAGAAGTTGCGGTTTAGTCTAGCTTTAAAATGGGTACACAGACTCTTCTGCTTGGAACTGTGGCCAGTCAATTAGATACCTGATGAAGAATGAATCAGGGAGCATAAAAACCTTAGTGCTTCGACCTTTTCTCAGTCTTCGGTAACTGGCTCTTGCTTTGCTGTAGACGAAGCCAATAAAGTTCAGAGAGCGAGAGCAGAAAAGCAACAGAGAGAGAGGTGGGAGTTTACATCACAATCATCCTGAGAAAAGCTAAATAGTGCTCAGGTTAATTATATTGGGCTCAGATACTAGTTTAGGCATTTGACATGTTGTTAGCCTGCGACTAGGCTATGAAAGTTGCATTTTATACCAAAGTACTTAAAGTAAAAAGTAAACATAAAAAATACATCATAATATGCAATGTGTAATACAAGGTGTAATTTCCAAATAGTTTTGGACACTTAAGTGCACCAACAGACGTAGGCTTAGGGAGAAAAGTGGAATTAATGTAAAAGTTCAAGGAGCAGAGAGAGAGAGATAAGAATTTACCTGTTAAAAACCTGTTTAAATTTAAGTTTAAAGCACTTTGTTCCTTGTAGAACTGTTTAAATCATTTAAAAGCATTTTTGCGGGCTTTTTGTATTTACCTCTTTAAGAATTCTGAGGGAGTGGTTAAAAGGGAGTTGTGGGCCAGCAAGCTTTAAATCAGCGCCAGGTTTAAAAAGAGGCCTGGTGTAGACAGCGGGCAGCGGAGTGAGGGGGAAGCAGAGTGAGCTATTAGGGCTTAGGAGCAAAGGGCTTGGGAGAAAGAGGGCCAGGTAAGTTAGTGTTGAAATTTTCAATACTACTACAGTGAATAATGGAGGGGCATGTGATGTGTGGTTTCTGTATGATGTGGGAACTGGTGGACCCCAGGGTCCTTCCCAGTGACCATGTCTGCAGTAAGTGCAGGTTGCTGGAGGAGCTCCAGCTCAGGGTAAATGAGCTGGCCTCTGAGCTACAGACACTGAGGCTCATCAGGGGGAGAGAGGGTGCCATTGTCGATGGGGTGCAAGTGACATCCACCCCCCCTAGACTGGCTAACTCTAAGGGTCAGGAACAAGAGGGGGCTGCTGAGAGGAGGAAGGAGGGTGGGGAGAGGAGGGAGGAGGGTGGGGAGAGGAGGCCTCAGCCTCTCAATCTGCGTAACAGGTTTGAGGCTCTTGCTTCCAGTCTGAACGAGGACGAGGGAGGTGAGGTTGGTGAGCAAACTGCACACGGTACAGTGATGCAGCAGGACATAGGCAAGGAGAAGGTGAAAAGGAACGTAGTAGTGATTGGGGATAGTGGGGTGAAGGGTATTGACACTGTCCTTTGTCACAATGACAAAGTGCACAGAAGGGTGTGTTGTCTGCCTGGTGCTCGGGTCCGGGATGTTGCATCTGGGCTGCAGAGGAACCTGGAGTGGGAGGGTGAGAATCCGGTCGTTGTGGTACATGTGGGTGCCAACGACGTAGGCAAAATGCGAACTGAGGATCTAGGGAGGGAGTATGAGAAGTTGGGAATGGAATTAAAGAGTAGAACCGACAAGGTAGTTATCTCTGGGCTACTGCCTGAACCGAGTGCAGACGGGCATAGGGTAGATAGGATTAAGGAAGTGAATGGGTGGCTCAGGGATTGGTGTGGGAGGAATGGGTTTGAATTTATGGGGCATTGGCATCAGTATTGGGGTAGGTGGGACCTGTTCGGGCAGGATGGGGTTGGTCTGAACCGTGCTGGGACCAGAGTGCTGGCAAATAGAGTAAAGAGGACTGTAGACAGGGCTTTAAACTAATTGGGGGGGGGGAGGGTGCGAGGGTAGGTGACATTACGGGGGCTAAAGTTGAGGAGAGGGTACAGGTAAGGGAAGAGGCCGAGGATGTCCCAATAATAGAGGGAGTAGGGGGCGTGAGTATGGTTGGTGGCGTTACGGCAAATAGGGTCCAGGTGAAGGCTGGGATGAAGGTACTTTACCTGAATGCACAAAGCATTTGGAATAAAGTGGATGAGCTGGTGGCGCAGATCAGCACAAATGGATATGATCTGGTGGCCATTACAGAGACGTGGCTGCAAGGTGACAGGGACTGGGAGCTGAATGTCCAGGGATATCAAGTGTTTAGGAAGGATAGGCAGGGGGGAAAAGGGGGGGGTGTAGCTCTGCTGATTAAGGATAGCATCAGGGTGGTAGCAAGGGATGATATTGGAGTCAAGGAGCAGAAAGCGGAATCGTTGTGGGTAGAGATTAGGAACAGCAAAGGGAGGAAGACGCTGGTGGGTGTCGTCTATAGACCCCCAAATAATGATCTGGAGGTGGGGCGGGCTGTTAACGCGCAAAAAAGTGCGGCGTGCAGGAATGGGACAGCCGTAGTTATGGGGGATTTCAATCTACATATAGATTGGTCGACCCATGTTGGACGCGGTGGGCTCGAGGAGGAGTTCTTGGAATGCTGCCGGGATAGTTTCCTCGAACAGTGTGTGTTGGAGCCAACGAGGGAGCGAGCTATCTTGGATCTGGTGTTATGTAATGAGGCGGGTAGAATTAGGGACCTTGCGGTGAAGGATCCTCTTGGGGAGAGTGATCATTGTATGGTAGAGTTTCTGGTGCAGATGGAGGAGGAGAAAGTGGGTTCCCGGATGCGCGTCCTTTGTTTGAACAGAGGGGAGTACGGTAGGATGAGAGAAGAATTGGCAAATGTGGACTGGGGGAGCGCGTTGGAAGGTAGGTCTGCTGAGGAGCAGTGGAGGATCTTTAAGGAGATCTTTCTTGGTGCTTAGCAGAAATTTATTCCGATGGTCAAAAATGACAGTAGGAGGAGAGGTAATAAGCCGTGGATAACGAAGGAGGTGAAGGAAAGTGTTAAATTAAAAGCGGAGGCGTTTAGAGTAGCTAAGAGTAGTGGGCGAGAAGAGGATTGGGAGAGGTTTAAATGTCAACAAAGATTGACAAAGAAGATGATAAAGAAGGGTAGGAGAAACTATGAAGCTGGGCTTGCGCTTAATATAAAAAAGGATAGCAAGAGTTTTTATAAATATATAAAAAGGAAGAGGCTGGCTAGGGTGAACGTTGGTCCCTTAGAGGATGAGAAGGGGGACTTAGTGGTAGGGGATGGGGATATGGCTGAGGTCCTGAATAACTTTTTTGTTTCTGTCTTCACGGAGGAGGACGTGAATAATTTGCCGGGTGTTAGAGATGGAAAGGTGGTAGGACTGGAGGGTCTTAATGACATTACTGTTACTAGAGAGGAGGTGCTCGACAGACTGGAGGGACTGATTGTGGACAAGTCGCCAGGACCGGATGGAATGCATCCGAGGGTTCTGAAAGAAATGGCGGAGGTGATAGTGGATGCCTTAGTGGTTATTTTCCAGACGTTGCTGGATTCCGGGGAAGTGCCGGAAGATTGGAAAGCAGCTGATGTTACACCGTTGTTTAAGAAGGGTGCCAGGCAAAAGGCAGGGAATTATAGGCCGGTTAGTTTAACGTCTGTTGTAGGTAAAATGTTAGAATCTGTCATCAAGGAGGAAATAGTGAGGCATCTTGAGAGGAATTGCTTGATAGAGCAGACGCAGCACGGTTTCGTTAAAGGGAAGTCGTGTCTGACAAATTTACTGGAGTTCTATGAGGAAGTGTCTAGGGCGGTGGATAGAGGAGAGCCGGTGGATGTGGTCTTTCTGGATTTTCAGAAGGCATTTGACAAGGTACCTCACAGGAGGTTATTGCAGAAGGTCAGGGGACATGGAGTTGGGGGTAGGGTGTTAGCGTGGATAGAGGATTGGTTGTCAAATAGGAGGCAGAGAGTGGGGGTCAACGGGTGCTATTCGGATTGGCGGATGGTGACTAGTGGAGTGCCTCAGGGGTCGGTGCTGGGGCCTCAGCTATTTACCATTTATATAGATGATCTGGAGGAGGGAACCGAGTGTAGGGTGTCGAAATTTGCTGATGACACCAAGATTGGAGGAAAGGCAAATTGTGCGGAGGGTGTGGAGAGTCTACAGAAGGATCTAGATAGGCTGGGCGAATGGGCCAGGAAATGGCAAATGGAATTTAATGTTGGCAAGTGCGAGGTGGTCCACTTTGGTAGGAATAATGGTAGGAAGGATTATCACTTACGTGGCGAAAAACTGCAGCAGGCAACGGTGCAGAGGGACCTTGGGGTCCTTGTGCATGAGTCGCAAAAACCCAGCCTGCAGGTGCAGCAGGTGATCAGGAAGGCGAATGGGATGCTGGCCTTCATAGCGAGGGGGATTGAATATAAAAGTAGGGAGGTCTTGCTGCGGCTGTATAGGGCATTGGTGAGGCCGCAGCTGGAATACTGTGTGCAGTTTTGGGCGCCGTACTTACGCAAGGATATTTTGGCCTTGGAGGGAGTGCAGAGGAGGTTTACTAGGCTGATGCCGGAGTTGAGGGGGTTGAGCTATGAGGAGAGGCTGAATAAACTAGGCTTGTACTCGTTAGAGTTTAGAAGAATGAGGGGAGATCTCATTGAGACGTATAAGATAATGAATGGGATGGATAGGATAGAGGTGGAGAGACTCTTCCTGCTCAGAAAGGATAATAGGACTAGGGGGCACAGCCTCAAGATAAAGGGGGGGCGGTTTAGAACGGAGTTGAGGAGGAACTTCTTCACTCAAAGGGTGGTGAATCTCTGGAATTCTCTGCCCGTTGAAGTGGTGGAGGCTGCCTCGCTAAATATTTTTAAGACGCGGGTTGATGGGTTTTTGATAAGAGAGGGGATTAAGGGTTATGGGGAGAGGGCGGGAATGTGGAACTGAGCCACGACAGATCAGCCATGATCTTATTGAATGGCGGGGCAGGCTCGAGCGGCTAAATAGCCTACTCCTGCTCCTATTTCTTATGTTCTTATCACTCATTCTCTGCTCACAGCTTCACAAACTATCATGGAACACAAGAATTTATATGTGGTTCTTACCCCATTGTAATTGTATTTCTCTTGCCCCGTGCTTTACCTACATTAGTTACTATACTAATATGAAAAGAATATTATTTTTAAAATGCATTGATATACAGAACATAACTCAGTACTTCAACGAAACATAATCATATAAGTGTCAGTCTCACTTAATGGTGCCACACATCAGGAATCAGAAGATCACTGGTTTGAGTCCCATACCAGTTGAATATAGTATACTTTGAAGATGTGCTGCATTATCAGAGGTGCTATCTTTTCCATATGAAGTTGTTTTATTGTTAAGGATCCCATATCAGTATTCAGTATCTTGAAAGGAATTCCTTCCTGCCAACACTTGCCCTTCAGTTGACATTACTGATAACATTGCTGGCTGTTTTAACTAATTTCTGCTTCTGGGAGCATGTGTACAATTTGGCATATAATACTGTTAAGGACAGGGCAGGGAAGCAATATTAAACTTTTTTTTGCATCTGTCTCTAAGCATATATGTTTTTCTTTCCTGAAATAGGCTGTGACTTGTTTCCCCAAACCCTCTATTTGAGAGGTCAATTTTTAGTAACTCACAAGAAACTCTCTTTTGGGTTAGATCAGAAGTAAAGTTTATTCACACATTCAGCATAAAGCAGCAGAGTTTGGAGGGAGGGAAAACCCATGAAGTAGCAGGGGTTTGGAGTGAGCCCATAATGCAGTACAGGCATAACGCCTGTAAAGCAGAAGGTGAGAGGGAGCCAGTAAAGCAGTGGTTCAGGGAGAGAGCATTGGTTCAGAGAAAGAGAGCTCATAAAGCAGCAAAAGAGCTGCAGGGCATATTTTTGGGGGAGTGTGAACAGTTAGATAGAGGTCATGGTCCACGTTGGGTCAAGTGACATTGCTCAGGAAAGGAGGTCCTGAAAGCAGATTTAGGAAGGGAATTAAAAAACAGCAATCTTAGGATTGTTCCCAGTGCCACATGATAGTGAACCTAAGAATAGGAAAATTTAGTAGTTCAACATGTGGCTGGAGAAATTAAGAGGTGGGAGGGCTTTAGATTTCTGAGGCATTGGGAGCAGTTCTGGGGTGGGTGGGTGATGCAAGGAGATAGGTTACACAACAGAGTAATTACCTCGTGGGGAGGTTTACTAGTGCTGTTGGATTCACTTGTACTAGATTGGCAGGACAATGGAAACCTGAGGGGAAATTCAGAGTGGACAAAGAAAAACTGGCTATGGGAAGTTAAAAAAATGTTAACTGATGAGGATACATCAGAGAGTAGTATCAAGGTAAATAGAATACTTAGACAGTTTGATTAACTTAGAATAGGCAATAGTAAGCCATTAGTTGGGGTCAGAGTAGGGTGAAAAGTAAAACAGCCCAAATCGGGGTTAATGTACATGTATCAGAATGTACAGATATGCTTAATACAGCTGGTGAACTACAGGCACAGATTAACAAATGGAATGATGATATTGGTATAGCAGAGACCAATATCAGGCTGAACTTAGGACTGAACAAGGTTTTAAATATTCCTTGATACAGGGTGTTAGGAGAGTCAGGGAAGAAAGAATAGCAGAATTGATTAAAGATTGCAACACAGTACTGGAGAGAGAGAGAGAGAAGATATTCCAGAGGAGTCAAGAATGGAATCTCTCTGACTAAAGGGAAGGAAAAAAGAAGGTGCAATAGCATTGATTGGTGTAATATATAAACGACCAACTAGTGGAAGGGATGTAGGAAAACAAATTTGCAAAGTAAATAGAGTAGAATTATATTGGGGTCTTTCACAAGGAGACAGGAGAAATAGTGGAGGTATTAAACAAATACTTTGCATCTGTCTGTGCAAAGGAAGGGGATGCTACCCTGGCTGAAGTGAAAGAGGAGATGACTGGGACATTAGAATTTAGACTTGAGAGGGAGGTAGTGTTAGCAAGGCTATCTTCACTCAAAATAGATAAAGTACCAGGGCCAGATGAGAGTACTGAGCGAAGTATGAGTGGGAATTGCAGAAGCACTAGTGATAATCTTCCAATCTTCCTTGGAGATAAACAAGGTGCAAGAGGACTGGAGAATTGTTAATATTGCAGCCTTCTTCAGAAAGGGGTGCAGGTATAATGCCGGCAATGATAGAGCAGTCAATTTGACTTCAGTGGTAGGAAATCTCTGGAAACTATAGTTTGGGACAAAATCAATAATCACTTAGAGAAGTATGGGATAATTAAGGAAAGCCAGCCTGGATTCATCAAGGGAAAATCATATTTAACTAACATGCTGGAGTTTTTTGAAAAAGCAGTTGATGTGGTATATCTGGATTTTCAGAAGGCATTGGACACTGCTACACACCAGACTTAGGATCAGAGTTCGAGTTCTAGCTCATGGAATAAGAGAGGAAGTAGGCACTTGGGGAAAAAAATGGCCGAATGACAGGAAACAGGGTGATGATAAATGGTTGCTTTTCAGATTGGAGGTGGGTTTGTAGTGGAGTTCCCCGGGGCAGTATCTCTTATTCTGAGATGCACATCTCAACTGGACCTTCACCATATTAGCGTGAACTGGACTTTTGGGGTGTTGTGAGGACTATAAAAGGAAGAACTTGTGTTTGTATAGTCACATTGTCCCAAAAAGCTTTCCAGCTAACGATAACTGATGGAAAATATATATAGGGCAATATTGAAATGCAGTCATTGTTATGATGTAGGAAACAAGGCAGCTAATTTGCCTATAGCAAGGTTCCACAAATAGCAAACTTATATTGATTGAGAGACAAATATTCACCAGAACACCCAGAGAGAACTTGCCTGTTATTCAGAATAATGTCACGTCCATTTGAAAGACCAGGAGAGGGCTGGATGAACATCACATCCAAAAGGCGACATCTCTGGCATTGCAGGACATCCTCAGTTCTGCTTTTGAGTGTCAAGCTGGGTATGTGCTGAAGTGAGATTTGAACCCACAGCCTTCTGATTCAGGGGAAAAAGTGCTACAATTGAGTCCCAGCTAACAGTTCCACATCTATATTATTCACATGATAAAACTCAGATACATAATCATACTTTGATCCTGTAAGGAATATTGTTAATGAAATGACAAGTTGCTGTATCTGTAGTCATTCTTTCACAATGGAACGGGTTGATTCCTGGCTCAGTTTCAGCTAATGTTATAAGTTAGCTGAATTTGAATTTCTAATTTTGGCCATCAGCTGCTTCATCTGTCCATGGTCTATACTTCTTCCTGCTTCCCCACGTGTGATTTTATTTCCCACCAGTTACCATATAGAACAGTGGTCAAAATGTCTTTGCCTTTGTGAAACTTCAAACCTTAAAAAGACAGCAATCCTGATGTAGCAGTGTGGTTGTGTGACAGGAAGATCTTATCTCAGACCTAAAAAGTAGTGTGGGCTAGACTGCTAATTCCAAACGACTTCAGGGGCTTTGCTTTGTGGTGGTATCTTTTATTCAGCAACTAAAAGCACAACACATGATTGCATCATTCAGATATATATTGTAAGAGATGACGTTAACAAAACATTGCTCAAAATACTGCATTTGTTTAAAATTAGTGTTTATTTAATATTTGTGCCATTCTTGGAAACCACAAGTGATGTAAAACCAACTCAACTGTAAAAGGATAAACTAACTTCCTACAGGAAAACACTGAGGTCATGGTTACTACTGTTTCTAATATGTTCACGCTGTGTTTGATATGTTTATTTTGTACCTATTCAAATTCATAACCTTAGATAAGCACTTCCCTGTGCTGCATAAAAAACAACTTGCTGTAATTTTCTTTTAGTCCTGTACAACGTTAATAACCAGTGAGCTGTGAATTTGTATATATGCAGTTTGTTTAAAGATACCATGCACCTTTGTACTTTTGCCATGCAATTTTTTGATTCACAAAGTTAAATACTTTTTGACATGTACAAATATTTTTCAAAGGAACACTTAATATATTTTTGAAGTTTGAGTCATGATACACACAGCTTGCGAATAATGGACTTGTAGACTGAAACTTCTGTCCATAATGTTCCAAGCTTTTATATCCCAATTTAAGTTATCGCAGGTACCGAGAGGCGAGAACAATATGAGGCACCACTAAAGCCGGTTTTAATCATCGTGACTGGATATAAAGTAGATTGGCAGAGTCATCAACCAATTGTTAAAAATGAGGTATAGCATGGGCAGTGCAAGCATATGGTTTAAACAAAATAACTGTGCTAGGATGTGTGGTTGATTGTGATCAGTAACTGACATTACATTGCTCAGAAAGTCAATTAATAACTAAGCCCCAAACAAAAGATAATCAGACAATCTTATTTGGTTTGAAGTGTTGTGAATGATTGTCTTTCAAGGCATAAGGAAGAGATATTGGAGACTTTCAAGTTGTAAGTATCATGTTGTTCTGCATCTGTGAACAGGCCATTACTAGTTTGATTTAGTTTTTAATTTATGAATGCTACATGGGTAGCACTTATTGCCATCTCTTGACAAGGTTAGCAGAAGTCTTGAATCATTATACGCTCTGATTTAGGTTCTGCCACAGTACTGTTAGGAAGAATTTTCCAGGATTTTGACCCAGTGATAAGAATGAATGGCAATGTATTTCAAAGTCAGAATGCTGTGTAACTTGGCTGAAAACTTAAGAATCACAGAATCGTAGAACCCTACGGTGCAGAAAGAGGCCCATTGAATCTGCACCAACCACAAACCCACCCAGGTCTTACACCCTTGCTGCATGCAGACATGAGTTGCCTCATCTGTTTCATTATTTGGAGAATCATGAATGGAACTGAAGTCAATGCAATCACCAGTGAACATCTCCATTTCGAACCTTATGGGAGAGAGTAGGTCATTGTTGAAGTGGCAGATGATGCTAGGGCTATGGCCATTATCTTTGGGATGTTTGCAGCAATGTCCTGGGGTTGAGATGTTTGACTTCCATCTTTCTTTCTTCCTACAAATGACTTAAACTAGTGGAGATTTCTCTCACTCTTCGTCATCGTTTCCCTCCCCAACCCTGGTGTGGATTGGATTTATTCTGCTCTATGTGGGCAGGACCTATCTAGGCCATTTTCTATTTTATTGGGTAGGTGCTAGATTGTCGTTGTACTGGACCAATGTGGCTGGAGAAATAGCTAGTTGTGGACAGAACTTCACAGCCAGATGTTGTCAGGGTCCATAGTCTTTGAGTTGTTCAGCAATTTCTTCAAATCACTTGAAGTAAATTGAAATAGCTGAAGATTTGCATCAGTGATAGTGGAGACCTCAGAATAAGGCCAAGATGGACTACCACTTGGCACCTCTGTCTCAATATTCTTGAGGTATGATTGTCAGGCTGCTATGAAATTGGTCTCCCAATTTTAGCAGAAGTCCCCAGAAGTTAATAAAGATGATTTTTCCAGGTTGACTGGGCTGTGTCTGGTGCCTAGGTCAATCCATCCAGTTTTATTATTGTCTTTTTGTAGCAGTTTGATATGACTGAATAACTTGGTAGTTTGTTAAATTCACTAATGTTATTGTAGATCTGAAAATGCAGATCTCTTTGCTTAACAGGCAACTAGGAATGGGCAATAAATGCAGGCCTAGACAGTGACACCCATATCCCATAAATGGGGAAAACAAATAGTGGACTTTTTCACCAATTCAGTAGTTTCATCACTATTTTTGATATTGGCTTTTCATTCCAAGTTTATTTAATGAACTAAATTGAAAAGAATTAATGTCTGTTTTGCATCATTAGTCCAGGCCTCTGGATGATGAATCCAGTAACATGATGATAGGAAAATTCCCGAAATATCAGAAAGCTTCAGCTTTTCTGCATATAGAATTGCACAGAAACAGCCCATTTAGCCCTACTATTCAATGTCAATCTTTATCCCGCTGCCCCCCCCCCCCCCCCCCCCGGCCCCACTGCCAAAACCAACGTGGGTGGCATGGTAGCACAGTGGTTAGCACTGCTGCTTCGCAGCTCCAGGGACCTGGATTTGGTTCCCAGCTTGGGTCACTGTCTGTGTGGAGTTTGCACATTCTCCTCATGTCTGCATGGGTTTCCTCCAGGTGTTCTGGTTTCTTCCCGCAGTCCAGAGATGTGCAGGTTAAGTTGATTGGCCATGCTAAAATTGCCCCTTAGTGTCCTGAGGTGTGTAGGTTAGAGGGATTAGCAGGTAAATATGTAGAGATATGGGGTAGGGCCTGGGTGGCATTGCGGTCGATGCAGACTCAATGGGCCCAATGGCCTCTTTCTGCACTGTAGGGTTTCTATGATTCTATAACCAACGTTACTCTTAATCCTGCATGCCCAGCCTGTTCACACACCTTTTATTCACTTTCTCTTCAAACACCTATCTGACCCATTCTTAAATGTTAACAAAATCTCTGCCTCAATCACCAATTCCAATATTGCATCCACAACCCTCTTTTGCACTTAATCTTTTCTCTGTGCATCCCTCATTCAGATTCCACTGAAAGCAATTTGTTTCTATTTCCCCAAACCTTCCATTCATAATTTCAACCTCCTCTGTCAAATTATTCTCTGCTTTTCTAATTAAATTAGCCTCATGATTTGGATTCTTCATATTACCTTTCTAAAATCATTGCAAAATAATGTAATACTCAAGTACTACAGACTTGGTCCTCTATAAATATTTGCATTCTGAGAAACTAGGTTTATACAATAGTATGTTTTACAAACAGTAACTCCAGAGAGAAGAATATTAATATAATTTGCTACTGCTTGGATTGTAATTTTGGAAGTCAGATAATTAATTTATTTTTATGTAAAGTGTAGCTAGCATTAAATATTCCAGTGATTCATTGTATAAGAGCATAAGAGCATAAGAAATAGGAGCAGGAGTAGGCCATCTAGCCCTTCGAGCCTGCCCTGCCATTCAATAAGATCATGGCTGATCTGTCGTGGCTCAGTTCCACATTCCCTCCCTCTCCCCATAACCTTTAATCCCCTCTCTTATCAAAAACCCATCAACCCGCATCTTAAAAATATTTAGCGAGGCAGCCTCCACCACTTCAACGGGCAGAGAATTCCAGAGATTCACCACCCTTTGAGTGAAGAAGTTCCTCCTCAACTCCGTTCTAAACCGCGCCCCCCTTTATCTTGAGGCTGTGCCCCCTAGTCCTACTGTCCTTTCTGAGCGGGAAGAGTCTCTCCACCT
Organism: Carcharhinus amblyrhynchos; assembly: GCF_965287045.1. NCBI lineage: Eukaryota > Metazoa > Chordata > Chondrichthyes > Carcharhiniformes > Carcharhinidae > Carcharhinus > Carcharhinus amblyrhynchos. The sequence continues at coordinate 74,891,421 of NC_137338.1, forward strand.
CTATCCTATCCATCCCATTCATCATCATATATGTCTCCATGAGATCTCCCCTCATTCTTCTAAACTCTAACGAGTACAAGCCTAGTTTATTCAGCCTCTCCTCATAGCTCAACCCCCTCAACTCTGGTATCAGGCTAGTAAACCTCCTCTGCGCTCCCTCCAAGGCCAACACATCCTTGCGTAAGTGCGGCGACCAAAACTGCACACAGTACTCCAGCTGCGGCCTCACCAGTGCCCTATACAGCTGCAGCAAGACCTCCCTACTTTTATATTCAATCCCCCTCGCTATGAAGGCCAGCATCCCATTAGCCTTCCTGACCACCTGCTGCACCTGCAAGCTGGGTTTTTGCGACTCATGCACAAGGACCCCGAGGTCCCTCTGCACCGTCGCCTGCTGCAGTTTTTCGCCACGTAAGTAACAGTCCTTCCTACCATTATTCCTACCAAAGTGGACCACCTCGCACTTGCCAACATTAAATTCCATTTGCCAGTTCCTGGCCCATTCGCCCAGCCTATCTAGATCCTTCTGCAGGCTCTCTACACCCTCCGCGCAATTTGCCGTTCCACCAATCTTGGTGTCGTCAGCAAATTTCGACACCATACACTCGGTTCCCTCCTCCAGATCATCTATATAAATGGTAAATAGCTGAGGCCCCAGCACCGACCCCTGAGGCACTCCACTAGTCACCAACCGCCAATCCAAATAGCACCCATTAGCCCCACTCTCTGCCTCCTATTTGACAACCAATCCTCTATCCACGCTAACACCCTACCCCCAACTCCATGCCCCCTTACCTTCTGCAATAACCTCTTGTGAGGTACCTTGTCAAACGCCTTCTGAAAATCAAGAAACACCACATCCACCGGCTCTCCTCTATCCACCGCCCTAGACACATCCTCATAGAACTCCAATAAATTTGTCAGACACGACTTCCCCTTAACGAAACCGTGCTGCGTCTGGACAGCCATTTCCTTTATTAGTTAATGGTACACAGCAAAAACATTTACAGTAGGTATTTATGTATTCACCGTTAGGTGATTCATAGATACATAGTCAGTCGCTGATAATTCCCTCCCAACTTAATTTAATATACAAAATCTTATCTTGCAACAAATTTAAAATTAATTGCTGTCAAATATTTCATTGAAAAATACCATTTATAATCTACATCAATGATTTAGGTTTAACAATTTAATATAAACTGGTCAGATTGTGTCAGGTGGAAGGTTATTACAGAACACTGCGAACATTTTCACAGAATTGCTGTCAAGCAAATCCATAACATAGATGGCAGGAATCCTGCCTCCCAGTTTCATGGCTCTAAGTTTGAATCCCAGATCATCCTGTCACCCTGGATTGTGTGGCAACAAATATGACTTCTAACAATTCTCAGGCCTGTGTGCAGCACCTTATGATGAATTGACATTCCAACTTTGTGCGACAGAACAGTGACATGGCTGACCAGAATGGACAAATAGAGTTCTATGAGGATGTGTCTAGGGCGGTGGATAGAGGAGAGCCGGTGGATGTGGTCTTTCTAGATTTTCAGAAGGCGTTTGACAAAGTACCTCACAAGAGGTTATTGCAGAAGGTCGAGGGACATGGAGTTGGGGGTAGGGTGTTAGCGTGGATAGAGGATTGGTTGTCAAATAGGAGGCAGAGAGTGGGGGTCAACGGGTGCTATTCGGATTGGCGGATGGTGACTAGTGGAGTGCCCCAGGGGTCGGTGCTGGGGCCTCAGCTTTTTACCATTTATATAGATGATCTGGAGGAGGGAACCGAGTGTAGGGTGTCAAAATTTGCTGATGACACCAAGATTGGGGGAACGGCAAATTGTGCGGAGGGTGTGGAGAGTCTGCAGAAGGATCTAGATAGGCTGGGCGAATGGGCCAGGAAATGGCAAATGGAATTTAATGTTGGCAAGTGTGAGGTGGTCCACTTTGGTAGGAAGAATGGTAGGAAGGACTATTACTTACGGGGCGAAAAACTGCAGCAGGCGACGGTGCAGAGGGACCTCGGGGTCCTTGTGCATGAGTCGCAAAAACCCAACTTGCAGGTGCAGCAGGTGGTCAGGAAGGCGAATGGGATGCTGGCCTTCATAGCGAGGGGGATTGAATATAGAAGTAGGGAGGTCTTGCTGCAGCTGTATAGGGCATTGGTGAGGCCGCAGCTGGAGTACTGTGTGCAGTTTTGGTCGCCGCACCTGCGCAAAGATATTTTGGCCTTGGAGGGAGTGCAGAGGAGGTTTACTAGGCTGATACCAGAGTTGAGGGGGTTGAGCTATGAAGAGAGGCTGAATAAACTGGGCTTGTACTCGTTAGAGTTTAGAAGAATGAGGGGAGATCTCATTGAGACGTAAAAGATGATGAATGGGATGGACAGGATAGAGGTGGAGAGACTCTTCCCGCTCAAAAAAGACAGTAGGACTAGGGGGCACAGCCTCAAGATAAAAGGGGGGCGATTTAGAACGGAGTTGAGGAGGAACTTCTTCACTCAAAGGGTGGTGAATCTCTGGAATTCTCTGCCCGTTGAAGTGGTGTAGGCTGCCTCGCTAAATATTTTTAAGACGCGGGTTGATGGGTTTTTGATAAGAGAGGGGATTAAGGGTTATGGGGAGAAAGCGGGAAAGTGGAACTGAGCAGTGACAGATCAGCCATGATCTTATTGAATGGCGGGGCAGGCTCGAAGGGCTAGATGGCCTACTCCTGCTCCTATTTCTTATGTTCTTATGTTCAAATCATTCCATTTATACAGATAACCAAAGATCCTGCCTGTTTCCTGTTGTTGAGTAAAGGAAAGCTACATGGAGAAAACAGTCTCTCCCAGCTCAGAGTTGATTTGGGAGTGTATAATCTCATGGCAATGTAATTAAGTGCAAAAGATCTGTGGGTCTTTTCTGTTCTGCTGGTTTCATGTGTATGTTTTGAAGTTCCTTAATTCTATTGATAAGGCAGTAATAGTTTGATCATTTTACTTAGGTGGATGTGTTTATTTTTTCAGATTTATAAAGGTCCAGAAACAACATTCCAAGTTTCAAACCTCCAGTTAAACTGTGAATATCGATTTCGAGTGTGTGCCATTCGTCAGTGCCAAGGCACTCAAGGGTTTCACGATCTGATGGGCCCTTATAGTGCTACTGTAATATTGTACTCTCAGAGGAATGAAACACCAGCCAGCAACAGCAAAAACACTACAGAAGTCACAAAGACCGCACAGACATTAAGTGATGAGCAGTGTGCTGCACTCATCCTTGCATTGTTTGCTATAGTCTCCATTTTGATTGCTTTCATTGTTCAATACTTTGTCATCAAGTAAGAAAAGTTTAGTATTTCAATGTCTCTCTGCCATGTATTACTTGTGTTGTAATATCAAATTATTGTGGTTAATTATGCTTTTAAACTGATGGTGATATCCAATTGTGCATAGAGGCTCTTTGCCAACATCTCAGCTACTGTTGCTTCCCATAATTCATGCTTGTTGCTGAAAGGCTGACTGTGTAAAGAAAGCATTCCATCAGAGCTGTGTTGATGTACCAACAGTCATACCAGAAGTGACTACTGGTTAAGTCCAGCGGCACTTTACAAAAGACCCCTTTAAGCAGCTTTCTTGAGTGTTGACATGGCATGTGTAAAGTTAAAGCATTGTACCAGAGCTTTGTTTTTTTTTAAAAAAAATAAGCTTTACAATGGTGGATCATGGAAGGAAGAGAAAATGGGTGCACTTTAGTGCAGTTTATTAAATATACTGCAATAATAGAAATTGGGGGTATTAAATTCTGTGTAGCAAGTCAGGTAAAATGCGTAACAGTTGAAAGTAGTGAACCCAAACTGTGAAACTTTGAATCTTTAGTAGTTGTGCAATTCCTACCTCTTCTAAAAATGTAGCCTAAAAATTGAAGAGGGCCACTTTGTACTAAATTGCCAGTAAGCATGACAGAATATGATTGTGTGGATAAAAATGTGAGAGTTGAATATTCCAGTGCCAGGGTCTTTGCAGCACTGAAACAAACTAAAATTATCACATTTTTCAATAATGAATGCAATGCTGTCCTACACACAAGTTGTTATGGATCTCTTTATTCACTGCTTCACAGATTATATCTCAGGCACTTTAATTTTAGCAGCTTTTTATAAGCAAAGAACTGCTTCACATTTGAAAATCACTATTAAGAATTCAGCTTAAAGGCATGTCAAATTTAACAATTACTTCACAGACCTACATGAGGTAAAACCTAATCCATAAATGTGCAACACTGATGCATTTAAAAAGGAACACTTAATAGCACCGCATAATCTCAAGAACAGCAAAGTGTTTTGCAAGTGTCCCCAGAAAGTAGTGGCTGTGCTGCATTGTTGATTTATGTTTTAAATAATTCCATCTCAACAGTGCTTTGTAGTTGTTGTGAACCACAGTTGTCATCTGGAGCAGTGCACCATTGGATGGGGGCTTGTTGTCGATCTTACAGTTATGTTTGTTAGAACTTTATAAACTTTCTCCTTAATTGCACATAATAGATTTTGTTGAAGAAAACCTGGATATGTTAGAATATCATTTGTCCATCAATTATTGTTTTATTCATTCACTTAGTGCTGTTCATTCCACTTTATTTTGTTGAAGTTGGTCTCCTATTTATTACAATTATAGTCATAAAATGCTAGTTTACTAACACTTTTCAAGGTTTAAGTTGTCAATTACATTGGGCTGCAAATCACTTTGAGTTTTTTTTAAGTGCCACTTTATTTGAAGGAAGGAATGGGGAATGTGAAAGTTTGATAATAACATACAAACCCTGTTCAATTTGCATTGTAAAGTATGTTTACATTTCCGTTATGATTTTTAATTTAAGCAATGTGTTGCACTTCAATGTTGGCGAATATCACCCAAAGAAAGTGTACTGTGCATCCTAGTTTGGATGATTGCAAACACTGAGTATTTTCTGACTGATTCTTACCCCCTGGCCCCCACCTGCTGAAATATGTATCGATTTTGTTCTTTTTTAAATCAGATCTGTTGGTAACTAGAGAAAATCTTCAGCAAATTGGGAGAGGTACCATTTGTCTTTCTAAGCTTCTCTAGGCTGTATTTTAGTCAGAAATCAAATGTCCTTAACATATAATCCCCTTAAAGCTACAGCCTTAATTACATATATGTACTTTGCTGAAATTATTTGCTTCAGTGGGATGTATTTTCCATAGACCCACACACAGGTGATTTCTATCATACGCTATCGTTTTTTAAATATGTGAAGCATATTGGTCAGCTGGATTCTGTAAGAGGATGTATAAATTTTTGATTTTTGATGGCTGTATTTCATTGCCAGTGTGGGCCCCTGAATTTGTTGTTTTTGAAAAGCTGGAAGAATTTATTTTGACAGTCAAAATTCAAATCCATTCCTATTTTTGATAGTTGCATATGATCAGTCATTTATAAACATAATTGTATTTTCCATAATCTCTCATTGCAGTTTTTTGTATTGAGGGTCAATGGTTTTTAAATGTAACTAAGCTTCACGGTTACCTCATTGATTGTACATTCCAAAAACTATTGAAACTTTTGGAACCATTCCAAATATACAACATATCACTTGTATTATGTCAGACTGAGTACTGAAAGTTGACATGACGTTTCAACTCTTAAATATGTATCAAATCCAAACTTTAACTCAATAGGTAAAACATAAAGCAAATTCCATGCACAATAAACAATGTATGATTCTTTGCACTGTCTACTGTTTCCTTAATAACCTGACCATTGACCTAGGAATTAAAGGCTTCAGCTTGATTTCATTAAAATGCTTTTGCTTAATTTTATGCTGTTCATTTGCAGGAATTAAACTGGATGTTCACCATTTGTCATGCCTCCCTAGCTCACCCTGAAGAAGGGGTTAGGCTTTCAAAATAATTTTTTTAGCAATAGTTGCAAGAATAATCAAAAGTGTAAAAATGTGAGGACAGTTTCAGTTTTCTAGATGATACTAAGGCCTTTCAGATCAAGCTAATCGCATTATTTGATCCAAAAATTTAATGAACCAAAGTATGAATCGGCAATTACAAGGTTAGTCGATTTTTCCTTAACAAGGGTCAGAAGAAGGAAATAGCCAGGAAAAAAATATGCACTGCTGCCCCATCCACTACTTCTAATATGAGCAATCAGAAAACTAATCCTGAAGCTGCAGAAGTATTGATTAAAGTGCGAGAAAAGTTTTGGTCTAAAACAAATCTGCCCATGTTCCTGTGTTCAAATACACAATTCTATTTTTACATTCAATACTTGTTTACCTTCATTTTAAAGGGAATATCTCCATACAAAAAGTGGATCTTTTCCTGATCAATTGGAAAGTTCTAACGTGAATGCATTTTCAGATTAGATACCTTATTGGGTTGATAAACTAAAGAACGGATTGCTTTGGATAAAATGATGAAAGGATTTCATTCCATTTATTTTGTGCTCCGTAAATGAATGAGATAATTCAACTTCACCCTGGATTTAACAAATTGAACAAGCTTGTTGTGAAAGGGCAAGTTCAAGATGCCAACACTTCCAGATGCTAACACTTGCGGATGCCAACAACCACAGATGTCTTGAATTTGTCTGTTAACAGAACCTGAAAAGTACTTAAGGTTCAGGTTCAAACAAGACTTGCAATCAAAATTTTCTTCTCTTAAACTCTCATGGTGTTTGTCACGTGTTTAATTGCATGTATTATATGGCTGTGAAGTATTTTGCGATTGTAAAGTTTCTGGGTCACAAGTCTTGTTCGTTAGTGCATCCCTCTACAGTCTTGACAAATCCTGGTCTCTGTTGAGAAATTTAGGATTCTGGTATATTTGATCTAATCAAACTTTACAATATCAATCCAAGATTGATGTGGATTTCTCCCACTGCATAACTTGGGGCCATTCATACTGAGTCTTAATTTCAAATAAAGGCTACAATTTATTTTCATTCACAGAATATATTACTTGCGATTCCTCAGATACTAATGCAGTTCATGTCCAAATGCAGCAAAACCTGGTCAATATTCAGTTTTGGATTGATAAGTGCAAAGTAACTTTTGCACCATGTGCCAGGCAATGACATTTCTAACATTAGAAATTTGGAACTATACCGCCATTCCTTCACTTTCGCTGGGTCAGAGTTCTGGAATTCCCTACACTATAGGTGTATCTACACCCATAGATATCCACTGCATCGGTTCAAGAACAGTAAGAAATCTCGCACCACCAGGTTAAAGTCCAACAGATTTATTTGGCAGCACAAGCTTTCAGAATCTCGCTTCATCAGGTGAGTGAGGATTTGTTTTCACAAACAGGGCATATACAGACACAAACTCAATTTACAAGATAATGGTTGGAATGTGAATCTTTACAGATAATTAAGTCTTAAAGGTACAGACAATGTCAGTGGAGAGAGAGCCAAGAAGGCGGCTCACTGCCACCACCTTGCAGAGGACAGTTAGGGGTGGGCAAATAATGCTTAAGGTTCAAGTTCAAACAATAGAGTTGCAATCAAAATTTTCTTAAGCTCACAGAGTGATTGACCTCCAACAATCACAATCATCTTTCTTTATGCTGGATATGACTCCAACCAATGGAATGTTTTTCCCCTGATTCCCATTTGTTAGGAAAACAAAGGTCATTTTAAGGGATTTATATTTGTATTACTAATCTTTAGAAATAGGGTATAGTTTTTAAAGTGGTTTTAATTTAATGTTTCTGTGGAAAGAAGGATAATAGATTCATGCTGGACAAAGGTGTTTATATGTGTGGGAATTGGTTTCAATTCCAACTGTGGTCTAGAAAGGTTAGACACTTTGACTATATCAAACTCTTACAAGATGAACAAAAGGACAAGTCTTGATTCATGGTTCAACCCAATTTTACGAACAAGTTCAATAAATATTAACACAGTTACTTTTTCCAAATTATCTTAAATCTATTTCCCTAAGATTCTAATTCTACCCATGTCAATGAACTTGACTGAGCTGGGGTCCAATTCTCTGAGCCTCTGACATCACAGGCTTCTCATCTGTGAAGGTGATTCTCGTATGCCCTCTTCCGTTTGTCACTGGGTTGCCCCTGAGTCTTGTGTGTAATCTTCTTCGCTGTGGGTCAGGCCAAGTCTTTGCTGGGGATGCACTCCAGATGTCTCTTATCCCCCCTCTACACGCCATTCCAGAAGGTTCTCTGACTTCCAGCCATTGAGGTTACCAGGAAAAGGTTACAGCACCCAATGAGGTTGCAAATTCCTTATTTGAAGGATGCTAGATGAACCCTAGGAGTCCATCACCAGGTACACATATTCCATGTAAGGTTGTTGCGGGATCTCCAGGCATCAGAGTCCAGCTGAAAGCAGGGTGGCATGGTAGCACAGTGGTTAGCACTGCTGTTTCACAGCTCCAGGGACCTGGGTTCAATTCCTGGCTCAAGTCACTGTCTGTGTGGAGTTTGCACGTACTCCTCGTGTCTGCATGGGTTTCCTCCGGGTGCTCCAGTTTCCTCCCACAATCCAAAGATGTGCGGATTAGGTTGATTAGCCATGCTAAAATTGCCCATTAGTGTCCTAAGGGATTAGCGGATAATAAATGTAGGGATATGGGAGTAGGGCCTGGGTGGGATTGTGGTCAGTGCAGACTCGATGGGCCGAAGGGCCTCTTTCTGCACTGTAGGGTTCTATGGTCTATCTGCCAAATATGGCCAGGGTCAAGTCCTTCCAATTTCTGCTGCTGGGGCATTCCCTGGCTTGTCCTGACCTATATTGTTTTTGGCCTTTGCCTGTCTGGGTTCACAGCAAACCTTACTGTTTGCTGCAGCAGTTTAATGTGTCCAATTGTCCACTGAGCCTATGATCCAGGCCATTAGCCATCTGGCTGCATAATGTGATTGTCTTGTGTTTAGTTATGGCATGAAGAATAAATCAAAGTTACAGTGGTTGCTTAGCAATTGAAGGCCCTTTTAGGGGAGGAAGACTTTCTGTTCTTAGTTTAACTGAATTTGTTGGCAGGTGAAGAAAGACACCAGTAAGTGAACATCTCTCAACTCTGCTTAAAGAAAGACTGGACAGAATGGGAACTGCAAAGAGGCAAGCATTCTAAAGAACCAGTTACTGTCCAGATAACCAGGGAATTGGGACAGGAAGAATGTTTTAAGATGACTGAAGAGACCAAGATATGGTTCAGAAGAATTCAAGGGAGAGTAAAGAAAAAGTGATCTGAGTTAGAAACAATTGCAGTAACCAGACTAAAAGAGTGAAAGCAGACTTTGGAGGTAAATCAAAAGTTTGCTGCCATTTTAATAGAGTCTGGGAATTGATCAAATTGACTGGGAATAAAGCTAGTGTGGATAGTTTGTGCAGAAATCAAGAAAAAGAAATGTTAAAGGATAGTATTACAAACTTGGATACTAGATCCCTTTTTAAAAATCTAGCAGATCTAGTTTAAGAGAATCATATGGAAAACCTGGGCTGGATTTCAGAATGCAAACTTCTAATAGGAAGCAAAGAAGATTTTAAAGCATGTTTTGGCTTTGGGAGTGGAGATTGAAAACGCTCATGTGCCAATCATTTGGGAAAGCCTGAGGAGAAATCCATAGTCACTAACTTGGGTTCAGAAGAGGGAGTGAGTATTTCACCACAACAAATCTGTGCACTTAAAGGGACTTTGTTAACGAGACCATTGCAGTTTAAGATATACTTGGTAAACTGTGTAATTTTTAAATCAAGGCGGGGGGGAAAATAAAGGACTATTGTAATGACCCTTTTTTCATATTTATTTTTCTTGTTAGAACTAGTTAGTGAGCCTGGTTGAGTCAAGTGGCTTGTTTATGTCCTGTATAATCCTTCATTCAATAGTAGTTTATCTGTGAGTAAGAAGTTAAAGGGTTCTGGGGAGACCATGGCACAGTGGTATTGTCACTGGATTAATAAAATAGAGACCCAGGGACTCAGGTTTGAATACCACCATGGCAGATAGTGGAATTTGAATAAAAGAAAATCTGAAATTAGAAGTCTAATGATGACCATGAAACCATTATTGTTAGTTGTAAAACTCTTTAGGGAAGTAGGGAGGGTCTGGCTTAGTACTGAGCAGAGGTGTTTTCAGTGCACATCAGCAGATCAGTTGAGTAGCAAAAAATATATCTACAAAAATACGTACAGTAATTCCTTCATATACAGCTTTCTAGTGGTGACCTCTTAATCTATTTCAACAAAGGTCCAGGGAACCAAGAAGCCCTGATGATACAAACTTTGGAGAATACTCCCCTAAACCCTTACTTGATTAGTATTACAGCCATAGCATTATCAGAGATGAATGACTGTGTTTTACACATAACAAGGATATTGAAAGAAAGCTTTGGTGCAAGCAAATAGCAGCTTCTGTCTTCATTCATCAACATCAAGGAGATGAGCATCGACGTCAGGAAGCATAGTGGAGGAAATGCCCCTCTCTACTTCAATGGGGATGAACTGATTGAGAGTTTCTCAGCATCACCAACAATGTGTCCCGTTCTCTCCACACTGACACTATAGATAAGAAAAGCCACCAACACCTCTACTTTCCCAGGAGGCTATGAGTCTCACCAACTTTTGCAGACACACCATAGAAAACATTCTTTCTGATTGTATCACAGCTTGGTATGGCTCCTGCTCCACCCAAGACTGCAAAAAAAAACTACAAAGGGTTGTGACCAAGCCCAATCCATCACACAAACCAACCTTCCATCATTAACTCCATCTGCACTTCTCAAGCCTCAGAAAAGCAGCCAGCCTAATCAAATGTCCACACCCCAGACATTCTTCCACCACTTTCTGTCTGAGGTCACATACCAACCAACTCATGAACAGCTTCTTCCTTTTTGTCAGACTTTAGCATGGACCTACCTTATATTAGATTGATTTTTCTCTAGCTATAATTCACACCCTAGCTATGACTATAACACTGCAGTCTGCACTCTCTCTTTTCCTTCTCTGTGAATGGTATGCTTTGGCTGTATAGTGTACAAGAAACAATATTTTTCATTGTATACTAATACATGTGACAAATCAAATCAAATCATCGATTTTGTTTAGCATTTTGAACAAAAACAATGCATACTAGTAGGCAGAGATTTGCATTAGGATGACATGATTGGCAGATTAATCTAATTTCTCAAAGATTTACAAAGTTTGTAATCCGGTTCAGTTAGTTTTGTCAAATGGTTGTTGTTTACAAATCTTCCTATCGGGAATGTGTCTGATTAGGCAGAGCACCCTCTAGTGCCCAGATTTATAAGAGCCTAGTTAAATGAGACCGCTCATTACAAACAAAAGTAGCAAGTACACATAGCAAATCAATCAACAACTAAAGAGAAATGTGACATTAAAATTTCATGGAGATTGTACTAAATATGTCTTTTTACAATTTTGACCATGTACATATATTTACATCCAAGACTTATAATTCTTTTTCCTTTTATTTGTGACATACATCACAATGTTGGCCCTTGCAATTTCTTAATATGGAAAATAACTACTCTTTCACATTAGAGTCAAAGACTGAATAGTGTCCTTTCATCATTAAACAGCAGTTAAATCCAACATAGCAACACAACAGGATCATCCTTTAGTTCAGTGTATTTACTTGGGGTTGATGCCAGTTACAGTAAAAATCTGCAAATATGCTTAGATACAATGATTGAATATAGGTTTGCATCCTAGAATGGAAATTTTCTCACTGCATTCCTGAAAGTCATGTTTATTGTATTTAATATATATAAATAGATCGAAGATTAAACTTCAGCAATTCTAAAATCCTGAAACATACTGCTATTTGTAGTGGTATTTGTCCTGTATGTGGTGTCTGTCTCTTTAAGACAGCACAGCAGAAGAGAGTCACCTGACTTGAGGGACCAATGAGAACTGAGTATGAGTGATCACCCCAAAGGGTAAGATCCTCTCTCGGGCAGAATCATATAGCACCCATGTACATCATAAAAACTGAAACCCGATTCCAAGGAGGGCTGCAAATTCCTGTACCAAGTTTCTCTTTATTAACAAACTCCTTATTGCTCCTAAAAAAAAAGTCTGAAGTCTGTTGACAATGCCTGTTGTGCCACTACATAACAGTTTACTATTCCCCAACATAAACTTTTCCCTAGTGGATGAACAAAAGAATGATCCTGAAAAACAGAGTATAAACTTTTTCAGGAAAAGCAAGTAACTGTTGTTGCCTATTCTTAGGTCAATCTCACCATTGGCTTCTCATTGTATCCCACCATCACTTCTTGAATCCCTTCACGTTATTCCTTTTGGTTTTCTGCAACTCTACTATCCTTTGGGTGAAGCATTAACCCTCTTCATTCCTAACTTCCTATTTTTAATTGGATGGGACGATATTAAATATCGCAACAAAACCACCCTGATGCTATCTTGTTTATAATGTAATCATCACCACAGCCCTTTGTCTTTCCTCATAGTTCAAGTGTACAATGACAACACTTTTGTCCAGGACTTTAAGTTGTAGTATAATACTAGAACTGTACACCAATGGAGTGACCATTGTTTTATACAAACTGATTATTCAACTCTGTTTCTAAGCTGTACCTTCTTTCTAGTCTTTTCAGCATTGCTGCACATGGTGTTGATAGATTGTGGGGTTTTGCACCAAGTTTAATATGCTTGTATTAGCATTTGGTTTTAGAAATGGTTCAACTATGGTGTACAAATACAACTATTTTCTTAACGTTATTTTATTGACATTTGCTTCCCACCAGCACCATTCGAAAAGCACCAGTAAAGGTCAATGCCCTTGGCCCCAACCTCAGAAAGTGCACTGTTCTAGTTCTGATGCCTATCCGATTAAGATTACCAATTAGTTTTGTCCTGGAGATCTATGCTACCAGCATATGCCTTCCAGAAATCAACTTGAGATTGCCCAAATTCATTAAATGTAGAGTTTTGTAGGCACTGGTAGAGACTTCCTCATTGTCACTCTGGGCTGGATTTGAACTTGGACCATAGAGATAAAAGGCCAGTGTTTGCTCCACTATACATAGTTCTTCTTTGCTATTGTTCAAAGCTAATAATTTTGCTTTCAAAATAACTTGTATTCATAACAAACCTCTACATGATCATTCTTTGAATTGAGCACTCTTACTGATGAAAACATTATTAGCAGTTTTTTGTATTGACCAATCTGACTCAGTTTAGTTGCTGTAATGAATGCATAATTCACTTGGTGAGCCATAAATATCCCATGTTTTTAAAAAAAGTTCTGAATTTTTCAAGAATTGAATGCGGGTTGTCAAGGCTGATCCAGATAGATCAACTGAATCTGAGAATATTAACCCAAGCTCTGAACACATGGATTCAAGTTAAGATAAGAAAATGTTATAAAATAATGTTTTTGTGTTGAGAATCCCAAAGCAGGAAAACAATGAATGTGAAGATACTATAATCTTTCAGACATAATGGATATGTTCTTGGCAGAGAGAATATGTTGAGTGTTAGAAGAGAATTTGATTTATTATTGTCACGTATATTAGCATACAGTGGAAAGTATTGTTTCTTGTGCACTATACAGATAAAGCAGACCATACATAGAGAAGGAAAGGAGAGAGTGCAGAATGTGGTGCTACAGTCATAGTTAGGGTAGAGAGATCAACTTAATGCAAGGTAGATCTATTCAAAAGTCTGATGGCAGCAGAAAAGGAGCTGTTCTTGAATCAGTTGATGCGTGTCCTCAGTCTTTTGTATCTTTTTATCAATAGAGCAAGGCAGGAGAGAAAATGTCCACAGTGTGTGGGGCCCTTAATTATTCTGGTGCTTTTCCGAGACAGTGGGAAGTGTAGACAGAGTCAATGGGTGGGAGGCTGGTTTGAGTGATAAACTGGGCTTCGTTCATAACCCTTTGTAATTTCTTGCAGCCTCGGGCAGAGCAGGAGCCATACCAAGCTGTGATACAACCAGAAAGAATGCTTTCTAGGTGCGTCTGTAAATGTTGTTGAGAGTCGTAGTGAATATACTAAATTTTCTTAGTCTTCTGAGAAAGCAGAGGCGCTGGTCGACTTCCTAAATTATAGTGTTGGCATGGAGGGACCAGGACTGGTTGTTGGTGATCTGGACACCTAAAAACCTGAAGCTCTTGACCATTTCTACTTCATCCTGATTGATCTAGACAGGGGCATGTCCTTCACTACACTTCCTGAGGTCGATGACAAAGACATTCATTTTGTTGTCATTGAGGGAGAGATTACTTTTCCAGTACCAGTTCACTAGATTCTCTATCTTGTTCCTGTACTCCGTCTCGTCATTGTTTGAGATCAGACCCACGACAGTAGTGTCATCAGCAAACTTGAAAGTCAAGTTGGAGGGGAATTTGGACACATAGTCATAGGTGTATAATGAGTATAGTAAGGGGCTGAGGACACAGCCTTTTGGGGCACCAGTGTTGAGGATGATTATGGAGGAGGTGATGTTGCCTATTGTGAAGATCATGATGTAGGAAATCTGCAACCTTTGGTACTGGCAAAATGGATGGAGATGGTCATTTCTGATTCTTGTTCGTTAGGAAACTGGGAGACCATTTGTTTCAGTATGTTTGAAGGTGCATTGTGGTTCCCAAGAACTTGGTTGAAATTTCCAGAATTTTTCCTGAAATTGGCCTTAAGTTCTTTGCCTTTTTTTGTTTTATCTACCCTGGCGATGTACCAGTAATTGGGGAGGGTGGGACATCTAATCAAGTGAATAGTGATGAGTCTGTTCACAGACTTTTTAATCTAATATTCATAGCAATGACTGCATGTAAAGCATTCTTAATATAACTTTTACAGAGAACTAGCTACCATAACCAAATCAAAGTTAGACACATTATAAACTATCTTTGTTCATTAAAAAAAAAATCTGATTTCCATTTGGGCAGTATAATTGTATCATAGCAATGGGAAATCAATACTTTGATATTAAAATTGGGAAGAGACATCTATTGAAAACATGCTTATATCTTCATTAATATCTTCCAAAGTAAAATATTTAGGCTGTAAATCGAAGAAAACAATATTTATTTTAGCCCATTGGTTTCAACCTTCATTTACAAATCAATTTAAAAAGGTAGAGTTGGTAACCAGATTTCTCTGCAGTTTATTAGTGATATTTACAGATGTTATGGTCTCAGTAGAGACCAGTAACTTTAAAATCAATCTAAAATCCCAGTTACTTACCAAAAGACTGAAGCCACAAGAAATAGGAGCAAGAATAGGCTATCTAGCCCTTCGAGCCTGCCCCGCCATTCAATAAGATCATGGCTGATCTGAAGTGGCTCAGTTCCACTTTCCCGCTTTCTCCCCATAACCCTTAATTCCCCTGTCTGTCAAAAATCTATCTACCCGTGACTTAAGTATATTTAGTGAGGTACCTCCACCACTTCAATGGGCAGAGAATTCCAGAGATTCACCATCCTTTGAGTGAAGAAGTTCCTCCTCAACTCCCTTCTAAACTGCTCCCCCCTTATCTTGAGGCTGTGCCCTCTAGTCCTGCTGTCATTCCTGAGCGGGAAGAATCTCTCTACCTCTACCCTATCCATCCCCTTCATTATCTTATACGTCTCTATAAGACCTCCCCTCATCCTTCTAAACTCCAACGAGTACAGACCCAGTCTATTTAGTCTCTCTTCATAGTCTAACCCCCTCATCTCCGGTATCAGCCTAGTGAACCTCCTCTGCACTCCCTCCAAGACCAAAATGTCCTTGCGCAAGTGCGGCGACCAAAACTGCACACAGTACTCCAGCTGCGGCCTCACCAGTGCCCTGTACAGTTGCAGCAAGACCTCCCTGCTTTTATATTCTATCTCCCTCACTATAAAGGCCAGCATCCCATTCGCCTTCTTGATCACCTGCTGCACCTGCAGACTGGGTTTTTGCGACTCATGCACAAGGACCCCCAGGTCCCTCTGCACCGTAGCATGCTGCAGCTTTTCGCCCTTTAAATAGTAATCCCTCCTACTATTATTCCTGCCAAAGTGGATAACCTCACACTTGCTAACATTGTACTCCATCTGCCAGGTCCTCGCCCACTTGCTCAGCCTATCTAGATCCCTCTGCAGACTTTCCACACCCTCCGCACAATTTGCTTTTCCACTCATCTTTGTGTCATCAGCAAATTTCGTCACCCTACACTCAGCCCCCTCCTCCAGATCATCTATATAAAATGGTAAATAGCTGAGGCCCCAGCACCGACCCCTGCAGCACTCCGCTAATCACCAACCGCCAATCAGAATAACACCCATTGATACCAGCTCTCTGCTTCCTATTAGACAACCAATCCTCTATCCACAAGATTCCAGTTTAAAACAGAAAATAAATTACTATGCAAAAGTCTAACAAAGCAAAACACTAAATACTGTATTAGTTTAGATAATTTCCTATACTCTTAACATCCAGAATCAACGTAAGTCAAAGATGAACTAGCAGGATTATAAATTATATTAATTACACATTAAATGACCAATATAACTAATACAGATCTTATGCATTAATTCAACAGTCCATAAACCACATCAAACTCTGCCTTCCTCACAAAGAATCTCAGCTCTTTTCTTTCTAGGATGTATTCTGACCATGAGCCATTGCACAACCTAACCAAGTTCCATGAGCATGGTCGGTTTTCACCACAAATGGCACACATCCGGAGAACTTCCTCAGTTCAGTTGGATGGCATAGATCGATCATTGTTATCTTCAAGTATCAGAAACAGCTAATTCTCAGTTTCTGGTTCTGGATGTTGTTTTCTTCAGCTTGCCTGTACTGCAGCATTGTATTTATCAACTGCTACTACCCAGCTTGGGCAGCTCTGCATCCCTTCACATAACCTCAGCCAGTTTCAGTCTGCCCTGAGGTTTTGGTTTCCAAATCTGTTTCAATATTGGTTTCCTCAGAAGCTGGGAGGATCAGTTCCTTTCTTCCCTTTTTGTTTTGGCTTC
Organism: Carcharhinus amblyrhynchos; assembly: GCF_965287045.1. Lineage (NCBI taxonomy): Eukaryota > Metazoa > Chordata > Chondrichthyes > Carcharhiniformes > Carcharhinidae > Carcharhinus > Carcharhinus amblyrhynchos. Next base: position 74,908,373 of record NC_137338.1, read on the forward strand.
CCTTTGCAGTTTCTGCTTTCAATTTCTGTTTTCAGATGTACCTCAAAAAACATAAGCTTTGGCAGCCACAGACCCCATGATGCAGATCAGTTACCATCAGAATGCTCCTGTTTTATTTGTCTAATTATTGGTTATGTTCAACTGGGAACATTGAAATTTAGCTGAGAATGTTTCTATCTGACGTACTGAAATAAACCCACGCAAAGAAACGTAAATTAGACTGTAAACTCATTCCCATCAGTGTTTGCAATATTACTACAGTGCCTGGGTGGGATTGTGGTCAGTGCAGACTTGATGGACTGAACGGCCTCCTTCTGCACTGTAGGGGAATTCTATTATATAAATTCCATATTCAGAGACCCAGCTTGTTAATACTTTTGTGATGTATATACCCACCCATGTCCATTAAGCTTCCTCTGCACCTTCCCCAATGACCCTAAATGGGCAGCACGGTGACACAGCGGTTAGCACTACTGCCTCACAGTGCCAGGGACCCAGATTCAATTCTAGCCCTGGGTCACTGCCTGTGTGGAGTTCACACATTCTCCCCTACATGAGTTTCCTCCCACAGTCCAAAGATGTGTGAGGTAGGTAGATTGGCCATGCTAAATTGACCCTAGTCTCAGGGTATGTGAGGTTATGGGGATAAAGCCTGTGTGGGATTGTGGTCAGTGCAGACTCAATGGGTCAAATGGCCTCCTTCTGCACTGCAGGGAATCTATGTCTATGTAACTATGTACTGGTGTGTGACATTACTTGGCATTTCCATCCAACAGAAATCCAAGACAGCTATAGCCACTCAAACTCCAATAATTGAAGAGCCCTCAATCTGCTGTAAATGCACTTTAACATGTTCTACCTGTCCTTGCTCACCCAGCCAACCTAATTGTTCTTTTAAATAAAATATGAAATCTATAAATTGTCCACTTGTGGAATCATTTAAGACTGTATATATATATATATTGAGATCCACTACAGGATGTCAATGTAATGAAGATTGACCCAGAGCAACTGAGGTGAGCACAAAAGCCCGTGGAGCTTATCAGCAAGTGTTGAAGGGGGGAAGAGGGGAGAACTATGTAACACGCCAAATGTTAAGTAGTCGGAGTACTTTGGATAAAGCTATACGTAAGTAATCACAAATTAAGAAATGATATGTAGTAATGATCCCGATGAAACAGTTGTACAATAATATTTACCATGTTTTCAAGGATTTGGTACTGTGTGGCAGTTGTCCAGATGCTGCTGGAGTTATGCTGATCAGAGATGACATCTTCCAGACTGCTGTAGTGTATATTGTAGTGATAATTGAAAGTTATTGCATCCTCCTTATCACTCCATTTATCATATTAAACCCTAGTAAATTTTCATCAAGACCTTTTGATTATAATGTCACATTTAATATTCTTTGAAAGTAATTTCTGGATTGTAAGAGATACTTCCTTGCATGAAATAAATACATTATAATCAGAAATGAATCATGAAAAATCAACTCATACTGAAACTGGCAAGCCCCTCTTTAGATCAATTCCACCAAGTCATTATTGATTTCAAATAGCTGCATAAAATTAAAAAGCAAACTTTGTACCTTGGGCATATTTTTTAAAATTCATTCATAGGATGTGACCATCACTGATAAAGCCAGCATCACCCCTAAGTGCCCTTGAGAGTAACAAATTTAGTCATGCCTGAATGTTCCTGGCATTTAAGTGGTTTTTTTAAGAAAAGATCAAAATAACACCATCCATTTTTCAATAATCAAACCAATTGATTAGCCTTTTCACCTAATCTTTCAATAACTTCTCCCAGAAATGTATCTGTTTGCCTTCTGAACCCAGTTTACTTTGATTTAATTACCTTCCCCTGTAAATTTTCCCTGGGAAAACTTTGGATTCCTTTCCTATTCCTAACTTCTTCATTTTTAACTTATGTTCCTTGGTATGTGACTCTGTGTGACAAAGGTGAACTCTCCCTCCTTGTGTTATGACCATGTGAGGTGGGTGAAATGATGCCCCTATTCTCCCAATCCAGTTCTGACTATATTAGGTTTTTTTGTGCATTTCGAACAGATGTGTTTTGCCAGTGCTGCAGGAGCCCACTATTTATGCTCTGGTATTGTAAAGAATTAGTCAGGCAGGGTGGTTTGGTGGCACAGTGGTTAGCATTGCTGCCTCACAACCCCAGGGACATGGGCCCAATTCTGGCCTGGGTCAATGTGTGGAATTTACACTTTCTTCCCATGTCTGCGTCGGTTTCCTCCAGGTTCTCCAGTTTCCTCTCACAGCCCAAAGATGTGCAAATTAGATAGATTGGTCATACTAAATTGTCTCAAAATGTGTAGATTAGCCAGGGTAAATTTGTGGGATCACAGGGATAGGGCAGAGAAGAGGGCCTGGATAAAATACACTGTCACAGAATTGATGCAGACTCGACAGGTTGAATGGCCTTTTCTGCGCTGTAGGGATTCTATGATTTTATGATGCTAGGTTTTCCTAGGTTAAACTTTGTTGAAACTATTTGCTAAATCTTAAACAAAACCTAGGTAAATCACAATCACCATTTATACATCACACACACTCATGCGGTCCACACACAGACAACAGTACAAATGACAGAATAAGACATAGGTCTAGGTTTTTTCCAGTTCAGGAAGAAAAAAGGTATATACAGTTAGCTGTCCTATGGCTGGTCTCTATGTGGTAATTCCAAGTTGCAACCTTTTTGTTCAGTTGCCTTCCTGAGAGTATGTAATTGTACTGAACAGATTATCAGATTTCTGCATTTTATTCCCAAAAGATTGAGATAGATTTCTTTTCTCAGGATGGTTACTGACTTTAACAACACCCACGATGTGGACCTCATGGACTACGATCTCCCAGATTAAAGCAGTAATGGCTTGTTCAATCAGAGAGCCCTGCCTCTGTATATAATGTGGTGTCTGTGGACTACAGGTACTTTGTGTTTATACTCTGCTTGAGGAGCTATTTGGCAGAGTATGGCTGACTATGTAAATAAATCTAAGTTTGGTGAAAGGACACTGGCCTCAGAGAAGTTATTTCAGTGGCGACGAGTCTGAAAGAACTTGCTCGCAACACCTGGCCCAAATTGGGGTAAGCCATTCTTATGCATTATGCCTTTGTTTGGCAAGGTAGATTTATTCAACCCTGCAATCAACGACTGAGTCCAATATATGGAATGCATATGTTACTTTTTTCAGAAAAACAGCATTATGGCAGATGAAAAACAATGGGTAATTCTCCTGACTGCCTGTGGCACTTCAGAATTTGCAATCATTCAGAGTTTAATTTTCCCTGAGGCACCAGATACTAAAACCTTTACTGAACTAGTTAGCGACGCCAAGCCACCTTTAATTCTGAGACATGATCATTTTCACTCGGCAATCTGAGAGCGAGGGAAATCTGTTGCGGGTTTTCTAATTAGGGTAAGGTGACTGATGGAAGCATGTGAATTACTTAGAGACTGTCTGGTACGTGAGATTAATAATGTAACTACTCAGAAATGCCTGTTGGCTGAAGCCTAACTGGACTTTAAACAGGTGCCACAGCTGGCCTTATCGTTGGAAAATGCTGCCAGTGGAGTGTATGTTTGTAAGGTATCCCAATGGAAACAGACACCCATGTCAGTTTGACTTATTTCGGGGCCACCACCTGAGCACAGGTGATTATATAGCCTCCCTTAGGAAGTATCTGGATAAAAGTAATCCCAGATCTGCCTACATTACAAACCCAAACCCAAGCTTCCAGCAAACATTCACAATCACGCCCAGAAGTGCATTGTTGGCGTGCGGAGTCTAACAGTAAAGTACTCCTACAAGACCTAGATTTAGAAAACCAACTCGTAGACCCTTATCCAAGAACATTCTGGAAGGTCCACCTACATCTGTGGTCCATCTACATCCACCTACGTCAATTCCCGGCTCGGATCACTGTTTGTGTAGAGTTTGCACATTCTCCTCGTGTCTGCATGGGTTTCCTCTGGGTGCTCTGGTTTCCTCCCACAGTCCAAAGATGTGCGGGTTAGGTTGATTGGCCATGCTAAAATTGCCCCTTAGTATCCTGGATGCTTAGGTTAGAGGGATTAGTGGATAAAATATATAGGGATATGGGGGTAGGGTCTGGGGAGGATTGTGGTCAGTGCAGACTCGATGGGCCGAAGGGCCTCCTTCTGCACTGTAGGGTCTATTGTCTATGATCTGATTTAGAACAATTAAACTGCGTATCAATATCCAAATCAGACCCAATCAAGTTAAACATATGGTTAAATGGACATCCGGTACTAATGGAGGTTAATACCTGTGTGGCCATGTCAGTGGTCGGAGAATCACTCTTCCATAAAAGTTGCTCTGGAGTCCAGCCCTTTACTTAAAACCTCAGTAAGACTGAGAACTTATACAGGGTTTAAGAGGAATTGTCCATTGTGACCCTCTGGAGCGTCCTGTATTCAACCAAAACACACAGACCACCAACAACAGCATGTATTTAAACAGCGAAAAGAAATTTATTCCTGATGCGTGCAACCGCTTACCTTCTCTGATGTAGCAATACAACCGCTGCTTTCCCTGGATTGAAGCACCTCCGAGTGTAATATGATGTACGTAGAGAAATCTGATTTTTATTACACTTTGTATGATGGCCTTTTTGAGATGTTTGTAATGTTCTTTCAGATATTTTACAAATGAAGTACATTTTTGCCAAAAGAGAGGGGTTGAATGTTTAAGATGATGGGTGGGATGCCAAACAAGTTAGCTGCTTTGTCATGAATACTATTGAGCTTATTGGGGTGGCATGGTAGCACAGTGGTTAGCACTGCTGCTTCACAACACCAGGGAAAGAGCTGCTGAGAATTTCAGAGAAGTTGTTAAATCTGCTGTTATGTTTCAGCAAACTACAACACTCGGCAACTCTCCCTGGAGGGAGGAACATCCCTCTCGCTTTTGATTCATGTCTGACGTATCCCTGAGTTCAAACTCTGGACTTTCTACATCGAAACTTCCAGTATTTTATTTCAAAGTCTCCGTCAGAATCCTTGCAATTTGCCCTTAACAGACACCAGTCACACAAAGCGATGCTCCCAATCTATTATTCTTCCAGTTTCATCCAGTGCTGAGGCTGGACAAACAGATAATTTGAGGGGAAAATGCACCCTGAGAAGTGAGAGACGGAGTCACTTTCAGTTTGGAATTGCAGCCAAAGTAACTGTTCAGGGAGTTCCACCTCCTTATTCATGTGTCTTTTCAGGCGCCCTCTGATGTATTCAGTGTACTATGAGGGGGAGGATGTTCATTGTGCCCACGCCGTGGTCCCTCCCTCTCCATAACCCAGGCTGCAGCTGAGTGGAGGTTTGCAGGTTCTGCATCTTCGGGTTGTGCTTTCAGCTCCGAATCAGATGGCAACAGTATGAAACTTTGCATCGGCTTCAATGCAGGGCGAGTCAGGAATTGGATCGCCTCTGTCCCGGCGGGGGACCAGCTACCTCGCTAGGGAGCGTGTACAGCTTCACTTCAATCCCAGCAACTCCCCAGAGTGACCCCAGGGACTTCAGGAAGTAGCTGCACCCCATTGCTGCAAAGATAGTGAAATTGTCCAGGCAATCCATACGGTTTAACTTTCTGAATGGACCGATTTCCCCCGCAGGATGCAGAATATTACCGATGATGATATGTATGATGATAATGTTACTTTGCCACTGTTTCTTCATTGTGACAACGAGTCCTGTCCTCTCTTCCCCATTTCCACCTTGATCCCAGTGACAATTGTCTGTATTGTCCTGTTCGTCACTGGACTCATTGGCAACACCTTAACTATCCTGATTATACGGAGGTACAAGGATATGAAGACCACCACCAACCTGTACCTGTCCAGCATGGCAGTGTCTGACCTGCTGATCTTCCTCTGTTTGCCTTTTGACCTGTATCGCCTGTGGAAGTACAAACCCTGGCTCTTTGGGGACTTTTTGTGCAGGTTTTACCAGTACATCAACGAAGGCTGCACCTACGCGACCATCCTGCATATCACAGCCCTGAGCATCGAGAGGTACCTTGCCATCTGCTTCCCTCTCAAAGCCAAGGTCTTTATCACCAAGCGGAGGGTAAGGCTGGTCATTGCCTTGCTGTGGACTCTGGCCCTGTTGTCTGCTGCACCTTTCTTGTTTCTGCTTAGGTTGGAACATGGTATGTGCAAACACACCGAATACGCCGTCAGCTCGGGTATTCTGAACGTCATGATTTGGTTTTCCACCCTCTATTTCTTCTTCCCCATGTTCTGCCTCACTTTCCTCTATGGGTTCATTGGAAGGAAACTGTGGAATAGCAAGGACGAAGTCAAGGGACCGAATGCTGCAAACCGGCAGAAATATCACAAGCAGACAGTGAAGATCTTGGGTAAGTTCAGTTCTGCCCAGTGTTGAGTTCGGAAGTGATAAAGTGTTTAGAGTTTACCCACAGTATGGATCCAGGTGAAAAGAATGTTTATTATTCCATCTCCCCTTCAAATTAGGCATCATGTAGCTCAGTACAGATCCATTCAGTACAGTCTGATTCAGTACAGTCTGGTTCAGTGCACTCTGGTTCAATACAGTCTGGTTCAGTACAGTCTCATTCAGTACAGTCTCATTCAGTACGGTCTGGTTCAGTACGGTCTGGTTCAGTACATTCTCATTCTGTACAGTCTGATTCAGTCCAGTCTGATTTAGTAGGGTCTGATTCAGTATGGTCTGGTTCAGTACAGTCTGGTTCAGTACAGTCTGTCTGGTTCAGTACAGTCTGGTTCAGTACAGTCTGGTTCAGCGCAGTGTGATTCAGTACAGTCTCATTAGTACAGTCTGTGTCTGTACAGTTTGATTCAGTATGGTCTGATTCAATACAGTCTGATTTGGTGCAGCCTGATTCAATATAGTTTGATTCAGTGCAATCTGATTCAGTCTGGTCTGATTCAGCGCAGCCTGACTACAGTCTGAATTAGTACAGTCTGGTTCAGTACAGTCGATTCAGTACAGTCTGATTCACTACAGTCATGTTCAGTACAGTCCGATTCAGTACAACCTGGTTCAGTACAGTTTAGTTCAGTACAGTCTGATACAGTAGTCTGGTTGAGTGCAGTCTGATTCAGTACAGTCTGATTCAATGCAACTTGATTCAGTACAGTCTGATTCAGTACAGTCTGGTTCAGTATAGTCTGGTTCAGTATAGTCTCATTCAATACAGCCTGTTTCAGTACAGTCTGGTTCAATACAGTCTGATTCAGTACAGGCTGGTTCAGTGCCGTCTGGTTCAATACAGTTTGATTCAGTATAGTCTGGTTCAGTATAGTCTGGTTCAATACAATCTTGTTTAGTACAGTCTGGTTCAGTAGAGTGTGATTCAGTACAGTCTGATTCAGTAGACTGATAGAAAAACTAGGGCACAAACAGGCCCTTCGGCCCACAAGTTGCACCAATCATATCTCTACCTGCTAGGCTTACCTATAACCCTCAATCCTATTAAGTCCCATGTACACATCCAGAAGTCTCTTAAAAGACCCTATTGAATTTGCCTCACCATCACTGACGGCAGCCAATTCCACTCACCCACCACCCTCTGAGTGAAAAACTTAACCCTGACATCTCCTCTGTACCTACTCCCCAGCACCTTAAACCTGTGTCCTCTTGTGGCAGCCATTTCAGCCCTGGGAAAAAGCCTCTGAGAGTCCACCCAATCAATACTTCTCAACATCTTATACATCTCTATCAGGTCCGCTCTCATCCTTTGTCTCTCCAAGGAGAAAAGACCGAGCTCTCTCAACCTATCCTCATAAGGCATGCCACCCAATCCAGGCAACATCCTTGTATATCTCCTCTGCACCCTTTCTATGGCTTCCACATCCCTCCTGTAATGAGGCGACCAGAACTGTGCACAGTACTCCAAGTGGGGTCTGACCAGGGTCTTATAAAGCTGTAGCATTGTCTCCCGACTCCTAAACTCAATTCCTTGATTGATGAAGGCCAGTACACCATATGCCTTCTTAACCACATCCTCTACCTGTGAAGCCGATTTGAGGGTCCTATGAATCCAGACCCCAAGATCCTTCTGATCTTCCACACTGCTAAGAGTCTTAGCCTTAATATTATATTCCTTCATCCATTGGACCTGCCAAAACGTACCACCACATTTATCTGGGTTGAAGTCCGTCTGCCACTTCTCTGCCCAGCCTTGCATCCTATCTATGTCACGCTGCAATTTCTGACATCCCTCCAAACTATCCACAACACCTCCGACCTTTGTGTCATCGGCAAACTTGCCAACCCATCCCTCCACTTCCTCATCCAGGTCATTTATAAAGATCACAAACAGTAAGGGTCCCAGAACAGATCACTGGGGCACTCCACTGGTGACTGGCCTCCACGCAGAAAAAGACCCATCTACAACCATTCTCTGCCTTCTGTGGGCAAGCCAGTTCTGGATCCACAAAGCAACAGCCCCATGGATCCCATGCCCTCTCACTTTCTCAATAAGTCTTGCATGGGGGACCTTATCGAACGCCTTGCTGAAGTCCATTTAAACTACATCCACCGCTGTTCTTTCATCAATGTGTTTAGTCACATTTTCAGAAAACTCAACCAGGCTTGTAAGGCATGATCTGCCTTTGACAAAGCTGTGCTGACTACTTTTGATCATACTATACTTCTCCAAATGTTCATAAATCCTATCTCTCAGGATCTTCTCCATCAACTTACCAACCACTGATGTTAGACTCACTGGACGATAATTTCCTGGGCTATCTCTATTCCCTTTCTTGAATATAGGAACCACATCCACAATCGTCCAATCCTCCAGAACCTCTCTCGTCTCCATCGATGACGCAAAGATCATTGCCAGAGGCGCTGCAATCTCTTCCCTCGCCTCCCACAGTAACCTGGGGTATATCCCATCCGGTCGGGGTGATTTATCTATCTTGATGCTATTCAAAAGCTCCAACATATCCTCTTTCTTAATGTCCACATACTCAAGCTTTTCAGTCCACCGCAAGCCTGCACTACAACCACCAAGATCTTTTTCCACCATGAATACTGAAGTAAAGTATTCATTGAGCACCTCTGCTATTTCTATCGGTTCCGTACAAACTTTCCCACCCTCACATTTTATGGGTCCTATTCCTTTTACTCTTCACATATTTGTAGAACGCCTTAGGGTTTTCCTTAATCTTACCTGCCAAGGCCTTCTCACGACCCCTTCTGGCTCTCCTAATTTCCTTCTTCAGTTCCTTCCTACAAGCCGTATACTCTTCTAGCTCCCTAACATTACCTAGCTCCCTAAACCTTTTGTATGCTTTTCTTTTCCTTTTGACTAGATTCGTTACAACTTTCATTCAGTGACCTGGATTCAGTTCAGTCTGATTCAGTACAGTCTCATTCAATACAGCCTGTTTCAGTACAGTCTGGTTCAATACAGTTTGATTGGGTACAGTCTGAGTCAATGCAACTTGATTCAGCACAATCTGGTTCAATGCAATCTGATTCAGTGCCATCTGATTCAGTACTGTCTGATTCAGTGCCGTCTGATTCAGTACTGTCTGATTCAGTGCAGTCTGGTTCACTGCAATCTGATTCAGTGCAGTCTGATTGAATACAGTCTGATTCAGTACAATCTGATTCAGTAGTCTGGTTCAGTACAATCTCGTTCAGTTCTTGCAGTCTGGTTCAATTCACTTTGATTTAGTACTGGCTGTTTCAATACAGTCTTGTTCTGTACAATCTGATTCAGTACAGTTTGGTTCAGTACAGTCTGATTCAGTACAGTCTGGTTCTTGCAGTTTGGTTCAAAACAGTCTGGTTAAGTACAGTCTGATTCAGTACAGTCTTGTTCAGTTCAGTCTGGTTCAATCCGGTTCAGTGCGGGCCGGTTCAGTACGGTCCGGTTCAGTGCGGTCCGGTTCAGTGCGGTCCGGTTCAGTGCGGGCCGGTTCAGTACGGTCCGGTTCAGTGCGGTCCGGTTCAGTGCGGGCCGGTTCAGTATGGTCCAGTTCAGTGCGGTCCGGTTCAGTACGGTCCGGTTCAGTACGGTCCGATTCAGTGCGGTCCGGTTCAGTGCGGTCCGGTTCAGTGCGGGCCGGTTCAGTACGGTCCGGTTCAGTGCGGTCCGGTTCAGTGCGGTCCGGTTCAGTACGGTCCGGTTCAGTGCGGGCCGGTTCAGTACGGTCCGGTTCAGTGCGGTCCGGTTCAGTGCGATCCGGTTCAGTGCGGTCCGGTTCAGTACGGTCCGGTTCAGTGCGGTCCGGTTCAGTGCGGTCCGATTCAGAGCGGTCCGATTCAGTACTGTCCGATTCAGTGCGGTCCGGTTCAGCGCGGTCCGGTTCAGCGAGGTCCAATTCAGTACGTTCCGGTTCAGTACGGTCCGGTTCAGTGCGGTCCGGTTCAGTGCGGTCCGGTTCAGTGCGGTCCGGTTCATCGCGGTCCAGTTCAGTACGGTCCGGTTCAGTACGGTCCGGTTCAGCGCGGTCCGGTTCAGCGCAGTCCGGATCAGTGAGGTCCGGTTCAGTGAGGTCCGGTTCAGCACGGTCCGGTTCAGCGCGGTCCGGTTCAGCGCGGTCCGGTTCAGCGCGGTCCGGTTCAGTACGGTCCGGTTCAGTACGGTCCGGTTCAGTGCGGTCCGGTTCAGTACGGTCCGGTTCAGTGCGGTCCGGTTCAGTGCGGTCCGGTTCAGTACGGTCCGGTTCAGTACGGTCCGGTTCAGTGCGGTCCGGTTCAGTACGGTCCGGTTCAGTACGGTCCGGTTCAGTGCGGTCCGGTTCAGTACGGTCCGGTTCAGTGCGGTCCGGTTCAGTACTGTCCGGTTCAGTACGGTCCGGTTCAGCGAGGTCCGGTTCAGTACGGTCCGGTTCAGTACGGTCCGGTTCAGTGCGGTCCGATTCAGTACGGTCCGGTTCAGTGCGGTCCGGTTCAGTGAGGTCCGGTTCAGTACGGTCCGGATCAGTGAGGTCCGGTTCAGTGAGGTCCGGTTCAGTGAGGTCCGGTTCAGTGAGGTCCGGTTCAGTACGGTCCGGTTCAGTACAGTCGGATTCAGTACAGTCCGGTTCAGTACGGTCCGGTTCAGTACAGTCTGACTCAGTACGGTCCGGTTCAGTACAGTCCGGTTCAGTACGGTCCGATTCAGTACGGTCCGGTTCAGTGCGGTCCGGTTCAGTGCGGTCCGGTTCAGTGCGGTCCAGTTCAGTACGGTCCGGTTCAGTACGGTCCGGTTCAGTGAGGTCCGGTTCAGTACAGTCCGGTTCAGTGAGGTCCGGTTCAGTACGGTCCGGTTCAGTATGGTCCGGTTCAGTGCGGTCCGGTTCAGTGCGGTCCGGTTCAGTACGGTCCGGTTCAGTACGGTCCGGTTCAGTACGGTCCGGTTCAGTGCGGTCCGGTTCAGTGAGGTCCGGTTCAGTACGGTCCGGTTCAGTACGGTCCGGTTCAGTACGGTCCGATTCAGTACGGTCCGGTTCAGTGCGGTCCGGTTCAGTGCGGTACGGTTCAATACGGTCCGGTTCAGTGCGGTCCGGTTCAGTGCGGTCCGGTTCAGTGCGGTCCGGTTCAGTGCGGTCCGGTTCAGTGCGGTCCGATTCAGTGCGGTCCGGTTCAGTGCGGTCCGGTTCAGTGCGGTCCGGTTCAGTGCGGTCCGGTTCAGTACGGTCCGGTTCAGTGCGGTCCGGTTCAGTGCGGTCCGGTTCAGTGCGGTCCGGTTCAGTACGGTCCGGTTCAGTGCGGTCCGGTTCAGTGCGGTCCGGTTCAGTGCGGTCCGGTTCAGTGAGGTCCGGTTCAGTACGGTCCGGTTCAGTGCGGTCCGGTTCAGTGCGGTCCGGTTCAGTACGGTCCGGTTCAGTGAGGTCCGATTCAGTGCGGTCCGGTTCAGTGCGGTCCGATTCAGTACGGTCCGATTCAGTACGGTCCGGTTCAGTACGGTCCGGTTCAGTGAGGTCCGGTTCAGTACGGTCCGGTTCAGTGAGGTCCGGTTCAGTACGGTCCGGTTCAGTACGGTCCGGTTCAGTGAGGTCCGGTTCAGTGAGGTCCGGTTCAGTACGGTCCGGTTCAGTGAGGTCCGATTCAGTACGGTCCGGTTCAGTACGGTCCGGTTCAGTACGGTCCGGTTCAGTACGGTCCGGTTCAGTACGGTCCGGTTCAGTGAGGTCCGGTTCAGTACGGTCCGGTTCAGTACGGTCCGGTTCAGTACGGTCCGGTTCAGTGCAGTCCGGTTCAGTACGGTCCGGTTCAGTACGGTCCGGTTCAGTACGGTCCGGTTCAGTGAGGTCCGGTTCAGTAGTCCGGTTCAGTGAGGTCCGGTTCAGTACGGTCCGGTTCAGTACGGTCCGGTTCAGTACGGTCCGGTTCAGTGAGGTCCGGTTCAGTACGGTCCGGTTCAGTACGGTCCGGTTCAGTGAGGTCCGGTTCAGTACGGTCCGGTTCAGTACGGTCCGGTTCAGTGCAGTCCGGTTCAGTACGGTCCGGTTCACTACGGTCCGGTTCAGTACGGTCCGGTTCAGTGAGGTCCGGTTCAGTAGTCCGGTTCAGTGAGGTCCAGTTCAGTACGGTCCGGTTCAGTACGGTCCGGTTCAGTGCGGTCCGGTTCAGTACGGTCCGGTTCAGTGCGGTCCGGTTCAGTACGGTCCGATTCAGTACGGTCCGGTTCAGTACGGTCCGGTTCAGTGCGGTCCGGTTCAGTGCGGTCCGGTTCAGTGAGGTCCGGTTCAGTACGGTCCGGTTCAGTACGGTCCGATTCAGTACGGTCCGGTTCAGTGCGGTCCAATTCAGTACGGTCCGGTTCAGTACGGTCCGGTTCAGTACGGTCCGGTTCAGTGCGGTCCGATTCAGTGCGGTCCGATTCAGTGCGGTCCGATTCAGTACGGTCCGATTCAGTACGGTCCGGTTCAGTGCGGTCCGATTCAGTACGGTCCGGTTCAGTGCGGTCCGATTCAGTGCGGTCCGGTTCAGTACAGTCCGGTTCAGTGCGGTCCGGTTCAGTACGGTCCGGTTCAGTACGGTCCGATTCAGTACGGTCCGATTCAGTACGGTCCGATTCAGTACGGTCCGGTTCAGTACGGTCCGGTTCAGTACGGTCCGGTTCAGTACGGTCCGATTCAGTACAGTCGGATTCAGTACAGTCCGGTTCAGTACGGTCCGGTTCAGTACAGTCTGACTCAGTACGGTCCGGTTCAGTACAGTCTGATTCAGTACGGTCCGGTTCAGTAGTCTGACTCAGTACAGTCCGGTTCAGTACAGTCTGACTCAGTACGGTCCGGTTCAGTACAGTCTGACTCAGTACGGTCCGGTTCAGTACAGTCTGACTCAGTACGGTCCGGTTCAGTACAGTCTGATTCAGTACGGTCCGGTTCAGTACGGTCCGGTTCAATACAGTCTGACTCAGTACGGTCCGGTTCAGTACAGTCTGATTCAGTACAGTCTGATTCAGTACAGTGTGATTCCATAGAACCACAGAAAATTATAGTTCAGAAACAGGCCTTTTGGATCTTCTTGTCTGTGCCGAACCATTTTTTGCCTAGTCCCACTGACCTGCACTTGGACCATATCCCTCCACACCTCTCTCTCATCCATGAACCCGTCCAAGTTTTTCTTAAATGTTAAAAGTGACCCACATTTACCACTTTATCTGGCAGCTCATTCCACACTCCCACCACTCTCTGCGTGAAGAAGCCCCCCACCCCCACCCCGCCCCACCCCGCCCTCAATATTCCCTTTAAACTTTTCTCCTTTCACTCTTAACCCATGCCCCCTGTTTTTTTTATCCCTAGCCTCAGTGGAAAAAGCCTGCTTGCATTCACTCTATCTATACCCATCAAAATCTTATACACCTCTATCAAATCTCCCCTCATTCTTCTCTAGGGAATAAAGTCCTAACCTATTCAGTCTCTCTCTGTAACTCAGCTTCTCAAGTCCCAGCAACATCCTTGTGAATCTTCTCTGTACTCTTTCAACCTTATTTACATCCTTCCTGTAACTAGGTGATCAAAACTGTACACAATACTCTATCTAAATTCGGCCTCACCAATGCCTTATATAACCCTACCCTAACACTCCAACTTTTATACTCGATACTCTGATTTATAAAGGCCAATGTACCAAAAGCACTCTTTATGACCCTATCCACCTGTGACGCCACTTTTAACATAAGAACATAAGAACATAAGAAATAGGAGCAGGAGTAGGCCATCTGGCCCTTCGAGCCTGCCCCGCCATTCAATAAGATCATGGCTGATCTGTCGTGGCTCAGTTCCACTTTCCCGCCCTCTCCCCATAACCCTTAATCCCCTCTCTTATCAAAAACCCATCAACCCGCTTCTTAAAAATATTTAGCGAGGCAGCCTCCACCACTTCAACGGGCAGAGAATTCCAGAGATTCACCACCCTTTGAGTGAAGAAGTTCCTCCTCAACTCCGTTCTGAACCGCCCCCCCTCTATCTTGAGGCTGTGCCCCCTAGTCCTACTGTCTTTTTTGAGCGGGAAGAGTCTTTCCACCTCTATCCTATCCATCCCATTCATCATCTTATACGCCTCAATGAGATCTCCCCTCATTCTTCTAAACTCTAACGAGTACAAGCCTAGTTTATTCAGCCTCTTCTCATAGCTCAACCCCCTCAACTCCGGTATCAGCCTAGTAAACCTCCTCTGCACTCCCTCCAAGGCCAAAATATCCTTGCGCAGGTGCGGCGCCCAAAACTGCACACAGTACTCCAGCTGCGGCCTCACCAATGCCCTATACAGCTGCAGCAAGACCTCCCTACTTTTATATTCAATCCCCCTCGCTATGAAGGCCAGCATCCCATTCGCCTTCCTGACCACCTGCTGCACCTGCAGGCTGGGTTTTTGCGACTCTTTTAGGGAATTCTGTACCAGTATTCCCAGATCCCTCTGTTCAACTGCACTCTTCAGAGTCCTACCATTTACCCTGTACGTTTTACTTTGGTTTGTCCTTCCAAAGTGCAATACCTCACATTTGTCTGCGTTAAATTCCATTTGCCATTTTTCAGCCCTTTTTTCAGCTGGTCCAAATCCCTCTGCAAGCTTTGAAAACCTTCCTCACTGTCCACTACACCTCCAATCTTTGTATCATCAGCAAATTTGCTGATCCAGTTTACCACATTATCATCCAGATCATTGATATAGATGACAAACAATAATGGACCCAACATCGATCCCTGTGGCACACCACTAGCCACAGGCCTCCACTCAGAGAAGCAATCTGCCACAAACACTCTCTGGTTTCTTCCATTGAGCCAGTATCTAATCCAATTTACTACCTCCCCATGTATACCTAGTGACTGAACCTTCCTAACCAACCTCCCATGAGGGACCTTGTCAAAGGCCTTGCTGATTCAGTACAGTCTGGTTCAGTACAGTCTGATTCAGTACAGTCTGGTTCAATATAGTTTGATGCAGTACAGTCTGGTACAGTACAGTCTGATTCAGTACAGTCTCATTAGTACAGTCTGGGTCTGTACAGTTTGATTCAGTACAGTCTGATTCAGCACAGCCTGAGTACAGTCTGAGTTGGTACAGTCTGGTTCAGTACAGTGTGATTCAGTACAGTTGTGTTCAGTACAGATTGATTCAGTACAATTTGATTCAGTATACTCTGATTCAGTATACTCTGATTCAGTGCAGTCTGATTCAGTGCAGTCTGGTTCAGTGCAGTCTGGTTCAGTACAGTCTGGTTCAGTACGGTCTGATTCAGTACAGTTCTGGTTTAGTACAGTCTGGATCAGTTCCGTCTGGTTACATAGAACATAAAACAATAGAGCACAATACAGGCCCATCGACCCTCGATGTTGTGCCGAGCTATGTCCGAACCCAAGATCAAGCTGTCCCACTCCCAATCATTCTGGTGTGCTCCATGTGCCTCTCCAATAACCGCTTGAAAGATCCTAAAGAGCCTGACTCCACTATCACGGCAGGCAGTGCATTCCACACCCCAATCACTCTGAGTAAAGAATCTACCTCAGACCTCCCTCCTATATCTCACACCATGAACCTCATAGTTATGCCCCCTAGTAACAGCTACATCTGCCCAAGGAAATAGTCTCTGAATATCCATTCTGTCTATCCCCCTCCTCATCTTATAAACCTCTATTAAGTCGCCTCTCATCCTCCTCTGCTCTAAAGAGAAAAGCCCCAGCTCCCTTTCCTTATAAGACCTACCCTCCAAACCAGACAGCATCCTGGTAAATCTCCTCTGCACTCTCTCCAATGCTTCCACCTCCTTCTTATAGTGACCAGAACAGCACACAATATTCCAAATGTGGTCTCACCAAGGTCTGGTATATTTGCAGCATAACCCCATGACTCTTAAACTTAAACCCCCTGTTAATAAATGCTAACACATTATAAGCCTTCTTCACGACTCTATCCACTTGAGTGGCAACCTTCAGAGATCTGCGGACATGAACCCCAAGATCTCTCTGTTCCTCAGAACCCTGCCACTGACCCTGTAATCTGCATTCAAGTTTGTCCTACCAAAATGAATCACCTACTCCACCAATCTTGGTGTCATCAGCAAATTTACTAACCCATCCTTCAGCCTCCTCTTCCAAATCATGAATAAAAATCCCTCAGAACACCTACTTCCTCTATCCTATCAGCCTGTATCACACATTCATCCTCAAAAACATGGCCCTCTCCTTAGTGAGGGGCACTGTACAGTGTGATTCAGTACAGTCTGATTCTGTACGGTCTGATTCTGTACGGTCTGGTTCTGTACGATCTGGTTCAGTACGGTCTGGTTCAGTACGGTCTGGTGCTGTACGGTCTGGTTCTGTACGATCTGGTTCAGTACGGTCTGGTGCTGTACGGTCTGGTTCTTTATGGTCTGGTTCTGTACGGTCTGGTGCTGTACAGTCTGGTTCTTTATGGTCTGGTTCTGTACGGTCTGGTTCTGTACGGTCTGGTGCTGTACGGTCTGGTTCTGTACGGTCTGGTTCTGTACAGTCTGGTTCTTTATGGTCTGGTTCTGTACGGTCTGGTTCTGTACGGTCTGGTTCTGTACGGTCTGGTGCTGTACGGTCTGGTGCTGTACGGTCTGGTGCTGTACGATCTGGTGCTGTACAATCTGGTTCTGTACAATCTGGTTCCGTACGGTCTGGTTCTTTATGGTCTGGTTCTGTATGGTCTGGTGCTGTACGGTCTGGTTCTGTACGGTCTGGTGCTGTACGATCTGGTGCTGTACGATCTGGTTCTTTACGGTCTGGTGCTGTACGATCTGGTTCTGTACGGTCTGGTTCTGTACGGTCTGGTGCTGTACGGTCTGGTGCTGTACAATCTGGTTCTGTACAATCTGGTTCTGTACGGTCTGGTTCAGTACGGTCTGGTACTTTATGGTCTGGTGCTGTACAGTCTGGTTCTGTACGGTCTGGTGCTGTACGGTCTGGTGCTGTACAATCTGGTTCTGTACAATCTGGTTCAGTACGGTCTGGTTCTGTACGATCTGGTTCTTTATGTCTGGTTCTGTACGATCTGGTTCTTTATGTCTGGTTCTGTACGATCTGGTTCCGTACGGTCTGGTTCTGTACGGTCTGGTTCTGTACGGTCTGGTTCCATACGGTCTGGTTCAGTACGGTCTGGTTCTGTACGATCTGGTTCTGTACGGTCTGGTTCTGTACGGTCTGGTTCCATACGGTATGGTTCTGTACGGTCTGGTTCTTTATGGTCTGGTGCTGTACAGTCTGGTTCTGTACGGTCTGGTTCTTTATGGTCTGGTGCTGTACAGTCTGGTTCTGTACGATCTGGTTCTTTATGGTCTGGTGCTGTACGGTCTGGTTCTGTACGGTCTGGTGCTGTACGGTCTGGTTCTGTACAATCTGGTTCAGTACGATCTGGTTCTGTACGGTCTGGTTCTGTACGGTCTGGTTCTTTATGGTCTGGTGCTGTACGGTCTGGTTCCATACGGTCTGGTTCTGTACAGTCTGGTTCTTTATGGTCTGGTGCTGTACGGTCTGGTTCTGTACAATCTGGTTCAGTATGGTCTGGTTCTGTACGGTCTGGTTCTGTATGGTCTGGTTCAGTACGGTCTGGTTCTGTATGGTCTGGTTCTGTACGGTATGGTTCTGTACAATCTGGTTCAGTACGATCTGGTTCTGTACAGTCTGGTTCTGTATGGTCTGGTTCAGTACGGTCTGGTTCTGTATGGTCTGGTGCTGTACGGTCTGTTTTCCAGCAGATTCATTCCATGATCCAGAAGTGAAAAATTTAAAAATCTGCTGGAGATTTAAACTGTTTGAAGTAAAGTTGAAGTTCCTACGTATACAAAACAAAGTATTTTGTGTATAATAAATAATACTTGTCAGTTGTGGCTCAGTTGGTAGCACACTGAGTCACAAAGTTCCTGGTACAAGTTCCATTCCAGTGCTTGGAGCAGCAAAAGGCCATCTACACTGCAGCACTGAGATTGTGCAGCAGTAGGTGAGATGTTAAACAGGGCCCCAGTCAATCTGCCAGGGGAAATATAAAAGCTCCCATGGCACTATTTCCGAAGAAGGGCAGAAAATTTTCCCTGGTAACCTGGCCAATATTTACAGCTGAACTAACATCAAAAAAAAATTAACCCGTCACCAGCATGTTACTTTGTTGTTAGTGGGAGTTTGCTATGTGTAAATTGGCTGTCCTATTTCCTATATCACAAGTGACTACACTTTAAAACTATTTAATTGACTGTAAAACTCAAGAAAAGCACTTGTAAGTACAAACCTTTATCATGCTTCACATTAATCTGACAACCAAGAGGTGAAGCTAGTTGCTGAGTGGTTTAGAATTGTGTTTTTTTTAAGTGACAATGTCAGCAACTGACCCATTCCAGCCCCTGCTGAATCCTCCAAGCTTCCTGTTGTTGATTCATTTCAAATAGTTGGGGTTGGATATTGCAGGAAAATAGTCTGCTGAGAACGGAGCAGAGGACACAAAACTGTGGGTTAAACAAAAGCGTTGCAAATACTTGGCAGCTCTGGCAGTGTCTGTGAGGTGGGAAATTGAGTTAACAGTTCAGTGATCTTTCTTCAGTGCAAAGCTGTGGGGTGGCATTGCAACTGGACTAAGAACAGAAAACAAATCTGTGTGTAAATCCTGCGTAATGATTGAAACATCCAGTGACTGTTTGTAAAAGGACTATGAACATATTACTTTTATCCCCATATTGAGCGGATTAATCATTATGATTTATTTTGCTCACGAGAAACATTTTAATCCAATCATCCGTTTTTCTCTGTATGGATCTGCCTAAATTATTGAAAAGTTTAATTTGCGTATATTATCAGAAGTGTGTTCAGTAACGGGTATGTTTCCTATATTTGTTTTGTTTCCCGGCCTGCACTGTATAGCAACAGATGTTTCTCAAAAAAGATTGAATGAACCAAAACATGCGTGCATTAATAGGGCTGGTGTTGTAACTCTTATATACACATTACAAATTACTGTGTGCTTTGTTTGTCGTCAATAATCCTCACGTCTGTAGATGTGGTGTCATATTTCAGGGCCCATTCTAAAGTAGGGATTCCACAGTATATAAAATTGTGTTGGAACAATGGTCACGTTTCCATTCTGTCTTTTTCAGCTGTGGTTGTCCTGGCGTTTGCTATTTGCTGGTTGCCTTTCCACATCGGCCGGAATCTCTTCTCCAACTCCTGGAAGAGTGGGAGCATCGATATGTACTTTTTCAGCCAGTATTTCAATGTGGTCTGTATGCTGCTGTTCTACCTCAGCGCCTCCATCAATCCTGTCCTCTACAATGTCATGTCCAAAAAGTACAGAGCAGCAGCCCGCAAGCTGCTGTTCACTCGCCAAACCCCTCCTGGCTTTAACCCCAGGGATACCAGGGATGACACCTTGGGCTCTACAGCGACCAGCACTAGCATCTGAAACAACCGTAGACAGTGAAACATAAACTCTACAAAATGTTACATTTCTAAACAGGCATGGTGTTTTCTTGAGTTCTGTGTAAATGTTTATATTGTATCTTGTTTGACCAAAGATTGCTTTGTCAGCATTATAGGCAAATGTGCTCTGTGTCTGTTAAACTGTGGGGTTTCTCACTTCTGAACAATTGCTAATTGGCACGAATTGGGTTGCATTAGTCTGTAAGATGTGAAGAAAAGTTAACTGATTATATAATCAAAATGGAAAATTAACTAGTTAATAAAAGCATTGTCATCGAGTCATAGAATCCCTCCAGTGCAGAAGGAGGCCATTTGGCCCATCAAGTCTGCACCGACCACAATTCCACCCAGACCCTATTCCCGTAACCCCACCTATTTACCCTGCTAATCCCCCTGACACTCAGGGCATTTTATCATGGCCAGTCCACCTAACCTACACATCTTTGGACTGCAGGAGGAAATCAGAGCACCTGGAGGAACCCCATGCAGACATGGGGAGAATGTACAAACTCCACACAGTGATCGAGCATCAAACCTGGGGCCCTGGCACTGTCAGGCAGCAGTGCTAACCACTGTGCCCCCATGCCACCATTAACACTGTGTTCAGTAGTTTGCAGACAGCGCTGTGTAAAGATGCACATTGAAGTAACTCCAGCTAAAGATTCAATAGGAATTGAGTGTCTGGCAGTGATCAGCTCCAAAAGAAAAACAGCCTAAACATCTCCCGATGAAATCAACATCATAAGAGATAAACTTTGACACTGGACCAGCTACATAAATGGAGTAGCTACCAACAGCAGGGCAGAGGCTGGGTATTCTGTAACCAGTGAATCACCTCCCAAAGCCTCTCTACTATCTCCAGATTAGGAGTGTGAAGGATTACTCTTTATCTGCCTAGATGGATGCAGCTCCAAGAACACTCATGAAACTCAACATCACTTAGAGCAGAGCAACCCCTTTCAATGGACACCCTATTGATTGTTTTAAACTCTATTCACCACCAGCACAGTGGTTATAGTGTGCACTATCTACAAAATGCACTAGGGCAACTCACCAAGACTTCTTTGGCAGCACCTCCGGAACCCATGATCATTATCACCTAGAAGGACAAAGGTGGGAACACCACCACCTCCATTGTCCCAGCCAAGATACATAACATCTTATGACATTTTTGTTATCCTCTATGGCTTTATCATCAAAATTCTCGAATTTCCAACTTAACAACACTGAGATAACAGACCACAATTGTTCAAGAAAAGGGCCAACCACCACTTTCTCAAGATTTATTAAAGCTTGGACAATAACTGCTAACATTGCCAGTAACATGCACATGTTGTGAATGAATTTTTAAAAAGGATCTCCTTGCTGTCTAGAGATGATACAGCATAACACTTCTTTGGGCAGATGGGGTTTTTGTCACACATCAGCCTGGTCTGTGATTTAGAAGTTGTTTCAGTGTAAGAAGTAAAATGAGAGGAAAATGTAACCATTCTCCAAAAAAATTATCTGTTCCGTGATGATGTGTTTAATGACTCTTATTGTAATAATAAAAGCTGTGTAATAATTAAAACTGGTAACGTGCATACCATCTATATTCGATAATCTCAATAGCTACACATCCCTATAAAAACATAACTTTCAAATAGTGACGAAAATAAAAATGTACTATAGATCATGACATATTTGCATTGTCAGTACCACTTAAAGACACCAGTGCACTCAAAAGGAGACCCAGCAAGTTAAAGATAGCCATTTATTTCATTCTACATTGTAGCTTTATCAGGAAAGCCATTCACAAACCTTATCATTCACTACCTGCACACTGCTGTTGCTAAGTTGTTCCATTCAGTTCATGTTCAAAGTTGAAATAGGCAGAAAGAAATAAGGTGGCAAATGCTGGTCTATTAGTAAGCTGCAATTAAAGTTAAAAGTTTATTTATTAGTCACAAGTCAGCTTACATTCACACTGTAATGCAATTACTGTGAAAAGCCCCTAGTTACCACACTCCAATACATGTTTGGGTACACTGAGGGAGAATTTAGCATAGCCAGTGCACCTAACCTGCACATCTTTGGACTATGGGAGGAAACCAGAGCACCCAGAGGAAACCCACACAGATACAGGGAGAATGTGCAAACTCCACACAGACAGTGACCTAAACCAGGAATCAAACCCAGATCCCTGGTGCTGTGAGGCAACAGTGCTAACCACTGTGCCATGCTGTTGATGTCATGGTGATTGGTTGTCATAGAGCTGATATGTTCTAGTCATGATGTGGGAATGCTGGCGTTGGACTGGCGTAAACACAGTAAAAAGTCTGACAACACCAGGTTTTAGTCCAACCAATTTATTTGATAATATACTCACAAGCTTTCGAGGGGACTGCCTCTTCGTCAGGTGAATGGAGAGTTCTGGCCTCAGACAGAGCATATAAAGCACAGACAGTTTAGAGATTACTGATTAGAATGCGAATCCTTACACCTAACCTGCTGTTCAAGACCTGAAGTGGCTGACAATGTGAGTGGAAGGAGCACTGATCACAGGTTACAGAGATGTGTATTGTCTCCAGACAGGACAGTAAGTGAGGTTTTGCAAACCCAGGCAAGTCACGGGGGTTACAGATAATGCGACATGAACCCAAGATCCCTGTTGAGACCGTCCTCATGTGTGCGGAACTTGGCTATCAGTCTCTGTTCAGCGACTCTGCGCTGTCGTGTGTCGTGAAGGCCGCCTTGGAGAATGCTTACCCGAAGGTCAGAGGCTGAATGCCCGTGACCACTGAAGTGTTCGCCAACAGGAAGGGAACAGTCTTGCCTGGTGATTGTCGAGCGATGTTCATTCATCCGTTGTCGTAGCGTCTGCATGGTCTCCCCAATGTACCATGCTTCGGGACATCCTTTCTTGCAACGTATCAGGTAGACAATGTTGGCCGAGTTGCAAGAGTATTTACCATGTACCTGGTGGATGGTATTCTCACGTGTGATGATGGTATCCATGTCGATGATCCGGCATGTCTTGCAGAGGTTGCTGTGGCAGGGTTGTGTGGAATTGTGGTCACTGTTCTCCTGAAGGCTGGGTAGTTTGCTGCGAACAATGGTCTGTTTGAGGTTGTGTGGTTGTCTGAAGGCAAGAAGTGGGGGTGTGGGGATGGCCCTGGCGAGATGTTCGTCTTCGTCAATGATATGTTGAAGACTCCGGAGAAGATGTCGTAGCTTCTCCACTCCAGGGAAGTACTGGACGACAAAGGGTACTCTGTCCACTGTGTCCCGTGTTTGCCTTCTGAGGAGATCGGTGCGGTTTTTCACTGTGGCGCATCGGAACTGTCGATCCATTCACCTGATGAAGAGGCAGTCCCCTCGAAAGCTTGTGAGTATTATCAAATAAATTGGTTGGACTAAAGCCTGGTGTTGTCAGACTTTTTACTATGTTCTAGTCATTCAGGGTAGCCACCAGCTAGTTATCTCAAGGTTTGACATGAATTAGTTGAACAACTGGGGCAAATGTTAAATGAAGGCAACATCTATGATATTTCTGTCAGCCTCACTTCACATTGTGTGCAGCTGTAGGGGAGTCCTTGGGTTACTCGCCTCCTTTCTGTTAATCTATGCAGTAGGTCTGAAAGAAAAGTGTTAAAGTGGAGAGAATGCTGAAGATTTTGTACAGTATTCTGTGTCAGCTTGGTTCTGTTCCGCTCAGGGAATGAGAATGTAGAATTCTAACCTAAGAGTACTCAGGATGCTGAATCCATTAACATTTGCGATAGTGACATTGAAAGATTTTTATTAGCTAAGCATACAAGGGATTGGAGTCAAAGTCAAGCAAATTAAGTTTATATACAAATCAAATATGATCTAATTGAATGACAGAGGAGGTTCAAGATGCTGACTGCTCTCCTCTTGTACACTTCCATAAGAACATAAGAACATAAGAAATAGGAGCAGGAGTAGGCCATCTAGCCCTTCGAGCCTGCCCCGCCATTCAATAAGATCATGGCTGATCTGAAGTGGATCAGTTCCACTTTCCCACTTTCTCCCCATAACCCTTAATTCCCCTGTCTATCAGAAACTTATCTACCCGTGACTTAAATATATTCAGCGAGGTAGCCTCCACCACTTCAATGGGCAGAGAATTCCAGAGATTCACCACCCTTTGAGTGAAGAAGTTCCTCCTCAACTCTGTTTTAAACTGTACCCCCCTTATCTTGAGTTTGTGCCCTCTAGTCCTGCTGTCCTTTCTGAGCGGGAAGAATCTCTCTACCTCTCCCTATCCATCCCTTTCATTATCTTATACGTCTCTATAAGATCCCCCCTCATCCTTCTAAACTCCAACAAGTACAGACCCAGTCTATTCAGTCTCTCTTCATAGTCTAACCCCCTCATCTCCAGTATCAGCCTAGTGAACCTCCTCTGCACTCCCTCCAAGGCCAAAATATCCTTGCACAAGTGTGGCGACCAAAACTGCACACAGTACTCCAGCTGCAGCCTCACCAGTGCCCTGTACAGTTGCAGCAAGACCTCCCTGCTTTTATATTCTATCCTCCTCGCTATAAAGGCCAGCATCCCATTCGCCTTCTTGATCACCTGCTGCACCTGCAGACTGGGTTTTTGCGACTCATGCACAAGGACCCCCAGGTCCCTCTGCACCGTAGCATGCCGCAGCTTTTCTGCCCTTTAAATAGTAATCCCTCCTACTATTATTCCTGCCAAAGTGGATAACCTCACACTTGCTAACATTGTACTCCCTCTGCCAGGTCCTCGCCCACTCGCTCAGTCTATCTAGATCCCTCTGCAGAATTTCCACACCCTCCGCACAATTTGCTTTTCCACTTATCTTTGTGTCATCGACAAATTTCGTCACCCTACACTCAGCCCCCTCCTCCAGATCATCTATATAAATGGTAAATAGCTGAGGCCCCAGCACCGATCCCTACGGCACTCCACTAGTCACCAACCGCCAATCAGAATAGCACCCATTGATACCAACTCTCTGCCTCCTATTAGACAACCAATCCTCTATCCACGCCAACACCTTACCCTAACTCCATGCCCCCTAACCTTCTGAAGCAACCTTTTGTATGGCACCTTATCATATGCCTTTTGAAAATCGAGAAACACCACATCCACCAGTTCCCCTCTGTCTACTGCACTAGTCACATCCTCATAGAAATCCAATAAATTTGTCAAACACGACTTCCCCTTAATGAATCTGTGCTGCGTCTGCTCTATCAAACCATTCCTTTCCAGGTGCCTCGCTATTTCTTCTTTGATGACGGATTCAAGCATTTTTCCAACTACAGACGTTAAACTAACCGGCTATAATTCCCTGCGTTTTGCCTGCTACCCTTTTTTAAACAGCGGCGTAACATTAGCTGTTTTCCAATCTTCCGGCACTTCCCCGGAATCCAGCGAGGTTTGGAAAATAATCACTAAGGCATCCACTATCACCTCTGCCATTTCCTTCAGAACCCTGGGATGCATTCCATCCGGTCCTGGGGACTTGTCCACCATCAGACCCGCTAGTCTATCAAGCACTACCTCCCTAGTGACAGTGATCGCATTCAGGCCCTCAACTCCTACCATCCTTCTATCTTTAATATCCGGCAAACTATTCGCGTCCTCCTCCGTGAAGACCGAGGCAAAAAACTTATTTAAGGCCTCAGCCATTTCCTCATCTCCCACCACTAAATCCCTCCTCTCATCCTGTGAGGGTCCAACATTCACCCTAGCCAGTCTCCTCCTCTTAAATATTTGTAAAAACTCTTACTGTCCTTTTTTATATATAATGCTAATTTAGCTTCATAGTCTATCCTTCCTTTCTTTATCAACCTCTTAGTCATTCTTTGTTGACTTTTAAACCTCTCCCAATCTTCTACTTCTAATTCCTATGGGTGGAATTTTCTGTGTCAATGGCAATGTATCACTTTCGGCACAAAACATACTGATGTGAATCCTGCTGTCCCAGCAATGTGATCCAGACCATAATTCTTAGCACTTTTTGAAAAAAAAAATTCCCGACATGAAAAATGTTTCATGAAGTATCTGATTTGCATATCCCAGGAGGTCATCTGAGACACTTCAAGCTGCATTTAAACAGCTTCACTGTACTTGTTCACAGTCAAGCCAGGAGGATGGCAATGGCGAAGCCTGCTGTCCGCTTCAGAGAGAGAGTTCCCCACCCTTCTGCCTGATGCCACAGAGAGGGGGAACAATCTGCCCTCAGGCTGGCAGGAGCCCCTTCAATAGGCTAATGAATCCTGCCTGGGTGATTGTATCAGCACTAGTTAGTGCCAGCACCCTCCACAAGAAGATGGGGCTTCAATGCTGCAAGATGGGGTGGCACATTGGTACAGTGGTTAGCACTGCTGCCTCACAGTGCCAGAGACCCGGGTTCAATTCCTGGCTTGGGTCACTATCTGTGTGGAGTTTGCACGTTCTCCCTGTGTCTGCATGGGTTTCCTCGAAGTGCTCTGGTTTCCTCCCACAGTCTAAAGATGTGCGGGTTAGGTGGATTGGCCATGCTAAATTGCCCCTTAGTGTCAGGGGGACTAGCCAGGGTAAATGTATGGGGATAGGGCCTGGGTGAGATTGTGATCAGTGCATTCCTGATGGGCTGAATGGCTTCATTCTGTACTATAAGGATTCTATGAACGACCTACTCCGCTCTGCCAGGGTAAGCGATGCCTCTATTCTTTCTGCACTCCATCTTGCCGTCACCCATTGGAATCTTACCTCGACCCCACGTGCTGACAACTCGCAGGGCCCCAGCTCAAACTTCCTCTCTAGAATTCCTCTTCTCACAACCTCTTCCTGCTTAGAAGTCGTGTCCACACATGTCAGGTATTTTCAACAGCTGACCCATCAGGCAGCCAGTTAACATCACACCTATTTGTATTCCTGCAGGATAAGCTTGTTCACAACTGCTGCAAGCGAAAGGAGAAGGCCAGTAGGATACCCAAGCTGAAAATCCTGACTCCTTTTGGGGAGAGAGCCCTGTAGGGGAGGAACAGGAGCAGGCCTATGCTAACAGCATAGGAGCAGCAGCAGGCCTGTGCTGACAGTGAGGCGGGCCTGTGCTGAGAACCAGGCGGGTCTACGCTGAAGGCAAGGCGGGCCTGTGCTGAGACTGAGACAGGCGTGCACTAAGAATGAGGCGGGCCCGTGCTGAGAACCAGGCGGACCTGCGCTGGGAGCCAGGTGGGCCTGCGCTGGGAGCCATGCTAGCCTGTGCAGTGCCAGGCAGGCCTGAGATGAGAGCGAGATGGGCCTGTGTTGAGAATGACACAGACCTGCGGTCAGAGTGAGTCGAGCCTGTGATGAGAGCGAGGTGGGCCTGTGCTGAGAGCCAGGTGGGCCTGCGCTGAGAGCCAGGTGGGCCTGCGCTGAGAGCCAGGTGGGCCTGCGCTGACAGTGTGGCAGGACTGTGACAGAAAAGTGAGGAGCCACTGCACATTCATCCAGATGACAAACCTGAGTGAGGTCTGTGTATATCTGATCTTTGACCTGGTCATTTACAAATGCCATGTCCCTTTCCTCGCAGGAACTTCATCCCAACAGCCTGGCCTGTCCAGCAACAGTGTCTCACCGCCCAACCTCATCATGACCTCAGAGAAGATGTTAGAGGAGAACAGAGAAGACGTGTCAAGGCTGTCACCCCCAGCATGGCAACACATTGTGCAATCTTGGTGAGCACACTGCTTCTGATGCATATCCCAGGGATCAGACAGTTGGTCTGCTGGATCCCAGGATTCAGCTGTGCCCCAATCAGGTGCCATTCCTCTGGACATATATGTCCCTTGTCTTCTTGAGATGCAAAGGAGCCAAAGGAGAGGGTGTCAGCTATACTCCTCCATCTGCAAGGTCAAATGGAGGAGACCTAAAGCCTTCAGTCACAGGAGATGCTGCCGGTGAAACATGGCACCCAGGCCAACATTGCAAGGAAAGGCATCTGCAGTGGAAGGCCTGTGGCTGGAGGTCAGTTCCATGGCTAAATCTCTGCAGCTCCCCAGTCCTCTGCTGCAGGGTCTTCCCTTGGAGCCACTGCCTGTTGCTGCTGCAGTCTGTGCTCCTCCAGCGTAGTGATTAGTAAGGTAGCCAGTTCCACTGACTCCATCCTGATATCAATCACAATCCTGTGAGGGATGAGAGAGAGAGTCAGGCTGGAGTCACAGCTGTTGACCATCATTATCTCCCCTGACGCATTGGCTTCCCTGACCTGAAAGGAGCCAGTCCCAGAGCTTTGCCAACAGTGATTGCACACTCACAGTTCAGATAGTCTGTCAACCCCACAACAGGACTGGCTCTGGCCAATGCAATCACCCACTTAGACCTATCTCTTCATCGGGGTTGTCTCTCCCTTAAGCCCACCATTACTGGGGATTCTTACAGCAGGGCTGTGTGCTCCCTCACACCAGCTAGTCAAAGTCAATTGGGTGGTTATGCCCTCTTTGGGGAGGCTGATTGATCCTTACTGACAGACACTGGGGACCAGGCAGAGAAGGGACCCCTTAGCTTCTTGATCCCATGCTCCCAAGCTTTGAGCCCAGACCCTGAAGATTCATCTCATTCCTTGACTTGAGAGCTGACATTGCTAAGGACGAACTCTTGATGGTCAATTAGTTTCACAAGCATGAGTTTCAGGACAGTAACAATTGCTTTCTCCTTCAGGGAGAGGCAGAGTTAATAGACATCTTTCTTAGTCAGGTTACATAATTCAGAGAGTTCGTAGCTATCATGCCTCCTGCATCACATGGGCATCATGAAGCTTTCTCTTTCAGGGTCAGATCCACTGCAGCCCATTAGGCCCAGCTCAGGTTAGGCCCATCCCATGTGCCCAGCACTTGCCCCCATCCCAGACTTCACTGCATTTGCTCACAACAGACTGCAGACTCCTACAGCACTGTAAGCATAACACAGCAGTGAAAGCAGACTCCAGGACCACCGATATCAACTGCAACCCTCGCCCTGCTCCCCAAGAAAAGCCTTATCTCCCCAACAGCTGCACTTCTGTCTCTCTCAAACACCCCCTCTGGCCCCCCACTCCCTCCCCCCAACTCGCGGAGTTGTCCAGCAGTCTCTATCCCCTTGGACACCCTGGTGCTCAGTGGAGACAATGGTACTCACTGCCTTCCTCATTCTTGGAGGTCATGGTGCCTGGTTCCCAATTTCAAACAGCAGTAATAATTCACATTGGCATGCTTGGTGAGTGGGAAGGTTCAATGAGGACTGAAGGTACAACGTTAAGCCCGCTAGATAAATGCTAATGAATTCAAAATCATGTTTATCAGGTCCCTACCTTTCTTGGTCATAAAGCTGATTGCTTCGTCGGGAGGGCTTGTGAAGATTGTGTTCTGAAATCTCATCAGCACAAATCTTGTTTTTGTCCTCTCACAATATTTAGTGTCAATGATGGGATGTGCACCTGCAGATAATGGGCCTGCTAAATTACAATCTACATTTCTTTCAGCAAACGCTGGAGTGTTTAAAATCCAAAATACAAAGGCAAATGTGAGTTAATGGATAATCCATGCAGAATTTGAGTAGCCCATCTGT
The DNA here is from genome assembly GCF_965287045.1 of Carcharhinus amblyrhynchos. Lineage (NCBI taxonomy): Eukaryota > Metazoa > Chordata > Chondrichthyes > Carcharhiniformes > Carcharhinidae > Carcharhinus > Carcharhinus amblyrhynchos. The sequence continues at coordinate 74,937,823 of NC_137338.1, forward strand.
ATTTGGTGACCTGGTTTTTATTTGGATGACTGTTCCTCAGTGATGCAATATATATATGTCAATTCAATTCTTTCTAATCATGACAATGGATCAGAGTCAATAGATGTATTATAGAAACATAGAAGATAGGAGCAGGAGGAGGCCATTTGGCCCTTCAACCCTGCTCCGCTATTCTTTGCAAGCATGGCTGATCATCCAGCTCAATAGCCTAATCCTGCTTTCTCCTCATAACCTTTGATCCCATTCGCCCTAGGTGCTATATCCAGCCACCTCTTGAATACATTGATCTCTAGAGAAGCAAAAATAAGAGTTGTCGAACTATTCTCTAATTTCTGTATTGTGTATATATCAGATCTCTGGAAGCCTCTGAAAGAATTGGAGGGATTTAGGTGTCCTTATGCATGAATCACTAAAGGCAGATACAGCACGTAATTGGGAAAGCTAATAGAATGTTACAGTTTATTGCGAGGGGAATTGATTACAAAAGTAGGAAGGTTATGCTTCAGTTGTACATAGTATTGCTGAGATCACATCTGGAGTATTGTATATAGTATTAGTCTCCTTATTTAAGGAAAGATGCAAATGTGTTATAAGCAACTCAGAGCAGGTTTGCTCGGCTAATATCAGAAATGGACAAATTGTCTTATGAGGAAAGGTTGGACAGGGTTAGGTTTGTATCCACTGGAGTTTAGAAAAGTAAGAGGCCACTTGATTAAAACCTTTAAGATCCTTAGGGGTCTTGATGGTGGAATTGGAGAGGATGTTTCCTCTTGAGGGAGAACCTAGAACTAGGGATCACTGTTTAAAAATAAGGGATTACTCATTTAAGATAGTAATGAGGAAAATTCTTGTGGTTCAGAGGGTCATGAGTCTTTGAGACTGTCTTCCTCTAAAGATAGCAGAAGCGGAGTCTTTGACTATTTGTAAGGCAGAGCTAGATAAGACAGGAAGGTGGGGAGTGTATCTGGGGAAGGGGAGACAGTGTCTTAGAGTGCAGGGTCATTGCTGTTGACAGTGGAATCCTTGGGGGGGGGGGTGCGTAGGGAGATACTTTTGATAGAAGGGAACAGTCTCAATCAGAGTGCACTGCAGTAGAGTGGCAGATCCAGGGTTAGAGTCTGGTAGGTGAAATTCTCATCAGGTAGGTTATCAGAGAGAACAAGACAGGTGGCTTGGATAAGGGGAGAGCCAGAATGGACATGGGGGGAGGGGAATGAGGTGATAATGGGTGTCAGCTCTGAGGGGAGGAAAGGCACATGGAGGTGGATTGTGAAAGGGTCCAGTGTAATAGAGCAAGGTTCCAGGGTGATAGTGGGGAGGTGATATTGAGTGGGTTTATGGTGATGGGATGAAGTTGGTGGGTGGCAAGGGAAGGTAGAAGGTGGTGGAACAAGTTTGAAAGACGACACACAGCATTTTTCCCAAACTAATGACCAAGCAGTTAGTCTGTCAGTAAAATGCCTTATGGTGGATGGAGTTTAAGGGCAGCGCAAGAGGCTGACTAAACGGACACCTTCATAATTATAAGGCAAATGGGTGTCAAAGATGCTCAGTTATGTTCTATTCTCCAAGGTGAAGTCCTCATTGCAGTAGGTTTGTTCCTGACTCATGAGTCTCATAACATTAAGATTCCAGCAAGGTGTGGAGCTGTTCATTCTGTGCCATTGGCTGCAGTCAGAGGCAGGGTGAAGGGAGGTGGGTGCCTGCAAGGGACACAACTGGTGGAGGGCAGCCGACTCACAATTCCAAACCTCCACGCTCCTGGGTGAATGGTCACGGCTGCCAAGGGTTGATGTGGTTAGTCTTTCTATGTTGCCAAGATAGTGGATACAAGCAGAAAACTATCCATGTGATGCTTCTTGCAAATGGTTCCCGTCATCCTAGTCAAAGAGCAATGTCATGATATGCATTTGTGCATGAACTGGAGGAATACCCATCCCCGATCCTCCAGGGTGTCCTTTACCTGGAAGGGATTGTGTGGGATGCAATGTCAGGCACAGGTCAGGTGAAAAGCTTAGCACTGGTCTGCTGGCTTTGAGATGGAGGGAGGGAGACCTGTAAAAGGACACGCTCACTGAATGTATCATTTCAATTCATCCATTCGGACATCAATGATACGCCTGCAGGCAATTCTGCCTTGGTAATGGCTCTCATTCAGAAGAGGAGAAGGTCCTATCACTTTTTGGCACATGGTCATGAGGAGTAGGGCCTCAGTAGCGAGAAGCAGTGGGGCTTCTCGAAGGTCAACAGGCTGAAACACGAAACAGTAAACTTTGGCTCAACTATAGGTCATTACTGGTAATGCTGTTATCTAGACATGAGTGAAAGGCGCCCTCATATATCCCGGGATGTAACTGATCATATGTATGATCTTCTCCAGCATCAACTCCGGTCACAATAACTCTGGATGAATAATGTGGAGTTCCTAGCCTATAATGAGTGAATCTCTATCTAGCTGCCCATTAAAAACCTCATGAGGTAACGGAAATCACCCCAGGCTTAGTCTCCAGAATGGAAAATTCTGACCTTTGAAGGACTGTAGACAATTCTGAATCCCATGTTACAAAATGGAAACAGACACACTTGAGAAGGTTTAGAAGGATGAGCTGAGGGGTTATATCAATAAGGACGGAACAGGCTGCGAATCTTTTCTCTGAAATTAAAACTGAAGGGTAAGGGTTGATCTAATTGAGATCTTAAATTGTGAAGTTTGATAGGGTGGACATAGAAAGGATATCTTTACTTGTGGGAAGACTCCAAAACTAGGGACAATAAATATAAGATAGTCTCAAATAAATCCAATAAATGATTCAGTAGGTTTTTTTATGAGTTTTTTTTAAACGGAATGGTTAGAATGTGGAACTTTCTATCATATTAAGTAACTGAGGTAAATTGATTTAAGAAAGGCTAGGTAAATATACAAGGGAGAAAATAATGGGATATTCAGATATGATTAGTTTTATGTGGATCGTAAAAACCACCACAGACCTAATGGCGTGTTTGGTATTACAAATTTTATGTAACATAAAACTTGGGCCATCTTCCATTTTTATTTCCAGGTTTCCAAATTGGGCTGATTTATATGTCTATTAATGAATAAGTGCTCTATTGAAATAGATTTCTGATGCTCAGTTCATTAGTTTGAAAACACAATCATGGATGTTTTGTTACATAAAGATTGATTTCTTCTTTGATAAACGACATAATGAAATTAGTTGCTGGACTGTAACCTAATTTTACTGCAAACATACTACAAAGTGACTGCAATTCTGACATGACACTGCCTCAGGAAACTAATGAAGCTTGTGGAATAAAAATGATATGAATTTATTTACTTACAGATCTTAAAATAGATAACAGTTGCTGACCTGGGGTCTAAATGGACTTAATCATTGAGTGCAAAATGAGGAAATGTCTAAGTGAAATTAAATATTTAAAAGCTGAATGACAGGGAGAATGGTTATAGACAGGAGAGTTCTCATTCTTTTTGATCAGGTCATCATTTAGTGTCTTCCCACTTAGGGGGCGAAATTCAACTATGGAGGGGCCACAAAATTGGTCATATTGGATCTCTGCTTCATCAATTTCAGTGAAAATGGAAATCAAGTAAGGTGTATAAAAGGCTATAAATGATCTGCTACTCCAACAGAATTTCAGTCCCATTTGTGCCTCCTTCCTTGCCCACAAAGACAAAAGGCTTGGACACACCAGATGTAAAGGTTTACATTCAAGCCAGAATTTCAGAAATCTCTCATTTTCCCTCTAGTTCATTTGCCTATACCCCCTGGTTACTACCAGCAGAAAGTCTTTATTTGCTCTATTCAAACCATCATAATTTTGAACACATCTAGATCCCCCCTTACCTCTGCTTCAAGGAAAACAATCACAGCTTCTGCAGCCCCTCCATGTAACTGACATCCTTCATGACTGGTAGTCATCTCATAATATTGACGTTAACATCACTTATCCTAAAATGTGATTCAAATTTGGAAGACATTTGTGCTGGTAGCATAAATTCGCATCTGCAAGTGTGGAATTATCCATTTTATACATACAGGCAACATGTAAAGTATTATTTATTATTGCTGTTGCCTCATATGCCCTCCTCCATAATGGCAGGCATTACAACAGGACTAACCTCTCACCATAAGCCCACACTTACTCATAATCTCCATCAACACCACTCTATCAGGCTTTTAATTCCTCCCCTCTCTCACAAAGATAATTTTAAATTAACAACAGATTCAGGATCCAAAGTAAATAGTTTTTCCCTGTGTGTCCCATTTAAATCCCTCACAATTGAAAATCCATTGAAACCTTTCTTCACCTTCAATACTCCAATGGAATTAAGCCCTATATCTCATGTCTCCTCATATTTGGGCACCTGGTGAACTGTGATGCAATTCCCTATGTGCCTGTAATGTCCTTTCCACAAGGCGATGTCAAAAACTGAACACATAATTTAACTGAGCCTATCCTTTGCCTTGTACAGTATATATTTATCATTGCCTCTGTACCTTTTCTACGAATTTTCCAGATATGGAAGCATTACTGACCATTTCTAAATTACCTTGAGGTGATGTGCCACCTTTCTGAAATTCCTGTAGCCCATGCCATTATCCATAAAACCAAAATGTTGGAGGCGATTCTCCCATCCCGCTGTGCTGATCTTTTAGTGCAGTGGGCCGGGAGATTCTAGTGGGGGCCAAATCACAGGATTCGCGCTGGGGGTGCACGACTCTGCGCGTCTCCCAGCCTGAGTTTTTTGGTGTCGACTGATCCACACTGAAAATCAGCGTAACAGCTATTTGCAAGTTACCAAAACTTACCAACTGATTAGCAGGTACACGACTAGAATCTCGGCTTAATTTCTACTTGGAGTGGGCGGCCATCCCTCCTCTCAGGTGTACGAGCACCTTGTACAAGTGCCGGACCGTGCCCTTGGAGCTGGCAATGGCACATAACCTCCTACAGCCCTTCGAATGACATCCTGAACCGGAGCTGCCTTTAGCATCTCCCCACTCTCTGACATGATGTCACTCTGACAGGGTTTACAACTGCTCTATAAAAGTCAGGACCTGGCACGGCAGCGTTGAACAGAAGTAAGGAGGTAAGTGCTATGGCGCTGCAGCCCCCAGAGTGCTGGGGAGGTTGGAGGCAGGGCCTGGAAAATTGCTGCTTGCTGTGGGGAAGATCCCGGAAAACTTCAGGTGCTGTCCCCAGGCCCAGGGATTTTTCACGTACTATCTGTGGGGTGGGTGGGCTCCTTTACTGACTGCAGGTCAGGCTGCTCCCTGCAGCCACTGTGCTGTTACATTGTTTGGGGTGTGGTGAGGGACTCGATTGAGCGCTGGGGTTTCAGGGGAGAGTGGTGGGGTGGGTGGGTGGAGTTCTTAAGGGCTAATCAGTTCAAGCAGCTGGTGTTCCAAGCAGGGGTGCTCAGGTTAACACAGATACTCATACTGCATGTGCCCTGCAGTGAATAGGAATCCATCTTGTGACAATTAGGATCCTATCTCTGCCACGTCAGGAAGGGAATGCTATAATAGCACCATAGCAATGGCTGAAGTGTGCACAATGGCCCAGACACCAACCTGCATGGTCTCCCTTCCAGAGGTGTTCACGATGCCACAGGCAGGCAAACTAATCAGGGGATGCCTGGCACACCAGATTGTGTTGTGTTGTGTTGCCAGCATCCACAAGAGGACTACTGGACCCAGTGAGGGAGTGGGGGGTGCTGGATGCAAGAAATGACATGAATCTATCAATCTTTCACTTTCTAACCCTGAGTGTGCAGAACAGATCTTGGGCTAATTGATCTAGAGCTGGCCATCATGGTGGCAGCTGAGGGGGAGGAGGGCATGGGGAGGCTCTCTCAGGACCAGCCAGTGGCAGGCCCTCAGCAAAGAGGGCAGAGGTCATGGCTGATGATGCCAGTATGGCAGCCAGAGACCTGTTATGATGAGACCCACGCTACCACCCGATCCGTTGTAGAGCGGTGCATAGGACTGCCAAAAATGCAGTGCCGCTCTGTGGGCTGCTCTGGGAGTGCCCTCCAGTATAACCCTGTGGAGCCTCATGCCTTATAATGGTGTGCTGGAAGATGAGGATGATGAAGGATAAGGAGGACAACCACGACCATGATCAAAATGGAAAACCTGGGCAGCGATAATAGGTATCCAGCTAGGTAGGGCAGCAAGGGAGACCCTTCTAGGAGTCCACTTCACCTTGTTGATGCTGTGCAGTGTAGGGACTGCTCCAAACACCCTTACATCACACCCCAGGAGCCATTTCAGCCCCCGCCCCACAACAACCTAAAGCTGGTCCCTCAAACCACATGGCCCCTCCCCACCCTCAGCCCAACCCCCAACCTCGAGAAACATCACAACAGATTAATGGGCCTGGGCTGGCACTGGTAGTGAGTCTTTGGTGAAGGCTGGGAGATGATGACACTCGCTGTAAGGCACACTGGGATCCTGCCTCTGTGCCACTAAAGTCTGATTCCTAAGTGCCCACTGCTCACAATAAGGGTTGGGAATACACGCTTGTGTAGGGCAATGGTCAGGGGTGCCACTGGGGGGGGGGGGGGGGGGGGGGGGTGTGCAAACAGTATGAAAGGGGGTCGTGTTTGACAAAGGGTTCAGTGGATGCTGGGGAAAGCAGGGCAGGCAATCTGTAATATTTGACCAAGGAGCCGGTATTGCGCAGCACAGCAGTCTGTGCCTCGATACGTGGAATTGGGGTAGACTCAGCCCTATTGGGGGACAGAGTCAGTGACAGATTAGTCACAGCTATAAGATGAAAATAATACTTTATTGTGCTCTCAACATTTCTCAGAACTAAAAGTTCCCTCTTAGTGAAACTATAACTTTCTAATCTTGTGTGGCCTATGCTTTATCTAGGTGCACCCTCAGGATACACACTGGAGGCAACACCCAGCTGTGATCCTTGCCCCATTGCCTGTGATGCCCTTGACAGCCATCCCCTGGCTGACCAGTACCTTCAGGCTCCTGGCTGACATGTGGGTGACACTAATGTTTCTGTGCCACCCTGTTCATCCAGTTGGCCCTAAGATGCCCGGTGTGAGCAAGGGGGGGTGGAAATTGAAAGATTTCCAGACATCCGGAGTCTCCTGGATGTAAGGCCGCTGCATGGGCTCTAGCCCTTCCTCCTCCCTCGGGGTGTCCAGGGCCCCAGGGTCACTCCATGGGATGTCAAGGTAGCTGGACTGAGCTCCGCCAGCGTCTGCCCCACGGTCTGTGATCCCTCAGCCCTGGCCCTCAGACTCGGCCAAGATCTGAAGACCTACCGCTGCAGCATTCTGTGAGTGAACCAGGTTCTGGAGCCCCTCAACATTAGCCCTGTGAGACTGGGCTAAGTTGTTGAGGCTCATAGCCACGGCCTGCTGTGTCTCCAGAATCCCAGCAAAAGCCCCAGCCATGGCCAGCAATGTCTCCAGCATGCCCCCGACACCCGTGGCTTGGATGCCAGTGATTCCCCTGGCTGTAGCCTGCTGTGTGTCTGCCTTAGCCTGTTGCGCCTCCAGGATGGCCTACACCCTATCACCCACAAGACCAAATTCCTGAGCCAGACTTTCCACTGCGGTGCCAGACACCGACCTAGCTGTCGGTCACCATTCTAGGCATGGAGTCTTCCCCTGTCAGGGCACACTGCTTGCAGATCAGGAACACCGCACCAGTCTTTGCCCTCTCATGGTGGTTGTGCCCATTTTTCTCCTGTGTGGACAGAAGAAGTGGACAGAAGAAGAGGTGTCGGGGGATGGTTTGACATTGTTAGCATAGCACACATGCAGGTTTCAGAATGGGATGCCAACTCACCCTTGCTACCCGAAGGAGGTCATTCAGTTTCTTGTAGCACTGCTCTCTGGATCGAGGTGTCAGGGTCCTGGCATTGACTGCGGATGCCACTACCTCCCAAAATCCGTTCCATGAACGGCCCTCTGGGTGATGGCCCAGAGAGGGAACAGCAGCAGGCACCTCCTCGAGTGGGCCTGCTCTGTTTCAGTGAATCTCAGGGCAGATTTCTTTGCAGTTATCTTCCAGGTGTGACTGGTTGTATGTCCATAATTGTAGCTTTTATATAACTCTGGCTCGTTAGGGGAATTCAGGTGCAGTCAGTTTGGGCCAGTCAGTTAAATTTTCTTGAGAGAAATGTACAGGCAGTTTGCTTTCAATTGAGAGTGAGTCATCTCCAAAAGTGCTGATTGAGTTAAGTCAGCAAGTCCAGGAGGGGGAGGGGGTGCAAACGCTCAAGCCTATGACTCAACAAGGGGGAATGCTTGCAGGCAAGGGGCGTGCATGGCAGCACAGGGCTGTTTGTGTGCAAGGCAGCAGTGAGGCCAGTGCTGTGTGTGTGAAGAGCCAGGTGGTCAGCGGTGTCCGGCTCACTGGGGAACGGGGAGGCCAGTGGTGTCTGTGGGAGGAGGGGGGGTGAGATGTCAGCAATCAAGCCAGTGATGTGGGAGGTGGGGGGTCGGTGAGAGAGGCCAGCAATTCGGCCAACGATGTGTGTGAGGTCAGTGAGAGGCCAGTGATTTCAATGGTCGGAGGACTTGTTTAGCAATCTCCTGGGAATGGCCCACCCACAGACTTCTCCAGTGATTAATGCGCATGACCTCTGCACTGCAGAGGGAGATTAATTTTAAAAACTAGTGCAATTTACTCTAGTTTTCACATCAATTTGACACTTAGAATTTTTTTGGGAGAATTCCAGCTGTTGTCTTTTTCATGACTGTTTGAATTTAAAATCTAGTTCTGTTCCTTTACAGACTTGAGTTTTCCATTGAATGTAAACTCTCTTTCTCCTCCCAAGAAACATTATTTCACTCTCACATGCAAATTAAATGGAAATATGCAAGATTGAACAAATCTATAAAAGTAACCTGAAATCAATCTTCCATTGATCTGATTCAGCTGTAACACTCTGGGCATCGTGCCAATGAATGAGAAATCCATAGGCCCTAACAAACCCATAAGGCTATCCCTGGGATACGGAAACAGCAACGGCAACATCTTCAGTTTCCACCTGACCCGTGGAAAAGATCCACCTGCATGCAGGCTGGGAAGAAAGTGAAGTGTATTGTTTGGAGAGAAGGCCTTAATGAATCAGCTCAACGTGTTCTCAAGCAAAAGACAGGGCAGCTGAAATGGGTGGCACTTTTGCTGCATTTGTAAAAGCTGCTCTAGTCAAGGTGAAAGTGAACTGCAAATATTTTGGTTAATCGTGCCAGGAACCATTAACCGGTCTTAAAGCTGCCCTTCTATGACTGTCAAATAGCTGAACAGCCTACTCCCGGTCCAATATATTCCCCTGATGCCAGAAATTCCCACAGTATAGAGCACTGGTGAGCTTTCACTTCAGCATCAGGCTCCAAATTACCCTTTCAATTACTTGGCAAAAACAGGAAAAACTTCGACCTTCCAGCAGAAACTCTACGCCTCAACATCAACTGTTAAATCAACCCAGCCAGTCAATTCAAAACAATTCATATCTCCCAGAGTACTGACTTGGTCTGAACTTTCATTGCCTGGCACAAAATCCTGGAGATACTTCAACTCTGATAAGATCCACTTGTCTCTCCCCTTTGGCAGATGATCTCTACCTGATGATTAGAGAACTGATAAACTCAGGTTTGACTACAGAACAGTACAGGCCCTTCAGCCTTCGATGTTGTGCCGAGCTATGCCCAAACCCAATATCAAGCTATTCCACTCCCTATCATTCTGGTGTGCTCCATGTGCCTATTCAATAATCGCTTGAAAATTCCTAAAGTGTCTGACTCCAGTGCATTCCATACCCCACACTATAACACGGACTCACTCACTAATCAGTGGTTCCACTATCCTCTTCTTTCCCTGTGGGCCTTGCATATTCCTCTACTTCAAGTGTTATTCTATTTGTCCCTTAAAACACACGATTGTCTCCACCTTATTTTGGTAGCTAATTAAGTAATAAATAAACACATATAGATTATGTACAAGCAATCAAAATGAAGCCATTAAAACAGTTTTGGTTTGACATTACACTCACCAGATAGGGCACATGCCTAAATGCGCTTTCGCTCTTCCAAATGAAGACTTTCATAGAACTTAATTCATGTCTTGTGTAAAAGAAAATTACATGTTTTATGGTTCAAACCTGATTTTATTAACATACTTATTTTAACTGTACATTTAAATCATGTTATAGGATAGTGCCCACCAGTCAATTTTAATAGCAATTTTTCTTATTCAGTGAGTGAATAATACTTTGCTGCTAAATTACATATAATAAATAACACAACCATGAGGAATCATTTTTTGCTGGAAGAATCCAATAAATCTTTTGCTTCATTGATCTTTGCAGCAAGGAATGGAGATCCTCCTAAAATTACAGGGAAACAAACGATTTGTTTTAAAATTTGGTTTCCTGTCCTCTCATTAATGGTTTTTTATTCAGTTCTATTTGCAAAAATGATCATAAATAAATAAATACAATTTCACAAAATAACCTGTGTAATCTCAATTAACATACACTCAAAGACAAGTTTCCATTTCCAGAACCATCGGATTTTATTAACAGAAGGTGAGTCAATCCATCATGATTGTGCCAACTTTTTGAAAGAGGTCCAATTTATCTCATTCCCCGATTCTTTCTCCATTGTCCTGAATTTTCTTTTTCCTTTTTCAAGTACATACCCAATTCCCTTTTTAGATCTGCTTCCACGATCTTTTCAAGCAATGCATCCTAGACCATCATAACCCACTGCATGCATTTTCTGAAAGTAAAATGTGCACTTATAGCACCTCAAATTCAATAAATTAATCTTATTAGCAATAAATTAGATTTACCCAACCACACCCTCAAGAAATAGTACACAAATGGATTTTGTTATGACCCCATAAGGCACATCAACATTTTTTAAAAATCCGAATACCTTGTTTTAACCAGTGGAACTATCCCACGATTTCACTTTTTAAAAGAAACAAACTTCATTTTATATGCAAGACTACCAAAACAAGCACTATTAACTGAACAATATGGTTTATGACTATATATGTACGCATTCAGATTTACTTCCTACTTCCCTCAAAATAAGGCATATTAACCTTAAAGTTATTTATTCATATAACTATTTTCAGAGGCAAAACCTTCATTTACCATCTCTTGACTGTGAGGCCTCAGTTCTGATTATTTTTCAATACTCCGAAGCTAATCTGTAAGTTATATTATTTTGCAATAAGACAGTAATGTCTACTGCAGATTCTCCCATCAGCTTCATACTAATCTTCCAGCTTCTGCTCCTCACAAGATTCAAACTGAGATTACATCTCACCTGCCGTCAATGCAATCAATGAAGTACTTTACTCAGGTTTGTCTGTCTGACAAACGCAGGTTTATCTGTCATTTATTTTGGTCAATTGTTTCAGTGGGTTCTTCAGCAAACACTCAGATAAATTGAAGTCAGGAGTCTTCCTACGCTCTATCCACCTCTATGACGACATAGCCTGGCCTATCATCAAACCAACCTTTCAAGTTAATTATTTCTCCTTTACAATTTAACTTTTGATATTACAAAGTAAATAGGTTTTATAACCTTTCAGGATCACTGAATGCTTTTAAACTAATTTAGCTCAACCTTCCAAACCAAAACAAATCTCTCTGGAATGCATTTCACTGCAAGCAGTGTCGACCTCACAGGTCTGATTCCCAAATCTCTTCAGATGGCCAGTGAGAATCCCTATGCCCCAGTGAATGGGTTGTCAGCCAAAAAAGGGTCAGGATTCTCAATAGGCGTGAGGGTTCTCAGGATTCATCCCACCTGCCCCTGTGGCCCCAATCTAGTTACTGCCCACCTGATATTTGTGCAAACATGCTAATTTGGCGTGGCACAATGGCTAGCACTGTTGCCTCACAGTGCCATGGACCGAGGTCTGATTCCTGGCTTGGGTCACTGTCTGTGCAGAGTCTGAACTTTTTCCTTGTGTCTGTGTGGATTTGCTCCGGTTTCCTCCCACAGTCTGAAAGATGTGCGGGTTAGGTGCATTGGCCATACTAAATTCTCCCTCAGTGTACCCAAACAATCGCTGGATCATTGCGACTAGGAAATTTTTACAGTAACTTCGTTGCAGTGTTAATGTAAACCTATTTGCAACACTAATAATAAATAAACAATCATTAGTGGGTTTGACAGGCCATTCACCCAGTGGGAAAGGCGCCAGACAAGCTTTACATGTGTTACTCACAAATGGGGTCGGGGCATGCTGGACCCCGAACATCCAGGGGAGCACCACCGATCCCTCAAAGAGGTGCATCCTCCCCCTCCCCCACAAATAAGAGGTTACTTTCTCCCCCCCTGACACCACACAGGCATGAGGGGGACCTGCCCTGATCCACCCACCGCCTCAGACTGCCCACCCAGGCCCCCTTCCCACTAATACCCTTCACTCAGCCCCCACTTCAGATCACACATCTTAGCAGCACCCTGGCACTGAACTCTGGCCTGGTGCATATTTTGGCCGGAAAGGCATCTGTCTCCAAGCACAGAGATTTGGCTGCTCTTTAAAAACGGTAGCCCAATTTCAGAACTGTGGGACTGGTCGGCGGGTTTACGCAATGAGCTTCTTAGCACATTTCAGGTGAGTGAATCCCACCGGAAAGAACCTGCCAGTGCCAGCGCAAAACATTTCTACTTTGTCACCAGTGTGGGCACTTGGCCTCAAAACGTCAGAATTCAGATCCAATTTTCCAATTCTTGAGCTAGATACACCCACCTGCTGTTTTATGGGTGAGATTCTCTGGCCTCCCCATAGTGTGTTTCTCAGCAGCAGAAGGCTGTCCTTCTGGGCTCACTGCCGTCAATGGGATTTCCCACTGAATCCACCCCACGTGGCGGGGATGTACCTTCAGTGGGACCAGAAAATTCTGCCAGCATCAACAGTTGGAAGGTCTCACCTACAATCTTACCTTTTGAGCTGTCAATCTCTCAAAGCAACATGGCCCCAACCATTTAGTTGCAATAGACCCCAAGTTGCTTTAATTGCATTATCTAGTTAAACATTAATTCCAAAAACTTACATACTAAAACACAAATCATAAACTGATATTTACAACAATGTGCAGTGTTCATGACAATTACCATTATATTGTTTAATAATACAATAAGGCTGGTATTAACACTGCATGGCTGGATTTCCAACTTTCCAGCCAAACAGACAGATTTCCATACCTTCCCTTCAAGCAATTAATTTACATGTTTAGTGCCTGAAAATCTAAATTGCCTCCAACTAGAGTACCTTTTAAACCTAGTTTGGATCTCATGCCAATGTTCTTTCTGACCAAACTCTGACTTGTCCAATAAGTGAAAATCACTTGATCATCAATATTGAAGTTTAGTGTGAACACATGCTTCACATACCAAAATTACTTTGAAAAATCACTTTCTTTTAGCTTGGTTAAAAGTGATTTCAGTTACAGTATTAGCTGATTACTTAGAAAATGAGTCAAAATGATCTGAAAAAAGCATTTTTCCCTGCAGACCAGCTTTGAATATTTGCTTCAAATTGGGCTGTCAAGAATATTTTGGTATTCTGGTTAGATTTCTGGATGTTATCACAATTATAAAAATGCCTTAACCATACAAAATCCTTAAATGCCTTATCATGAAGAACTTAACGTTATAATGTATGCAAACTACTGTGTGGGGAAATGACTGTCCAAAATGATTATGTTGCAAAATTTGGTTATATTTAATCATCCTATAAACAGACCATTGTAAAATCTGTGGTTACAGGAGTAGAGATACTCAATATATATATATAGCACATTGATTCATAATATTCTTGTGTGGAGCTGGGATAGTAGTTAGACTGAACACTACCATTGGTAATAATATTTGCTCAAGTACCAATACACAAAATCCATGTCCAGGTACAAGGAAGAATTGATCAGCAAGAGTACAGTTTAGAGAAAATAGCAACTACAAAGGGAATCATTTAATGAAGACCTGTGACAGATACTGGTAGAACAAGCATTACTAGGCTATCATACAATATGTATAGCAGAGTTCAGTGAAAAGATAAAGGAAGGGAAATATCTTTGCCATGTTTCTATATTCCTGTGACAGACGAAGAATACAGAAATAATTGAATCAAGAGTAAGCAGCTAATTTAAAGGCCAGACTGCATCAGCCATTAATTCCCCCCAAGTAAAATGGACAGTTGTCTCCCCCAGCTGCAAGTATAAATAGTAAAATTCATGCCCCATGCAAAATCCCAATCCGCCAAAATTATCGGCTTCACTTTGCTGTTTCTTTCCAACCAGCATATCGATTGCTCTGCTCCTGCAGATCTGTGATACTTTAGTCACAGCAGTCAAAGCTGGGCCCCTTAATTATCTCAATTGATCACCCATCATTTGTAGGTGGGTAACTATTTCACCCCAACATAACATTTTTAAAAATAGCTTGGAACAGGATGTTGCAGTAAACTACTACACTGACCAGCAGCAGGATATTTCCAGACCTATTGCCAATAGGCTTCAAAAGTCCTACCCCAAAGTCAAAGAAAGAGAAATTAGGGCACGACTAAGAGGGAGGTGGAAAGAGTTAGATGGGGCGGGGGGGGGGGGGGGGGGGGGGGGGGGGGGCGGGCGGGGGGGGGGGGGGGGGGGGGGGGCGGCGGGGGGGGGGGGGGCTCGATGGACAAGAACAGAGTTGGAGAAATGCAGTTGGCCTGAGACATTACTGAGGGACAAGGCCACAGGATTTTAATACAAAGATAAAATTCATAAAATGCAAGCATAGTAATGTTGGTCAACAAGTATAAGAGTACTAGGTAAGGAATCGCAATGACTGCTGCTGCAACACCACCCTCCCCACTCCCAACTAATGAACTGAAATTTGAAGAAGCATCTGTCACTTATCATTAACATGCTGGCGAGAGGCTTTAAGACTTCATATCCAAATCATTGCGAAATTAGGGACAGGTTTAGGTTGCATAGTGCTCCCAATTTACCACAGGATGCACTTCAAACATTAACTTTTTATGATCTTAAGACATCTGATTAATCATGTGTTTTAACTTCTTGAAGTGGCTGACAAGTGCTAGCTGAATGTTATAAGCAATATAAACATTCAAAAATTATGTGACTGTTCAGTCCAGCTCCAATAGTTGGAGTTAATTGTCAAAGAATTCAAAATGACCCACTTATTTAAAGTTTCCATTAAATATTATTCTTACCTTTGTCAGGATGATTCAGTAGCATAATTCTCTTGTGGGCTTCTCCAATTTTTGTTCGGCTGGCTGATGGACTAAAGAGAGAAACATTGTCAATTTATATTCATTGCTCACTTAGAACATCTCTCAAGGGTAAGAAATATTCCCACAACTGTAAAACCCTGTGAAGTGAGAATTGAACAACTGATTTATTCAACAAACTGACTAGTTTGTTTACACTAACTTATTTAAAAGCCAAACTCCTTCAATCAACAGAACAAGTCACCATCTTACTTGTCATTAAAATCCAGTCATTCAATTCGTGGGCAGTCGGCGGTAATGTGGCCTATGAACTTTGCTCCTACATTGCTTTGTGAACTGGTTGGGATTCGGAGTTAGAAGGCTGTGAGTTCAAGTCCCACACCAGAGACTTTAGCATAACATCTATGCTGACACTTTAGTGCGGTGCTGAGAGACAGCTACACTCCTGGAGGGATCGCCTTTCAATTGAATTGAGGCCCAATCTAGTCCCTCAAGTGGATATAAAATGTTCTATGGCACTATTCAAAGAAGAGTGAGTGTGCTCTTCAGAGTGTCCGGATTAGTATTTAACATTCCGTCAACATCATTAAAACAGATGATCAGATCATTCATTTGACTGCTAAATGTGAGGGCCTGCTGTGTTCAAATTGACCATGACTTGTCTCACCACAAGTGATTACAATTCAAAAGTACATGAATGTAAAGTGTTTTGGAACATCCCGATGTTGTGAGAGGAGCTACATAAATACAAGTCATTTATTTCCTGCAAAATGAGGTGTTTGCTGGAATTAACCTCCAATGAATTCAACATGACTGTTGGACTAAGAAAACGGAAATCTAAGTTGCCAGTTAATATTTCTCATCATCCAAGAAAACTACACGGCCTAATTGTCTGTTTGATGAGCTCTCCAATTTGAAGGCAAAATATGAAATACTTACTAGAAAATGACCCAACAAAAATATATTTATTAAGTTTAATTGTAACAAAAACGCACCAACCAGGTACATATTTTAATGGTTCCATCATTTTAATCTTTTGCTGTCTAGGTCCTGGGACTCTCCTTAAACCCCTCCACATCGCTTCCTTTAAGGCACATCTTAAAACCTTCCTCTATGACCAAGCTTTTGACCACCTGCTCTTATGTCTCCTTATGTAGCTCAGTGTCAAATTATGTTTTATAATGCTCCAGTGAAGCACCTTGGGATATTTTATCAAAGGCACTATATCAACACAAATTGTTGATTAGAACTTGGGGGTATTGTGTTTAGCACTTGGGGGTGGGTGAAGTTGTCTGGGTGGAGGGTGGAGGGTGATGGGTTGGCCATTCCTGGGGGAATTGGTGTGATGTGAATCAATACAATAGTTACCCAGAAATAAAGTAATTTTTATTTTAACCTCTTCTGAGTAACTATCGATTAAAGACAGAACTATCCAAAGATTGCAATTGAAATTGCATTTCCAGATGGTTCCTGCACAAGGCAATTTCCTAAAGGATGTTTGCACTTGCCTGGAAACTGCCACGCAATCTTTACCTGGGAACATCCGGGGGAGGAGTTGTAAGGTACCCCCCTGACGTTCGGGAGTTATAACTCAACAGAACAATTTTCATGACTGTGGGATGTCCCAAAACTTCACAACCAAAGGAGCAGTTTTAGCTACAGTCACTGTTATAATGTTTGAAACACAACAGCCAATTTATGCACAACAATGTCAGACAACTACAACAAAATAATGATCGGATAATCGGTTTTAACGATATAGGCCGACAGATAAATGTTGGTCTGTACGCCAGGAGGAACCTTCCTCTTCTTCTTCGAAATAGTGTCCAAGATCCTTTATATCTGTCCACAATGGCCTCAGTTTAACATCTCATTCAGAAGGTAACACCCCTGAAAGTGCAGCCTTTCCTCAATACTGAAGTGGCATCAAATGGCTGAACTCAAATATCAGTCATTACCTGAAAAAATGAAGAAATTGGGCAGGATATCTTGTACCTCTCTGGAAGTTATTTTCAAGAAAGCAATCTTACTAATTTCACTATTTGGAATTACGGATACAAGGTAAATGATTCTGTAGTTCTGTTTTGTCATCTTTTCCTTTAAAATAGGTACTATGTTACTTTGGTTGAAAACTGTATTCAGTTGCTGTTTCATGGTGGCCATCTGCTTTTCGTTTGCCCAGCATCATTTCACATTCTTGAGATAAATATTTAACAATCTTTGAAGATTTCTTGTTGTGAGTCAATCTAGAATCCCTTTGCAAATTATGTCACAAAAATGAGCACTGCTTGGTACACTGTTGGGGATGATCATAGGTGACTAATCAAACTTTTGCAGCAAGTGGCTACGTGGAGGATGGCAAAAAGGTTCAGATGGTCATTCAGAATCTGGAATTCAATAAAACAATGTGAACAAGCTTCTCAGTAGCTATGTATTTACTGTGACAAGGTGGTGCAGTGGTTAGCACTGCTGCCTCACGGCGCCAGGACCCAGGTTCAACTGCAGCCTCACTTTCTCCCCGTGTCTGTGTGGGTTTTCTCTGGGTGCTCCAGTTTCCACCCACAGTCCAAAGATGTGCGGGTTAGGTTGATTGGCCATGGTAAATGGACCTTTGTGTCAGGGGGATCAGCAGTAAATGAGGGTTACAGAAATAGGTCCTGGGGTAGGATTCAGGCTTGATGGGCTGAATGGCCTCCTTCTATACTGTAGGGATTCTACAATACTCTAGAAACAGCCAATGTTTGTGAATGTACAGTTTTGCATTGGAAATTTAAAAAAAAAGGGTGTTTATATTAACTCTGTCTAAAACTATTTAAAGTAACTGGTTATGGTAATAGGATCAAAGGATTAGGACCCACGGCGGTAAAATTCTTCCAGTGGCTCTGAATCCCTACACAATCAGAAGTCTCGTAACACCAGGTTAAAGTCCAACCAATTAATTTGACAGTAAACTCATGCATTCAGGGTTTACCCCTTCGTCAGGTGAATGGAGAGTTCTGGCCTCAGACAGAGCATACAACAGCGTACACAGTTTACAGAATACTGATTAGAATGCGAGTCTCCACAGCTAACCTGCTATTCATGTTTTAAAGATGCAGACAATGTGAGTGGAGATAGCATTAGCACAGGTTAAAAAGATGTGTATTGTCTCCAGACAGTACGGTAAGTGAGGTTTTGCAAACCCAAGCAAGTCGCGGGGGTTACAGATAGTGCAACATGAACCCAAAATCCCAGTTGAGACCGTCCTCATGTGTGTGGAACTTGGCTATCAGTCTCTGCTCAGCGACTCTGCACTGTCGTGTGGCGCGAAGGCCGCCTTGGAGAACGCTTACACGAAGGTCAGAGGCCGAATGCCCGTGACCGCTAAGTGTTTGCTGTAGAGACTCGCATTCTAATCAATAATCTGTAAACTGTCTGTGCTGTTATATGCTCTGTCTGAGGCCAGAACTCTCCATTCACCTGACGAAGAGGCAAACCCCGAAAGCTTGTGAGTTTACTATCAAATAAATTGGCTGGACTATAACCTGGTGTTGTGAGACTTCTGATTGTGTTTATCCCAGTCCAATGCCGGAATCTCCACATCATCCCTACACAATCATCATGGACCACGGATAAACATATATTTATCCCATTTCTTAAAAGATTCCTGACAATTTTCTGCTGAGGTTACAGCAATAGATCAGGAGATACCACTCAGAAACTGTAACGCCCTAGTCATTGACAGATTGCCAGAATAGTATCTAGCTAAGGATAAGTGAAGACACTTACCTGACACCTAATACAAGACTGGCCTCACGCTTACTCATTTTTGCTTCAAATCCTCCTTTGTAATATGCTGAAAAGCTCTGCAAAATAAGACAATTCTTGTAGTAACCTATTAATGATAAAAAATCCTACTAGATTAATTTCTGCTATTCTACGTTTCACATTTCTACAAAATCCTCTTCAACTATGGTTCTAGTTACCATTTGAACCATTATTTGATCATTAAATACACACATGACTTAAGCATCAAAGTGAACCGATGGTTCAGGAGGAAGAAAGTAGTGTCATCAGCAGCTTCCAAGAAAAAGTTATTCAAGAGTGGGTTGAAGTTCTCACTGCACCTCCAAGCTATTTTGTTAGTGTGTAAACAACTGTTGGGTGATGAAAATTTTCCTGTTTTTTCAATCCTTAAAAATATCCTCCCAGTTCAAAACTGCACCAAATCCAGGAGCAGAACATTCCATATTACTTGCAACCATCTTCAAAAACAGATAACAAGATTTTCATTGTTCTTGAGTCCAAGTGACTGCCACTATACCCAATTATTTATTTCCTGTCTGTCAATCAAGTTCCTCCACATGTTGCTACGTTTTCTCTTGTACTTTTTAAATGTCTTAAGATGTTTATGTTAAAGGTACTACATAAATGTGAGCTTGTGATTTTGTGTTGGTTGCTGTTGAATTTTAGGTAACAGGCCTCCGATCAGGCAACTTTTCAGATGCCTTTTAGAAATACCTCCATCAATGCTCACACAAGCAAGCCACCATGTCCTAAGCTAAAATCAGAGTGTTGAAAAAACTCAGCAGGTCTGGCAGCATCTATGGAGAAAGAAACACAGTCAAAGATTTCCAGTCCAAAATGAATCGTCTTCAGAACTGTTTCAGTTCCAAATAAATTTTACTTCAGATCTCCATAATCCACAGTATTTTGCCTTTATGCTGTCAGCTGTTGTGTGTTCAATGTGCCATTTCTTCTAAGTGATTTTTTAATTCCATCACAAGGTGTACAATAGTGCCTCTCACCAGTGAAAAAATGGTCCATCTTTGCCCCATGTAACTTCAGGAAAGTCTCCAAATGTACACTTAAAAAAAAAACAATTCTTGGGATACGGGTATGCTGGCAAGGTCAGTACTTATTGCCCCATCTAATTACCTGAAAGTTTGAAATAAATGGGTGATTTATTATTCTCGGTACTCTTTGTCTAGGCTCCTACAGCATGAATCCGATAACATAACCGCTACACCAAGAGTATCACTGCCAACAGCTTGTGCTTAGCTACCTCAACTTCTGAGGTAGAAATTTTACAGCGCTCAAATTTCAAAGGAAGCAGTGACAGTCAGGAATAAACAGTGCAAGATATTTGTATGCTCCAAAAATTACAGTCAAGGACAAAGTAGATAATACTTAAACAAGCCTTTTACCACAGAATTTCACTGTCATGAATATTATCATGTGTGAACCATTCACTAAGTATCTACTTGGAATCACAGTAGATGGAGGGAAGTGTAGAATTGAATTGGAATGGACAAACAAGTAATTCTGGAAATAAAATAAATCATGCTGGCCTCATCTTTGTTCTAAATCCACTTTTTCCATGACATACACAGATGAACATTTCTGCTTCTCTCTTACATTTTCTGAAGGATCCCACAAGAGTTTTAAATGGGTGCCTGTACAAAAAAATTCTATTGTCTTGCAACAAATCAATGTTTTATAATAAGCCATTTGTAAAAAATGTAAGCCAATAGGTAAGAAGGATCAAATTTCACCCTAAAGCAGGTTAAGAACTGGGTGAAAATGAAATATAAAGAATATAATTTATAAGCACAGAACATTAACCCCTTCCACTCAATTAGAGTAATTACTTCATTGTTTGTTAGTTCTAATGGTGCGCTCCTTTAATGACTATATGATGCACCTGATTTTACATAACTAGGTAATAAAAAAATTGTAATATCAAAGGTCTTCAAATTTCAAATTACAAAATAAAAGTCATCTCATGTTCACATAATTACTGCATGAGTCAGATTGAAAGCCATATGGACAGCAAACATGGAACAGCGCACCTTAAAGGGCACCATTTGTGACTATTGCAGGTTTGTAAGAAAAACAACATATTGATAGGATGACTTTCATATTCCCAGGTCATTGCAAAGTGTTTCACAGTCAATGAATTAATATTTGAAATTTAACCACTGTCCATAATGAAGACAAATGTCAATTTGCACATAGAAAGCAAAAAACAGATTAATTTGTTCTTTGCAAAGTTGGTTAAGGATCAATTCTTGTCTCAGACACCTGGACATGATACCTCCTCCACACCGGTGCACTGCAGGTCTGTATCCTTAGCTTCTTACTATATTCCTTCGAAACTTACGACTGCATGGCCAAATTCTACCCCAACTCCATTTTCAAGTTTGCTGATGTTACACTGTAATGGGTTGGATCTCAAACAACAATGAGACAGAGTACAGGAAAGAAATAGAGAATCTGGTGAACAGGTGTAATGACAATAATCTTTCCCTCAATGTCAGTAAATGAAGGAGCTAGTCATCAACTTCAGAAAATACAGTGGAAGACATGCTCCTTTCTTCATTAAAGGTGATGAAGGGGAGATGGTTGAGAGCTTTGTAAGTGTCCACATCACCAACAATCTGCCGTGGACCCTCCATGCCAAAGCAATAGTTAAGAAAACGCAAAGCCTCTACTTTCTCAGAAGGTTATGGAAATTCAGCATGTCTGTTATGACTCCTATTAATTTGCACTGATGCACCATAAAAAGCATCCTATTCAGATGTATCACAGCTTGGTATGGCTCCTGCTCTGACCAGGACTGCAAGAAACTACAAAGGGTTGTGAATGTTGCCCAGTCCATCTGTCTTCCACCCACTGACTCTATCTACACTTCCTGCTGGGCGGAAAAGCAGCCAGCATAATCAAGGGTCCCATGCACCCTGGAGATACTCTCTTCTATTTTCTTCCATCGAAAAAAGATACAAAAGTCTAAAAACACATACCAACAAACTCAAGAGCAACTTCTTCCCTGCTGGTGGACTTTCAGACTTTTGAATAGTCCTATCATATATTAAGCTGATCTCTTCTCGTCGCCCTACCTGCAACACTATATTCTGCACCATATCCTTTCCTTCTCCCTAAGAAACAATACTTTTCACTGTATTCCAATACACGTGACAATAATAAATTAAAATCAAATCTCAACTGTTAAACCTTGATGTTAAATGGAAATTGAGAGAGCAGTCAGTTTAACATCTCACTGAAAGATGGCATTTCTGATATTTCAGCATTCCCTCAGTCTTGCCTTTAACTATCAGCTTAGTAAATGTGCTCGAGCCCTTGAGAGTAGCGTGAATCCACATACATCTGACTCTAAGGTGTTACCACTGAGCCAAATTCTTCACAGAACACCACCGCCCCCCAGAAGTCATTATACAAATTAACTTGCTCAGGATACACACCAGTTCAGAACACACAAAATATCTGAGTCATGTGCAAATTGAAATATCCAAGTGCAATTTTTGAAAAGTCAAGCTCTGTTGTTAGTACACTTACAGGACTAGGGACAGTTCTTGCCGTTTCTATGATCATTTGTTGAAGAGGCTTCCACAATCGAAATGCATGGCGACCTGAAACAAAAAAATGAAGCATATTTCACATTGTCCTTTCAGTATTAAAGGTAAAATAGTACCCTTTAAAGATCTATCCTGACTCTTTAGCTCTATGTCTCTTAGCATATTCAGTGAGTAAAAAGCTACCAATCCTAGATTTTAAATTATTCATCGAGTTAGTGTGTTCTGTTTTTTGAGACAGAGTTCCATACTTCTACCACCCTCTGCATGAAGAAGGGTTGTCAAACCCCTCTCTGAAGTGGCCTCGCTTCAACTTATGTCCCATTATCCTAGACACCCACACAGTGGAAAAAAAGTGTAGCCCTATTTACCTTTCAATCCTTGCAGAATCACTGAAAATTACATCAGCATTTCACAATTATGTTAAGATCTACACTGCTGTCAGCTCTGTGTTCAGCAATCACGTTAAGACAAACCATAAAATCAACTCAGACTGCTTCAGCATATTGTATTATTCCACCTGGAATCAACTAGGTTGATTCTACATCAAAATACTGGAGGAGATATCTCTTTACACAATTTTCTTTATTTTGTTTGATTTTGATTTACATAAGAACATAAGAACATAAGAAATAGGAGCAGGAGTAGGCCATCTAGCCCTTCGAGCCTGCCCCGCCATTCAATAAGATCATGGCTGATCTGTTGTAGCTCAGTTCCACTTTCCCGCCCTCTCCCCATAACCCTTAATCCCCTCTCTTATCAAGAACCCATCAACCCGCTTCTTAAAAATATTTAGCGAGGCAGCCTCCACCACTTCAACGGGCAGAGAATTCCAGAGATTCACCACCCTTTGAGTGAAGAAGTTCCTCCTCAACTCCGTTCTAAACCGCCTCCCCTTTATCTTGAGGCTGTGCCCCCTAGTCCTACTGTCTTTTTGATTTATTATTTGATTTATTATTGTCACATGTATTAGTATACAATGAAAAGTATTGTTTCTTGCATGCAATATAGACAAAGCATACCATTCATAGAGAAGGAAAGGAGATGGTACAGAATGTCATAGCTAAGGTGTAGAGAAAGGTAAATTTAGTGAGGGGTAGATCCTTTCAAAAGTCTGTTGGCAGTGAAGAAGCTGTTCTTGAGCCAGTTGGTACAGACTTTTGTATCTTTTTCCCAACGGAAGAAAGTGGGAGACAGAATGTCTGGGGTGCGTGGGTCCTTAATTATGCTGCCTGCTTTTCCAAGGCAGCAGGAAGACAGTGTCAATGGATGGGAGGCTGGTTTCTGTGATGGATTGGGCTACATTCATGACCTTTTGTAGTTCCTTGCGGTATTTGGCAAAGCAGCAGCCATATCAAGCTGTGACATAACCATAAAGAATGCTTTTTACAGTGCATGTGTAAAAGCTGGTAAGAGTCATAGCTGACATGGCAAATTTCCTGTTTGTATTCATCCATATAAAGAATGATTTATTACTTATCCAACAGTTTATATTATAACATAACATCCAACACAAGTTTCTGCCTTTGGTCATGCCCTCAGGCAAACACATTGAAAAATATTTAGGAATGAAAGAGAAAATGCTGGATAAACTCAGCAGATCTAGCAGAATCTACAGAGAGAGAAATACAGTTAACTTTTCTAATCTGTATGACTCTTCTGCAGAACTCCAGTTTTTGTGTTTTGATTTCAGATTTCCAGCATCCACAGTATTTTGCTTTTATTTCTGAAGAATATTCTCAGAGAGTTTTTTTTGCATGCTTGCGTGCACCAAGCTGAAGGGTGTTATTGCTGGGAAGCTAAACTTTTCTCACCTTACACACCAATGTTGGCATCAAGAATTCCCAGGTTTGATCAAATAAAGTTCTGCAGTTTTCAATCTCAGAAAAGCATACCTTAATTCTTTCCACGTCCCACACCAGACATCCAACGGCCTGGCTGAGTGAGGGAACAAATAAGGGAATTAGGCACTGAATTGAGACTGGCCAAACACATCCCATATAGAGCACCTACAGCCAAAGGACTTCACTTGAGGCTTAATTCAGTTCATACCAAACCATCCATGGTGCCACAGAGACAACAATTTAGTCATCTCAGAACATCTGTATGCATTGTGGCATATAAGAGCAGTCAAGCATTCATCAGCTCCTATGGTCAAGGAATACACCAAATGGGATCACGGCAACAAATCCACGCAATCTTAAAAGACAGTCTTTTATCCCATCCAATGACTGAAGGCCCCCTCTCGATAGGAAGGAAGACATATGATTGGAGCAATTAAGAAAATATTTTAAGCATTTCTTTCAAATTTTGGAAGCAAGTGCAAAAATAGCAACTTGTTTTCAAACATATTTTTCATTGATATACCTAGGAGCAGCTTTTCACTTTTCAATAGTCAAAACAAGCAGGTAAGAAAGCTTTTCTTCCAAAGGCAAATATTCCCCAATACTGGATCTCCCAAACTTTTCCACAGATATAAAAATGAAGCGAAAACTAAATGACCTAATGAAAGATCATATCAAATGCACAGAACATTAACCCATTCCACTCAATTAGAGTAATTTCATCATGCATGTTAGCTGTTGGATTAATCTGTTCTGCTGCATTAGTGGACCGGAACCACTAATCCGAAACACTTTGCTTTTGAGCCTACGTATAGAATGCTGAAAATAAGGTATTTTCCTTATTAGAGCATTAACACGTTCAGGCATCAATGTTTGCAATTTAGACTCACAAGGCAAAAAAAATGGAAACTCGCCGCATAGTCAGTTAGAAAAGAGCATGTTTGATGCCACAAAGGAGGAAATGGAGATCGGTTCAGAAAAAATGTAAACCACAACAGAAACACGCTAGGAACATTCAGCGGATCAGGCATCATTGGTTAGGTGGATTGGCCATGCTAAATTGTCCCTTAGTGTCCAAAAATGTGTAGATTAGTGGGATTAATGACATTACTGTGTGGGATTATGTGGACAGGGCAGGGGGTGGGCCTGGGTGAGATGCTGTCTGAGAGCTCTGCCAACCTGATGGGCTGAATGGCTTCCATTTGCACTGAAGGGATTCTATGAACCTGTAGAAAGACCAAACTGTTGACAAATGACAAACTGAAAGGTATTTCAAGTGCTCTTAAAAAGGAACAAAATAAAGCGATGGAGAAAGGGGGAAATAAATACACTACAAGAAATGAACTAACCTATAAAATGCTCAGCTGGAAAATAGAAGATATTTAAAAATCAAGGAGAGTCTGTCAGGATCAAACAGTTAGACTCTACTCACCAGAGACGGTCAAGATATATTAACTCCAATCAAGACCTTTTCTCATTTGTTAACAGGAAAGGCCCTTTAAAATCACTTTTTAAATTTTACTTTCAATTTCAATAAGTAAAATGGTGCAAATAAAAAAGCCTAGTAAAACTAGGGGGAAAGGTGAATGGGCAGTTAAAATTTAAATTCAGCCAAAGAGGTAGAGGCAAACACAGTGTTAATAATGTTAAGGGCATTAGAAAAAGTTATGATAGAAGGTATTAAACAGAGGACCAGTGAGATAAGATGTCTGTGACATGTAACATTGAAAACCACACATTCCTGAGTGTGCCGAGTTTGAGAAAGAAATTTCCTAGAGCTGTTTCTATAATTGGCCACAGGCATTATTTTCTCCTTCACTAGGATCTTGGTGTTAGCACTGATCAAGGACATTGGTTCTTTATGGCCCATGCATAACTAAACACCAATTGTCAAATGTTTCCCTTGTATTTTAGAGCCTGCAATAAATCTTTGGAGGCAGAAGTCCCTTCACCAAAATCTCCAACAGCATACACAGACAGCTATCAGTCAGCAATCCAGCCTCAGGAGTCCCAGAGGAGCTGACATTCCCGTTTAAATACAAGAAAAAGACTCCATGATTGGTCCATTAATTCACTCCTTAATCAGGGAACTCATATTCCAATAGGTCAACCTCAATGGCCTGAATGAAGTCGTTACACTCCCCCCCCAAAAGTCCACGGAATCACCGTGTCTGGGCGCTTCACAGGTCTGGATCTTCCAATTCAGCATCCAATAAGGAAAGGGTGTATCTGCTAGGTGCCTGCCTCTTCCTTCATAAATGCCATAGGGCCAGTTCGCCCTCTGCCTCAGGTGGTAGGTGGACAGCTGCGGCTTCATTCACCCTCGTCCACCTCAGACTCTGAGGTTCTTTCCAGGGATGCTGGAGAAGCGGGGCTCATCAGAGGGATGACTCTCTTCAGTCCTTGGCCTGCTGGGCAGAAATCGGCTCTGGGACAGGCGATGAACTCGAGCCCCCACACCCTGGTTTAGGTACTTTCTTAAGACAGCCTCTTCCACGCACACCCGTTAGTATACTGGTCCCGTCCTGGACTCGACCATTCCCACTATCCATGCAGGACCATTTCACCTGCATCAAAATGCTTCTCTTAGCAACAGTTGTTGTGGCCTCTGCACTAGGCCTATTGGTGCTTTGAGTCATCTGCTCGTGAATAGTTCCACCAGTACTATTCCTGTGGTAGCGTTCCCCTCCCACATCAATATCCTGTCTTCAATGGTAATCTGCTCTTTTCTACTCCAATAGGGGTGAATTGTGGTTGGAACAGTCTTTCCAGTTCCTCTGTTAGTATCGGGTCCTTTTGTGTCCACAGCCGGACATTGTATGTAATCACCAAGAGGGTGTCCATAAAGTTCAACGTCATCACCATTTCTTCTAATCTGGATATTAAGAGTGGGGTGCCTGGCAATGATAGCATGCTTGGAGCATCAGCATTTGCCAATCGAATTCCTGGCCAGTGCTCCAACTGATACTGGTATGCTGCAAATAATAATGCTCAGTGCTGGATCCAGGCTGATGCTATTGGTGGCACTGCTTTGTCCTCTTTTAGCAAACCCAGCAACAGTTTATGATCAGTGACAGTTGTGAATTTCCACCCATATTAGGTACTATTGGAATTTCTTTACCGCAAAAATTATGGCCAGTCCTCCTTTTTCAATCTGGGCATTCTTCCGTTCTGCTATTGCTAAGGTCCTGGAGGCAAATTCTATTGGGCGTTCCTCTCCATTTTGCCAAATGTGTGTCAGAATTGCACCCACACCGTACGGAGACATGTCATAAGTGAGCATCAACTCTTTCCTGGGGTCATAACACATTAAACATTTGCTGAGGAGAGCTGTACTCTGATCTTGGACAGCAGACCATTACCAGGCTTGTCCCATTTTTAGCTGATGTAGGGGATTCAAGATGGAGGCCCTATTTTGTATGAATTTCTCATAAAATGTCACCACCCTAAAATCGACCCTAACTCCTGGATTGTGGTGGGGGCTGGGACATCTTTGATTGTATGCACCCGATCCTCCAGAGAACGTAAGCCTGACTTATCGACTTTTTAACCCAGATAGGTTACTTGTGGTACTAAGAAATCATATTTCTCCCTCTAAGTGCACACCTGCTGCTGAAAACCTTCTAAGGATTTCCTCCAGGTTCTGCAGGCATTTTGCCCTCATTTTTCCAGTGATAAGACAATTGTGGAAAATTTTGGCAAATCTTCTTCCAGTTTCAGCTATAGGTATGCGTGATTCATGTCTAGTTTAGAGACAATAAGAGTCCTCCTGCCAGCTTTGCATATAGATCCGCAATCCTGGGAATTGGGTATGTATCAAGATGCGAGTAGCAGTTTATTGTCTGCTTGAAATCTCCACAAAGGTGAACTGAGCCGTCCAGCCTTCGAATAGGCACCACTCTGCAAACTGGACCCGTCTTATTACGCCTTCACGCTCCAATCTTTTGATTTCCATGTCCACCTTTTCCCTTAATGCAAATGGCACTGGCTGGGTCTTGCAAATCTTTGGGATTGCCTCCGGATCAACACGTAATGTCATTTTTGCTCCTTTAATTGTTCCTAGTCCTTCCCTAAAGGCATGAGAATGGGGATGACAAAAAAAACAGCCATGATTGAATGGCGGAGCAGACTCGATGGGCCAGGTGGCTTAATTCTGCTCCTATGTCTTATGGTCATAAAGGCCTCCAGGTAGTTGAGCAGGACTTTGCTCAGGCGACCATTTTCCAACTGAAAAATGTTTACCCAGTCTAGTTGGATCTCCTTCAGCCAATTCTGTCCCAACAGGCTTGGTCTCAAACATTCCATTACCAGTGGTAGCCTAACCAGTGGGTTTCCATAAGCAACAGGCACATGGGCCATGCCCAACACTCTGTGGTTCCCTGTATAAGTCCTCAGTCAAGCTGAAGTCTCAGTTAGGGATAGGGGTTGTAGTCCAGTGCAAATTTTGATGAACACTGTTTCCCCTATCACGGATATGACTACGCCTCTGCCGACTCCATTATTAATAGACGCCCATTCAGTCTTACATTTAATGTAATAGGTTCTGATTTAGTCATTACTATGCAAAGTAGTTGTTCCTCGTCGGTGGTAGGTGGAGCTTCCACGGTGTGCATTCTCCTGTACCCAGGCCTACATGTCGTTTTCCAAATTGTCGGTTTTGGAATTTTGTTTCTCCTCTCCGACTCCGGATGCTGGCAACAGTTGCAATATCTTGACGGTCGGAATTCTACAGGGGCTGCTGTCTATCTAATCTTAATTCAGCCTTGTCTGCGGGCAGATCTGGGTTCCCTTGTTTGCGAATCCTTCCTGAGCATAGCTATATAGCTGCCTGCCCCACAGGTGGGGGTCCCTTAACTCAGTTGCACAGGTGTGGGTTCTACCTTTAACAGAATACCCTGCAACTCACGTACTCCGCTCACTGCTTTTCACAAGGACAAAGCCAGCAGCAATGCTTATTTGCAGTCCAGCTCAGCCTCTGCCAACAGATGTTTTTGTATGATCATTTAATTGATCTTACACACCAAACAGTCTCGGAACATCTCACTGAATGTCAATTTGAATTCGCAAGCCTCTGCTTATTGCCTTAATCTCATCAGGAAACAAGTGACTGGCTCCCCCATCTCAGAATGCTGAGTAAAACCGGTACCTTCACAGGATCAGAGGTTGCTTTGGGTCATAATACTCTTTTGCTATGTCTGTCAATGCCTGGGCCTCCAGAAAGGTTAAATTGCGCATAACAGCGAAAGCTGCTGGTCCACAAGTGGTCAGCAAAATAACTAGCTGATTTTCGTCTGAGGCTATGTCATTAGCTCTGAAGAAATACCTCTTCCGTTCTACATATTGGGCCCAATCTCCCATGACAGGGTCAAAAGCATCCTATTTCCCAAACAGAAGTATGTTTGCCAGGCAATGGCTTTCCCCAACTTGTAGCAGCTGATCGCAAACAAGTTCCTTTGGGTCTTTTTCCACGTCACCATTGTAATGAGGCAGAAATCCTTTCGCCAAAGTCCCTTTATTTACAATTCCAACAGCAGTTCACAGAACGCTATCAGTCAGAAGTCTATCTTCAGAAGTCCCAGAGGAACTGACACTCCTGATAAATACAAGGAAGAGACTCCCTCATTGGCCCATCAATTGATTCCTTAATCAGAGTTCATACTCCAATAGGCAAACCTCAATGGCCTGATTGAAGTCATTACAGATCTAGGCCAATATATTCAACTGATCCTTAGAAAGTAAGGAAAAAAACAATCCTTTAATTAAATTGATGAATGTTGGCAGACCAAGTTCCTCTGATTGAACACACTTCAGAGGCTTCAGCACTTGATTCAGGCTAACAGCCTAGCTCTGTACCATACTAAGGGAGTACTACACAGTCAAAGGTACTGATTTTAGGATGAGATGTGCAACCAAGGCCCCATCAGCGTCTGAATGTAAAAGGTTTTCTGTCATTGTTTGAAAAAATTCAAGGGAGATTATCCTCAGTGAATGCCTAACATTTGTCAACCACTAAAACAGATAATCTGGTCATTTTCTCATTCTTGTTTGCAGCTGTATAGGGCATTGGTGAGGCCGCAGCTGGAGTACTGTGTGCAGTTTTGGGCGCCGCACCTGCGCAAGGATATTTTGGCCCTGGAGGGAGTGCAGAGGAGGTTTACTAGGCTGATACCGGAGTTGAGGGGATTGAGCTAGGAGGAGAGGCTGAATAAACTAGGCTTGTACTCGTTAGAGTTTAGAAGAATGAGGGGAGATCTCATTGAGACGTATAAGATGATGAATGGGATGGATAGGATAGAGGTGGAGAGACTCTTCCCGCTCAAAAAAGACAGTAGGACTAGGGGGCACAGCCTCAAGATAAAGGGGAGGCGGTTTAGAACGGAGTTGAGGAGGAACTTCTTCACTCAAAGGGTGGTGAATCTCTGGAATTCTCTGCCCGTTGAAGTGGTGGAGGCTGCCTCGCTAAATATTTTTAAGAAGCGGGTTGATGGGTTCTTGATGAGAGAGGGGATTAAGGGTTATGGGGAGAGGGCGGGAAAGTGGAACTGAGCCACGACAGATCAGCCATGATCTTATTGAATGGCGGGGCAGGCTCGAAGGGCTAGATGGCCTACTCCTGCTCCTATTTCTTATGTTCTTATGTTTGTGGAAGCTTGCTGTGTGCAAATAGGCTAAATGTTTCCTACATCACAATACAGGCTATACTTAACAAGCTATTTTGGGAAGCTTTTAAGGGCTATATAAATGCAAGACTTTGTTTCTTTCAGCATAGATAAAGGACCACACCAGTTCGTTAAGAACTGCAGAAGAGCAAAGTCATTGCCTTACCTGCAAATGCTGCAGCTGCAACACCAAGTCCAACTGCTATCAGCTTTCCACCCTGTGAAGAAACAAAAAAAATCTTTGTTCAGAAAAATGCAAGTTAAAATAGGTAGATACAAATAAACGGAGGAACAAACTCATTGTTCCCTGGTGAAACTGCATCTTCATTTTGCAAAACAGGAATGCACAATCACATATCAGAGATAGGTATTAGCTCCCATTGCATCAGATTTCGCCAACATAAAAAAATGATATAAATGAGAAACTAATAACACAGTCCTAGCTGGACAATTATTGGTGCTAGGCATCAGTAAACTATGTAGCTGATAGCTTTAAGTTTGGTTCTTACAAATCTGCCCCTATGGTCTCCGATCTTGGGTAAATGGGATGTTTCAGTGCAGGATTGGAGAAAGTTCTGAGCATTTTCTGACCTGGTTGAATCAGCTGAATAGTTAAGGGTATGTATAAAAGGTACCATCCATAACACAGGCCTAAATGACAGGTAAGTGCAGATTGTTTGAGATTATCGCTTTCAGATTATGTTGGAGTATTTCATTGCCGATAGAGATTCCACTGCGTATCAGGTGAACCATCCAATTGAGTTATTCATCAATGACAACATCCAGAATGTTGACAATGGGGGCAGGTACTGGTAATGTCACTGAATGTCAAAAAGAGGAAGTTACCTCATTTAGAGCTATATTTTGTGTTGGTAATTTTAAGTTATATGCAAATTAGTGGGAACATGGATTCAGAAGTAGTCACAAGTAAAGAACATAAGAATTGCTAGATTCACTTTGCAAAACTTCTGAAATTGAATCCAGTTGACCTAATTCAGTGTTTATATGTTGAAAAGCCAACACAGGCCTTGCATTGTCTTGCAGCTTCAGGCTGTTAGTAACTTGACAGTATGGCTAGCTTTGGTTAATTTCGCACAAGGACTCAAGTGGTTAGCAACAGTAGAAGCAATGCTGATCCAGTTTTATAAGAGAGATTGATAGTACTAGCAAGTACATACACACATTAAAATTATGAAAAATCTAATGATGATGGTGCTGTCAATAAGGGTTCCGCTACTAACCTTAACCTCTTATATTCCAACTCTAATTCCAAAGTGCCAGCCACTAACTCTCATACCTAATCAACAACCCTAATCACCTATCCTAGACCTAACATAGGAATTAGGAGCAGGAATGAAACAAGTCAGCCCCTCAAGCCTGTTCGGCCATTGAATAAGACCATGGCTGGTTTCACTGTAACCTCAACTCCACATTCCCATCTATCCCTGATAATCTTTCACCAGTGCTGATCAATAAGCCTCACAAATATTCAGACTACTTCTACTGCCTTTTGAGGAAAAGAGTTCCAAAGGACCACAACTGAGAAAAGAATTCTAACTTGTCATAACTGAGCACCCCCTTAATTTTTAAACAATGCCCACCCCACAGTTCTAGATTCTCCTGCAAGAGGAAATCTCCTCTCCACATCCACCCACTAAGGATCTCAAACCCAAGATCTCATTGTAAATAAGAGCTGTTTACACTAAAGAAAGTGTGTGTCAGGACTTCCCAA
Source organism: Carcharhinus amblyrhynchos (assembly GCF_965287045.1). NCBI lineage: Eukaryota > Metazoa > Chordata > Chondrichthyes > Carcharhiniformes > Carcharhinidae > Carcharhinus > Carcharhinus amblyrhynchos. The sequence continues at coordinate 74,970,667 of NC_137338.1, forward strand.
AGCACTTCATAACCAGTGAAGCACAATTTTGGCCAGAACGCTAGATATCATTCCTCTGCTCGTCTTCTAAATTGTGCCAGGTTTTACATTCACCCAAGATGGTGGATGTAGCCCCTGTTTAACACCTCATCTGAAAGTCTGCAATTGCGAGAACAGTTCCTTAGTATTACACTGAAATATTGGGCTAGATTCAAACCTGCAGTAAAGTCTCATAAATAGGACTTAAACATTCTAACTCAAAGCTAAGAATGCTATCGCTGACATCAAATTCAGCCCTCCCCGTCCTCACCCAACCACCCACCCGCCCACTCCTCCTCCCCCCCTCCCACCCAACTGCTCCCTCCTCACCTGCCCACTCACCCTCCAAACCCCCCAACCCCTTCCCTCACACCCCCCAACCCCCCTCACCCCAACCACCCTCCCTCACCCAACCCACTCCTCCCTACCAGCCTCCCCCGCCACACAGTCCTCTCTGCCATCCTCCCCCCAACCCCCTCCCGTCTCCCCACCCAGTCTCCCGCCCCACCACCAACCCCAGCCCACACACCCCGCCCCCCACATCCCCCCTCCCTCCTCACTCACCCACCTCCTCACCAACCCCCTCCCTCCTCCCCCTCTGACCGCGCCCCCAATCTCCCTCCCACCACTCACTCCTCTCCCCACTCCACCCACTGCTCGCCCTCCCCTCTCCACTCCCCCTACCTCCACATCTCTCCCTCCCCATCCCCCTCCCCACCCTGCCCCTCCCCCCGCACCCTCCCCCACGCCTCTCCCCACCTGCCCCCCCACCCACCCCCCACCTGCCCCCCCACCCCCCCAACATCTCCCCTCCCCCCCACCCACTCCCCACCCCCATCCCCCCAAATCCCCCCTCCCCACCCCCCCCACCACGTCCCCCCTCCCCACCCCCCCACCCCCCTCCCCACCCCCACATCCACCCCGTCCCCCCTCCCCACCCCCCACATCCACCCCGTCCCCCCTCCCCCACCCCCCACATCCACCCCATCCTCACCCCACCCCCCACATCCACCCCATCCTCACCCCACCCCCCACATCCACCCCATCCTCACCCCACCCCCCACATCCACCCCATCCTCACCCCACCCCCCTCCCCATCCCCTCACCCTCCCCACCCCCTCATCCTCCCCCCTCTCCCTCCCCACCCCCCCACCTCCCCCTCTCCCTCCCCACCTCCCCTCACCCCACCTCCCCCCTCTCCCTCCCCACCCCCCCCACCTCCCCTCACCCCACCTCCCCCTCTCCCTCCCCACCCCCCTCACCCCACCTCCCCCCTCTCCCTCCCCACCCCCCCCACCTCCCCTCACCCCACCTCCCCCCTCTCCCTCCCACCCCCCCACCTCCCCTCACCCCACCTCCCCACCTCCCCTCACCCCACCTCCCCTCACCCCACCTCCCCACACCCCACCTCCCCTCACCCCACCTCCCCACCTCCCCTCACCCCACCTCCCCTCACCCCACCTCCCCTCACCCCACCTCCCCACCTCCCCTCACCCCACCTCCCCTCACCCCACCTCCCCAGCCCCCCACCTCCCCCCCCAGCCCCCCACCTCCCCCCTCTCCCTCCCCAGCCCCCCACCTCCCCCCCTCTCCCTCCCCAGCCCCCCCCTCTCCCTCCCCACCCCCCCACCTCCCCCCTCTCCCTCCCCACCCCCCCACCTCCCCCCTCTCCCTCCCCACCCCCCCACCTCCCCCCTCTCCGTCCCCACCCCCCCCTCTCCCTCCCCACCCCCCCACCTCCCTCCCACCCCCCCACCTCCCTCCCACCCCCCCACCTCCCCCCTCTCCCTCCCCACCTCCCCCCTCTCCCTCCCCAGCCCCCCCCTCTCCCTCCCCAGCCCCCCACCTCCCTCCCCACCCCCCCCCCTCTCGCTCCCCACCTCCCCCCTCTCCCTCCCCCTCTCCCTCCCCAGCCCCCCCTCTCCCTCCCCACCTCCCCCCTCTCCCTCCCCACCTCCCCCCTCTCCCTCCCACCCCCCCACCTCCCCCCTCTCCCTCCCCACCTCCCCCTCCCCACCTCCCCCCTCTCCCTCCCCACCTCCCCCCTCTCCCTCCCCACCTCCCCCCTCTCCCTCCCCCCTCTCCCTCCCCACCCCACCCCACCCCCCCTCCCCCCACCCCACCCCCCTCCCACCTCCCCACCCCACCCCCCTCCCACCTCCCCACCCCACCCCCCCCTCCCCCCACCCCACCCCCCCTCCCACCTCCCCTCTCCCTCCCCACCCCCCCCCACCCCACCCCACCCCCCACCCCACCCCACCCCCCCTCTCCCTCCCCACCCCCCCTCCCACCTCCCCTCTCCTCCCCACCCCCCCCTCCCACCTCCCCTCTCCCTCCCCACCCCCCCTCCCACCTCCCCTCTCCCTCCCCACCCCCCTCCCCCCTCCCCTCTCCCTCCCCACCCCCCCTCCCCCCTCCCCTCTCCCTCCCCACCCCCCCTCCCCCTCCCCTCTCCCTCCTCCCCCCACCCCCACACAACATTCCCCCCCCTACACAACATCCCCCCCTTCCCACCACTCACCGCTCTAATCTCCGCGTCTCCGCTCATTTCCGTCCCGCCGCCCGCTCTCAGCTCTGGGTTCCGGTCAGCCGCTCTACGGTGTCAGCTGAATGTCTAAAAGAGCGGGCGCGAAATTCAAAAGCGCTGCCGACACTGAGTGCCTGATAGAGTGCGGAGGAGCGGGGGCAGTTGTGTTTTGACCTGGAATAGCCATAGAAATAAACTAGTTACTTCAGTAATTATGGTGTGTGGTGGTTCTTTCCTCCTGCTACAGAACGCAGCAGGTTTATAAGAAGCAGCTTATATATGACATTATGGCGGAGCAAGAAATAAGCAAAGAAATAACTAAAAATGGTACAGCAATTATCATCTAGATTTTAATCTACACATCAATTGGTCAAACCAGGTAGATCAAGGCAGCCTTGAGAAGGAGTTCATAGAATGTATCCATGATAGCTTCCTTGAATAGTAATGTAATGGAACCAAGGGAGCAAGCTATCCTAGATCTGTGTAATGAAACGGGAATAATTAACGATCTTGCAATTAGGAATCTTCTTGGAAGAAGCAATCACAGTATGGTTGAATTTAAAATACAGATAGAGCGTGAGAAAATAAAATCCAATATCAATGTCTTGTGCTTAAACAAAGGAGAGTATATAGGGAAGAGGGAGGAGTTGGCTAAGGTAGACTGAGAGAAAAAATTTATGGTGGGACAATTGAGGAACAGTGGAGGACTTTCAAAGCACTCTTTCACAGCAAAAAGCATATACCAGTGATAAGGAAGGACTGTAGAAAAAGAGATAATCAGTCACGGATATCTAAGGAAATAAAGGAGGTATCAAATCGAAAGAAAATTCATACAAAGTGGTAAAGATTAGTGGGAAATCTTTAAAGATCAACAAAAAGCCTCAAAAAAGCTATAAGGAAAGATGAGATGGATTATGAGAGTAAGATAGCTCCGAATATAAAAACAGATAGCAAAAGTTTCTACGAATATATAAAATGAAAAAGAGTGGCTAAAGTAAAGTTCAGAGGACAAGAAGGGGGATGTAATAACTGGAAATGAGAAAATGGCTGAGGCATTGAACCTCAGGTATTTTGTATCAGTCGTCACAGTGGAAGACACAAATAACATACCAAAAATTGATGGCAGGAAGGCTATGGCAGATGAGAGCCTAGAAACTATTATCACAAAAGAGGTAGTGTTGGGCAAGTTAATGAGGCTAAAGGTAAACAAGTCTCCTGGTCCTGATGGAATGCATCCCAGGGTATTAAAAGAGATGGCGGGAGAAATAGCAAATACACTAGTGATAATTTATCAAAATTCACTGGACTCTGGGGTGGTTCCCGTAGATTGGTAAACAGCAAATGTGACACCACGGTTTAAAAAAGGAGGTAGACAAAACGCAGGTAACTACAGGCTGGTTAGCTTAACTTCTGTAGTAGAGAAAATGCTTAAATCCATCATCAAGGAAGAAATAGCAAGACATCTGGATATAAATTGTCCCATTGGTAAGACACAGCATGGGTTTATGAAGGGCAGGTCATGTTTGACTAATTTGGTGGAATTCTTTGAGAACATTATATGTGCAGTGGACAATGGGGAACCTGTAGATGTGGTGTATCTGGATTTCCAGAAGGTATTTGACATGGTGCCGTACCAAAGACTGCTACATAAAACAAAGGTGCACAGTGTTACAAGTAATATATTAGCATGGATAGAGGATTGGTTAACTAACAGAAAGGAAAAAGTGGGGGTAAATGGGTGTTTTTCTGGTTGTCAATCAGTGACTAGTGGTATGCCCCAGGGATCAGCATTGGGACTGCAATTGTTTATGATTTACATAGATGATTTGGAGTTGGGGGCCAATTCACAGGTGTGTGTCAAAATTCACAGATGACACTAAGATGGGTGGAAGAGCAAAGTGTGCAGAGAACGCTGGAAGTCTGCAAAGGGATATAGATAATCTAAGTGAGTGCACGAGGATCAGGCAGATGGAGTACAATGTTGATAAATGTGAGGTCATCCGTTTTGGTAGGAATAACAGCAAAATGGACTTTTATTTAAATGGTAAAAAATTGCAGCATGTTGCTATGCAGTGGGACCTGGGGGTCCTTGTGCAGGAATCTCAAGGAGTTGGTTTGCAGATGCAGCAGGTAATTAGGAAGGCAAATGGAATTTTGTCCTTCATTGCTAGAGAAATGGAGTTTAAAACAACTAGGTTATGTTGCTGCTATATAAGGTGCTGGTGAGGCCACACCTGGAGTACTACGTACAGTTCTAGTCTCCTTACTTGAGAAAGGATATACTGGCACTGGGAGTACAGTGGAGATTCACTAGGTTGATTCCAGAGTTGAGAGTGTTGGCTTATGAGGAGAGACTGGGGCCATATTCATTGGCATTCAGAAGAATGAGGGAAGATCTTATAGAAACATATTAGATTATGAAGGGAATAGACAAGATAAAAGCAGGGAAGTTTTTTCCATTGGCAGGTGAAACTAGAACTAGGAGGCATAGCCTCAAAATAAGGGGAAGCAGATTTAGGACTGGGTGAGGAGAAACTTCTTCACACAAAGAGTTGTGAATCTGTGGAATTCCCTGCCCAGTGAAGCAGTTGAGGCTACCTCATTGACTGTTTTTAAGGCAAGGATAGATAAATTTTTGAACAGCAAAGGAATTAAGGGTTATGGTGAGCAGGCGAATAAGTGGAGCCGAGTCCACAATAAGATCAGCCATGATGTTATTGAATGGTGGGGCAGGCTCGAGGGGCCTGATGGCCTACTCCTGCTCCTAGTTCTTATGTGCAAATGACTTTCACAACCACAAAGCCCCAACTGTGGTTGACAGTCGATTAAATATTGTAAGAGTGCAGTCACTCTCCGCCGACACACAGCGGCAGCAATGACTACCAAACTGCAGCATCTTCCGAAGCCGCCAGGTCCGTCACCGAGAAGGACAGTGTTTAACAGTCTTACACCAGGTTAAAATCCAACAACTTTATTTGGTATTGCTTACTGTGTTTACCCCAGTCCAACGCCGGCATCGCCACGTCACTGAGAAGAACACCACCTAAAAGATTCTGTCTATTGGCCTTGCTGTCAAGTTGGAGGACATTTTAATACTGCTCTCCTTAGTCCTTCCTCCCCCGCCCGCGAGCCCCCTTCCCCCTTCCTTTGCCCCGCCCCCTTTCTTTGCCACGCCCCTTGCTCGCCTTGCCACGCCCCTGCACAGCTTGCCCCTCCTCCCTGCTCGCCTTGCCCCGCCCCTGTACACCTTATCCCGCCCCCTGCTCGTCTTGCCCCGCCCCCTGCTCGTCTTGCCCCGCCCCCTGCTCGTCTTGCCCCGCCCCCCTGCACACCTTATCCCGCCCCTTGGGAATCCTCTCCTCCGCCTCCAGCGTCACATTTGAGGATAGATGTCATGACGGATGACGCACGACGCACGACGCAGTGCTGGTTGCTAAGGGGAAGCGGCGAGGTTAGCTGGTCTGTTTTGGTTCTGTTCCCTCTCGTCTCCTTCCCGGGGTCACTCAGTCTGTCAGCGCCCCCGGGTCGGCCACCGTTCCCCTTCCCCCCCCCCCCAAATCCCTCACCCCCCCCCCCCCCCCCCCCAAGTGGCAGCCGCATGAGACCATGAATCAATTCCAGGAGCCAACGCACACTGCTCGGGCTGGAGGGCAGAAGGAGACAAGCACACAGACCGAATGTAACGCCAGAGGTGAGTGGGAAGAGGAGGGCAGTGAGTAGTTCTTCCTGCTGATCCCTGTCACTGTGTGGATGTGCCGGCGTTGGACTGGGGTAAACACAGTAAAAAGTCTGACTGTTGTCAGACTTTTTACTGTGATCCCTGTCACTGCCAGAGGACCAGGTGTCATGACTGAAGCTGACGACTAGGTCAGGAAAGTACGTGACCAGGGTCTAGGCCACAGCTGCGGAACTCTGCCAGGATCACGGGACTGAGGCTATGGGACCAGGGAGTGCTGCCATAGTTAGGGAACTGGGACCAGCTGACCAGATGTCAAGGTCGTGGGGGTGCAGAGTGTGGTACAGACCAGATGTGAGGGTTTTCAGTTCAGGATTGGTCTAGGGCTGGTGTCAGGGTCTACGAATGCCAAGGTCAGACTGTGGCCAGGATGCCAAGGATTAAAGAGGACCAAGGCATCAGGATTCTATGTGTCTTCTATTTTTGTGCCAGTCAATCGTTTTTGTTAAACTAGTTGGTAGCATTAACATCCACCATGATCTTAACTAATTGTGTTGACAACCTCACAAACCTTTTGGCACCTAGGAGTTGTAAGGGAATTACTTAAATGAACTATTCCGGTTATCAGTCTTCATAGGAGGTCTACAGTTAAGGATAGGGTACAGGTAAGGGAAGAGGCTGAGGATGTCCCAAGTGGTGGCGTTACGGCAAATAGGGTCCAGAAGAAGGCTGGGATGAAAGCGCTTTATCTGAATGCACGAAGCATTCGGAATAAAGTGGATGAGCTGGTGGCGCAGATCGACACAAATGGATACGATCTGGTGGCCATTACAGAGACGTGGCTGCAAGGTGACAGGGACTGGGAGATGAATGTACAGGGCTATCAAGTGTTTAGGAAGGATAGGCAGGAGGAAAGAGGGGGTGGCGTAGCTCTGCTGATTAAGGACAGCATCAAGGTGGTAGCAAGGGATGATATCGGAGCCAAAGAGCAGAAAGTGGAATCGTTGTGGGTGGAGATTAGGAACAGCAAAGGGAGGAAGACGCTGGTGGGTGTCGTCTATAGGCCCCCGAATAATGATCTGGAGGTGGGGCGGGCTGTTAACGCGCAAATAAGTGCGGCGTGCAGGAATGGGACGGCAGTAGTTATGGGGGATTTCAATCTGCATATTGATTGGTCGACCCATGTTGGACGAGGTGGGCTCGAGGAGGAGTTCTTGGAATGCTGCCGGGATGGTTTCCTGGAACAGTGTGTGTTGGAGCCGACGAGGGAGCGAGCTATCTTGGATCTGGTGCTATGTAATGAGGCAGGTAGAATTAGGGACCTTGAGGTGAAGGATCCTCTTGGAGAGAGTGATCATTGTATGGTGGAGTTTCTGTTGCAGATGGAGGAGGAGAAAGTGGGTTCCCGGACACGTGTCCTTTGTTTGAATAGAGGGGAGTATGGTAGGATGAGAGAAGAATTGGCGAATGTGGACTGGGGGAGCGCGTTGGAAGGTAGGTCTGCTGAGGAGCAGTGGAGGATCTTTAAGGAGATCTTTCTTGGTGCTCAGCAGAAATTTATTCCGATGGTTAAAAAGGACAGTAGGAAGAGAGGTAATAAGCCGTGGATAACGAAGGAGGTGAAGGAAAGTGTTAAATTAAAAGCGGAGGAATTTAGAGTAGCTAAGAGCAGTGGGCGAGAAGAGGATTGGGAAAGGTTTAAATGTCAACAAAGATTGACAAAGAAGTTGATAAAGGAGGGTAGAAGAAGCTATGAAGCTGGGCTAGCGCTTAATATAAAAAAGGATAGCAAGAGTTTTTATAAATATATAAAAAGGAAGAGGCTGGCTAGGGTGAACGTTGGTCCCTTAGCGGATGAGAAAGGGGACCTAGTGGTAGGGGATGGGGATATGGCTAAGGTCTTGAATAACTTTTTTGTTTCTGTCTTCACGGAGGAGGACGTGAATAATTTGCCGGGTGTTAGCGATGGAAAGGTGGTAGGACTGGAGGGTCTTAATGACATTACTGTTACTAGAGAGGTGGTGCGCGACAGACTGGAGGGGCTGATTGTGGACAAGTCCCCAGGACCGGATGGAATGCATCCGAGGGTTCTGAAAGAAATGGCGGAGGTGATAGTGGATGCCTTGGTGGTTATTTTCCAGACGTCGCTGGATTCCGGGGAAGTGCCGGAGGATTGGAAAACGGCTAATGTTACGCCGTTGTTTAAGAAGGGTGCCAGGCAAAAGGCGGGGAATTACAGGCCGGTTAGTTTAACGTCTGTGGTAGGTAAAATGTTAGAATCCGTCATTAAGGAGGAAATTGCGAGGCATCTTGAAGGGAATTGCTTGATAGGGCAGACGCAACACGGTTTCATTAAAGGGAAGTCGTGTCTGACAAATTTACTGGAGTTCTATGAGGATGTGTCTAGGGCGGTGGATAGAGGAGAGCCGGTGGATGTGGTCTTTCTGGATTTTCAGAAGGCGTTTGATAAGGTACCTCACAAGAGGTTACTGCAGAAGGTCAGAGGACATGGAGTTGGGGGTAGGGTGTTAGCGTGGATAGAGGATTGGTTGTCAAATAGGAGGCAGAGAGTGGGGGTCAATGGGTGCTATTCGGATTGGCGGTTGGTGACTAGTGGGGTGCCCCAGGGGTCGGTGCTGGGGCCTCAGCTATTTACCATTTATATAGATGATCTGGAGGAGGGAACCGAGTGTAGGGTGTCGAAATTTGCTGATGACACCAAGATTGGGGGAAAGGCAAATTGTGCGGAGGGTGTGGAAAGTCTGCAGAAGGATCTAGATAGGCTGGGCAAATGGGCCAGGAAATGGCAAATGGAATTTAATGTTGGCAAGTGTGAGGTGGTCCACTTTGGTAGGAAGAATGGTAGGAAGGACTATTACTTACGTGGCGAAAAACTGCAGCAGGCGACGGTGCAGAGGGACCTCGGGGTCCTTGTGCATGAGTCGCAAAAACCCAGCCTGCAAGTGCAGCAGGTGGTCAGGAAGGCGAATGGGATGCTGGCCTTCATAGCGAGGGGGATTGAATATAAGAACATAAGAACATAAGAAATAGGAGCAGGAGTAGGCCATCTGGCCCTTCGAGCCTGCCCCGCCATTCAATAAGATCATGGCTGATCTGTCGTGGCTCAGTTCCACTTTCCCGCCCTCTCCCCATAACCCTTAATCCCCTCTCTTATCAAAAACCCATCAACCCGCTTCTTAAAAATATTTAGCGAGGCAGCCTCCACCACTTCAACGGGCAGAGAATTCCAGAGATTCACCACCCTTTGAGTGAAGAAGTTCCTCCTCAACTCCGTTCTGAACTGCCCCCCCTTTATCTTGAGGCTGTGCCCCCTAGTCCTACTGTCTTTTTTGAGCGGGAAGAGTCTTTCCACCTCTATCCTATCCATCCCATTCATCATCTTATACGTCTCAATGAGATCTCCCCTCATTCTTCTAAACTCTAACGAGTACAAGCCTAGTTTATTCAGCCTCTCCTCATAGCTCAACCCCCTCAACTCCGGTATCAGCCTAGTAAACCTCCTCTGCACTCCCTCCAAGGCCAAAATATCCTTGCGCAGGTGCGGCGCCCAAAACTGCACACAGTACTCCAGCTGCGGCCTCACCAATGCCCTATACAGCTGCAGCAAGACCTCCCTACTTTTATATTCAATCCCCCTCGCTATGAAGGCCAGCATCCCATTCGCCTTCCTGACCACCTGCTGCACCTGCAGGCTGGGTTTTTGCGACTCATGCACAAGGACCCCGAGGTCCCTCTGCACCGTCGCCTGCTGCAGTTTTTCGCCACGTAAGTAATAGTCCTTCCTACCATTCTTCCTACCAAAGTGGACCACCTCACACTTGCCAACATTAAATTCCATTTGCCATTTCCTGGCCCATTCGCCCAGCCTATCTAGATCCTTCTGCAGACTCTCCACACCCTCCGCACAATTTGCCTTTCCCCCAATCTTGGTGTCATCAGCAAATTTCGACACCCTACACTCGGTTCCCTCCTCCAGATCATCTATATAAATGGTAAATAGCTGAGGCCCCAGCACCGACCCCTGGGGCACCCCACTAGTCACCAACCGCCAATCCGAATAGCACCCATTGACCCCCACTCTCTGCCTCCTATTTGACAACCAATCCTCTATCCACGCTAACACCCTACCCCCAACTCCATGTCCTCTGACCTTCTGCAGTAACCTCTTGTGAGGTACCTTATCAAACGCCTTCTGAAAATCCAGAAAGACCACATCCACCGGCTCTCCTCTATCCACCGCCCTAGACACATCCTCATAGAACTCCAGTAAATTTGTCAGACACGACTTCCCTTTAATGAAACCGTGTTGCGTCTGCCCTATCAAGCAATTCCCTTCAAGATGCCTCGCAATTTCCTCCTTAATGACGGATTCTAACATTTTACCTACCACAGACGTTAAACTAACCGGCCTGTAATTCCCCGCCTTTTGCCTGGCACCCTTCTTAAACAACGGCGTAACATTAGCCGTTTTCCAATCCTCCGGCACTTCCCCGGAATCCAGCGACGTCTGGAAAATAACCACCAAGGCATCCACTATCACCTCCGCCATTTCTTTCAGAACCCTCGGATGCATTCCATCCGGTCCTGGGGACTTGTCCACAATCAGCCCCTCCAGTCTGTCGCGCACCACCTCTCTAGTAACAGTAATGTCATTAAGACCCTCCAGTCCTACCACCTTTCCATCGCTAACACCCGGCAAATTATTCACGTCCTCCTCCGTGAAGACAGAAACAAAAAAGTTATTCAAGACCTTAGCCATATCCCCATCCCCTACCACTAGGTCCCCTTTCTCATCCGCTAAGGGACCAACGTTCACCCTAGCCAGCCTCTTCCTTTTTATATATTTATAAAAACTCTTGCTATCCTTTTTTATATTAAGTGCTAGCCCAGCTTCATAGCTTCTTCTACCCTCCTTTATCAACTTTTTTGTCAATCTTTGTTGACATTTAAACCTTTCCCAATCCTCTTCTCGCCCACTGCTCTTAGCTACTCTAAATTCCTCCGCTTTTAATTTAACACTTTCCTTCACCTCCTTCGTTATCCACGGCTTATTACCTCTCTTCCTACTGTCCTTTTTAACCATCGGAATAAATTTCTGCTGAGCACCAAGAAAGATCTCCTTAAAGATCCTCCACTGCTCCTCAGCAGACCTACCTTCCAACGCGCTCCCCCAGTCCACATTCGCCAATTCTTCTCTCATCCTACCATACTCCCCTCTATTCAAACAAAGGACACATGTCCGGGAACCCACTTTCTCCTCCTCCATCTGCAACAGAAACTCCACCATACAATGATCACTCTCTCCAAGAGGATCCTTCACCTCAAGGTCCCTAATTCTACCCGCCTCATTACATAGCACCAGATCCAAGATAGCTCGCTCCCTCGTCGGCTCCAACACACACTGTTCCAGGAAACTATCCCGGCAGCATTCCAAGAACTCCTCCTCGAGCCCACCTCGTCCAACATGGGTCGACCAATCAATATGCAGATTGAAATCCCCCATAACTACTGCCGTCCCATTCCTGCACGCCGCACTTATTTGCGCGTTAACAGCCCGCCCCACCTCCAGATCATTATTCGGGGGCCTATAGACGACACCCACCAGCGTCTTCCTCCCTTTGCTGTTCCTAATCTCCACCCACAACGATTCCACTTTCTGCTCTTTGGCTCCGATATAAAAGTAGGGAGGTCTTGCTGCAGCTGTATAGGGCATTGGTGAGGCCGCAGCTGGAGTACTGTGTGCAGTTTTGGGCGCCGCACCTGCGCAAGGATATTTTGGCCCTGGAGGGAGTGCAGAGGAGGTTTACTAGGCTGATACCGGAGTTGAGGGGGTTGAGCTATGAGGAGAGGCTGAATAAACTAGGCTTGTACTCGTTAGAGTTTAGAAGAATGAGGGGAGATCTCATTGAGACGTATAAGATGATGAATGGGATGGATAGGATAGAGGTGGAAAGACTCTTCCCGCTCAAAAAAGACAGTAGGACTAGGGGGCACAGCCTCAAGATAAAGGGGGGGCGGTTCAGAACGGAGTTGAGGAGGAACTTCTTCACTCAAAGGGTGGTGAATCTCTGGAATTCTCTGCCCGTTGAAGTGGTGGAGGCTGCCTCGCTAAATATTTTTAAGAAGCGGGTTGATGGGTTTTTGATAAGAGAGGGGATTAAGGGTTATGGGGAGAGGGCGGGAAAGTGGAACTGAGCCACGACAGATCAGCCATGATCTTATTGAATGGCGGGGCAGGCTCGAAGGGCCAGATGGCCTACTCCTGCTCCTATTTCTTATGTTCTTATGTTTGATAACCAGTATTTTATGAGCTGAAATGTCCCAATTAAACAGAGAAAACCAAGGCCATCACTCAGTATGTAGACCTCAAACTCTGTTCCCTTGCCACTAATTCCATCCTTCGATCACCTTCAGATTGAACAAAACTGCAACTTTGGCGTCCTAGTTGATCTCCTTCAAGCAAATCATACTGTACAACTACTGATTCAGGCTCCTCCATCGCCATTCCTAGATATAAGACCACAAGACATTGGACCAGAATTTAGACCACTAGGTCTGCTGCGCCATTCAATCATGACTGATATTTTTCTCATCCCCATAAACCCCTCATCCCCTGTCAATCAAGAATCTATCTCAGTCTTAAAGACAGTCAACGACCTGGCCTCCACAGCCTTCTGCAGTAAAGAGTTCCACAGATTCACCACTCTCTGGCTGAAGAAATTCCGTATATCCCAATCCACCAGAGGCAATTGTGCAGTATATATTTGACAAGCAGTTGTCCTGGGACTTCTTTTTGTGTAACATTTGACTCTGGATCCCATGAAGTTAATTTCATTTTATTATTGTCACATGTATTAGTATACAGTGAGAAGTATTGTTTCTTGCATGCTATACAAACAAAGCATACCACTCATAAAGGAGGAAACGAGAGAGAAAGTGCAGAATATAGTGTCAGTCATAGCTAGGGTGTAGAGAAAGATCAACTTGGTGTGAGGTAGGTCCATTCAAAAGTTTGATCGCAGTAGGGAAGAAGCAGTTCTTGAGTCAATTGATACATGACCTCAAACTTTTCTCTTTTCTCCCCCCAATGGAAGAAGGTAGAAGAGAATATGTCCAGGGTGCAATTGTGCTGGCTGCTCTGCCGGGGCAGTGGGAAGTGTAGACAGAGTCAATGGATGAAAGGCTGGCTTGCGTGATGGATTGGGCTACATTCATGACTTTTTGTAATCTCTTGCTGTCTAGGGCAGAGCAAGAGCCATACCAAGCTGTGATACAAACAGAAAGAAGGCTTTCTATGGTGCATCTGTAAAAGTTAGCTGCAGCTAACATGCCAAATTTCCTTAGTCTTCTGAGAAAGTAGAATTGTTGGTTGCTTTCTTAACTATAGTGTCGGCATGGAGGGACCAGGACAGGTTGTTGATGATTGGATGCCTAAAAACTTGAAGCTTTCAACTATTTCTACTTTGTCTCAAGACATTTGGTCAACCATAGGCAAGGAAACCAACCTCCTTAATTTACTTAATTATTTAATTTACTAAATTACTTTACTAATTTACTAAATTACTTAATTTCTTCATGTTGAATACCACTGGGAAGAAGCAGGAAGGGCAGAGTGTAGTCTGGGTGAGGGATTTCAATATTGTAAGGGGAATTTTCTGAGGTGTCCTGTACTCAGCTGATCTCACCAAACCAAACAAAGACTACAAAAGAAAGCCAGCATGTAGTTAAACTAAAAGTTTATCACTAATGCATGCACCAGGAGAGAAGACAATGACTTCTGACCGTTCTGTCTGTCATAATAGTACATGAGATTGACATACTTTTCTGAACATTTAGACTTCTCACCCAGCCTGTCACCCAAACTGGAGGGTCCAATTACAATATTACCTTAGTAAATAATGTTCCACCTGTCAGCTTATTAGTCCATTGTACCTAAAAATCCTTCCTTCGTTACCAGGAAACCTAACTACGTAAATCCAGTAGATTCAAACTAGTTGGTAGTATGAACATCCACCATGATCTTAACTAATTGTGTTGACAACCTCACAAAGCTTTTGGCACCTAGGAGTTGTAAGGGAATTACTTAATTTTTCCTTAATTCCAGTTATCAGTCTTCATGTTTGATAACCAGTATTTTATGAGCTGAAATGTCCCAATTAAACAGAGAAAACCAAGGCCATCACTCAGTATGTAAACCTCAAACTCTGTTCCCTTGCCACTAATTCCATCCTTCGGTCACCTTCAGATTGAACAAAACTGCAACTTTGGCGTCCTAGTTGATCTCCTTCAAGCAAATCATACTGTACAACTACTGATTCAGGCTCCTCCATCGCCATTCCTAGATATAAGACCACAAGACATCGGACCAGAATTTAGACCACTAGGTCTGCTGCATCATTCAATCATAAGAACATAAGAACATAAGAAATAGGAGCAAGAGTAGGCCATCTAGCCCTTCGAGCCTGCCCCGCCATTCAATAAGATCATGGCTGATCTGTTGTGGCTCAGTTCCACTTTCCCGCCCTCTCCCCATAACCCTTAATCCCCTCTCTTATCAAAAACCCATCAACCCGCTTCTTAAAAATATTTAGCGAGGCAGCCTCCACCACTTCAACGGGCAGAGAATTCCAGAGATTCACCACCCTTTGAGTGAAGAAGTTCCTCCTCAACTCCGTTCTAAACCGCCTCCCCTTTATCTTGAGGCTGTGCCCCCTAGTCCTACTGTCTTTTTTGAGCGGGAAGAGTCTCTCCACCTCTATCCTATCCATCCCATTCATCATCTTATACGTCTCAATGAGATCTCCCCTCATTCTTCTAAACTCTAACGAGTACAAGCCTAGTTTATTCAGCCTCTCCTCATAGCTCAACCCCCTCAACTCCGGTATCAGCCTAGTAAACCTCCTCTGCACTCCCTCCAGGGCCAAAATATCCTTGCACAGGTGCGGCGCCCAAAACTGCACACAGTACTCCAGCTGCGGCCTCACCAATGCCCTATACAGCTGCAGCAAGACCTCCCTACTTTTATATTCAATCCCCCTCGCTATGAAGGCCAGCATCCCATTCGCCTTCCTGACCACCTGCTGCACCTGCAAGCTGGGTTTTTGCAACTCATGCACAAGGACCCCGAGGTCCCTCTGCACCGTCGCCTGCTGCAGTTTTTCGCCACGTAAGTAATAGTCCTTCCTACCATTCTTCCTACCAAAGTGGACCACCTCACACTTGCCAACATTAAATTCCATTTGCCATTTCCTGGCCCATTCGCCCAGCCTATCTAGATCCTTCTGCAGACTCTCCACACCCTCCGCACAATTTGCCTTTCCCCCAATCTTGGTGTCATCAGCAAATTTCGACACCCTGCACTCGGTTCCCTCCTCCAGATCATCTATATAAATGGTAAATAGCTGAGGCCCCAGCACCGACCCCTGGGGCACCCCACTAGTCACCAACCGCCAATCCGAATAGCACCCATTGACCCCCACTCTCTGCCTCCTATTTGACAACCAATCCTCTATCCACGCTAACACCCTACCCCCAACTCCATGTCCCCTGACCTTCTGCAATAACCTCTTGTGAGGTACCTTGTCAAACGCCTTCTGAAAATCCAGAAAGACCACATCCACCGGCTCTCCTCTATCCACTGCCCTAGACACATCCTCATAGAACTTCAGTAAATTTGTCAGACACGACTTCCCTTTAATGAAACCGTGTTGCGTCCGCCCTATCAAGCAATTCCCTTCAAGATGCCTCGCAATTTCCTCCTTAATGACGGATTCTAACATTTTACCTACCACAGACGTTAAACTAACCGGCCTATAATTCCCCGCCTTTTGCCTGGCACCCTTCTTAAACAACGGCGTAACATTAGCCGTTTTCCAATCTTCCGGCACTTCCCCGGAATCCAGCGACGTCTGGAAAATAACCACCAAGGCATCCACTATAACCTCCGCCATTTCTTTCAGAACCCTCGGATGCATTCCATCCGGTCCTGGGGACTTGTCCACAATCAGCCCCTCCAGTCTGTCGAGCACCACCTCTCTAGTAACAGTAATGTCATTAAGACCCTCCATTCCTACCACCTTTCCATCTCTAACACCCGGCAAATTATTCACGTCCTCCTCCGTGAAGACAGAAACAAAAAAGTTATTCAAGACCTTAGCCATATCCCCATCCCCTACCACTAGCTCCCCTTTCTCATCCTCTAAAGGACCAACGTTCACCCTAGCCAGCCTCTTCCTTTTTATATATTTATAAAAACTCATATCATGAAAAATATCATGACTGATATTTTTCTCATCCCCATAAACCCCTCATCCCCTGTCAATCAATTAACACCCTGCAGATTTTAATTTGCAAAGGAGTCAGTTCTGTTGCCCGAATCAGGCCCCTTTTATCAGCCTGAGAGATGGCACCAGCCTCGTGAAACATGAGTGAATGCACTCCCGTACATTCAGACCCCCTGATTAACTTGCAGCTGCGTAACCTAGGCTGATAAGACAAACTGTTCACTATGCTTCATTGTCTCAAAGAATGTGGCTTTTCTGTTGCAGTCTACTTCCCATAATGCCAAGCAAATAGATTGTTGTTTGGCCAAGACTCAAACATATTTGGAATTACATTTTGGTTACATCGTTTAAAATTCATTACTACTGATGTGGTTAATAGACAGTAGCTTTGCTTATGTTGTATTAGGCAGTAAATCCTTATTCTGTAGAAGGCATTTTGTAATCTTTACCTTAACCTAGTCTACTTATTATAGTAAATTCAAACAAGGGGCTTTTACACTAGTTCCATACTACTGTCCATCAAATACCCATCACTAAAAATGACTCTAACACCATTACTGACTGTGCTGGCCAAACCCTAAAAGGGCATGTCCTCCAAACAGGGTCTGTGCAGGTGTTGAGAGAACCAACAAGAAGGTAAAAAACCGATTTGACCTTGCCCAAAGATGTCATTGACCATTCTCCTAACTTCTGCAGTGTGTTGATATGAGCTCATCCAGAAGTTCCATTCACTGATCTATGTTGGTCCCAAAAGCCATGTTCAAGTTAAAATTCATGTTCTTGGTCTGCCATGCCTCCATCCCAAAATTTGTAACTTCTTTCAACCTCATTGCCTTGACTCAGAATTCTTCTTTCCTTCACTTGTCACACCTTGTAAAACCTGTCCTTGCTTTATCCAACAATTGGTAGCTGTTCCTTTAACAGTAGATCCGTGCTCTAAAATTCCCTTCCTCAATCTCTCCATCCCTTTTTCCCAGTCTGTTCTGGGATCTTCCTTTAAACCTACATATTTGACCCCACCTAATATTTCTCCTTTGTTTTTGCATTCAATTGTTTGAATGCTTACAGATCTGTGAAGCACCTATGGTCATTCTTCTGTTCAAAGAACTTGCACAAATACAAGCTGTTTCTGTAGGAAGGCGGGTCATGATATTTTACTGCACTTGATTACTTCAGTACTGGTTTCACTTTTGATAAATTAATCTCATCAGCGCAGAGGTTTAATTTAGTAATGTGCAATTTAACAGTGACTTTTTTATTTCCCAGGTCTCAGCCCTAGACTTTCAAAAGTAAACCTTTTCACACTCCTTAGTTTGTGGATGGAACTTTTTCCAAACAATGAACAAAAGACAACTCAGGTACAGTATTTGTCCAACTGATCATACTCAAGGTAGCAACTAAATATTATGAAAAGGTGCATGGATTATACGTTGCTTGATATATTATATCACTTAACGCCAACACATTGGATTCTATTATCATTTTCCCATTATTTCAGTCAGCGGTTAAGATAGCTCTTACATTATTAATCATTTTGCATGTAATCCTAGTCAGATTCACTGCTGTATACTTTTCTGCACATGAGCAGTTTTTGTATGTTGACTATGTACAGCCACAGGTTGAGTATTATGAAATTCCACAGGTCTATAAGTAACTAAATGGGGTATTAATGCAGATCAATTAAGTCCCGAAAAGGGACTTACCATGCTTTTCAGGAAACTCTTTGTTTGCATATACATGTGAATGAAATACATTTTGCCTATTGAACCATGTGTAAATTTCCACAACATTGGATTTTTGTATGCATTGCATATGTTGCAATTGTTGAGCAACAGTGAGGAGCCTTGCAAAACCAGAAAGACACTGCTGGACAAGGACCACAAACAGCACAGTAGTGCATAGAAAGTTTTGTATCAACTTCTCTTCCTTCCTTAAAAGTGATTCTTGAATCAGTCTGAGACTGTGAATACAGTACCAAGGTGAAATCCACAACTTTGCTGATGCACTAATGGGATGTTATTGCCTAAATTAATATGTTATTTGTATATGTACTGATATTTATATGAATAGCAAAAGGCTACTGTACAGTTACAGCAAATAATTAGAAAAAACTAATAGAATGTTATCATTTATTATGAGGGAAATTGATTATAAAGTGTGAAGGTTATGCTTCAGTTGTACAGGGCATTGGTGAGACCACATTTGGAGTACTGTGTACAGTATTGGTCTCCTTATTTATGGAAAGATGTAAGTGTGTTATAAGCAATTTTGAGAAGGTTTGCTTGACTAATATCAGGAATGGACAAGTTGTCTTAAGAGGAAAGGTTGGACAGGATTAGGTTTGTATCCACTGGAGTTTAGAAGTGTAAGAGGCAATTTGATTGAAACCTTTAAGATCCTGACAGGTCTTGACAGGGTGGATATAGAGAGGATGTTTCCTCTTGTGGGAGAATTTAGAATGAGGGGTCACTGTTTAAAAATAAAGGGTCGCTCATTTGAACCAAAGATGAGGAAAAAAAAATTCCCTGGGGGTCATGAGTCTTTGAAACTCTTTTCTTCAAAAGGCAATGGAAGTAGAGTCTTTGGATTTTTTAAGGCAGAGCTATATTAAGTTATTGGGAATAGACAGAAATGTGGGGTTGAAGTTACAGTCTGATCAATCATGATTCCTACTGAATGATGGAGCAAACTTGAGGGGCTAAAAAGCTATATCCTGCTCCTATTTTGTACGTTTGAGTGTAGACATTTATTTATGACTTGTCACATTTTATCAGGTCCATGTGTATCTAACCTGTTCTTTTACTTCACACTTATGTAAGTTACATTTATGCTCCATTTGGACCACATTCCTGATTAATTTGCTGAATGGATTAATATGTTTGGAATTTCCTATTAAGGAATTGAGATCAGCCATATTAAACTGAAGTGTTAATCTCTTTCACTTCTGTTGACACGTGGCAGCTATTCATGCCAGGTGTCAACTTCATGCCACATCTAATGAGTATGTTATTAACATTTTACTAAGCCTCTATTGTTGCCACCCATGATTGCTTTAAATTCAGCCAAGGTATTTCCTTTGTAGCCTCTTCATTGAAGAGGTGGCACAGTGGCACATTGGTTAGCACTGCTATCTCACAGCGCAAAGATTCAGGGTTCGATTTCAGTCTTGGCTAACTGTCAGCATGTTCCCCCCATGACTGTGTGGGTTTCCTCTGGGTGCTCCGTTACCCTCCCATAGTCCAAAATGTGCAGGTTAGGTGGACTGACTGTGCTAAATGCATGGGCTTGCAGGACTTGGGTGGGGGAATGGACCTTGGTAAAATGCTGTTTCAGAGAGTTGGTGCAGACTTAATGGGCTGAATGGCCTCCTTCTGCAATAAAACTCTTCTTCTCTGTTGCTGCCTTACCCACATTCCTGAATGATTTCACACACTGTTATAGGTGGCCACATGTGATTAAGTAGTGACTGAACAATCTGATTGGCCTACACGTGCTTGTAATGTCATTTAGTAGGAAACACACAGCTTAAAATAGTACATCTGCATACTTTACAAGGGTGTTACTATCCCAAAGGGAGGTCATTTAATTTGTGCAATTCACGCCTTAGTTGCATCATCAGTAGGTGGGACTGGTGCTTAACAGTTTGACAATGGAATTTAAAATAAAATCTCAGGAAAGTTAAAATAGCCCAGGGAAAATAGTTAAATACCAGTTGTGAAGGAAAAGGAGTGGAATGTTTACGTGAAAAACAACCTGGACGTGTACACAGTTGCCACATCAGACACCAATTGTTGATTTAATATCATCAGAACAGAAAGTAATCATTTCCAATACTTTGTATATTTACTTAACCTTGGCAACGGGTTAAGAATTGAGCGTTCAAATATGAATGCTATCTCCATGATAGCTTCAAATCTGTGTTTCTTTTGAATGAGGAAATCCCAAGTTTGCTGCTAGCCGATGCTGAATTCAGTGGTCACAGTTGAACCGGTAGCTGGGCACTGCAATGCCACAGTGCCTTAGTGGATAAGTAGTACAAGTCAGGACGATTTTCGCTCCTTGTAGTTATACTCTACTGGAAATATGTGCATGTGGTTAGAATTGGGCTGGGCTGCAATGTTTCCCAGATGCTCTCCTACCAGTCCTCACCCTACCCCAGGATCATCCTGCATGATTGACAACACTTTGATTCATTAGAGAGAGCAATCAAAGCTGGTATTGCCATTCTGATGGCGTCTTCAGGCGAGAGAGCAGAAGTTTGAGTGGGGGAGGGAGGTGAATGGGTATGTTCAGGTCAAATTCATTACGAGCCTGAATTTGGGAGGAGTGGAGAAAGAGAGAAAAATGCTAACATTTATTTGTACAAACTAAACAGTGGCAAGCTTAAAAAATATATACACCCACATTTGTAAAGATGCACTTTAAATGTCGCAATCTTTTGATCCATTTAGAATATACTGAAAAATACTTGAAACCTCTTAATGAAATTGTGTTGCTCTTAGGTATATGTTTTCCCCTTTATAATTGGTCCCAAATACCCATTATTCTCTTGCCAATCACTCATGTAGGGAGGAGTGGGTGTTCATAGTGAGGAGAGAATGCTACTGTCAATTAGTACATAGATGATTTCAGAATTAGCACTGGGTTGAATGATTAATCAATCTGGTGCAAGTTGAGGTTGGAATGTTGAGAGAGGTCTGTTCTGCACTTAATATCCTGAGCTCTTAAAACTCTGGTGAACCCCCAAAGCAGACAAACTTGCTTTAATCTTATTTGAAGAATTGCAGTATTCTGGTACAGTCCTGGAGAGTTAGTTGATGCGGATCTTAATTTAATCTAGAGCCAAGCATGTTACATTGCTGCTTTTGGTATACTTGTAACTCAGATAATTAAATTACAGTCTTCTATTTAATTTGTCCATTTTGAAGTTGATGCTGTACAAATCAATTTTGTAGATGCGTCATCTATTATTTGAGTGAAAGGTCAACCTCTCCAAAATGTATTTTGACCGTTTCACCATGGCTTAGTATCTCTGACTCAGAAGGTGGTTATTCATGTCCCATGTCAAAGCCTTGAGCAAAAATTTGAGATGAAGGAATACTTGTGAGTGTGCTGCGCTATCTGAGGTGTCATCTTTGTTAAACCAAGATTCCCAACTATTGGCCTAGGTGGATGTAAAAGTTCCATGACGCTATTCAAAGAAGAATAGGGGAGTTACTCCATTTGTCATGGCAAGCACCTGTCCTGAAACATCTTGAATGCAAATTATCAGTTTTTTATCATATTGCTGCTCGCCAAATTTGCTGTATCTAAATTAGCTACTGTTTCCTGTGTTACAACAGTGACTGGACTTCAAAAGTGCTTGCTTATTAATTGGCTTTGGAACTTCTTGTACAAATACATCTTTCTTACTCCTGAGAAGGAAAATATATTGTGATGTAATTTGCTGAAAACATTATGGCATCAGTTATGAAAATTGGTCAGCAACTTCTGGCAGGGAACAAAATAGCCTGTGAAGAATTATGAATCATTTCAAGTGCTGGCTGAGCTCTGTCACTCCATTTTGATTTCACAAAATGACATATTGCCTTTAGCCTCCCTGTGATTTTCACAAGGTTGCTCACTTGCACACTAATTAGCTATTAAAATTACAACAGAAAGTTCAGTTTTGTAGTGCCCTTTTAACAATATAATCATTAATAAATGTCAATCAACCTTTATCCTAGAAAGCAAACAATTAAAAATATGGAGCCTCAGTCCTTCAGAAAGTGAATTGTTGGGGAGATTTTAAAATGTCAAATTTTTTTTTTACTTTTTCTTTCTGTTTCTCTTGATCCAATCTTACTTTCTATTCCTCTTCCTTTATCTGATTTGGCATTGAATTCATTCATTTTAGTTTGCTCTCCTTCACAATCCTTCCTCTGTTTATTTCTCAACCTATAAATTCCATAAATTAAGGGGTTACGTTGGCCCATTGTTCACGCTCCAGCTGCTTTGTTGCCCTTGCTGTGCTGTTCAGTTCACACTTCCAGCAACTTTATGGGCAAAAAATATTTTGAGCTGAAGAAATGCAGAAAAAAATCAACTAACTGGGCATGCAGTGGGATGCCAATATCCAATATAAACTGTCCCATTATTTTTGTGCCCACACAAAATTGCCTCTGCCTCTTGGACAGGATGTGCTTGCAACACAACATCCTGTCAAATTCAACTACAACACTGACCAGCTGTTTGCCTTTACAATAATTAAATACATGAAGCAGGTCAAAAAATTTGCAGGAGTGCAATGAGGGATGAACCATTCCAAAATAATTATCTACTCGTAAATTTGTAAAAGAAAATTAATTATAAAAGCTGCATTTCTTTAGCATATGTCTCCAAGTTAGTACGTAGAAGACTGTGTGCCAAAGGAACAAATCCCAACTGGAAACCACGGACAAACAGGAATGTCCATTGTCTCCTGAAGCCCAGGTCTGAGGTGTTCAAGTCAGGCTGCTCTGATTGATACAACAAAGCCAGATATGATCTGCAGAGATCCATCAAAGATGCCAAAAGACAGTACTGGACCGAGCTAGAGTCCCAGGCTAGCCACATGGACTCCCACCGACTATGGCAAGGTCTGTAAGACATAACAGGCTACAAGATGAAGGCGTGTAATATCACCGACTCCAATGCATCCCTCCCTGATGAGCTCAATGCATTCTATGCCTGTTTTGAGCAAGAGGTCAGCGAGAGCGTGTCCTCCACTTGGAAGCCTTGGACGAACCTGTATTCGAGGTCACCATTGCACATGTCAGAGCAGCCTTCTCGAAAGTTGACCCACAGAAAGCAACTGGCCCAGATGGGATACACGGATGAGCATTCAGATCCTTGCCAGACAAGTTGGTGGGAGTATTTGCAGACATCTTCAACCTTTCTTTACATCAATCTGTCCCTATCTGCTTCAAGAAGACGACATCATCCAGGTACCAAAGAAAGACCAGGCAGCATGCTTTAATGACTATTGGCCAGTGGCTCTGGCATCCATCATTATGAAGTGCTTTGAAAGATTAGTCATGACACAAATCAGCCTTCCAGATTGTCTGGATCCACTACAGTTTGCCTACCGCTGCAACAGGTCCACAGCAGACACCATCTCCCTGGCCCTACATTCAACTCTGGGACACCTAGATAACAAAGACACCTAAGTCAAACTCCTACTTATTGACTGCAGTTCATGCGTCAACATCATTATTCCTACAAAACTCATATCCAAACTCTGTGGTCTGGGGTTCAGCTTCTCCCTTTGTGACTGGATCCTAGACTTCCTAACCCACGGGCTGCAATCAGTAAAGATCGGCAACAATATCTCCACAATTGTCCTCAACACTGGTACCCCACAAGGCTGTGTCCTCAGCCCCTTACTATATATACTACTTATAATGTGGCAATGCCAGCGTTGGACTGGGGTGGGCTCAGTAAGCAGTTTTTCAACACCAGGTTAAAGTACAACAGGTTTATTTGGATCACAAGCTTTTGGAGCGCTGCTGAATCATCATTCACCTGATGAAGGAGCAGCGCTCCAAAAGCTTGTGATTACAAATAAACCTGTTGGACTTTAACCTGGTATTGTGAGACTTCTTACTATATATCCTTATGTACCTATGACTGTAGCCAAATTCCCCTCCAACTTGATTTTCAAGTTTGCTGATAACACCACCATAGTGGGTCGGAATTCAAACAATGATGAAACAGAGTACAGGAAAGAGAGAATTGAGTAACGGGTGTGACAACAATAACCTCCCTCAATGTCAACAAAATGAAGGAGATAGTCATCGACTTCAGGAAGCATTGTGGAGGATGTACCCCTGTCTATATCAATGAGGATGAAGTAAAAATGACTTTTTAGGTGACCAGATCACCACCAATCTGTCCTGGTCCCTCCATGCCTACACTACAGTTAGAAAAGCCTACCAATGCCTCTATTTTCTCAGGAGACTAAGGAAATTTGACATGTTAGTACGACTGTCATCAACTTTTACAGATACAACCAGAAAGAATACTTTCTGTGGTGTATCATAGCTTGATATGGCTACTGCTCTATCTAAAACTGCAAGGTTATGAATGAGGCCCAGTCCATCACTCAAACCAGCCTCCCACCCATTGACTGTCTACACTTCACACTGCCTTGGAAAATCAGCTAGCATAATCAAGGACCACCATGAATATACTCCCTCCCATCTTCTTCTGTCAGGAAAAAGCTACAAAAGTCTGAGGACACATGCCAACCGACTCAAGAACAGCTTCTTCCTGCTGCCATCAGACTTTTGAATGGACCTACCTTGCATTAAGTTGATCTTTCTCTGCACTGTAGCTATGATTGTAACACTACATTCCACACTCTCTCCTTTCCTTCTCTATGTACAGTATGCTTTGTCACCATGGTAGGCTTCTGCAGAAAATGCAGATGTATGGGATTGAGGGTAATCTAGGAAATTGGATCAGGAATTGGCTAGCAGATAGGAGACAGAGGGTGGTGGTTGATGGTAAATATTCGTCATGGAGTTCAGTTACGAGTGGTGTGCCTCAGGGATCTGTTTTGGGGCCACTGCTGTTTGCAATTTTTATTAATGATCTGGATGAGGGTATAGTTGGGTGGATTAGTAAATTTGCTGATGACACCAAAGTCGGAGGTGTGGTAGATTGTGAGGAAGGGTGTCATAGTTTGCAGGGAGACTTAGACAGGTTGCAGAGCTGGGTCGAGAGGTGGCGGATGGAGTTTAATGCGGAGAAGTGTGAGGTAATTCACTTTGGTAGGAATAACAGATGTGTCGAGTATAGGGCTAACGGGAGGACTCTGAATAGTGTGGATGAACAGAGGGATCTAGGTGTATGTGTACATAGATCCCTGAAAGTTGGGAATCAAGTAGATAAGGTTGTTAAGAAGGCATACGGTGTCTTGGCGTTTATTGGTAGGGGGATTGAATTTAGGAGTCGCAGCGTCATGTTACAACTGTACACAACTCTGGTGCGGCCGCACTTGGAGTATTGTGTGCAGTTCTGGTCCCCACATTATAGGAAGGATGTGGAGGCTTTGGAGAGGGTGCAGAGGAGGTTTACCAGGATGTTGCCTGGTATGGAGGGGAGGTCCTATGAGGAGAGACTGAGGGATTTGGGGTTGTTTTCGCTGGAAAGAAGGCGGCTAAGAGGGGATCTTATTGAAACATATAAGATGATTAGAGGTTTAGATAGGGTGGATAGTGATAGCCTTTTTCCTCGGATGAAGAAAGCTAGCACGAGGGGGCATGGCTTTAAATTAAGCGGGGGTAGTTATAGGACGGATGTCAGGGGTAGGTTCTTTACCCAGAGGGTGGTGAGGGATTGGAATGCCCTGCCTGCTGCAGTTGTTAATGCGCCTAGTTTGGGGACGTTTAAGAGATCCGTGGATAGGTTTATGGATGAAAAGGGATTGGTTTAGGTTAGAGGGTCATTGTTTTTTAACTGGTCGGCGCAACATCGTGGGCCAAAGGGCCTGTTCTGCGCTGTAATGTTCTATGACAATAATAAATCAAATCAAAGTGAATGGATGAGATATCCATTCAAAATTGTTGCCCCTCACCATCACCTCACAGATTCCAGCATCCACGGTATTTTGCCTTTATCCGATTTTCTGATAATTGCTACAGTTACCATTTTTCTGTATATCATTAATGATGAAGAATAATGTAACATAAGGGAAAAATGCAACTATTATTTGTACCTCAATCGTTTTAATTAGATCTCAGATGCGGACATTACAGGGCAGACTGGTATTTGTTGTCCTGCTCAGTTGTTCTGAGAAGATGGTGAGCTGTGGTCTTACTGTAGTCTATGTAGTATAGACAGATGCAGTGCTTTTAGGGAGAGAGGGAGTTCCATTATTTTAATCCAGTAACAATGCAGGAACAAAAGTATATATCTGTGTCAGGCTGATGTGTAGCTGGAGGGGTACTTGGAAGTGACAGTGTTTCCACGGATCTGCTGCCCTTTTGGTAGTGGCAATCTTGGATTTGAGTTGCCTTGTCCAGGCTGGTGTCGAACTTCAACGGTATCCATCCAGACAAGTGGAGAGTATTCCATCACATTCCTGAATTGTGTATTGTAGGTGATGGTTAGGTCTTGCGGAGCCACTAGTCGAGCTACTCTCCACATATTACCCAACTTCTGTTATACCTATGGCATTTATGTGACTGATCCAGTTTGTCAAGTCCTAGCTATTAATTGTTTTAGACCTTTCAAGTCGGGCGTTTTATTTGCAGTAATTTCTGGTTTTATTTCCTGTATACTGAATGTTTTCCAATTTTAGAGGCGAAGAAATGGCCTAGTTGTTGTGCACAGTTCAAAGATTATTGGCCTACACTGTTCGAGCATGGAGCTGCATGCAGGCCAAATTGCTGTTGTCAAACATGGGTCCAGGATGAAAGATTGTGATCTCTATTTCTCAAGGAAACCGTGCTCAACCTGTTTAAAGATGGTCTTGAATGGTAAGTAAGTTCAAAGAAATATTTAATAACACATAATATCACATAATAGAATTATTAACAAAATTGCACCCTTGTGGGCATCCTGGGTCAATGGCAGTGTGGACGTGAAATTGGCTAAGAGACAAAAAGCAAAGAGTAATGGTGAACAGCTGTTTTTGGACGGGGGAAAATATCGAGTGTTGTTTCACAGAGGTTAGGAGAGTTGGTTAGCTCAGTTGGCTGGACAGCTGGTTCATGATGCAGCATGGCGTCAACAGTGCAGGTTCAATTCCCATACTGGCTGAAGTCATTCCTGAAAGCCCCACCTTCTCAATCTTGTCCCTAGATGCAGTGACCCTCAGACTAAAATCACCAGCTTCTCCCCTCCCAAATGGGAGAGCAGCCTATGGTCATCTGGGACTATGGCAACTCTACCTATGTAGTAACAACCTGTATGGGGCATAATTTCAAAATTTCAGAGGACACAAACCTTGGAAATCTAGTCAACAATGAGGAGTATAGTTACAGATTTTAGGAGAAGATAGACTGATGAAATGGGCAGTCCAACGGCAGATAAAATTTAATGCAGAGAAATTTGAAGTGATGCATTTTGGAAGCAAAAATGAGTGAATATGAACTTTCAAAATTGGTTATTGGATGTATATTTGAACAGGAATAGTTTGCAGGGTTATGGTTGAAGAGCAGAGGATTGAGACTAATTGGATAAAAGACACTATAGGCACTATGTGTTGAATGATTTCCTTCTGTATTGTGATTCCATTAAATAAAATTGCATAATTGCAATCAAACAAATGTTGGCTTTTATTTCTATTCTTCATTTTTTTCTAAACAATTTGATTCTAGCTGGAGTCAATCGAATATCATACTGGCCTGGTGATCCTGAGATAAGTCTAGCTGAGGACAAGCTACTGAATGATTGCTGCTCAGATGCAAAGTTAGACGCTAAAGCTGTGGAAAGACTCAAATCCAATAGTCGCGCCCGTGTCTGTACCTTGCTTCAGCCTCTGGCTTACAACATGCTTCAGTTTGTCGAAGAAACTTCAAAAAAGTGTGAGTTTTTGCAAAGCATAGTCGACTTGGACCCAGATTTTAAACTTGAGGACTTTTTTACCAAGTGCAGAAGAAATCGATTGCAGGAATTTGAGAAATTGTTCTTGATTCCCAACAGCGAGGCGCACAAAGAAATTTTGAAAACGGTTGGCTTAGAAAATGTTTGTGACGATGTTCACTTCACTAACTTGAGGCATAAAATGGAAGACCTTGTCTTTTTATTAGCAACCATCGACTGTAGTGTTCCAAAATATGAGAAATTCAGATTTTATTGTGATTCAGACAGAGCATGTGACGAGCACACAAACAATGAATTCCAAGACTTTGCAAGACACTGCATGGTTCAAGCCAGGTTATTGGCATATCGGACAGGTGAGAGGATCAGTTTGGTCTTTTACAGATGTATGATTCTAGAGTGTCATCTTTAACATTAACTAACTAAGGTGGCATGGTGGTACAGTGGTTAGCACTGCTGCCTCACAGTGCCAGGGACCCGGATTTGATTCCCAGCTTGGGTCACTTTCTGTGTGAAGTTTGCACATTCTCACTGTGTCTGTGTGGATTTCCTCCAGGTGCTCTGGTTTCCTTCCACAGTCCAAAGATGTGCAGGTTAGATGAGTTGGCCATGCTAAATTCTCCCTTAGTGTAGCCAAACAGGCGCCGAAGTGTGGTGACGAGGGGATTTTCACAGTAACTTCATTGCAGTGTTAACATAAGTCTACTTGTGGCTAATAAATAAATAAACTTTAACTTGCATTTAAGAACCATCATATACAATGCCAGGACATCTCAAAGAGCCAATGGTGTAGTTTCAAATTGAATCCAGTGCAGAAAACGCAGCAGTGATTTTGTGCACAATAAATTTCCATTAATCGCAATGTGACAATGATCAGATATTCTGTTTAGTGATGTTGGCCAAGAAATAAATATTGGTCGAGCTTCTGAGAGAATTCCCCTTCTTTTCTTCGAAATAATACCATCATATCTTTTGAGTCAACCTGAGAGGGTAGCCTTAGTTTGATGTTTCAGACAAACAGTAGTCCTGTACTACCAGGACAGCTCGTTGGTGTCTGCATGGATTTCCTCCAGGTACTCTGATTTCCTCCCACAGTCCAAAGATTTGTGGGTTAGGTTGATTGGCTATGCTAAATTGACCCTTGTCAGGGAGACTAGCAGGGTAAGTATGTGAGGTAAGGGGGAAAGGGCCTGGGATTGTAGTTGGTGTTGACTCGATGGCCTGAATAGCTGCCTCGTGCACTGTAGGATTCTATGATTACAGCATTGAAGTATCAACCTAGATTTTGTGCTATATCCCCTGAACATGTTCTGAGGTCATCAAAGGCATGATATGCATGCAAGTCTTTTTGTTTTCTTTTTAATATTTATAATTGTGAATGGTAAAATAGAAGAACAACATTTATGCTGGTAAATTCTGTCCTCACAGGGTGGCAATCACTATCTGATGCCTTTGTTCCCAAATTTTCTGACCCTTATAAAACTATTCATCCCAGGGAGCAAGAATAGATATATCTCCAGATTCTTTCCTGCGCGTTTGAAACTGACCAGGCCTTCTGCCTTTCATAGAGCAATGTTGTGATCTGTTTCCCGTCCCACCCCCAACGCTACCGTCCTCAGCATTTCTCATCATAGCACCACACTCTGTTGGCTGTCTTTATCCTTCAGATGAGCTTTTCTATATCTCAGTTTACCTACCCACCCCCATCTGAATTTAAGAACATAAGAACATAAGAAATAGGAGCAGGAGTAGCCATCTAGCCCTTCGAGCCTGCCCCGCCATTCAATAAGATCATGGCTGATCTGTCGCTGCTCAGTTCCACTTTCCCGCTTTCTCCCCATAACCCTTAATCCCCTCTCTCATCAAAAACCCATCAACCCGCGTCTTAAAAATATTTAGCGAGGCAGCCTCCACCACTTCAACGGGCAGAGAATTCCAGAGATTCACCACCCTTTAAGTGAAGAAGTTCCTCCTCAACTCCGTTCTAAACTGCCCCCCTTTTATCTTGAGGCTGTGCCCCCTAGTCCTACTGTCTTTTTTGAGCGGGAAGAGTCTCTCCACCTCTATCCTATCCATCCCATTCATCATCTTATACGTCTCAATGAGATCTCCCCTCATTCTTCTAAACTCTAACGAGTACAAGCCCAGTTTATTCAGCCTCTCCTCATAGCTCAACCCCCTCAACTCCGGTATCAGCCTAGTAAACCTCCTCTGCACTCCCTCCAAGGCCAAAATATCTTTGCGCAGGTGCGGCGCCCAAAACTGCACACAGTACTCCAGCTGCAGCCTCACCAATGCCCTATACAGCTGCAGCAAGACCTCCCTACTTTTATATTCAATCCCCCTCGCTATGAAGGCCAGCATCCCATTCGCCTTCCTGACCGCCTGCTGCACCTGCAAGCTGGGTTTTTGCGACTCATGCACAAGGACCCTGAGGTCCCTCTGCTCCGTCGCCTGCTGCAGTTTTTCGCCCCGTAAGTAATAGTCCTTCCTACCATTCTTCCTACCAAAGTGGACCACCTCACACTTGCCAACATTAAATTCCATTTGCCATTTCCTGGCCCATTCGCCCAGCCTATCTAGATCCTTCTGCAGACTCTCCACACCCTCCGCACAATTTGCCGTTCCCCCAATCTTGGTGTCATCAGCAAATTTTGACACCCTACACTCGGTTCCCTCCTCCAGATCATCTATATAAATGGTAAAAAGCTGAGGCCCCAGCACCGACCCCTGGGGCACTCCACTAGTCACCATCCGCCAATCCGAATAGCACCCGTTGACCCCCACTCTCTGCCTCCTATTTGACAACCAATCCTCTATCCACGCTAACACCCTACCCCCAACTCCATGTCCCTCGACCTTTTGCAATAACCTCTTGTGAGGTACTTTGTCAAACGCCTTCTGAAAATCTAGAAAGACCACATCCACCGGCTCTCCTCTATCCACCGCCCTAGACACATCCTCATAGAACTCCAGTAAATTTGTCAGACACGACTTCCCTTTAATGAAACCGTGCTGCGTCTGTTCTATCAAGCATTGGTTTCATTTGGTTTCATCAGCACTTTCTTCTCCCACCTTTTCTTCCTCTCTTTTTTCCCTTTATCACTTTTCCCACCTCTGACCTTCTCATTTCCGATCCTTTTAACTCCCTCCCTGTCTTTCTTCTCCCAGTCCACTTCTGCCCTCTCTTTCTCTCTTCCACTCCTCACCCTCTGTTTTCCGCCTGGATACCTGGTGCTGGGGTTCTGCTTGGTTCCCCAAGCTTGAATTCTGCATTTGAAATGCAAAGTAATAAATTCTGTATTTGAATGTTTTATTAAAGTTTGTTTTTATTGGTATCCTGTGGAATTGTAATTCTCAGAGAAGCTGGCAAACAGGCAGAAAATAAAACAGGCATTGTCCATTCCCCTTTGTGAATCTACAGGTCCCTAGACTGCATTGCAATAACTTGCGTTGCATGTCAACCAGATAGGAAAGGATCCAGTAATTGAAAGATCTAGCTCTTAAATTCTGTAAATGGGAGAAATATGTATGGGAATTATAATTTTCACCCATCTCCTGTATAATTCAGTATCCAATCAGTTGGAAATGTACAAATAATCCAGAGACGTGAGTAGCATGAGGCAAGAAAATCAAAAATGAGCACTTATTTTTGGCAATTATACAGTTTGAACTGTAAAGTAACATTTATGCGGTAAAATGCTGTTTAGGAGGTTTGTCTTTGTCACTGAAGGGGAACTAATTTTTTCATTAGGGCTGGATGGGAGTGTTTGAGTTGCTTTGAGCTCAAAGATTGCAACCAAAGTCAAACCCAGGCCATGCTGAACAGATTGGAAGTCCTAGACATTATCACTGGGTACTGCTATCGCAACTGCAGGAACCTTAACTCCATTGTGAGCGGCAAAGCTGAAGGGGGAAATATCTTTGAAGAATGGAGAGAATAATTCTGGAGAAGGAGGCATCAAATAAGTCATTACACTTCAAATGCTTTGGTGATCTAGCAAAATAAATTGTATATAAATTAAATTTTGGCAAAGGAAGAATATAATTATTTGATGAGTTGTTTTCAAGCTAATACTATTAACTGTTATATCTCAAATCTGTATCTTTCAGTATCAATAACATACTGTGTTTTTAACTTGTCACTTACGGCTTCAACAAGTTTGCCCCACTGCCATGATAGCAAACTGCCATTGTGTATTATGACAATTGTGAAATTATGGTAAATTTCAAAGATCTGTGTTGTACTGGTGATTGTGTGGTTGGACAAATAATGCAAGAGATTATGCATTTGAATTTCACAACAATTTGCCCATGAAAGATTATGAAATTTTATTCAATAAAGTTGGTAATATTTGGGCTCATAGCAAGAAAAAATAACCACACTGTCAAGCGCCATGTGTAACTTTATAATGGGAGGAAAACAGCTACCTAGAATTCTGTCCAACACAATTTTGTCGTCCAGCAATTAACATCTATTCAGGTGCCCTATAAAGATCTCCTCAGACCCCAGCGTAACCTCCAGTCCCCCCTCAGTAACATGGAAGCACCTTTGCCTAAAATAGCATCAAAAATATATTTGAAATTGAATAATTTTTACATAAACCATTGAAATGTTTTCTTTGAGATTATCTGTCTGTTCTTGCTTCAACTGAGTCCCAAGATGTGTGGGTTAGGAGGATTAGTGGGGTAAATATGTGGGGTTACGGGAATAAGGCCTGGGTAAGTTTAAAGTTTATTTATTATTTTCACACGTAGGCTTACATTAACACTGCAATGCAGTTACTGTAAAAATCCTCTAGTTACCACACTCAGGCGCCTGTTCGGGTACATTGAGAAGGAATTTAGCATGGCCAGTGCACCTAACCAGCACATCGTTTGGACTGTGGGAGGAAACCGGAGCACCAAGAAGAAACCCACGCAGACATGGGGAGAATGTGCAGACTCCTCACAGACAGTGACCTAAGCAGGATTCAAACCCCAGTTCATGGCATTGTGAGGCAGCAATGCTAACCACTGTGGCACCTTATGGGTAAGGTGCCCTGTCAGAGAATTGGTGCACAACTGATGGGCCAAGTAGTCTATTTCTATACAGTTGGGATTCTATGATAAAACCCTGTCTTTCCTGGTCAATATACCCTCACCCAACCACCTGTACATTTTCTGCCTGATTGTGGTGACATGGCGGTTGCATTCTGGAGATTGTAGTTTCAAAGAGTAAGGTGAATACTAAAACCTTCACAATGTATTTGTCCACAGGTGCTGGATATATTCTGTGTATCCAAACTTCAGATAACATTTCCAACTCTTGAAAGTGAATCAGAATACCGTGCCAATTCATAAGAGTGAAAGCTAAGTTTCTGCGGGATTATCAAACGTGAAATGTCTCATTCTGCAGATTGTTTTTTTAGTTGATTTCTGGTATTTTAAATTATACCCTGACATGCATAGATCTCCACATGTATGCTAATACATTCGGGTTGTCTTCTCCATTAACACTCTCAATCTCTCCACTGCCTCCAGAGACTGCTTGTGTAAATTCCAGTGTCAGTTCAGTTGAGTCACAGTTTATCCCAGTAAAATGTTTGGAAGGCTACAAAGATGTTATCTTCGGCCTACACCACAAGCTCAATACCCTTGTTGCAGATTCCATTTCCCCTCCTGAGGCAGTATCTCAAGGCTGACCAGGTAGTTTGTACCATTTACGCCCATTCAACCCTGAGTTCACTTACTGATCCCATACCCTCACCAAATTAAAGACCACATTCTACATAGGAAATATTGTTTTCCTCTGTCCTGCCTCAGTACATGTGCTGAAACTCTCAACCATGCCTATATCATCTCTAGGCTCCTTTCAAGGCCCTCCATAAAAGCAACTTCTTTGAACAAGAGATTGGTGAACTTTTCCTACTATCTCTTGTTATGACAGCAGCTGCTGTAAATTGCAGAGTAAACAAAATCCCAGTGGGAAACTTAGCTTACTGGGCCATACTTTTTTTTGTATTCTAAAACGAGAAGAAAACTAACCTCAGCAACAAGCCCAGTAATTAAAAGTAAAGGATGTATTAACAAGAAGAAAAGAACACTTAAGCTCAGTTAAACTCTTAAACTCACAAAACATTCCCCCAAAAAAACTCTTAGGAGGCTTAGGGGTGACCTTATATAAACTAATGAGGGACCTAGATCAGGTAGATAATCAACATCTTTTCCCAAAGGCTGGGGAGTCTAGAACTAGAGGGCATAAGTTTAAAGTGAGAGGGGAAATATACAAAAGAGTCCACAGGGGCAAATATTTCAGGGAGGTGGCTCAAAGGGTGTTTGTTAGTGTTGGGAACAAACTGCCAGAGGTAGTAGTAGAGACGGGTACAATTTTGTCTTTTAAGAAGCATTTAGACAGTGAAATTTGTATGAAGGGATATGGGCCAAACATGGGCAATTGGGACTAGCTTAATGGTAAAAACTGGGCACTAGAGACAAATTGGGCCGAAGGGCCTATTTCCATGCTGTAAAGCTCTGTGACTCCCTACTTGGTCAAACCCACAAGTAAACTCCACTCAACACTTCCTTATAGATGTTTAACAATACAAATCCAGTAATATTATCTCAAGGCAAGACTGCTGTCGCTTTAATAAGGCAAACCACGCACCCATTCAAATTCACTTTCGCTCTGCTGTGGAAATCCAAGACTTTAGCACAAGACTGCTATTTGTAGCCTTAACTTTTCTGGCTTGACTGGATAGTTGATTCAAACTGTATCTTCCCTCAGCCCAGAGCTAATTTTAGCAGGTCTTCCTCTCTTAGCCAACTCACAAACTCTTAACATATTTCCTTGAATATCCATTTTACCCTTCATCTATAATTCCATTGTCCTCAGCACTTCTTTAAAGATTTTTATATTTTGGAAAAGTTCAATGTTTTTCTATGCCCCCCCCCCCCCCCCCCACCGTTTTGGGTCAAACAAAACTTTACTTCCCTTGTTTATGAAACTTTTGCCCCTTGCTCACTTATAAAATCTTTGCAAGCTATAAAAGGCCTTTTACTCCCTTTTGAAGTTTAACAGCTGAAAACTACAGATCCCTAGGCATCTCCTAATACAAATTTCTAAACCTAGCCTGCTTACTTATAAACCATTTGACCAGGAAAGTCTCTTTACAAACGTAAGCTTCTAGAAGCTTTAGTTCGTTTTCCTATTCCAGACAAGAGGTCTCCATTAATCTTTTTCCATCTTCGGTAAATCATATAAATGCACAGCCTCCTTTACAGAATAACACAATACTCTACAGAAATATATAAAAAATAATATCCATTCTCACATTCTTCCTTTGTTGTTTTGTTATTATTTGGTTATACTTCTATGATGTTTTTCCTTATGAAAGACAGTCTGTAAATACAAATTGTGGTGGTTTATACAATAATACAATCCAGATAATTGCTAGAATCACTGAAAAAAATTGTGGTTCGTTCAAATTGGAGCTTTTAAATTGATTAGCTGAGATATCTTTGATAGGGTGAGATTCTTCATCTGGGAAGTCTCTAACGCTTGACAGTTTTTTTTGCATCAGACACGACTAATATACACCCCTCTCACTACCTTCAATTTGATGTGCTGTATTCAAGATTTTAAATTATAGACTCTCCAATCCTGAAAAAAAAATCATATTGGATTCGAAGTGTTAACTCTGTTTCCCTCTCCACACCTCGGACCTGCAGAGGTTTTCCAGCAATTGATTTTATTTTGAATTGTACATACAAAATATAGAAGTAGGAGTGGGTTCAAGCCTTCAAGCATGCCTTGCCGTTCAATGCGATCATGATCCTTAACCACAAGATCCCTTATTAATCCTTCTTCATTCACAAAACCAAATTTAAAATAGCTGGTTCCTGGGTAAGTTCCACAACATACTGCTCTTAAAAACAATCACTGACGCACTCCAAAAATGCTTCTTCTATGCTACCCTTGCTGGTTTGATTTGTTCAATCAATATGCAGATTAAAATCTCCCATGATAAATTGCAGTTCCCTTCAAACATGCTCCAGATGTTTCCACATTTATACACTGACTTTGAGAGGCCACATTTTGAGGGTTGATAGACTATTCCCAACCTTGTTTCTTTCCCCTGCTATTCACAATTTCAACCCACCTAATTCTATATCATTATCACAACTCAGCACTGCTCTGAAACCTTCCTCGATTAACAGCACTACCCACTTCCTTTTCCCTTTGGCCCATTCTTTTGGAACATTGTATACCTTGGAATGTTGAGCACCCTGGTCACCCTGCAACCATGGCTGTGATTCTCCCAAAAACGCTGAATTGATGGGAAAACTGTTCCAGATCTCAACAGTTCCAAGAGTTCAGCTTCTCACATGGATATCCCCACTCAGTACACTGCAGAAGTCCCAATTGTGAATATCATTAAAAATCCAGGAGGGGCGGGAACTATTCATGCCGGAGTCTGATAATCCTGGAACTCTGCGCATGTGCAGTGGTCCCAAACTGCTGTCAGTCTCCCTGTTTGCTGGCCAGTGATTGAGCCCGGGACTCCTGCAGTGTTGCCCCTCCAGCCTTCCTCACAGCCACCCAACAATTCCTGGACCAGCCCTGATCCTGCCCGCCTTGGAGTGCCCCAATGTACATCTCACCCACTCCCCTAATCCTGGCAGACACCCCCCCTCCTGGGGTCCCCCATCCAGGGTCAGGAAACCCCCTCCCTGCCCGGGAGACAGGCCCTCCACCCTTCCGGCAGACTGACCATCTCCAGCCTGTCCCAATCACTGCCCTCCCTCCATCCCAG
The DNA here is from genome assembly GCF_965287045.1 of Carcharhinus amblyrhynchos. Classification (NCBI taxonomy): domain Eukaryota; kingdom Metazoa; phylum Chordata; class Chondrichthyes; order Carcharhiniformes; family Carcharhinidae; genus Carcharhinus; species Carcharhinus amblyrhynchos. The sequence continues at coordinate 75,007,555 of NC_137338.1, forward strand.
ATCGATCCTTTCTGCAGAGTGGCAGCAGGACCCCCCCACCAATTGCCGTTATAAGCCCTGCCCCCCCCCCCCCCCCCTTGGCACTGCCCAATGCCTAATGGGCAGTGTCAAGGCTCCCCCTGGGCATGGGTACTTTGCCCCTTGGACAGTGCCAGGAGCCACAGCCTGGCACTGCCAGGGTGCCCATGCCCAGGGAGCATCGCCCCCTGTCACCTGACCTCCTGGGGTCCCGATTGCCCCCTCCCTTCATTCTGGCAGGGTCTCCCGCTAGTTCCCCGAACGTGGGGAGCTAGTCTAAACCCTGCTGGAATGAAGTACCCCTGGCGGGATGGGAGATTCAATCGGGACCAGTAAGTTCCTGATAATTAGATTTAAATGACATTTAACACATTTTTAAAAATTCAAATTACTTTACCTGCCTTCCCCGCTAGTTTCCAGTGTGGTCTGAATAGCAACTGTTTGCCAGCTCTGGGAGATGCACATGCATTCCTGGTGCATTCACAAATGATGTGGAGATGCTGGCATTTAACCTGGTGTTGTGAGACTTCTTACTGCATCGGTAAATCCCAAAACAAGGCCATATATATATATAAGTCAAGCATAGCAACACTAAATGCTATCTTAAGTAAAGGTTTCTGCTCAAAAACCCTGGGATTAATCTAGGTTAGACATAAATGAACAGAAAAATTGTATTTGATTATAAACTATAAATTACACCCTAAATGCCAGAAAAGTTGCGGGTCGCGATAGGCGAATCGCGGCCCATGTCTCTGTAATAGCTTATGCATCGTACTTGTATGTTGCAATCTGTGCTAGCAACTTATCAACTTGTTGCAACTAGAATCCTACAGTGCAGAAGGAGGCTATTCGGTCCATCAAGTCCACACTGACCACAATCCCACTCAGGCCCTATCCCAGCAACTTTATGTATTTACCCTAGCTAGTCACCCTGACACTGTGGGACAATTTAGCATGGCCAATCCACTAACCCACACATCTTTGGAATGTGGGAGGAAACTGAAGAAAACCCACACAGACACAGGGAGAATGTGCAAACTCCACACAGACAGTGACCCAAGCTGGGAATCGAATCTGAGTTCCTGGTGCTGTGAGTTGTTAGTGCTAACCACTGTGCCACTGTGCCATCCCATGTATGATGCTTCATGCATTAAGATAAAGTACATTGAACTTTGATTTATTTTTTACTGTTGTTTACTACGCTAGAGTTTCTGTTTTGCATATTTTTGTGTACGTTTCCTGCCCCAGCCTGTCACACTGATAGTCAAGTTCCCCCATGCTATCCTGTCCCTACCTGAAGTTTAGATATTCCTGTTCATATATCCTGTCATTTGCTGTTGACATTCAGACTGACCACTAATGTAAACTCCTACCATTAACTTCTCAATTTTCCAAACAACTGAACTGACCCCCACTCTAGTTTAAAACCCTCCTGACTTCCCTAGTTAGAGGATCCGCAGGAACACTGGTCTCAATATTGATCAGATGTAAGCCGTCTCAATGATATAGCCCACACTTTCTGCAGTATTTATGCCAATGTCCCATGAACTGACACCCACTTCTTCCACATCAGTCTTTCAGCCACATTTTCTTACTCTGCCAATTTGCACATAGTTCAAGTAAACTTCATGTTTTCTTTTATATTTGACTTTTAAAACAAATACATACCTGCAGTAGGCAAGAATTCCTTTGGCTGAATCATGATAGTGGGTTGAAATATTCAAATAGCTATTTTGCATTAAATAACATCCTGCATTAATGTATTTCAGAGGATCAAAAAATTGGTGTTGGGGCAGTGATCTGGGCGGAAGGAAAGTCGGTAAGTTTTTTTTTAGTTTTCTTTCATTATATTTTTTGAAAGATAAATTCTACCAGTTTTCTGCTGAAGCCATTTGGCTCTTTGCTTGGTTGTGACATGACAACCAAGATCACTATTTCACTTGATGGCTATTGCTGTGTGGGAAAGTCTAAGCAGTGAAAGCAAAGTATTCAAGTGTGCAGGGTGTTGATTAATTCTGCACTTAATAACGAGCAACTTTAGGCAGAAAATCATGGCAACTTTGAGTTTTGCTTTCCCTTCTTTCAACTAATTGTAGTATGTTTTTCACCTGCACCTTCCCACCCCTCAACCCTCTTTTTACATGAGCACCAACTAGGGAGAAAAGGGGTTTGTGGCTTTGTTAAAATAGTGCAAATTTGATAATATCATCCACTGAAAATTGTGCCTGGAAAGATTTCCATCCATATAAATCTCGTGTGGCTCAGTATAAACTCAGCCATTTAATTAAAGTTGAAGTTAAAGTTTATTTATTAGTTACAAGTAGGCTTAGATTCACACTGTAATGAAGTTACTGTGAAAACCCCCTAGTCGCCACAACCCCGGCGCCTATTCAGATGCACTGAGGGAGATGTTAGCATGGCCAATTCACCTAACCTGCATAACTTTGGAGTGTGGGAGGAAACTGGAGCACTTGGAGGAAACCTACGCAGACGCAGGGAGAACGTGCAAACTCCACACAGACAGTGACCCAAGCTGGGAATCGAACCTAGGTCCCTGGTACAGTGAGGCAGGAGTGCTCTAACCACTGTGCCACCATGATGATCTTATAGTTTAAAATAATTATCAGCGTATAGGAATTTATGTTGTGGCCCAAAAAATGCAGATAAAATATTTCTTCCCAATTAATGAAGGAAGCAGCAAAAGCATATGATATCATCCATTTTTTTTCAGTTGAGGGTTGGGTAACACTTTGAGGGAGTTTGTGGGGCAAAAGAAAGAAGACAAAGTGCTTTGCATCAATGAAGTAGTCAGTTGTAGGAAATGGGTAATAAGTTGCACACACTGAAGTCCCAGAAAGTGTATTGTGATAAAGATGAGATTATCTGTTTTTTGTGATGTTGGTTTGCAGCATAAGTATTGGCCAAGTCACCAAGGAGAAATTCTCTGATCATCATCAAATAGTGCAACAGATTAAATTTTCCAGGTTACAATGATGGATAATGTGTGATCAACTTTAGAATTAACCAATACTTATACTTTTTTATATTTGTACAGGATATGAATGTTTTAAAATGCAGTTTCCTACTCAAAACAAATTATAACCCAAGTGGTACTTTAAAGATTTGTTTTCTGCAAACTTCCATCCATCCATCCTTTCCTGTTGCATGACACCTGACCAATTTGAACTAGCCTCACCACCCATGTGTCTCCCATATGCCCAAAATCTATGATAACAACCATATTCTACATATTTGCATTAATGGGTCTGTGTGCACTCGTGCTTTTCGCAAATGTATTTTAGTTAGAATGCAAAAGTTGAATTACTTTCTTGAGGTTTTGCTTAACTGTTGACTCATTTATTTTCACCAGCCATATACACAGAGGAAAGAATATGGCCTTTAATATCTGACTGCTTAATTCCTTTTGATTTGATGGTTTATGGTTGAGTCACTTATTGGGTTATATTTATTCAGGTTGACCATCTCTATGGTGTCACCTCACCATGTGTTTTCTCTATAACCATGTGTGAAGTTATTCTTGCCCTAATGTTACATTTCACAGTGATCATATTCTTTCAGTCTGTTTGATTTTATCTGAAAAGTATTTTAGAGTACCCATGGTACAAGAGACTAAATGCCTCACCATGAAACTGTCTGGGAAAGGAACATTATGAACTGTTCCATCCGTTGCCAGCTGATTGATTTTAACATGCTTTAAAGCAAAATGGATCATGAAGCCAAGTGCCATAGATTTATATCTCAGTGAGGACATTGCCTGAATTCAATCAGAGTTTTGGCATGAACTTCAAATCAAGCACAGCCAGCATACATCCTGATGGATGTTGTCATTTCTATAATTCTCAAAATAATCAATCTCTGTTTATTTACAGAGTAATTGTGATGGAACAGGAGCTAGGTATTTTATTGGATGTGGTTATAATGCCTACCCAATGGGGTCTGAGTATGCAGACTACCCTCAGATGGATGAGAAGCAGCAGAAGGACAGAGAAGCCAGGAAGTTTCGGTATATTGTACACGCTGAGCAGAATGCCTTAACCTTCCGGTAGGTATCTCAACACTTTGGAACAATTTATTTTACTGGCATCCACATTCTGAAATTGCCTAAACTTGAAAGAAGGAAAGATTCATTTTTCTATGGCTCATTCCATAATCTCAGGGTAACAAAGCAAACACAGCAGCCAATCTGGCCACAGCAAGATTCCACAAAAGGAAATGACAAATCAGATAATCTATTATTGGTGATGTTGGTTGAGGAATAAATATCAGCCAGGATTGCAGAGGAAATTTCCTGCTTGTCTTCAGAATAGTGTTGTGGAACTTTTTGCACCCACCTTGAAAGAACAGATGGGGCCTCCATTAATGTCTCATCTGAAAGGTAGCATCTATACCATGTGGACTGAAATGGTTCAAAAATGTCAATCACCACCACCTCCTGAAGGAAAACTGGGGATAGGCAAGAAATGCTGGCCTTGCTAGTACTGTTCACATTCTATAGACTAATTTTAAAAAAGTAATATTTCAACAATTATGCAGGAAATCTCCAGAAGGTTTCCATCAAAATTATGTTTCTGTAAAACTGAAAACATGAAATAAAAGCTGAAAATGCCAGAAATCCTCAACAAGACAAACACTATATCTATGAAAAAACATAAACTGCCATGTGTTTCACAGCAGCAAGATCTCTGGTCCCGTCATTGTCAACAAGGTTTAGGGGAAGCAGTGGCCTAGTGGTATTATCGCTAGACTATTAATCCAGAAACTCAACTCATGTTCTGGGGTTCAAACCCTGCCATGGCAGCTGGTGGAATTTGAATTCAATAAAAATGTCTGGAGTTAAGGATCTACTGATGACTTTGAAACCATTGTTGATTGTCGGAAAAACCCATGGTTCACTAATGTCCTTTAGGGAAGGAAATCTGCTGTCCTTACCTGATCTAGCTTACATGTGACTCCAGAGCCATAACAATCATTGACTCAACTGCTCTCTGAACAAGGGCAACTAGGGATGGGCAATAAATACTGGCAAGCCAGCGATGCCCATGAATGCATGACTGAATTTTTAAAAATTGATTGCACCCTTTGCTGACAAAAAAGCCCCTGGCAGAGGTGCACCATCGATGGGACTGGACAATCCTGCCGATATGAACAGCTAGGAAATTCTGGCCAATGTCAACATTTCAGACCATGCTGAGCCTAACTTGCTGAGAGTTTCCAGAATTTTCCATTTGACCTACTCCTATGCGGTCTTACAAGATTAGTAAAATAACAGGCACACACTTCTGAGACAGGTAAATGTGTAATTTGATGGAAAGCATCCTCTCAGTTTGTACCTATTTGCATCATAATGTAAACCTGACCTATTTTCAGTGAGCTCAAATAAGAATTGACCAAGACTAAAACACATTAAAGTAGTGTTAAGAATGAGAAAGAGGCCATCTGGCTCATCGAGTCAGCACCAACCCTCCAATGACCATTCCACCCAGGTCCTCCCCTCAGCCCTATCCAAGTAACAATGTGGAGCTGCTGGCGTTGGCCTGAGGTAAAAACAGAAAGAAGTGTCACAACACCAGCTTAAAGTCCAAAAGGTTTATTTGTGGCAAACGCCACAAGCTTTCAGAATAGGCTGTCCCTTCATCAGGTGGGTGGGAGTTCTGATGACAAACAGGGCATATAAAGACACAAAACTCAATTTACATGAATAATGATTGAAATGAGAGTCTTTACAGCTAATCAAGTCTTAAAGGTACAGACAATGTGAGTGGAGAGAATGCATTCAGCCTCTGATCTTCGGGTAAGCGTTCTCCAATGTGACCTTCACAATACACAACAGTGCTGAGCAGAGACTGATAGCCAAGTTCCGCGCACATGAGGACAGCCTCAACTGGGATCTTGGGTTCATGTCACACTCTCTGTGACACCCACAGCCTGCCTAGACTTGCAACATCTCACTAACTTTCTTGTCTGGAAACAATACACATCCTTTTAAACTATGCTTAATGTTCTCTCCCCTCACATTGTCTTGTACCTTTAAGACTTGATTAGCTGTAAAGACTCGCATTCTAATCATTATTCAAGTTTGTGTCTTTGTGCCCTGTTGGTGATCAGAGCTCCCACACACACAATGAAGGGACAGCCTTGTGGCGTTTGCTACAAATAAATCTGTTGGACTTTAAGCTGGTGTTGAGACTTCTTTCTATCCAAGTAATCCCATTCATTTACCATGGCTTAATCCACCTAACCGTACACATCTTTTTATTAATTTTATTATGATATAAAGGTTAAGATATTATAATTTTTGCGATAAAGATGCCAAACAACTTTATCCAACGAGTGTAATTCAAAACCCAAGTGATCCAGATGCAAAATTTGAAAAAAAGAGTTTTCTTTTGAAGTTTTCTCATGGTGTGTATAAATGGAACACACAGTGGGGAATGCAGACGTTCACAATTTTATTGAGCTCCAAGGATGTCCTTGCCAATAGATAGCAATAGTCTAATGATTTATCATGGCAAAGAATGGGCAATTTACTGTGCAACCTCCATTTATTTGATGTTCAATGTGTTTCTTTTGCAGATGTCAGGATATTAAAGTTGATGAGAAAACAATGATTTTTGTTACCAAATGTCCATGTGATGAATGCGTACCTTTAATAAACAATGCCGGTATCAAACAGATATACACAGGTGACCTTGATGCTGGCAAAGTAAAGGCAGATATATCTTATCAAAAATTCTCGGGTCTACAAGGAGTGAGGAAATTTACGGTAAGTACCGCATCACAAACCCCAAGAGTATAACAAAAATCCAGGATTGTAAAACAAATGGATGATATAGGAATAGTATAGGTTAGATGGGCTTTAGATTGGTTCACAGGTCGATGCAACATCGAGGGCCAAAGGGCCTGTGCTGCGCTGTAATGTTCTATGTTCTATGTAAAAGATCTATCAATTCTCATCCCTTTACATAACACACATTAACATATCACATCACAGCATCTAATCATAGTTTTGAATAACTACAATGCTTTTTCAACTTTTATCTCTGCTGCAGAAAGACCTATTTGGTACTGCAAGCTTAGTTTATGAGATTGCAAGTTTGGAATCTTTCACCTTCCAGCTGTTTTTGTCAACTACTTATACAATTCCTACAACTTCATATGTTTGCTTTGGATGATGTTCTTAAACTGCACTACTCCTTCTGACCTCTTTCTGCACTGTAGGTGTTCTATGATTCTTCTGTGATTCTCTTGAATAATTGCAACTAGACAATTAATATAGAGAGCATGACTTCAAATTCTAGCACAACAATTTGAATTGGTTAACTCTGGAAATTAGAAGTGAAAGTGGCCTTAATTCGGTCCAATTATCTTAAAAATTCAACAGTTTTACTTGTATCCATTAGGATGAGGGGCTTACCTTATGAAAAAAGATTGAATAGGTTGGGCCTCTCTACCCATTGGAGTTTGGAAGAACAAGAGGTGATCTCTTTAAAATGTATAAGATCCTGATGGGATTTGGTAGGATAGATCACAGGAGGATGTTTCCACTTCTGGGAGAGCTAGAACTTGGGGACACAGTTTACCATTTAAGACTGAGATAAGGAGAAATATTTTCTCATAAAGATTTGTTAGCATGTAGAATTATTTGCCCAGAAAGCCAGCGGAGGCTGGATCATTTAGTTTATTCAGGACAGAGTTAGACAAATTTTTGGTAAGAGAGCTCATGGTCATGGAGGACAAATGACAAAGTGATGTTGAGATGACAACCAGATCAACCATGATTTTACTGAATAGTGCAGCAGAGAGTTGAATGTTCTACTCCTCATAAATTCCCAGATTTCTATGTGCTTAATCTTACCCTCAATTAGCACTGATGCAAAAGGCACACCCACATCTCACAGCTTGTGCACACTACCAACTAGTCACCATGACAACTACATCATCCAAGCACATTGCCTGACATCACTGACGCATTTCCCTTGCTGTTGCAGAAGACAGAACATAACTGAAGGCAGCAGGAGCTGACCATCAGGGATCAAACATGGCTCTATGGCCTTACCCCAAGAAAGAAATAGTTGTTCCCATTCTCAGAACAGCCATGATTGAGACCACAGTCAGCGGTGGGGCTAAAAAGATTAAAAATAATGGAATCCTTATACATAATGCTCCTTCTCAAATCCCAAGTCCCTCTCATCACCCAAACAATTTCAAATCCTAAATGGATTAAGCATACATTTTACTTCATCCCCACTCCACTCATTGCAACCTACTCAAAGTAACAGGAGGAGGCCATTTAGTCCCTTTAGCCTTTTCTGGTATTTACTGAGATCATGGATGACCTCAAACTAATTCTATATACCTGCCTTTGCTCTTTTTCAATCTCATTTAGTGCCTTTCACCTTTGATCTGCCACCTGGCCAGGCAATAATGAGAGTGTGAAGTGATGGAGGAAGAAGGAACATATGTAATTAAACATTCAATCTGTCACTCTCCACCACCAGATCAGATACTGGCACTGCGTGTATTTTAGAGGATAGCGAGGAGGCAGATCTGCAAATGGTGATGGATCAGGCATGTGCTCTGCAATCAGGCAGGAGGAAAGGCGTACCAGTTCTCTGGAGGGTGAGGTCACATGTGAGTTCTACTACCGGGCAAACAGATGAGACCTTTGATGAGCTGATGTACTGGAAAAAGTTGATTGAAATTCTTAGTAAGTTAGCAGGTCTGCTAGTAAATGAATAGTAATTTTTGAGCAGCATGGAGTAGTCTGGCACCAAGACAGGACTTATGCACAGAGTTTGGAGCCTGTCGTGAATACTTCTGGACCCAACCTTGATGTCGTTTCTGATGGCCAATGCCTCAGCTTCCATTTCAGCACCAGCAGAAACCAGCCAACATCCGGAGTGTTGCAGTGGAACCTCAGACTAAAGTTATGCCAGCACAGTTTACTGCCATCATAGCCACAGATACCAATACTCAAAAGGATTTGCTGGTTCTCACTTCAGCAATCTGTCCTCCAGTCGATTTATGAAGTTGATGAGGCACTGTGCTGGGAGGTGGTATTGCATCTGTAAAGCACAAATCTGCTGTACACCCTCAGGATGACAATATTCATTCTCCTATCACTAACACACTATCAGTGCCCTTATTGTTACCTGTCAGCCAGTCAACCTAAACTACAACATGCATGTAAAAGTACATGTTGCCACAGCAACTTGGACGCCGTAAGTGAACCGTAAAATGAGAGCTCCTCCACAGCAGACCAGACAGTGAATTGTAGGTAAGCACTCTGGTGGACTGTTTGATATTTTGTGGGACATCATTGCTGTCAGTATAGAGATCATATTGGTTCTGAACAAGTGGTCAGTTGAAAGCTTTTATCACCCAGGAACATCCTATTGTTTGACGTGGTGGCTCTAATACTGATTGAAGCAGAAGTAAGAGAATTGCAACCTGAAGACTCTGGATGGATACGACCTCCAGCTGAAGATTATCTGCTGTGTTGCCTCTGTTCAATCTCCCTGCTGCAGGCCAAAAGATTGGTGAATACAGAATCAGTAACTGGGAGCAAGAGCAAGAGATCTGAGCAGAATCCCTGAAGTGAGAATCAAAGTCTTCATGTATAGAACCACTTCCTGTAGACTTCACCAAAAGAAAACTCTTAATATTTCCACAAAGTCAGCAGCAGCCAGTAGATATTAATCAGCAACAAGCCTGAAAGTAGTTGATGATCCCTTTAAATAGTACTAGTAGAGGTTCTTTCTGCTATTGAACACATGTGAAGTTAAGAGAGTGCATTAGCAGGAGTGATGCAATCAAAAATTAGAATCAAATCAGCATTGTTATGATCTGTTTATTCTGTATACTTCAGCACCTGCTCTACAACCTCACCAAAATGGCATCTGGCATGGGCGGTGCAGTGACACAGTGGTTAGCTCTGGTGCCCCAAAGCGCCAGGGACCCAGGTTCAATTCTGGCCTCAGGTGACTGTGAAGTTTGCATGTTTTCCCCGTGTCTGTGTGGATTTCCTCTGGCTTTCTCCCGCAGTCCAAAGATGTGCAGGTTAGGTGGATTGGCCATGATAAATTGCCCCTAGCATGGTAAAGACATGGGGTCATGAGGATATGGCCTGCAGACTCGATGGGCCAAATAGCCTCCATGTGCCCTGTAGGGATTCTATTCTATTCATTCAAAACAGCATCCCTAGCACCAAGAAAATGGGTGCTACAAGCACAGAAATTTTGGGCTGTTGGGTGTTACAGGATCATTAATATATAAATCCCCTTTACACCAGCTCAAAAACTAGGAAGCAGTCCAAAAACTAGGAAACAATGAGATGTTGCTTTAATGCATTTTAATCATGCATACTCCATGTAGTGATTGTAAGATTACTGGTACAGAGATAATCATGGCAGGGACCCATCAGGAAGAATAAAAGCACAGTGTTCTAAACTGTTTATATTGGTCAACAGTGGAAATTCAAGTTCCACTCAACATTTATGTGTTGTATATTTTGCAAGCATGACACTAACATTACGAGTTCTGATTATTTTAAATTAACTTTAATATGCAACATGATTTATGAAATCACCTTGTACCTCTTTCCATTACTTGCTTGACACTCACTGTTTTATCGTAGTCTGTTAATTCCTATAAACACCTTTTTATAACTTTTCTCTGTTAGTCTATTATATTTGTACACTTGGCTCAATGCCTAAACCACATCCTTATTTGTACTTGCAGATTATGGGTCCATTAATATCTATTGATTGATTCTTATCTTGTCCTGAACCTGACTACTTACAGCTTGCTTACATTGTAGATTCTTAGCTTCCTTTAATCTTGAGAAACATTTAATAAAGTTATTAGAATTATGAGGATCTTCCTACCCGCATACAAATAAGGAGCAGGGGCAGCTCATTCAGCCGCTCAAGGCTGCTCTGTCATTCAATAAAATCATGGCTGATCTACTGTGGCCTCAACTCCTGATTCTGCTTAACCTCAATAACCTTTGACATCTTTGTTAGTCAAAAATCTATCTACCACTGTCCTAAAAAATATTCAATGACCCTGTGTCCACTGACTCTAGGAAAGAAAGTTCCAAAGATTTGTGACCCAAGACAAAAAAAATCTCCTCCCTTCCATTTTAATGTCCCACAGGATGAAACTTCCTTTCGCTATCCACCCTGTCAAGTCCCCTCAAGATCCTGTGTTTCAATAAGATCACTTCTCAACCTTCTTAATGCCAATGGATACAGGCCTAGCCTGTCCAACTTTTCCTCATAAGACAACCCTTTTCCATCCCAGGTATTAGTCAAGCGAACTTTCTCTGAATTGCCAACACATTTATATCCTTTCTTAAATAAGGAGACCAAAACTGTACACAGTATTTGAGATATGGTCTTCCCAACACCTGGCACAACTGCAGCAAAACTTTTATTTTTACCCACTCACTTAACCCATCTATGTCCTTTTTATGGACTCCCTATGTCCTCTTCCAAACTGTCATCAGCAAATTCAGCAACCATACGTTTGGTCCCATCATCCAAGTCAATGATAAAAATGGTAAATAGTTGAGGCCTTTGCCCTGATCCCTGTGACTCTCCACTCGTCATTCCTTATCAAATGGAAAATGACCCATTTATGCCTATTCATTGTTTCTGTTAGTTAACCAATCCTCTATCCCTGCTAAAATGTTACTGCCCATCATGAGCTCTTATTTTATGTGGTACCCTTTGATGTGGCATCTTGTCAAACGCCTTCTGGAAATCTGATTACCTCCACAGGTTCCCCTTTATACATGTTGCTTGTTGTTTCCTCAAACTACACAATTTCCCTTCCACAAAACTATGTTGACTTTGCCTGATTACATTGAAATTTTCCAAGTGGCTCCTGTAATCAACTTAATAGATTCCAGCATTTCCCTATGACAGATGTAAAGCTAACAGATATATAGGTTCCTGCTTTCTGCCTCCCTCCTTTCTTAAATAGAGGAATTGCATTAGCTATTGTCCACTCAAATGGGACCTTTCCAGAATCTAGGAAATTTTGAAAAATTAAAACTAATAGTAGCCACATCTTTTAAGACTCTAGGATGAAGTCTGTCAAGGCCTGGGAATTTATCAGCTTTTAGTTATAATAACTTTATCAGTACCTTTACCCTGGTGATTGTAATTGTTTTAAGTTCCTCCCTCCTGTTCATCTTCTGATTCACAATTATTTCTGGGATGTTATTTTGTTCTCTACAATGAAGACATACACGAAAGATCTGTTCAGTTCTTTCCTTTATTATTATTTCCCCATTCTCACTACTTTTTTCCTTTTCAAATTTCAAAACATTTCCTATCTCTTTATATTTCTGGCTAGCTTTCTCTCGTTCTCTAATTTCTCCCTCCTTATTAATCTTTTAGCCATTTGTTGCTGATCTTTACATTCTGTTCAATCTTCTACCTACCATTCATTTTTGTGGAATTCATTTTAGCATTTATGTCAAGAGATTTAGAATACAAGAGCAGAGATGTACTTCTAAGGCTGTATAAGGCTCTGGTCAGGCCCATTTGGAGCATTATGAGCAGTTTGAGCCCCAAATTTTGAGGTGTGATCTGTGAACAAAATAACTGATTAAGAACATCTATGTGAGGAAATTCATTCAATACTGTATTTTAAATGAGTTATGTAAAGCTTCCAATTTTATTTTTTTACAGTGGCAGAAAGCTCCAATCAACAATATTTTAACGTCAACTAACCAAGCTGTTCACAGTGAGTATCTGATCTTTGCTGTGAAGAACAACCTTTATGACTGGATAAACCTGTAGTTTAGGTAGAAAGTTGCACTTTTACACATGCTCAGTGCACTGTCAAACAGAGCAACAGTTGTGTAATGTGTATGCTGTTTTCAAGATACATTTACGTTGCTTGTAATAACTTCATGTAAGATTAGTCTCCTGCCCATTCTGGTACCCATCCTCAGTTCATTTATTTGATCTTTCCGGCTCCTGCTGTTGAAGGGACCACAAAATACCGACTCAGGAAAGGATCTTTGTTGGATATTGTTTCAGGCTCCCTGCCAATTTCATTTGTAGATATGGAGCAATCAGAGAGAGAGAGAAAGCTGTCTTGAGTCAGGTAAAGGAGCCATCTGTAGTTGAAAGTTAATTATGCATGTCACAACTGGGATTCCAAATCCAGGGTTTGGTTTGTTAAGTCTATGAAGTGAATCTCTGGAGAGTGTATGTTAGCAATTTAAGCTCCCTTTGTATCAATTAGTTATAATGCAAATAATTCATAAGTCCTCTACAGTCTTTTCTCAACAACGTTATGGTTGCCACTCTTTTCCAAAGGTTCAATAATTTCCAAAAGCAATCATTCAATAGCTTTTTTTTTGCTTCAACGTTGGAAAAAGAGATGTGCTGATCTGATTCCTTAGAGTTACTACCATGTGATCTACAGAAAGGCCATAGGACATGGATATGAAACAGAGTAACAATATCTAGCTGTAGTGCATCATTTATTGTATGCCTCAGCCCCTCATAACAACTTTAGGAACAGGAATAGGCTGTTCTGCTCCTCAAGCCTGTTCTGCCTTTCGATTGCATCGTGCTTAATAAGTCACAACTCCATTTACCTTTCTTTGTTCCATTTCCCTTGAAATCCTTACTCATGAAATTCTACCAATCTCACCTTTGAAGGCTCCAGTTTATCCCCAGCATTCACAGCCTTTTGAGGGTGAGAATTCCTGATTTTTACTATTCTTTGTCTGTTTCCTGCTTTTATTCTGAATGGGATCAGGTCAGCCCTCCGGCCTCTGTCAATTTCAAGAGCATGTTAGCCAAACTGTTGTGTCCATTCATTCCTTTGAACGGACGAAGGGACAGCACCGGTACCAATTTTTAAAATTAATTTATTTTGTTGAACAAAACTTAAAAGAATTAAATTAACATGACAAAATGAAAAGAAAAAGCAAAACTTGGAGATTGGCTTCTAAGCAAGCTAATCCCTGTACTGATCACACTGAACAGATATTGAACCAAACTGAAAACATACACTAAGATCCACAATATATCTCAACCCTTATCTTGTTATTGTAAGTATCCTTCACAGGCTATCTCTGTCTAGAAAAACAAGTCCTGCAACTGTTGTTATGAAAAACTTGTTTGCCTGCTGTGTACCATTTAGGAGTGCAATCAATTTTTAGCGAACCGTTAGCCTTCTGAGTTTTAAAATGTAATCAAATTAGCAGTCATTTTTTAAAGCTTAGCAGAGTTCGTTGCATAGGCAGAAATATCTTAAAATGAAATATTTGCATAAACTGAAGCAAACAGCTCTAAGCATACATAGGATCTCTCACAAACCCTGAACATTATCACCGACTTTGGTAAGTACATCAAATTTAATGTCACACCTAGCATGTACCTCACTGAATAAGACAGGATGCTGACAATTAAAGTGTTAGTAGCAGTTCCATGGAGTACATTTGTCTTCCTCATGGTACTTGATTCAATACTGTGGACTACTGTAGGGACGGTACGGTGGCACAGCATTTAGCACTGCAGCCTCACAGCACCATGGACCCAGTTTCAATTCCCAGCATGGATCACCGTGGAGTTTGCACGTTCTCCCCGTATCTGCTTGGGTTTCCTCCGGGTGCTCTAGTTTCCTCCCATAGTCTGAAAGACATGCTGGTTAGGTGCATTGCCCATGTTAAATTCTCCCTCTGTGTACCCAAACAAGTGCCAGAGTGTGGCGATTGGGGGATTTTCACAGTAACCTCATTGCAGTGTTAACTTGAGACACTAATAAATAAACTTTAAACTCTCGCTCAATAATTTTCAGCACATTTTATCTTGACTTGTGTTTCCTCCACAGGGAAGCGAGGACAAAACAAATGTTCCACACTGCAGAGCACCCTCTCCACAGGAATAATGAATACAGCTGGCATGTGTACAATGGGCTCCAGCACAGAATCTGTGCCATCTGTTGAATCATCAGCACTAGGGTGCATAGCAAATATGGAGGACCCCCAATCTCCCTTGGCCAAAGGTGATTTGAAAAGGCCACTCAAGACTCCTAAACCTGAATCTCAAAGTGAGGAGCTGCTAACTTCAGAGATCAGTGAACCAGCTTTCAAAAGGAGGGTGGTGGAGCAACAGTTTGATCTGCAGAGTCTTGTGACTTCAGTGCACGCTGTGATGAACGATATGGTGGATAAAATGAAGACAACTATGTCAAGGCTAAATACCTCCTTTTTTGATATCCAAAATGTGCTGGACCAACAATTAGCTGTGTTGCAGTCTAGTAGGGAGGGGGCATCGTCTCAGACAGGATCTGTGGTGGAAAGCTCTTTTACCCAGGGACTGAGCAACATAGGAGCATCACTTCAAAATTCCCTGACTGCTGCTGTATCTGATGTGGGCTGCAAAGTACAAGAAAGCCTACAAGTGGGATTTGAAAACCTTGGGGAAAAAATACAGTCAACCATGAGAGAGGGTTTTGCCAGTCTGATAACGGAACACAGCTCTTCTCACCGAAACATATGTAATAGAAATGAAGATGCTTCACCCACTGAGGAACTGAATAACTCATCACAAGAGGTCAGAATTCACAATGTCAGCCAGTCCCTTTTATTGCACCACCCCAGCCAGCTTTCACCTGGCTCCTCACACGAAAGTAGGACTCCCTCCGTGGTGACTCAAATACCTGGAGGCACAAAAACCGAGGGAAGGTAGAGTAAGAAGGGAAGTCTAAAAGACTTCTTTAACATGAAGGCTGATTGATGTATGGAATAAACTACCTGAGAATGTTATTGAACTAAATAATATGGGCATGAAGCAGGTGATATGATGATGAATACCACCCTATTACTGTTCCAGCAACACACAACATTTTAATTCTACACAAGTCATTGATTAAGCACCATAGTTCATTAATGTTCTTTTCAAATTACAATAGCTTTCCCAACTACTGTGTTGCTTCTCACTGTGTTACTTTGAGCCTTATAGAGATTTTGTTTAAGAGCAAGAATTCGATATCCGAACCCTTCCAATCTAAAAGCAGGCTTGGTAACATACACTGCCAGATTCTTTAACCGCTCATTGCAAACTTTCATAACAATTACATCTGTCCACAGGATTTATACGTTCTTTGCTGCAGCATTTCAATACATGCATGTTGATTGTGAGTCTTGAATGGGATGACTGGTATATTAAACTGCCCTCTGCTGTTTGGAAATTATCAACAGAAGTAATCAACTGCAGCTTAGTAAACAGTTTGAAGCTTTATGAAACAGTTTTAAAAAATATGCTATTTCTATGTATGTTTGATTCAACTGAAATTGATGTTTCATGAGTCTTTTACCTTTAACCTATTTTGTTTAGGGCAAAAAGATTTTCCAGTGTCTTTAATATCTGTGCTTCAGTATTTTGACTTCTGCATTGGGTAGTTAACCAGAAAACAAATGGGCAGTTTTGTTGATATCACATTCCTCATGGCTTCCAGTTAAAACATCGTATCAGCTGTGTATTCATTGGAGAAGATGAGACCTAATTGAGGTGTATAAGATGGTTAAAGGAGTTGAAATGGTAGCAAGAGAAATATTTATTTCCTTAGAGTCCAGAGCAAGTGGGCAATACCTTAAATTAGAGCCAGATCATTCAAGGTTGATGACAGGAAACATTTTTTCAAAGTGGTAGAAATCTGGAACACTTTATTTCATCCTGAAAATGTTAAACTTGTGTTTGAAGATTTTAATGCACTGTCAGTAAAGGATATGGTGCAATAGCAGGTAAATGGAGCTGAGGTTCAGATCAGTCTTGACCTAATTGAATGGCGTAGAACAGGTTGAAGAGGCTGAATGTCTCCTTCTGTTCCTATTTTCTAAAGTTTATTGGAAGCTTCGCTACAGGGTCTGTGCATTGATACATGACAGCACAGAAAACCCCTCATAACAGACCTTCCCAGTTACCTAAATATTTTGGACCTCTAACATTACCAGCAATATGGCTGATTTGTATAGAACTGAATTTTCTCTTCATTACAGTTTCTGGATTTGTGTTATGTAAAAATGTTACATTCTCCATGATAACTTGAGCTGCCCATTCAAGCACTGTTCTAATTTCTTTAATATGCTCTTCGCAAAACAGACTGAATCACCTTTCCTGCTGCATGCTTTATAATCTGCTGAAATTTCTTCATACCAAACATACCAAAGTGTTCAGTATCTATAAAATGAATTGACCTTGTGATATTGCAACAGAGGATGAGGGCAGTCAGTACTTGAACAATAATGAAAGATATGTATCAATGTTCCCAAAGAATGTGATGACAATATACAGCATTATTGTGAAGATTGAAAAAGAAATAAACTGGAGAGTTTAAATTTCAAATGTTCTTTTTTTAAAATTCTACACACTGGGAAACATGAACCACATGATGGTAGGGATGTCCAGAACTAGGGTTCATAGTCTAAGATTTTTTAAAATTAATTTGTGGGACATGGGCATCGCTGTTTGGCCAGCATTTATTGCCCATCTCCAGTTGCCCTTGAGAAGGGGGTGGTGAGCTGCCTCCTTGAATTGCTGTAGTCCATTGTGCTGTGTGTTGACCCACAATGCCATTAGGGGCAGAATTCCAGGATTTTGACCCAGCGACTGCGAAGGAATGGCGATATATTTCCAAGTCAGGACGGTGAGTGGCTTGGAGGGGAACTTGAGATGGTGGTGTTCTCATGTATCTGCTGCCCTTGTCCTTCTAGATGGAAGTGGTCGTGGGTTTGGAAGGTGCTGTCTGAGGATCTTTGGAGAATTGCTGCAGTGTATCTTGCAGATAGTACATGCTGCTGCTACTGAGCGTCAGTGGTGGAAGACGTAGATCTTTGTAGATGTGGTGCCAATCAAGCGGACTCCTTTGTCCTGAATGGTGTCAAGCTTCTTGAGCGCTGTTGGAGCTGCACCCATCCGGGCAAGTGGGGAGTATTCCATCACACTCTAATTTAATTTAATTTAATTTAATGGATAGGCTTTGGGGAGTCAGGAGGTGAGTTACTCGCTGCAGTATTCCTAGCCTCCAGCCCACTCTTGTATAGCCACTGTTTATGTAGTGAGTCCAGTGGTAACAATGGTAACCTCAAGGATATTGACAGTGGGGGATTCAGTGATGGTTACACCATTAAATGTCATGGGGCGCTGGTTAGACTGTCTTCTATTGGTGATGGTCATTGCCTGGCATTTGTGTGGTGCAAGTGTTACTTGCCACTTGTCAGCCCAAGCCTGGATATTGTCCAGATCTTGTTGCATTTGAACATGGATTGCTTCAGTATCTGAGGAGTCCTGAATGGTGCTGTGTGCAATCATCAGTGAACATCCCCACTTCTGACCTTATGACAGAGGGAAGGTCAATGATGAAACAGCTGAAGATTGTTGGGCCTGTGATAGGACCCTGAGGGACTCCTGCAGAGTTGTCCTGGAACTGAGATGATTGACTCCACAACCACAACCAGCTGCTCCTGTGCCAGGTATGACGCCGACCAGCAGCAAGTTTGCCCCTGATACAGCCCATTGATTCCAGTTCTGCTAGGGCTCCTTGATGCCACATTTGGTCAAATGCAGCCTTAATATCAAGGGCTGACACTCTTGCCTCATCTCTGGAATTCAGCTTTTTTTCCACGTTTTTCCATGTTCCACTAGCACATCTTTCAAACTGTGGGAGGAAACCAAAGCACACAGGGGGAGAACGTGCAGACTCCACACAGTGACCCAAGACAGGAATTGAACCCAGGCTGCTCTTGCTGACTTCAAGGTTGGTAATTTTAGTACATCTATTCCTCCTCAGACAGATTAAGGCTAAAGCAAGAGGGTTTTCAAGGCAATGAAATTGTTGGTAATAATAATGTATATATAGCCATTGATTATCATTGTTTTAATCGTTTCCTTTGCTAATCTCACCAACACTGTCATTATTGTGAAGCAACAGCACTGTTGTGACATAGGACCTGCAGCAGTCAATGTGTCTTGTCAATATCTCTGTGGTTGGGCTTCAATGTAGACATACTGGTTGCCACCTCTCCTACATTACAACACTTAGTACACATCAAGAAATTCATTGGCTGTAAAGTGCTTTGGGACATCTTGAAGTAGTGGAGGCACTACATAAACTCAGGACTACTTTATTCATAGTGGTCACCGACCTCGACAAAGGGTGGGAAGAGGATAGCAAAACAGCATAATCGGTCTCTGTATATCCAAACTATCCCACTTCCTGGTGAAAACTATGGCCGTGGATATTGAGCGAGGACAGGGTAAAGCTTGTTGGTGCTTTTCCTTAAAATCCCTGATAGCTCCTTCACAAGAACATGGCTCATAACGTTCACTAAATCTTAGACGTGTAGAAAGCGTAAGCCACACTCGCACTTCAGGACTATGTGGAACATTATGTGCACACTAAAATCTTTAAACTTAAGTGCATGGAAGGACTGTGCTGAACCGGCTTTTATTAACGGGACAGCGCTAACTTCGTGTGCTTGCTGATGTTAGTAAGTATTGATACCTGTTTATTTATACAGTTCCTTGGTTCTAGCTACAGCACACAGAGACAGGAGACATGGCGGAGAGATTCTTTCGCAGAATCTTTTGTAAGTGTCTTTAAAAGATGTTTAGAATGCACAAAGTAAAAGGCTCTTAATTCCATTAAAAAATAATATATAATAAAGTGGATTCATGTCTGAAGATCCGACGCCCCAGAATATGGAGAATATGGAGGTCCCGCTCCTCTCTCAACGAACAATATCACAACTCCACGCCCCTAACTCATTGATACTAGGAGCATTATAGGTAAGATTAAGGTCCATGAAGTTCTAACTTTTCTTCAGGACTAAATTTCAGATGCCATAGTCTAAATTATGACATACAAATGTTTTTAAACGTGGTAATTTCACAGATTTAAAATAAATAACAAAACCTACATTCACTTACAAATATTGAATAATAATCTCAATCATATAAAATAAACACATACTTTAAATGAGCTAAAACAAAAGCATTAGCTGTTTAAAAGAAATGAGCAAAAACGATAAAAATGCTTTAACATAACTTGAAAGTAGCAGGGAATCCTTTTGCTTTCTGTTTTCAATACAAAACTGCTATTTCAAAACATAACCTTAATAAGTGTTCCCAATAAGGCCCTATTTGAAGGACGTATGGCTAGACTCGTTTGAGCCAGGCTGGGGTCTACGGGACTGTACTGTGGCAAACCGAAGGCTGCTACTGCGATCAGGAGTTCAATCAAAATTTTTAAATGCAGGTAAGTTCATAATTTTTCCCCAATTTCTATAAAAGGAAAATGTGGGCTATTATCTCTTTGGCAAGGCATGATTTTTAGTTTACTTATTAGTTACTTATTATTTAGTTTACTTATTAGTGTTTACTTATTACTTATTAGGCAAATTGCGCAGAGGGTGTGGAGAGTCTGCAGAAGGATCTAGATAGGCTGGGCGAATGGGCCAGGAAATGGCAAATGGAATTTAATGTTGGCAAGTGCGAGGTGGTCCACTTTGGTAGGAATAATGGTAGGAAGGACTATTTCTTACGTGGCGAAAAACTGCAGCAGGCGACGGTGCAGAGGGACCTCGGGGTCCTTGTGCATGAGTCGCAAAAACCCAGCTTGCAGGTGCAGCAGGTGGTCAGGAAGGCTAATGGGATGCTGGCCTTCATAGCGAGGGGGATTGAATATAAAAGTAGGGAGGTCTTGCTGCAGCTGTATAGGGCACTGGTGAGGCCGCAGCTGGAGTACTGTGTGCAGTTTTGGTCGCTGCACTTACGCAAGGATATTTTGACCTTGGAGGGAGTGCAGAGGAGGTTTACTAGGCTGATACCAGAGTTGAGGGGGTTGAGCTATGAGGAGAGGCTGAATAAACTAGGCTTGTACTCGTTAGAGTTTAGAAGAATGAGGGGAGATCTCATTGAGACGTATAAGATGATGAATGGGATGGATAGGATAGAGGTGGAGAGACTCTTCCCGCTCAGAAAGGACAGTAGGACTAGGGGGCATAGCCTCAAGATAAAGGGGGGGCGGTTTAGAACAGAGTTGAGGAGGAACTTCTTCACTCAAAGGGTGGTGAATCTCTGGAATTCTCTGCCCGTTGAAGTGGTGGAGGCTACCTCGCTAAATATTTTTAAGACGCGGGTTGATGGGTTTTTGATAAGCGAGGGGATTAAGGGTTATGGGGAGAGGGCGGGAATGTGGAACTGAGCCACGACAGATCAGCCATGATCTTATTGAATGGCGGGGCAGGCTCGAGGGGCTAGATGGCCTACTCCTGCTCCTATTTCTTATGTTCTTATGTCGCAAGTAGACTTAAATTAGCACTGCAATTGAGTTACTGGGAAAAATCCCTGAATTACCACACTCCAATGCCTGTTCGGATACACTGAGGGAGAATTTAGCACGGCCAATGCACTTAACTAGCACATTTTTCAAACTGTGGGAGGAAACCAAAGCACACACAGGGAGAACGTGCAGATTCTCCACAGTGACCCAAGCCAGGAATTGGACCCAGGTCCCTGGCATCGTGAGGCAGTAGTGCTGACCATATGCCACCACGTCACCTGGGCTGCTGATAAATAGTTTTCAGCATTAATCATTCTCTCCAGGGAAGGAGAGTGGAATGCAAATGATGTAATGGCAATACAATTGCTTCATAGAAATAATAGTAAGCCTTCTCATCACTTGAGCCTACAATCTAGACTGTGTAATATTGAGGGAGTGCTTGTCAGCTCGGTGGCACAGTGATTAGCACTGCTGCCTTACAGTGCCAGAGACCTAGGTTCAATTCCTGGCTTGGGTCGCTGGCCGTTTGCACGTTCTCCCTGTGTGTGTGAGTTTCCTCCCACAGTCTGAAAAATGTGCTGGTTGGGTAGACTGGCCATGCTAAACTCTCCCTCAGTGTACCTGGTACCAGAGCATGGCGACTAGGGGATTTTCACAATAACTTCATTACAATGTTAATATAAGCCTACTTGTGACTAATAAATAAATTTAAACTTAACTTGTCAGACGTGCCATCTTTTGGTGAGATGTTAAACTAAGAAGCCATCTTCCCTCAGATGACCATAAAAATTCCAATGCCACACGGTTGAAGCAGTACAGGAGAGTTCCTGGCCACTATTTATCTCTCAATAAACATTATTAAAATTGATTATCTGTGCATTACCACAGTCCTGTTTGTGGGAACTTGCCGTTCACAACTTGACTACACATTTCCCATATTATGACAGTCCCTACACAAAGTACTTAATTGACTGTGAAAATGGTAGGACATCTTGAGATAGTGGAAGCAGTATTTAAATGTTCTGTGGCAAATTGACAGAACATCTTAGTGCAGTCAATCTTCCAATAATTCAGCATTTAGTACAGATATTTTCTAGTTCTCAGACATGCCACTAGAGGGTGCTCCGAGAGCAGCAATGACCCTTCACATAAAGTTAGTGGATGGGGAGAATGTACACACAATCCTCAAGAGTGACAAAGATCAGAAATAGGGCAGGCCCCACCTCATGTGTGAGGGTATTGTATTTTGTAAAAGAACAGGACACAGCAGGGAAGGTTTTCCTTTGAGATTACATGAATTTCCAGATGTACCTCAGGCAGGGGAAGATGAAAGACTTCTGCAATGAAAAATGGGACAGACGTTAAAAAAAATTGGTGTTGACATCAACCAGAGAATATAAATGGACCTTGTGCATCTTACTTCAGAGTGTAGAATTTCCCACCTTCTGGGACAGACAAAGAACTTAGTGAGAAACCAACATATTTTCCAATAAGCAACTCATGGTGAGGTTCAGTTATTATTGATTCATATGAATTAGGGTAGGCCAGGGTTAGCGTGAAGACAGTACATATGTTTCAGCTAATAAAAAATACAATATGCTTATGATACCCATCATAAACATGGAAAATCCCAAACTGTAAAAATCAGTTGATCCATCCATATAAATAATTGGAAAAAAATGATCCAACCAACTGAATTATAGAGGAGTTAACATCACATGCAAATAAAAAAGCAGCTGATTTTAATCAAAACTTGGATGTATTCCCACAAGGCAGCTTCTGACCTCATGTCACTGGAAATATCCCAAACAATCATTTTTTTTCCCCATATAAAAATGTCAAACCACTCAGATTACTGTCCAATTACTGTTGGAAGGTTCTCTCCTATTTTTTTTCTTTACCAGCACTTTTACTGAAGCCAATTACTTTGTTTCTCAGGTTTTGGATACCAATAGTAAAGGTCCACATTTATTGCTTGTCTATTGCCAGAACTGAGTGGCTTGCTAGGCACCTTCAGCGAAGACAGTGACGAGTCAATATTGGTGTTGGACTGGAGTCACACAAAGCCAGAGCAGATAAAGAAATAGGAAGAATATTAGGGAGTCAGTTGGAGGTTCTACAATTGTGCAGTACTTTCATTGTACTTTTTACTGATATGAGCCTTTTAGTTTGAAACTCTTAAAACTGAATTAAATTTCTCAAGATAGGTTTACAAACTCATGTTCTCCTGCTCACCAGTGATTTCTAGTTCATAAACATGATCGCTACACGACTATACCCACAACGGATGGTGCTGTGAAGCCAAACTATAGCAAGCTTCACATTGTTATGATATCGCTAAGGGAATACGTATTATCAGGCTGTGAAACAGCATGTGACAAGCAGCTACTAGTATATGTGTGTGCGTGTGTGAGTACACATATGTGTGCATGACTGAGAGTGAGAGGCTGGATGGGATAGGGATTGCAGCTGTGAGTAATAGTTGCCGAATCCAAAAGTACATCTGTCTACTGAGCCATCCTATGCTGTCTCTTCAGACAATCCAAACCTATGTACAGTTTATTAGTCTTGCTGTAAGATTGGTGTGATCATGTAAAACAAATATAGAAACACAACATGGCAGTAAAGATAGGATTTTGGAGACAACTGGACAAACTACAGGGATGTTGGCACAGTGGTTAACACTTACTTCACAGTGCCACGGTTCTGGGTTGGATTCCAGCCTTGGGTGACTGTGTGTGAAGGTTACATGTTTTCCGTGTTTCATCTGGGTGCTCTGGTTTCCTCCCATAATCCATAGATGTGCAGATTGGTGATAAATTTCCCCTCAGTGTCCAAAGATGTGTAGGATATGGGATTAGCGGGATAAGTGTGTGAAGTTATGGGAAAAGACCAAGGGGTATGCTTGGGTAAGATGCTCTATCGCAGAGTCAGTGTAGATTTGATAGGGTGAATGGCCTCTGTCTGCGTCTAGAGATTCTATTAATATTCAATTCAATATTTAAGTTTGCATGTCCATTGAAATTCCAGGAGGCAGATTAATCTGTGGTTAATCGGAGCAAGACAGATGGTGCTTTGCACAACAATGAGTACTTGATTTGTAGAATAGTCAGATCCGTGGTTAATCGGAGCAAGTCAGATTTAAATTGGCAGTAAAAGTAATAGGGCCATGAATCAGGTGCCACTCCTGCATGCAAAATGGAAAATCTTGAACCATTACAACAAGAAAAAGACAGCAACTGACTGAAGAGGCTCAGAAGCTATGGTGTTAAGCTATGGAACATGCGCTACCTTGGAACTGATGGCCTACAGACAGTAAACATGAGAATCAATCAGTTTATCAGCCGGTGCCCTGGTAAGGTCTGTAATGTTTCAGAAGCTGAATGAATAATGGAGCTGGTTATAGCTTCAAGGACAATCAAAATCTTCTAAAAAGACCTTTCTGAAAAAAAAACAAAATGTCACACTATTGACACAAACATGGACTGATAGTCAGGAAACAGAAAGCCGTGTGTGATGTACAGCCTATTGCACCCACCACGAAGCATTATGTGTCCCAAAATTTTGACCTAGTATGTATATAAAAGAACATTGGGCTCGTTCATGCAGAAAATCTGGTTCCTGGTGGCCAGAAGTTACAGTAAGATAGAACCAAATAAAAAGTACGTGCAATACATTGGCATAAACAACAGAGTGCACCAAATACCCGCATGAGCACAAGCATCTACATGAGGTTAGTGGCAATGCAGACCAGGGTAGAAATTCAGACTGGAGAAATCTTGAACTGGGGAGCAAACAGACTTTCTAGATTGTGAGCGTGACACAATTTGCGTATTAAGTCAAACAATTACAGGTTGTCACTGGCGGCACAGTAGCACAATAGTTAGCACTGCTACCTCACAGCGTCAGGGACCTGGGTTCAATTCCTGGCTTGGAGTCACTGTCTGTGTGGAGTTTGTATATTCTTCCCGTGCCTATGTGGATTTCCTCAGGTTTCCTCCCACATTCTGAAAGATATGCTGGTTAGGTGCATTGACCCGAACAGGTGCCAGAGTGTGGTGATGAGGGGAATTTCATAGTAACTTCATTGCACTTGTGACTAATAAATAAACTTTAACTATGATCCTCATATGCCTGAAGAAAAGTGGCAAAAACATGCTCACAGCCAACATAATCACAGAAGTGTGTGAACATTTTATCAGAGTTCTGAATATACTTGGAATGTTGGAAATCAATGAAACAATCAAACTAACCATGTACAATGGGTCACCCATTCATTGTATGACTACATTGACATTGAAACGCAGCTATGGCAAGTGTGCATAGAAACCACAAGTATTTTACCTGGTGGATGAGTGGGCTATCAATAGCAGGATTACCAGTGTGTACGGAACTCAACATTGCAGCAATACATGCAATCACTAATATACCTGCTTTGGCAGAAGAGACCAAGAATAATCTCATTGAGTCAGTCCTGACCAACAGACATACCAGACAAATTCAATGCTACAGGAAACTTTAGAGGTGATACTTTTGCAACACTTCAGAGAAGGTGCAATTCTTCCAATTGACCCTCCTAGAAAGTATAGAGTGCAGGTACAAGAGAGGCTGAAAAGTGAATGAAATGACATGGAGTGTAATGGCATTGTTGTGTGCATCAGCACAATAACTGCCACAATTCAATCACATACATACTGAAAAAAGATGGCACAATCTGGTATGTTTGGACCCAGGATGTCTAAATTTTGTTCCAAAGAAATGCTTATGCACAATTCCAATTAGAGGAATTGATTCCCAAATTCATAAGGAGCAAAGTTTTTCTCCAAGTTGGATGCCAAACCCAGATATTGGTTGGCTAATTTGGTAGAGGAATCTCAAGAAACCACTAATTTCATTTGGACAACGTTGCTTCCAGGAGATTACCATTTGGTTTATCCATCAGTCAGAATCACTTCCTACAGCATATGGATGGAATTACAGAAATTATTCCTGAATGCATATGCATTGCCAAGATATTGCAATGATGGAAAAAAACCAAAGAAGGGTATGATCAAACATTACAGTCACTGATGGCAGCACATTCTTCAACAGCAAGAAATGCCACGCAAATGTAGGTCAAATTAATGTCATCAGTTCTACTTATTCAAGTTCCAGCTGACCCAGACAAAATTAAAGATGTATGACACATGCCTACTTCTAGGGCAAAGAGGACTTTCAATGATGTCTCATATTTTTCAACATTTTACTGCCATACCTACCCAGCTTTGCAGATAAAAGCATCATCAGAACTTTTAAGGAAGAATGTTCCATATATATGGCAGGAAGACTATTGGGTAGCACAGTGCTTAGGGACCTGGGTTCGATTCCCAGCTTGGGTCCGATTCCCAGCTTGGGTCACTGTCTGTGGGGGTTTCCTCCAGGTGCTTTGGTTTTCTCCCACAGTCCAAAGATGTGCAGGTTAAGTGAATTGGCCATACTAAATTAGTGACTTTTGAGAGATAGCTGGACAAATACATATATAGGATGGGAATAGAACGATATGGCCCCCAGAAGAGTGGGGGTTTTAATTCAGTCAGGCAGCATGGTCGGTGCAGGCTCGGAGGGCCAGAGGCCTGTCCCTGTGCTGTAATTTTCTTCGTTCTTTGTTTTTAAATTGTCCTTCAGTGTACCCGAACAGGCACCGGAGTGTGGCAATTAAGGGAATTTCACAGTAACTTCATTGCAATCGGAATGTAAGCCTACTTGTGACTAATAAACTTTAACTTAAGATGTGTTGAGTCACTTAAACTGGCATCATTGGAAGGGATGAGTTCTACACTGCCATAACCAGAGACAATCTAAGAGTCTCAAAAAGAATTAGGAGCATCCATTATACAAGATAGCAAACTATTTGCCTTTGACTCCAAGTCTAGCACAAGGACAATCCAATTATTCAAACATAGAATGAGACATTATGGTACCAATGTGATAGTTGGCGCTACGTGTACCTACTTGGTAAACAATTTCTTGTGGAAATTGACCAAAACATCTGATTAAGAATATAGTGTTATGCCTTTGAGGGCTACTGAAAATCAGCTGCAAAATAGTTTTGGACCTAGAAATGAGTGGGGTAGATGATGTACTCAATGTTGATTCAATGAGTGTTGGTCAACACAAACAACTTCATGCAAAAGCAACAAATAATCCACGGCTGAAGACATTATGGAGAACTACTGTAGAAAATTGGCCTGACAATACAAGTGGCAGCAGACTCCCTCAGATGCATTTAGCTGTATGGAGGTGAACTAATATTACAAGAGGTGTGATTTTCAAAGGAAAAGGAGTGCTTGCAGTTCTCAATTGTCATAGTTACACCTAAGGCACATGGACATAGAATGAACAGGACACCTGACAAGGGAAACTGTGCATTGGCCAGGAATCAACAATATCGAGAAGGTCACGAGGGTGAGCCGTTCATGCCAGAGTCACCAATCATATCAGTGCCAAGAACCTCTATACCGCAGGATTCCATTGTGCCCTGGTCTAAAATTACAATGGATTTATTTACTCTCCACATGGCGAATACTTTCTAAATTACTTCTCCAAACTTCCAATCATTAGACAACTGAAAGATACTTCGAGTCTGTCCGTGGCAGAAACAATAACTGCAATATTCAGGTTGTTTGATATACCTGAAGGCATCATATCAGACAATGGGTCATTTTTAGGGACAAACAATGGCACAGCCTGGCCTGCTAATCTAAATCCAGTGGTCTTGTCAAACAAATGGTTTAAGACATTAATCATGAACTGCAGGGAAACAAAGCAAGATCATTGCCATGTTACATCTAAGAACAATATCTTTTGATATGGGCTTACCGTCACCAGTGAAAATCATGGTCAGGAGAGGGTAAGGTAACTTTATCAAGACATCACCTGCTCCAGCTCTCAGAAATTCAGGGTAAACTCCACGAAAACCAAGAGAGAATGAAGATGGCACACAACCAACATGCAGGTGTGGAGTTGCCTAATCTGTACATGGGTCAAAACGTTCAGATTATACATCTTACCCAGGGAACCTAGTCACCCACAGAAATATCTAAGGCACGCAATAATCCTAGATCTTAAGAGATCACAACACCAAATGGGGCGACGTTAAAAATAAACAGAAGCCAGCTAAGGGAATTGTACATCTGTATAATATCCAGCACACCAACTGCATCTAAAAGTACAAAGATAAAGTGCAAATGCGCAAGACCATTTTGTAAAAAAAAATTAATACTTTATTCTTAATCAAAAAAGTCAATTAAGTCAAATCATAGTCCCCACATGAGAGACAAACCAGATTCAAGCTGACAAGATAAGGATATATACCCCATCTTGGGTTTGATCAAACAAGATCTGAGCTGATAAGACATTGCACCCCCTCCCAGGCTTGATCTAACGCTTCATCTTAGCCAAAAGACCAAGATGGTTTTGAAAAATTGCTTCAGTGAAGCCTCAGTTTAATCTCATTGGTTACCATGTATATTTATTCTACCCAGAGAAGACCACAATCGCAGGTGCCAGCACACCAAGTTCAATGAGCAAGCCATACCCCTTGTTTGATCATGGTTTCACCCCTGCCAGGCATTCCAATAATACTCAGGATGACAACACATTAGTCTAGAACACCCAAGTGCTAAATCTAGATCGTTACACCATACCATCGCAATATGACAGGATTAGTAGGCCACCCTTTGAACTCTAACAATCTTTTGTATCTTTAGTTACCACAATCACCCTATTGTGCAGTTATTCTGTGGGTGAAAAAAGGGATATTTTCCACTTTAGTTAATATACAAATGAGTCCAGTAACCAGGATGCAAAGCAGCATGTGACCACCAGCTGGAAGGGTCTATAGGAATTGTTGCTATGCTGTCCTGGTAATAGTTGATGAATCCATTAGATCTGTCTGCTCAGCCACTGTGTACTCTATCTTCAAATAAGCCACACCTACTCATAGTTCCCCAGTTCTGGTTTGAGATTGAGAAGCAGATGTACAAACATGAGATGTGCTTCACCTGATCAGAAATTGAAAGGACTCGAGAGGTAAAACTTTCTAATGGCCATTCAATTTTTTTCTTCCTCACTTTTGTGAAGTTTTGCACTCATTAGTACAAGTCAATATTAGGAAAGAGAACTTTGCATTTTGGGTACCCAGTGTCAGCTTCAAGGACTTCCAAAGCACAGCCTGAGACAGCAATACGCTCCCATTAATCTAACCCAATAAAGGTGGTTATAGCACAAAGTTCAGAAAAAGTAACCACTGTATTAGTGTAAATCTTTCTGTTTTCCACGCTAGCCATTGTGAATACCTCCAATTGAGATTGGGCATTCCCACCATAAAAATGAATGCATTTTGTATAAGATGATTATAAACCAGCTGACAGATATTTCCATCCCATTAGTCTAGGTTGTATGCAAACTCAAGTCCCTTACTGAAAGCCTTCCTCTATAACTGCATTGACCTTTTTTTATTTGAACCAGGCTGTTTGCAACCATGACATTACATCTGACCAATAGCTGAGCTTCCAACCCCATATCTTCTGCATTACCAAGACTACTTTAGTTCCACCTATAGAAGATTGCCAATCTCCACCCCTGCCTCAGCTTATTTAACATTGGAACCCACCATTAAGGTCTTTGTTATCTCTAGATTCTAGTATTCTTATCTAGTCAAGAGGTGACTAACACATGGTTTCTTACCCCAAGGCATGACTAGAATAGTTAAGTTGAATTAAATTATTTAAATATATTGATATGAAATTAATTAACTTAGAGAAACAAGAAAAAATATACAAAGACAGGCACAAGGGGAGAGGAAATCCTTCCTCATAATATCCAAGATAATGGATAGATTTTAAAATGTTTTACTACTGTAGAAGTCTAGTATGGCCAGCTTAGAGGAAAATATGCCGCAAAACTAGTAATTTGCCCTCTTACATTGCATCCTCCATAAACTTGAGCCCATTTAAAATTCTTCTGCCTGTAACTTAACACATCAGGGAATCCATCATGTCTGCACTCCGTGATCTACATTTATACCATGTCTTTAATAATGAAAAGTCCCAAAATATTTTCCACATTTCTCTTGTGTTCTATACCTGGACAATTCAGGTTTGGGCTGATAAGTGACAAGGAACATATGTGCACATATATGCCTGGCAATGACCATCTCCAGTAAGAGAATCTAACCATTCAATAACATTACGTTACTGAAACACCCATTCCCACTATCAACACGTAGTTGGAGTATTCAGAAATTTAATTGGACCAGCATTTAAATACTGTGGCCACAGGAGCAAGTCAGACTGGGAATTTTGTGGAGACTAACTCACCACCTGACTCTCCAAAGCTAGTCCACCACCTACATGGCATGAAAGTGATGGAATACTGTCCATTTGCATGGATGAGTGCAGCTCCAAACACCGCACAAGCTCAACACCATACAGGACAAAGCATACCACTTGTCTGGCACCCCATCCACAAATATTTCCTGCCCCCACCCACAGAGACAGCCTTGTGCATCATCTACAAGATACGCTAAGGAACTCACTAAGGCTTCTTTGACAGCACCTTGAAAACCTATGAGTGATGTCTACCACCTAGAGAAACAAGATGCACGGAAACACCACTACCTGCAAATTGCCCTCCAAGCTACACACCATCTTGAATCACATCACTGTTCTTTCACTGTCACTGGATCAAAATCCTGAAACTCCCTTCCTATTAGTATTGTGGGTGAATCCACACCACATTGATTGCAGCAGTTCAAGAAGGCAGCCCATCACCACCTTCTCAAGGGCAATTCGGGACCTAGTTAGTGATGCCCACATTCTCTGAAAGAAGAAAAACTTTCAGTCTAGCAATTCAGTGTTAATGGATGAGTAGTTTCAAGGTT
The DNA here is from genome assembly GCF_965287045.1 of Carcharhinus amblyrhynchos. NCBI lineage: Eukaryota > Metazoa > Chordata > Chondrichthyes > Carcharhiniformes > Carcharhinidae > Carcharhinus > Carcharhinus amblyrhynchos. The sequence continues at coordinate 75,038,831 of NC_137338.1, forward strand.
ATGGACTTGCACCTATTGGGAAATGGATCGAGTCCAACAACCTCATTCTTCATGAAGCTACACAAAGGATACATTCAGCCCATTGGGTTGGACTAAGTTTGAACCTTTGCTCCAAAAAGGTGAAAAGGATCTAATACACAGCAACATCCAATCTGAACACATTTGCAGTTCATAACTTGTTTGTGACAATATATGCATCTTTGGATACAACAGGACTGCCAAGTACCTTCACAACTAGCATAATCATGATTTTTTCTGAATATTGCTGTTGGCGATTCCCACATTTGCTGCTCCACAGCTCAGTTCAACTTACAGAATCATATAATCCCTACAGTGCAGAGGGAGCCCATTCTGCCCATCCAGTCTACATTGACCACAGTTCCACCTAAGCCCTATTCCCAGAAACCCCACATATTTACCCTGCTAATCCTTGACATTAAAGTCAATTTAGCACGGCCAATCATCTAACCCGCATATCCTTGGAGAATCACTTCCTGTGATTAGGTCCAGAGCACAATTTTTAAAGCAGCCTTGCGATATCAAAATGGATGCTGCAGAAAGTTCAAAGTTTTAACTTATCAGTCACAGTAAGGCTTACATTAACACTACAATGAAGTCACTGTGAAATTCCTCTTTCACCACACTCCGCCACCTGTTTGGGTCAATGCACCTAACCTGCACATCTTTTTAGACTGTGGAGGAAACCCATGTAGACACATGGAGAACGTGCAGACTCTGCACAGGCAGTGACCCAAGCCAGGAATTGAACCCAGGTCCCTGGCACTGTGAGGCAGTGGTGCTAACCACCGTGCCATCCTTCAGAGAGGAATTTAAAAATTAATTGATATCAGTTATCTTTAAGACAATTTACTTAGAGTGCTCTTTGATGACTTTGCAGTGTCACTAAAACTCATTCATAATTGTACCAATGCTTCCTTTGAATAGGCAGTGGGTAACCAAAACTGACCAGAAGATCCTTGGTTTAATTCACAGGCTGTCTGACTTCACTACTGCACCCAGAGTTGATAGTAGGGATACCACAAATTAGTTGGGGTGACATTGGACATTGCTGTGTGTTAGTCCTTCCATCTTTTTGGAGCTAAAGTCCAATCTGAGTTCAGCCCATTGGATTGAATGTGTCCTTTGGGCAGCTTCATGAAGATATTGTCCTCAATCCAATTGCCAATCAATGCAAGTGAGTAAACTCTAAGCTACTCATCAGTCAACAGTGAATTGCTATTCAGTGATCCTGGCTGGAAACATGTGGATATGAGAGACCAGAAAAAGATTCATTGATCCCTTCCTGCATTAGACATCTCTTGACTGAGACTCTAGAGGGTGGCTATTGTCCATGGAACCCCTCCCTCAAAAGGAGGGACAAAATTTGTCTCAAGATCGCGAGCAACCTGCAAAACTCAGTTTATGAGAGGAAGGAATATTAAAAGGGAGGGGAACAAAGGAAGTGGAAGAGATTAACAAGACTTTAAACAATGCTTTAAGAAAGAGAAATATAACATTGTTTGCTTATAGAACTACACATGCTGTCATACAACATCAAAGCACCATGATGGACCAGTACTGTAGTCTTAAATCAGTAAGTTTTCTTTTTAATTTTTCAACTATGTCTACACAAATGTTGTATAGTTATTCACCAGTGGAATAAACAATTCATCAATTTACTCTGAAGTATTCTCTAGATTATTTTCTTCAATAATAACTGCCTTAGGAAGGCTAGTACAATGTTTCACAACTTCATAGCGCAGTACAGAAAGAATTCCCCCAAATCATCGGATTTTGAATGTTAAAAAACATAAGCAATTTATGGGAATTAATGGCCTCAAAATAATACATAATTCATATTACATCTTTAAAAGTGAAACACTTTTGGCAAGCATACAGCATACATCATTTAAAACAAAAAAAACAAATTAAGCTTTTCATAAGTTTAATATCTTTTATTTAAAAAGTACTCAAATTAGGCTGTATTTGTGATTTTGTGAAAAGCTGACCATCAGAGCACTTACTTCTAAATGCAGCCGTACATTGTAACAAGTATTCATTGAATGCAACCACATATGTACAATTACACGTTTTGGAAAGAAAAATGATATGTGCAACCACAAAATTAAATTACAGCTTGACCCCTTCAAGGTAAATAAACAAAAATGATTGGGACATGGTTTCAGTTTTATATGCAAAGAAAATATTCACCAATCATTCTTTATCTTCTTTATGCTGACCTGTTCACAATAAAAATTGTGTACCAATATTAATGAGTAGGTTTATATGGATAGACTTAGGGTGTCTGCTCTTGCTATTTAGCAATGTTAAATACCTCAGTCTCTAGCTCATCTAATATAGGGCTAACATGGTGGGTGCCTTATGGAGATCAGCTATTAAAGCTGATCAGAATCGTTTCAAAGTTGCAAGCTCTGCAGATTCACCATTGCAAAAAGATAGTGCCGCAGACTTTTCCCTAATCCAGTGATAAACGTACTCAAATTAAAAATAACCTCATTTACATAGTAATACAGTAGCAAACTAGATCTGATCCAAGGCTATAGCCACCTTACCAATGGCATGCTAAGCCTAGCCACAGTTACTTTAAAAATTTTAAACTATCAGGGCAAAGAATCACTGCTGCTGTACAAGTATGTAAACTCCTAAATCCACATACAACCATAGATGTAGGAGGGGGAAAAACTAATATACAGGCACTCAAAGACAATATGCATGAATAAAATTAGTTTTATTATATATAAATATTAGAAGTGAGTTACTGTTACTACACAATCCCTTCCCTACAAAGAAATGTAATCAAATTGTATACAGGTGCGGCAAATAGTTAAAGCTCCATCCATCGATACTGCTTTGAACCAAATATGTTACGACTGTTGAGCTGCAGGTCTTTTCAAATCCCTGATCTGTTTGATCAAATAGGACTTCTCATCATTAAACTGGTCGTCATCTGTTCTGTCTGCTTGAAACTGACTGAGGAACTCTATCAGTTTGGTCTGGTTTTTCAACAGGATGTCCAAGATAGGTTGTGTTTTATTGGGATTTGCCACAAAAACCTAGGAAGAGCAAAGAGAGAAAAATGTGCAAGTTATTCATAAATTAGGCAAATGTAGCTTACCTGTGATGTCCAAATCTCATGTATACCATTTTAAGCTTCGTCCTAATGTAGAATCAATCCATGCCCATTATAACCCACCTCAGGAATTTAATTCTACATTTTTTGTAATTATTTTGTAAAATCTTGATTTACTGCACTAATTGGAAATGCAACAAACTAAACAGTGATTTATTTGTCGACCTGCCAAACTCATTTAAAACATCGAGTTCTCGTGGTTGAGGGCAAACTGTTTGCATCCACTCAATTCTGTTTTTTCTTTGTTTTGAAACTTTGGATGAGGTTGGCAATGTAATGAAACTCAAGGCTGTAGGAAGACAGAGGGGATTTTTGTTTCCTATGGTAGGACACTGGGCAATAGACACAGCAAGAAACATTTACACCAACAATTTAAACAGTGGACCAGCACAGAAAATCAAACCCTCACGTTACATTCTAAAACTTGCCAGGACTGTAGAATAAAGTTCCAGTAAGGACTTTCAGCTGTCTGGTCACCAAGAGGGTTTCTTGCTTTGTTACAGCAGATTTGTAGTGATATTTATGTGGGATCATGATCAATTCTAATTAAAAGGAAGACTTTTCTTTAGTTTTATCAGTTCTAGTTACTTCAGTAGATACATAGAGCAGTTTCAAAAATATAAAATGAAGCAGAACAGTTCAAGAAAAAAATCTTATGTTAACATTAACTTGCTCTCAATGACTGAAGTATCCAATTGTTAATTTATTATCTTTTCACAAGATATCTCAATTAGTTATGTTTGAAGCACAAAAAGCTCAATTGCCCAGAAACACTACACCAGATGTTGTGCATTAGTCTCCAGTCACACTTCCCATCTCAAAAAGGGAAGCAAAACTGGCCGATGCAGCATTCCTCTAAAGGAATGCACAGCCTACTGATGTCTCAGAATGCTGCACAGATGAATGACACAAACCCAAACAGCAACCCATTTGTCAAACTTCTTTTTTTTAAAAAAAGCACATCTTCGCCCACTTTCTCCCCTTTGGGAGATAGTGGGGAGGTGACGGAAGGACTCGCTGGGCTGATTATCAGCCTGTTGAATAACATCATGGAGGTTCTGTGGCCAACAAGTCTCGGAGTGGGACTTGAAATTGGAATTTCTGGCCCAGAGGTAGAAATGCTACCTCGACTGTAGCAATGGGTGACTTGGGAAGCAGAGGGTGGTGTGGGAAGTACAAAAGAGAAACACTTAAGGAATTTATATATGATTACCTTATTGACTAATTGAAGGCCTCACAAAAATACTTCTGATGCGTTTCAAACTATCAACAATTGGAATAAAGCCATCAATAATTGGAACAAAAAGGCAAGAAAGATAGATTTCTAAACGTGCAATAGTTTCCAGCAATAAATGAAGTGCTTTGGATTCACAACCAATTGAAGCCAAATCCTGATAAAATTACAAGGAACTTGCTTGGAAGATTCATTATTTAATGAGAATGCGGTTGGGATTTCCATAATTTTGTCTGTAAAGAAATCATTTGCATTTCAATAGCACCATTTCACAAGCTTAGGATGCCCTGAAGTGTTTTACGGCCAATAAAGTACAAAGGTAGAAATTTATTGCACAATGACTTCTACAGGTCAAGTCCCAAAGGAAAGCAGCCATACACATAATAACTGCAGAAAAAAAATCATTAGTAGCAATTTCCATCAAAATCAGCTTTACATCTGGAATTACATTCTTCCAATATAATTAATGAACTGCTATTAAAATTCTAAGGTTAGTACAAAAACTCAGAGATAATGGTAGAGGTAAACTCAGAGTGCTGCTAAATTGGAGCTTATTTTAACTTTAAGCATTAGCAGATAAACACTATCTTCTGAACTACTCATACAATTTTCAGATCTTGCACCATCCTTCAGTTGATGTTTTTCAATCTAAGAACACACCTTGACTAGAGAAAACTGCACAATTATGTAAATATGTATTAAAATGCACATTATTAGCTTAGCCAAGAGTACTCAGCCAGGCAGCTTGCTCAGTTCTTGCTGGGAACTGGGCAGAGTGTTTTATTGCTTTGCTACACTGCTGAATGAAACACAAATACAGACCAAAAACACATCAATGGAATACAATTACATTTCTGTCAAGGGCACTACACTGTGCTTGTGACAGAACAGTCTTGGTTGGCCTTCCCTTTCACCTCAAGTTGAATTTATGAGAAACTGATCTATGCCCATGCTGTGTTTTAATTGAATTTTTAATTGGGAGTACAAAAGTCACGTTGTCCTCTTCCTTAAGCTCTCCGCTGCTACTTGCATCTCTTTAGCAGCTTTCAGCGCAAGAAAAACATCCCAAATTGCTTCACAGAAATGTCAAAACAAGAATTAATACCAAGGCATAGATATTAGAACAGGTGACCAAAAGATGGCTTTAATGAATGACCCAAAGGAGGAAACAGCTGTGGAGAGGGCGATAGGTTTGGAGAGGAAGCTCCAAAGCTTGGAGCCTTGACAGCTGAAGATACAGTTTGCAACAGTGGGACTACCATAATCAACCAATTGCAGAGGCCAAAATCAGAAATGTAGTGAGATCTAACAGGAGGGATTTGAACACACGGGTCAGAATCTTACCAAAAAAAAAGAGCCAAGTGTCAGGGTCTGACTGAAAATTGGTGTGTTTCTTACCAAGGTGCGCGCGTGCCGGGGGTGGGGGGGTGGTGGCGGTGGTAGGGGATATCCATATGACAGGTTAACATCTGGGTGAGCATGTTGCAAACCTCACTGATGTGATGTCGTGTAAAAATGGTTTGAAAATATGGTACGTGGTGAGGGAGTCTAATTACATTCAAATGTATTGTGGGCATAAATCCGATAACATCACTGGCAAGAGGTGGCTAAGGTTGGACATCATGATTTTGTCGGCGAGATTCAGATTTTGTTGGATTGATTGAGCCCCGCTAACATTCGAGGATTGAATATCCCCACATTCCTAGGGATGGAATGCCCCGCCCACATTCCCGTGGGTGGAATGCCCTGCCCAGCTCCCCATGGATGACAGCATGGGTTCAAAATCGCTCCCAAAGATACCTGTTTACATTCAGGTCAAAAAATATAATCTCAGGTGCTGCACAGTGATGTAATCGGGACGAAGTAGAAAGGGTCAGGAGCTTCAGGTTTTCAGGTGTCCAGATCACCAACAACCTGTCTTGGTCCACCCATGTCGATACTATAGTTAAGAAAGCCCACCAACACTTCTACTTTCTCAGAAGACTAAGGAAATTTGGCATGTCAGCTATGACGCTCACCAACTTTTACAGATGCACCATAGAAAGCATTCTTTCTGGTTGTATCACAGCTTGGTATGGCTCCTGTTCTGCCCGAGACCACAAGAAACTACAAAAGGTCGTGAATGTAGCTCAATCATGCAAACCAGCCTCCCAACCATTGACACTGTCTACACTTCCTGCTGCCTCGACAAAGCAGCCAGCATAATTAAGGATCCCACGCACCCCGGATATTCTCTCTTCCACATTTTTCCATTGGGAAAAAAGATACAAAAGTCTGAGGTCACATACTAACCAACTCAAGAACAGCTTCTTCTCTGCTGCCATCAGACTTTTGAATAGGCCTACCTGGCATTTAGTTGATTTTTCTCCACACTCTAGCTATGACCGTGACATTACATTCTGCACTCTCTCGCTTCCTTCTCTATGAACGGTATGCTTTGTCTGTGTAGCACGCAAGAAACAATACTTTTCACTGTATGTTAATACATGTGACAATAATAAATCAAATCAAATTGGTCTGACCTGAGTCAATAGTGCTGTCATGACTTGCTGAGCCGACCCCATCAAGTTCAGAGTAAACAGTATGTAGAATACTGACCATCCATGGAAGAAGCAGATGGCTGGCAACTACATGTCAGCTAATTTGTACACAAAGTCCCACAGACAATAAGTGAATGTCAGACTACTGACCATAACCATGAAAATGTGAACAAAATGTAGGGGTTCATTTGTTTCCACTTGGGGGAAACCAAAGCTGGGAGTCATAATTATATGATAGTCACTACTAATTTGAATAAAGAATTCAGGGGAACTTTTTTTACCCAGAGTGTGGTTAGAATGCGGAACTTGCTAACACATGGAATAGTTTATTTTTAAAAATTAATTCATGGGGTGTGGGCGTCATGACAGCATTTATTGTCCATCTCTAATTGTCCTGAAGATAACGATGAGTCACCTTGAACTGTTGCAGTCTGTGTGGTGAAGATTGTGGCAATTTTGTTACAACTGAGTGGCTTGCTAAGCCATTTCTGTGGACAAAGAGTTAAGCACATTGTTGTGGCTTTGCAGTCACAGGGGCCAGACCTAACAAACAGAAAAGTTCCTTCTTTGAAAGAGATTAGTGAAACAGATGGGTTATATTTTTATGAAAATTGCTATTATTGATGATGGCTTTTTATCCCAGATTTATTTAATCATTAACTGAATTTAATTGCCATGGTGGTATTTCATTTTAAGTCTCTGGATCATTAGTCCAGGCCTCTGGATTACTAGCCCTGTAAATAAGCTACTATACAACTATATCCTTTACTTGAGCAAGTATCATTTAAGGGGAAACTAGATAACTATCTGACAGATAAGGAAACAGAAAGAGATGCTGACCAAGTTAAATGAAGTTGGGTTGGGTGGGGAAAAAGCTTATGTGGAACAATAGCACTGGCATCGACTTGTTGGGCAAATGGTCCATTCAGCGTTGTAATTTCTATTCAGATTATCTGATGTTGGTTGAGGGAGAAGGGGAATGGGGAATGGGGAATTGTTTGTTCAAGTTGCATCATGGGAGTTTGTGCATCATAAGTAGGCAGATGGGGCCTTGACCGAGATCCTCATCCAAAATGTTTCTTTTTTAACATTCAAAACAGGAAAAGAAAATGAAAAACAATTTTTTTTAAAAACACATGAATTCTGTGAAAAAAAGCTTTTCAGGATGTGGACAAATGTTGGTTTAGTCTCCAATTGTTCCAAGAAGTTGGTGGGCTGTGGAATTGGGGCAATTACTATTCAGCAAATATTAAAGAATTAACTGCATATTGTGAGCTGGACTGGACTGAGAAAGGGCAGTATTTTGCCTTCTTTGCAGGTCACTGATTTTTTTTCCCTAATGCAGGTCATCATATTGTCAAATTTATTCATTTCAATTTCACAACTTGCCATGGTGGGATTTGAATTTACAATGCTTAGGGTTGCAAACTCAGCACCACAGCACACCACAACAAACCCTGGCAAAAAAACTTAACTGGGAAAAATGTTGCATTTTGCTAATTTTAGAGCAGCTTTAAGAACCACCAAATGCCACGACTTCTTTATACAATTTACAAGCATCATTTGATCCCAGTGAGTGACTGGGATCTGAAACCCACTGCCTGAGAGTATAGCTGAGGCAAGTTTGAACTGAGGCATTTAAAAGGGAAGTGGATTATCCAAAAAGGAAACATGTGCAAGGCTGCAGGGAAAAGACCTGGGAGCGGCATTAGGCTACACAGAGCAATGCAGACATGACAAGCCGAAAGGCCTCTTCCAGTGCTATAACCATTCTGTGATCCTGAATCATGATTCGGCATGCTTGAGGAATCATTGGACTTCAAGATAAAATTACAGTACGACTACTGTGGATACCTAACAGATTCTCTAAATTACTCCCATAGCTTAATAAATTCCAAATGTCAATTCATCACCCAATAACATCCATACATTCTCAATATAAAGGAATCCACCTCTGCATTCCAAATAAATCAGTCTTACTTATGAGAAATCATGAGTAAGGTCATTGGGACTTGCAAACTCCTCAGCCGTGAAAGGATATAAATAAATTTTAAAAACCAGAAACTCAATGCCTCAGCTCATTAAGATAAAATCACACTGGCTTGTGGCTAATGACAAACCACGGCTTTAGCTCATAGGCCATTTCTGATGCACTTTGTTTTCTCCACCATCTCATTCAACACAACTCATTCCCATCATGGATTTATGATAATGGAGAGGAAGAGCACTCTGCACCTTCACTAACTGCAAGATAGAAGAAATGTTCCTTTCCAGGGCAAGCCGGTTATGCCATCATTTTCTATTTGCTGACTACAGAAGTAACAGGAAGCAGTATCTACATAGAGTGCAGTTTCACCTCTGTAAAACTAACATTTGCCAAACCATTTTTTACAAGTATTAGTTATAATGAAACAAGTGATGGCTTTTGCACCAACTACTCCTACAACAGATGCACTTTGGGAACATAGTGTCATAAGCAACAAGTTAGTATAAGTGACTCGACTTCATTAGATAAAAGGACATACAGATTTATATTACACAAAAACTGAACTAAATGAGACTCCTGAAGGGTCACATGTTCAGAGATTTTATCTCTACTGAGGAGCACAAGTGGCTAGGGTTATGCTGCTTCCTTGAGCAACGGTTTGATTTTAACTTCATGACACTCCTTTCCTCAAACTCTAGAGGCTTCTAAGCAAAATTACCTAAATGCAACCCCAATTGAAATAGCCCATGCATCAAAGTGGGGCATGGTGAAATAATGTCTTGGAAAAAATTACTACCATGTTAGGATTCTTACACGTTTTAAGTAAAATGAACATGAATTGACAGAATAATGAATGTATACTCCACCCTGTACACACCCAATTATTGTTTGCTGCAAGCATTTAACACACTTAGGAACTGAATATTAATCAAGTGTGAAACATTATTTAGGAACAACAATTAATGTTAGAGGCTGGTTACAGCTCAAAGGTGTTTATTCATATATAACATAACTAGATTTTAATAAAAGCAGAGAATCAACATGTCCAGAGAACTTGTGTTTTGACTTGCACCAAGTTCCGTTTGCCCCGTGCACACTGATCTACAATGACTCCAGTAAAACTGCTCAATTTTAAATTCCACTAGGGCCTTGCCCTTCCCTCTCTCTAATCTCCTCCAGCACGACAACCCTCAGGTATCAATGCTGCTCTAATTCTGTTCTTGAGCCTCACCCAATGTTAGGTGCACCACCAAAGATGGCATGCATTCAGCTGCTGAAGCCCTAAGCTCCAGATTTTCCTCACTACCACTTCAATACATTACTTTTCTTTCTTCCTTTAAGGTGCTCCTTAATATCTTGATCAAGCACTTGGCTATTTGTCCCATCATTTCATGTGAGTTGGTGTCAAATTTATTGAGTAATGGTTCTGTGAAACAGACATTTTATTACATTGCGGGTACTGTATAATTAAGTCTATATAATTTTTTTTTTAAACACAGGAGACCATTTTGCCCATCATGTTTTTGTGACAGCAACTCAGCTAGTCCCACTTCTCTACCTTATCCCATTGGGCTTGGAAATCTCTTCAGATAATTATCTAATTCCCTTTTCAAAGTTACAAGTTGTTTTGTTTTCAGGTCTTAAAAAAATTCCAATTCTCAAACATTGGCAAAAAACCTAATATTGCAGGTTAAAAAGTTGCTCAATACTGAAATAAAATAGCAGGAAGACAATTCTACACAAAACTTCACATATTTCAAACTTCTGTGAACCTCATCCCCCCATTATTCTTCGCTTTGACCCATTCTTTCTCATCAGTTTTGACAAGACCCTATTCCATATCTGTTTCTATATAATTTGGGATGGAAAAGATCTACATTTAAAAAGCTGTTCTCCAGGTAATTTAGGACAGATCAAGCATGTGCAAAAAGCAGCATGGATTGTCCCATTAGTCGCCACACTTTGACACCTGTTCGGCGCAATGCACCTAACCAGCATGTTTTTCAGACTGTGGGGGGAAACTGGAGCACCCAGGAGGAAACCCACTAACACGGGGAGAATATGCAAACTCCACACAGACAGTGACCCAAGACTGGAATCGAACTCGGGTCCCTGGCGCTGTGAGGCAGCAGTGCTAACCAGTGTGCCATCATGCTGCTGCCCCTATTATATTTATTGTTATTTATTATTGAGTGGTACTTGTTGTGGTTAAGCCAGTGTTGTAAACACAGAAAACCCTGTTGAACGCATCCTGTCAACATCAAGTTCTATTTAAGCCAATATCTGAGCACATGGAGAGAAATAGCTTTCTCTGGCAGCAAGGTCAGTAGGCCAGAGGAATCAGACTTAAGGTAATTGACTAGGAATTGAGGGGGAAATTATGTTTTTATATAAAGTGTTATGATGGGCTGGAATGCACTGCCTGAAAGGATGATGGATGCAGATTCAGTGGTAAGTTTCAAAGTGAAAATTTGAAGGACTCTATGGAAACTCTCAGCTGAAGCACAATAGGTATATGTTTCTATGATTTGCTGATATCCTTGCTGAACTACAATGTCTCCCCAGCATCTAGTGCCTCATGTTTAAATTCCTTCATGGTCTCCAGTTCACCACCACAGCCTCTCCTCCAGCCATATATCCTGAATTGAACTCTCCATTCCTAATACCAGCCTTTCGTGCATGGTTCAGGAGAGTTTGGGGGCCTTCAGTTTCCTGGGGGCAATATCCTGGCAGGGAGGTTGCTCATGCTGTTCCTGGGGCATGGTGTGTGGGGAAACCTGAGCATAGATTCAGAAAGAACAGAAAAACTTAAGGTGAAAAGGCAAAAAATTAGTAAACAAGCATGGAAGGCAGACAAAAAAAGGCTAGAAAATAGACAGCAAAGGAATTAAATGATATATACAGCAAACATAAGTAGTCTAAAATGAAAAAAAGAGGCCAAGAAGGTTAAACTGAAAAACAGGAAAGGGGAAATATGAGTCAAGAGGTCAAATATGTAGACAAATTTCTGAGAAGTGCAGAAACAGAAAAGCATTAAGAGTATGGATTGAAACTACCCTAATATTAACTGGATAAATCAATATAAAAGGTTTAGAGGACACAAAATTCTTGGAAATGTAGCCAGAATGTAGCAAGTCCAATAAAAGGGAAAGACAGTTCTGGATTATTTTTAAGAAAAAAGGCTGGACAAAAGAAGGGGACATCAGTGGACAGGTTGTCAAGGTAATTAAGAAGGCATATAGAATTCTTTTAGTAGCAGAGGTATAGAATACAAGAGCAGGGAGCCATATCAAACATTAGTTTGGCCATGACTTGAGTATTGAGTGCAGTTCTGGTCAACTCGTAGCAGAAAGAATGTAACTGCATGAGAGAGTGTATAGGGGAGGTTGAAAAGGATATTACCAGGACTGGAAAATTGCAGTTACAAAGAAAGACAGGATGGTCTGAGGATGTCCTCCTCAGAATCAAAAGGAGGCTGAGGGGAGATTTAGTCAGATGTACAATATCATAAAAGGGCCTCATTAGGACCTATTTACTTTTGCATGAGAAGTCACTGACTATATTTAGTGATTGGCAGATTTTATCATTCATGTTACATAGACATCACTGGCTGGCCAGCATTTACTGTCCGCCCCTAGTTGTCCTTGGAGGGAAGTTGAGAGTCAACCACATTGCTGTGGCTCTGGCATCATATGTAGGTCAGACCAGGTAAGGACAGCAGATTTCCTTCTCTAAAGAACATTAGTGAACCAGATGGATTCTTCCAACAGTCAATAATGGTTTCATGGTCATCAGTAGATCCTTAATTCCAGATTAGATCTGGCTCAAAAGAGGGGTTCAACTGGATAGCTCTTTTTCAGCTGTCAGACGTGGGCCAAATGCACACCTTTGGTGCTTAAATTCTCTGCTTCTCACCTGCTATCCTTTCTCCTGGTTTGCTCTGTTTCCCAGGGTGCATTAGTGAAACATTTTAAAGGTGCTTTTTATATTAATATAAATGGAAGTCACTTTAAAGAGAAACAGATCTTGTAACACGCTGAAAGGACAGGAAGAAATTTGCTCAATTTAATAGCTCAGAAGTGATAACAGGTCAGCAGAACTGGAAGTGTGAAAACTAAATCCCATTTCTCAAAGAAACATAGGAGGCCTAATCAGACATTCTTTTCATATTTTGAAGAGCAGACCAGGTCAAAACTGAAATCTCTTTTTAAAGGTTTCAATTAAAGTGTTGATTATTACTAGGGTGTGGCTCAAACATTACTCTACTATCGCACCCATATGTGGGGCAAAGCAGTGAGTGTCAGGAGGTTGTTTGACTGGGAGGGAGAGCATTCACACACTTCACAGCCAAGTCCAATTTTGATATCGCAACATCCGCATCTTCAGTTCTGTTATCAGTCAGTATCAACTCAGGTCCCATCATCTGTTCATAATCACATGAACTATTGCAGACACCCTCCCCTAATCAAGGTAACTCAAGATGAATTGTGAGTCAAGTCCTTGGGTTTCCAGTCTCTGTGGCACAGTGAAACATCAGAAAATAGCTTTGTCAATTAGGCCCTCAGAAAACCCCAGCGATCGACTGTTACCAGTCCACTTAACAACAAAGTGTGTTTAGACATCATCTTTAATGTAGCAAAATATCCAAATGTGATTCACAGGAGTGAATCTCAGACAAAAACTGATATCAAGTCAAATAAGGAGACATTTAGACAAGTGACTAAACACTTAGCCAAAGAGATTTTAAGAAGCAAAAGGTGGAGATAATTAGAAAACCAATTGACTTGAATCATCACAAATTTATTGGTGGCAAAACTACTGTATTCTGTGTGAGCAATAGGTAAAGATGCTGTTAACACATGTATCTGTAGAGCATAGAGAAATAGCTTAAAGTTAAATAGATTGGATATAGTCAGGCACATTGATAACCCACATTATGGAAACAACTGTGAGTTTAGTCATAAACATAGGACATAAGGTTCGATGCTGCTAACACAGCATTAGTTAGGGATAATAAAAAGACTGCCTGTAATGTGGAGATAACACCAGAGATGTGATGTGCAGTGAAGCATACACCACATCCTGCAGGAATGTAAGAGGCCAAGTTACAAAAAGCAAATGGTCTGCAAGATGTGTTGTTTTTACAACTAAGCATAAAAGGGGAAAAGGTCACTGAGATGGTTGGGACAGCAGTGATTAAGTTGGCAAAGGATTGATTACCGCCAATCTGAACTGGACATGTAACAGTGTTGGATAAGATGGATGAGTTTGCTAATGCACTCTTGTGATAACAGGAGACATTGTTAGATGGGGAATAGAGAGGATGACACCTCGAGCCAATAGGGGAATGACAACACATAGATGGGACAGGGACCACCAATTAGGGGAGAACAACATATTGCAAAGCCATTACAATGCTTGTAAAAAAAGTATAAAATGTGCTGCCACTTTACATAAAGTGTGCCTATTTCGCTAGACACCCGGTCTTGCAAGAACGTCAAATAAAATCTTGCTCCTTCAGAACTTGACTTGACTAAATTGTTTAACTGTGAGCTGTGTTTCTCACATTCTGTAACTAGCAATCCTCTATAGCTGTAATGCCTTAACGTTCCAAACTGAGAATGTGGGGATGGAAGTCGCAAGGATGCATTCCAGTTTTAAAAATTAAATAAAATCTCCAACTCAATTTAAAATAAGAAAAATTAGGCTATGTATTCCTTCTGTCAACCTCCTTCATCAAGGGTCAAGAAGATAAACTATATTCAATCTAGACTGAAGGATGGAACTTATCCTAGTGAGATGATTTTTAATCAAACAATTATTTACCAGTTTTCAAGGTGATCCATTGGCAGGTTAAGTTTCATTTATCGTAGATCAGCTTGCTTTTTAAAAAATAAATCATAAAGACTCACCTTGAATACATGAAATGCCTCAAACTGAATATTCCTACTTTGGTCCCTTAAGAGATTCATCATGAGCTTGAGGTTTTCAGGTTTGCTGATGTACCTCGTCATAACTGTAAAATTGTGTCTGTCCAAAAGCAGCTCTCCAATAAGCTTGACCAGGAACAAAAATAAGTGTCAAAGAACAGTGCACAACACAATACTGCATTCAACATAAACTCATACATTTATAGGTGCATAGCTTAACTTACTCACTCCACACCTCACCTATAAAATTAACTTTCCTTTAGTAATGGTTCAGGCCGAACTGAGTGAATAAAAGGCCATTACTGGGAATACCAAAAGCAAGTTGCAGCAAGATAAATCTGTAAAAGCTCGGGTCTGCATCCTCGGGGTATGAAGGAGAGTGTAACAAAGGAATGCAAATAAGATCATGACTGATTACCTGTGCTCTGAGAAAAGAGAAGCATTTCTGATCCTTGTGGTCCACAAGGATTTCATAGACAGATAAATTTTAAAATCTTCCGCAGTCTCTACTGGGTAGCAAATTGTAAGGGGTGACCTCTGTGTTGAAATGAACATTTTCTTGTGTTTTTATTGTGGCACCAGGATATCATTATTTTGCAACTTATGAATCTTAAATAGGCTCCTGCCCACTTTTAATGGGGGTCTTGATCCATGGTCTAAGTCATCACTCTAAGTAGTATGGTGGTCAACAATGTGGTGTGTTGGAATTTTGATTTTCAGAATTTTAACTTCCTCATCCAAACTTTCCCTGCTAGTCAGTAGGGTGGGATGGGGCTGCCGTAGATGATAATGCTACAGAAGTAGAGTGGCTGCCAATGTATATAGAGAAACTCATGCCCATACATGATGTTGGCAAAGAGCAACATTTAATTGAAGAAAAGAAGAAGCAAGCAGAAAGAGAAGATGACACTGCTAGCAATCTGCAGAGATGAGAGTGTTACTACAAACAAAAGAGAAGCCCCATGGATAGCATGATTGACTTTAATCAAATATCAGATAGAAGCCAAGGAATGATAATGCACCAAAATCACAGTCACAGCAGCAGACATTACTGCTGACTTTGTGACAGGGCTGTTCTCAATAGTGTGTGCGCATGGAAAGTAGATTAAAAATTCAAAACATGACATTGGGATTTAAAGTTTAATTTAGAGCAAAGAATTGGACAAATCATATATAGCACAACATAAAAATAACAGATTGATAAAGCAGGCAAGGAGACAATTTACCCTGTGAAAGTTACAGGTTTCTCCAGTTTAAGAAAAAAGGCCCAAATATTATTTTCTCCAATAGACGACCCTTCCATTTTAACATCAATTATCAACATCTCATGAGAATAAAGAAATACCTATACAATTCTTCTGTACAGGCAGTCATCTAAAAACTCCAACATTAAAAAAGTCCTCATTAGTATAAACTCCCAATCCCTTGGAAGGTAGCATATTTGATAACATCAAAATAGCAACACTTTTTGGGCACCCAACTGTGGAAATCTTCTGCACTATCATTGAATCCTTACAGTGCAGGAGACAGCCATTCGGCCCATCAAGTCTCCACCAACAACAATCCCACCTAAGCCCTATCTCCGTTACCTAATGTATTTATTCTGCTAGCCCCCAACACTAAGGGGTAATTTAGCATGGCCAATCCACGTAACCTGCACATCTTTGGACTATGGGAGGAAAACGGAGCATCTGGGAGAAACCCACGCAGACACGGGAAAAACATGCAAATGCCACAGTCACCCAAGGCCAAAAGTGAACCCGGGTCTCTAGCACTGTGAGATAGCAGTGCTAACCACTGTGCCACCCCTGAATTAATTGCCTGAGTCATTGCTTCTTTAATACTTCATCCCCTGAAGATGCATCTATAATTTGATTAAAAATCTCATGTCTGCAAGCATTTCTATTTAAATGTCTATTTAAACATATAGAGTGAAAACTAACTATGTAAATTTATCATACTATAATTATATCATCCCCATTAGAAATGCAACAGAAGAAGCACTGACAAGAGGATGCCACAATAAACATGAACGTAGAAATGTAAATCAGAACTATAAAAAACAAGGGCAGATGCTAGATTTTAAAATGGGAACTGAATTACATCTGTGGACCCTGAACTAATTCGCTCATGGTCTCTAACTCGGTTTCATAGAATTAAATCATCACGATAGCTCTCACTTCTCTATTCTTTGTCAGTAGCCCTGATTTATTTTCCATTTCAAGTGCCCATTCAATTCCCTTTTAAAAGTCAGTATTGAATCGGATTGCACCACCCTCTCAGGCAGTACATGACAGATCCTTGCAACTCGCTGCGTAAATTTTCTTTTCGCCCTCTGGTGCTTTTGCCTATTACCTGAAATCTGTGCAGTGATGACTGACTCATCTGCTGCTGGAAACAAGTTTCTCCCTATATATCTCATCAGAAACTCTTATGATTTTGAATACCTCTATCAAATCTCCTCTTAACATTCTCTGTTCTCAGAAGCATCTGAAGTTGACACATGATCTCAACATCTCACATGCAATACCACATAAGTGTGACTGATGAGTATCTAGAACATGCAATTAAAGTTTAGAGTATACAGTTTATAGTACACAATCTGTAAAAATCTAAAACTTCAAATCAATCAGACTCATCTTACTTTGAAGGTCAGGGAGAAGACAACAGGTAGTAATACAGACAATATCACTGGTGATTTTGACAGCAGTGGACTCAGCAGTCATCTGCATCCTGTCCCACACAAACCCCATTCATCTTTCATTTCTGCCTAATCAACCTGCACTGGCTCCCCATACCTCTGCAAATCATAATTTTGTCTGTGGATCATTTGCTGGCCTTATCTGTCACTGCAATCGCTCGTAGCATTCAATTTCTACATATCAGGCTTGTAAATGGTCAGCTTGGGAACACACGTTCAAATCAGACAGTTATAGGTTCAAACCATCTCTAATACTTAATCATCGGCTGACACCTTAGAGCATTAATGAGGGAATGTTGCTGTGCCAGAGACGTATTTCAAAAATAAGATGCTAACGGAGGCCCATTCTAGTGATTGAAGATCCAATCATGCAAAGAGAAGCATCACATTTTCCTAGTGTCCTGATCCATATTCATCCTTTAAACTCCATCAACTGTCACTCACTCATCTCTTGTGGCAGACAAATAGGCAGCTGGGCTACCAACAGAATAGTTGAGAGAGTTGTTACATAAATACAAATTCCGTCATTTTCAATTTTGGTTTGCTGTGCTTTTTCCCCAGCCTTTAGAACACTATCAGGGTGCAAGTTTTCAGCCATCTTGCCTTCACAATCAGAAACTTACTAATCCTTACCCTTGCTAAATCTATCATCACCATCACACCCACCATAAACCAATCGCTCTTTGATCACACTTTGCAGATCTGCACTTATAAAAGATCTGCAAAGTGTGATCACAGAAAGATTAGTTTATGGAGGATGTGATGGTGATGGTAGATTTAGCAAGGGTAAGGATTAGTAAGTTTCCGACTGTGAAAGGCAAGGTGGCTGAAAACTTGCACCCTAGTAGTGTTCTAAAGGCTGGGGAAAAAGCGCAGCATTTAAAATTGAAAATGATGGAATTAAACAGCCAGGGAATCCCAGAGGGCAGGGTACACTGCAACCCAACCATGATGAGAGGAATTTCAGAAAGGGGGAGGGGGGCAGAGTTGAAGGGCCATGAGACAGACAACATGGTTTATATACACAGCAGTTTGAATGTGTATAGCATTTTACATCTCAAGGTGCTGGACAAGAACATTGTGAATAAAAACCATTTCTGATAATGAACTGCAGAAGCAGATAACGGAAAGGTCAAAAAATGTTTGAAAAATGAGGTAAGTTTTATAGCATCTTAAAAAAAAAAGAAGAGATTAAGGGAGAGGCTCGAGACCCACCAGTTGAAAACACAATCACCAATCGTGGGGCAATTTAAATCTGGAACGTACAAGATGTCAGATTTAAATGAATGCAAATATCTCAAAGGCTTGTTGAACAAAAGAGGATATGGGAGGTTGGGAGGAGCAAGGTCATGGAGGGCTTTGAAAGTGAGGTGGAGAGCTTTAAAATTGGACTTGGAGTCAGCATAGGTCAGTAAATACAGCGGTAATGTGTGAAAACTTTGAGAGAGGTAAAATACAAGTAGCAGAGTTTTGGACGAGCACAAGTTGGAAGATGGGAGGCTGGCCAAGAGAATACTAATGGAATTGTAAAATCTAGAGATAGCCAAGGTGACAAGGGTTATAGCAAATGAGCTAAGGCAAGGTCAGACAATGGATACTCAAAGTATTCAGAAGTTGAAGAGCAAGTTTAAAAATAAGGGGTCTCCCATAAAATGAAGATGAGACAAAATTACATCTCTGAGAAAGTTGTTAGTCTTTGAAATTCTGTTCCAAAGCAGTGGAGGCTGAATCATTTAACATATTATAGGCTGAGTTATACAAATTTTTGATCTACAGAAGAATCAAGAGTTATGGAGACAGGCAGAAAAGTGGAGCTAAGGGCACAATCAGGTCAGCCATGATCTTATTGAATGGTAGAGCAGGCTTGGTGGGCCAAATGCCAACTCCTGCCCCTATTTATGATCTGATAATTGTGGTTAGTTTATTGAATTGTGAAATAACTACCAGATCATAGAACTTGGGTTTCAAACGACAAGTCAGATTTATGAAAACCAAAACAGAAAAATCAGTACAACAGATTAACTTGGTTACAAAAAATTAAATTGTAACCATTCAGGTACAAAAGCAGCAAAGACGTGATACTTTGTTAACTTAGCAGTACAAAACTGTAACGGGATGTAACTGTTTAATCATCACGGAACCGCCAATGGATTGAGAAGCACTAGAAATTCATTCTCCTGGAAAAACGACCAATACCCTTCAATTTTTTATCTGAATACAGGAAATACAATGACAGCTTGCATGGTTCAATAATGATGATTCATGAATCACAACTAGGTGCGAGACACAAATCTAACTGCATATATTATCTAGCTCCTTTCCAATCAAATAAATCATTTTCAGGACATAGTTAGCACCGTGTGTTAACTGTTAAATGAAACTGACTTACATACAATGTACTGTCTATAAATAGTTACTTGATAACAAAATTTGATTATTGCAGATACATGCTGTTGAAGCTTTTTGTCTTGTACTTTTCAGGACTGATGCAAGCACGCCAAATTTTGAATGAAGCAATAATTTACACTGCTGCAAAGAAAAGGCTGATCGTTGGCAGGTGCAGCAGGTGGTCAGGAAGGCAAATGGGATGCTGGCCTTCATAGCGAGGGGGATTGAATATAAAAGTAGGGAGGTCTTGCTGCGGCTGTATAGGGCATTGGTGAGGCCGCAGCTGGAGTACTGGGTGCAGTTTTGGTCGCCGTACTTACGCAAGGATATTTTGACCTTGGAGGGAGTGCAGAGGAGGTTTACTAGGCTGATACCGGAGTTGAGGGGGTTGAGCTATGAGGAGAGGCTGAATAAACTAGGCTTGTACTCATTACAGTTTAGAAGAATGAGGGGAGATCTCATTGAGAGTATATGATGATGAATGGGATGGATAGGATAGAGGTGGAGAGACTCTTCCTGCTCAGAAAGGACAGTAGGACTAGAGGGCACAGCCTCAAGATAAAGGGGGGGCGGTTTAGAACGGAGTTGAGGAGGAACTTCTTCACTCAAAGGGTGGTGAATCTCTGGAATTCTCTGCCCGTTGAGGTGGTGGAGGCTGCCTCGCTAAATATTTTTAAGACGCGGGTTGATGGGTTTTTGATAAGCAAGGGGATTAAGGGTTATGGGGAGAGGGCGGGAATGTGGAACTGAGACACAGTGAAAAGTCTGACAACACCAGGTTTTAGTCCAACCTATTTATTTGATAATATACTCACAAGCTTTCGGGTTAGTCCCTTCGTCAGGTGAATGGAGAGTTCTGGCCTCAGGCAGAGCATATAAAGCACAGACAGTTTACTGAATCAGTAATCTCTAAACTGTCTGTGCTTTATATGCTCTGTCTGAGGCCAGAACTCTCCATTCACCTGACGAAGGGACTAACCCGAAAGCTTGTGAGTATATTATCAAATAAATAGGTTGGACTAAAACCTGGTGTTGTCAGACTTTTCACTGTGTTTACACCAGTCCAACACCTGCATACCCACATCAGAACTGAGACACGACAGATCAGCCATGATCTTATTGAATGGCGGGGCAGGCTCGAAGGGCTGGATGGCCTACTCCTGCTCCTATTTCTTATGTTCTTATGTAAGTTGACTGATAGGTCAATGTGCTGTCATGGAGAACGCACCATGTAAGCCTACATGTGACTAATAAAGAACTTTAGGGAACTATTGCCTCCAATGCTTAGTTTCAATTCAAAAAAGGCACATTGCTCATTCTGTGCCGGTAAAAGACCAGGTCTGTAGGCCATACATCCTAACAATTGATAGATTGTATCAAACAGCATGTCCTTCAGCTGTTCACAGTGGCAACGTACTTATCACATCAACAAGCCTGTGCTTGTAGAACTCAAGTATAATGGCCAGAACTCTACCACTCGCCTGCCATGGAATCAGGGCAGGCGGGAGTCTGACAATGGATATCTCTGTTGACCCTGGGTGGGAATTTCCAGTCTTGCTCGAGCAAGTCCGTAAAATCCCACTCAAAGTCTAACATTAGATGTGAATATATGATTGGACAGCATTTGCTGACACAAAACTTCACAAAATTTTAATATGGTGTCACGATCCAAGTATACTGGTGTCTTATGGAAGTGTGTTACTCTCTGTTCGTCCTCTCTATGCCTTAATTTGTACACCATTAACCTCATTTCCTTCTAAATACACATCAAACCCAATCACAATTTCTTTGTTTAAAATATGTAAGCAATTTCAGCAACATTTTAAACTTGCCTCTCTTTCACTACTAGGCAATGTACTGATCACACCTGATCATCACTGAACTACTTATTCTTGCTTGTGAAGGGAGACAGGACTTGAATGGTTTACCCATGTTTGTTGTTGGGACTTCTGCAAACTCGCTGAAACTGGCAACCAAACTTAATTTGCCTTAATCTAGCCTTTACTGTTATTTTCACGCCCATGGTTTAATTCACTGACATTGCTCATCCTTTCCTCAACTACATCTAAACACAACCATTGAAAGGAATTTTTTCACTGCCTCAACCTCACAGAGGTTTTATCAAGATTGTATGATCCCATGCTATCTTCTGCACCCTTCCTTCTCCACAAGAAATGGCTTGAGGCTGATCTTGGATTTGGTCTCTCAGATGACTGGTGGAAGGCGGCTCTCTTTAGAGTCAACTCCACATTCTCCTGCACTAGGTTAAAATGAATTCAATTTAAAGTTCTGGACAAAATGTACTTCAACAGGGCCAGAGTACTTTTCCAACACAAACGATAAACGTGACAGGTGTTCACTTGCTCCTGGGGGACAGACCCACATGTTCTGGTTGTGTTTGAAACTGGCTGGCTTTTAGTCGTCTTTCTTTGACACTCTCTCCAAAGTTCTAGACTTAGACTTGCAGTCTTGCCCTTCGACAGCCATATTTGAAGTCCCATCTAAACTTTAAGGAACGGTCAGTCTCAATAAGATTAAGGCAGACATCATTGCATTTGCTTCATTAATAGCTCACAGGTTGATTCTATTAACTTGGTGATCTCTCAAACCACTCAGTGCTTCATCCTGGTTAGAAGACTTGATGTCTTTTCACCATAAGATGATCCACTGAGAAATGTTATCATAGGTGGTAGCCTTTTTTCTCTCTCTTTAAAGAGTTTATTATTGTGGACTGTTAGTTTTAATTGGGTTTTTGTTTGCTCCTGTTCTGCATAGTTTGTTCACTTGCTTACTGGAGGGGGAGCTGCATCACTATTGTATTTTGTTTGCTCCTTATCTCTTTTGGAAACCAATAAAAATAATTTTAAGATGTGCTTGTTGAACTTGTGTAAGTGTAACAAGCTGTCTGATAATGTAATATGGTTAGGATTTGTTCGCTTGTTCACTGCACCAACATATGCATGGACTGCCCAAGGCACACAAAAGTGATGTCCCTTTATGTCCTATCTACAACTGGGTCTGCAAACATGAATCAGCTAAATGAGTGAGTTGCTACAACCAGTTCTGAGCAAGTTTTCAACATGCATGATGGAGAATTCCTTCAACTTTGTGAAGATCATACAGGAAATGCATACTGATAGCAATGATGTTTCTATGTGTTTGCTCAGCATTGCCTATTCACTAGTGTATCACTCAAGGAAGCTATAGATGTTTGCACCACATCACCATAATATGATAATCAACGTGCATCGCCATTGTTCGGATCTGTTTTCATTGATCTTATGAACTCAAACTTGCATTGTTGAGTTCAGTTTTAATGACACCATGTATGCCAAGCAGATAGTGTTGCCAAGCGAACACCTCTACATTGAGTTCTAACATCCTTGTCAGCTTCTATGAGGTCTTCAATGGAATGATCCCTAATCTTCCAACCCTCGCATGTTTCTGATAAGTGGATGATACATTTCTTACATTTGAAACTGCAGCTGAATATAAGAATTTCTTCACACTCTTTAATGAGTTCTATTCTGCATTCAAATTCACCTATGACATGCAGCAGTTAAGCAAGCTTCCTTTGCTTGATATGCTAGTCCAGAAATTTAACAACATACTCTCTAATGCAGCCTACTGCAATCCCATCTTCACAGGTTAATATATACACATTGGGATTCCTACAGTTCTGCTATCCTATGGGATAATGGTTACCTGATCAGATCATTGCATGATATGCCAATCTCAAGAATGGTTCAAAAGCCACCATTTCCTGTCCTGAAAAGTATCCAGTCTCTCAGATCATCCTAGAAGGATAAGGTGTCTCAAAAATATAAACAACAGGTGAAGTCAGCCATATCATCTTGCTATTAAGCAGTAGCAACCCAAATCATATTCCACTAATAGGGTGCTGCCAACAAGCCAAAAAGATGCTCTGCTTACAACCAAATTGAGAAACATGGGAATGTGTATATACTATATCAGTGGTGGTGTGATGCCAGGCATGTTGACCACATGTCCAAACAACTGGTGAACTGTATCAAGCAGCACAGCACATTCCTTTGGCTGTTCGCAAAAGGTAAAGTACTGACTATACTCAACCGGCCCAGGATTTTAAACTCAGAATATAGTGTCCAACATTTGATGCGAGTCCGTGGTTGAACAGCACTTACTAAACGATCCCAGTAAAGTTATTGGAAAGAAAGGACAGCTATTCCCTGGTTCATTCCCCTTGGCAATGCCTTGACCATCGTTGACTTCCCCAGTTTGAATTTAAATAAAAGCATGGCAGTTAACTGTTCTCTTATGCATACTCCATGACAACACTTCTACCAATCAACACTCTATTCTCATACAGTATAAAGTGTTCCCTTTGAAATCTGGTATATTTGTTATTCTGTCCTGATGAGTACAAGACGAAAAGCTTTGATGGCATTTCTCTTTTAAGTAATACTTAAGTTCTTACTACCAAGAGACTACAAAAGTGAGATTTCTTTTAAGAGAAGCCTAAGTGAAGCAATTAATGTAATAAATGTTGACACTTGGTATACTTATTTGCAAATATTAAATGTGCTACACAATTAGACCAAATTTATTTTGTTACCTTTAAAGACTGCCTTTTCGTCACGTAGTTTTCGGAATGCAACAACTTCTCATAGTCATTAAATACCTTGAAAGAAAGAATAAATTTGACCAAAAATCAGAAAATTGGTTCTTTTTAGAAGTACATTAAATACACTCAAAGGTAACATGAAAACACAAAGGAAACTTAAAGCCAAGTACCAGAATTTTCTTTTTTTGCTTACTTACCAGATCATAATTCTGTTCTAAAAAGTGCCCACACATGACTTTATGTCTTGTGAGTAAGTCCTGCAACAAAATATTGCATAAGTTAACTCTAGAACAAAGAAAAAAATTACACCTCAAAATGGACCAAATTGGTGGGTTAATGCTCTTAATCCTGACTCTTTCAAAAGAAAAAGTCTCAGGATCTGTTTGGAGTTTGGTTCTCAGTTGGCAAGTATGCACCTACTACAACCTGCATTTATACAAGAGATTCTAATATAGCAAAACATTAAACAAAGTGCTTCACAGAAACGTTTAAAAAGACAGCCACTTATTTTTACAGCAGGCAAAACCTCAATTTGGAAACAGAAAGGTTGTCTTGTGCACCACTAGGTGCAGGAAGAGAAACAACAGCAACGTTTAAGACAGAGATAAGGAAGAATATCTTCACTCAGAGGGTGGGATAGTCTTTGGAATTCTCTTTCACAAACAGTAATGGAAGCTGGGTCATTGAATATAGTCATGACCAAGTTAGACAGATTTTGACCTACAAGGGAGTCATGGGTTATTGGGAATAGTCAGAAAAGTGCAATTAAGCTCAAAATCTTATTTCATAGTGAAACAGAATCTGTGTGATGAATAGCTTACTCCGCTGCTAAATGATCAGTCTATCTCCAACAACCAATACTTGATAAACAGAAAACTCTTCCAATGCTGGGAAGACTAGAGCCATTGTTTCTTGTCCTTGCTCTAAATTTCCTTCCATGAGCTACCAAATCCAGCCCTCTCCCTTGCAACAGACTGAGATTAAAGTCAGCTTACTCACAACATTGTCATGTTTGATCCTGATGAGTTTCCAGCCTCATATCTGCACAAATAAGACTGCCCATTTCCATCTTTGTAACATTACAAAACTTCATCCCATCTCAGCTGAAACCCTCATCCATGCCTTCATCTTTGGGTTTGACTATTCCTACACTCTCTTCACTGTTTCCCACTGTCAACCCTTTGTAAACTTGAGCTCAACCAAAACTCTGCTGCCCATGTGTTAACTTGCACCAAGGCCCATTCCACTTTCACCCATGTTCACTGATCTACACTGGCCTTTAGTCAAGAACACCATGGTTTCAAAACTCTCACCAGTTTTCAAATCTCCCCATCGCCTTAGCCTCTCCCTATCTCTTTCCAGCTTGGAGATATCTGAATTTTTCTAATTCTGGCCTCTTATGGATCCCAGATTTTAACTGTTCCAGCACTGGTGGCCAGGCCTTCAGCTGCCGAGACCCAAAACTCTGGAATACACTCCCTACACCTCTCCACCTCATTTTCCTCCTTTAAGACATCCTTAAAATCAACACCTCTGAACAAGTTGTGACGATCTAGTCTAATATCTCCTTACATGACTTTTGGTGTCAAACCTACGCATGTGAAGTATATTGGGACAAAGTTACTGTATAAAATGTTATTTCTGATGCTGCTGGGGGAGCTGTACATACAGGTAAGCATGTGGAATGGGCCATGGACTGATCTTGGTGGGTGGATGGGGTGTTGGTGCCAAAGGAGGAACACAAGTTATTGCAATTAGTCCTCTAACTACAATTAGACAGCAAAGAATGGAACCAGAGTAAATACAGTTCCAACCCCCTGACGACAATGAAAAAAGGTTGGAGTGTGATGTGGTCAATTGTGTTAGGGACTTGGAGGTTAAGAAAGAGAATTAGTTGACTTTTCCATGATCTCACAGGATGTCGCTTGCAAGTTTGACCAGAGTCATTTCTGTTCTGTGGCAGGAGTGGAACCTGGTTGAAAGGGATTAAGTATGGAGTTTTGGAAAAGATGGGCATGGTACACAACAACAAATTCAAAGATTTGATACGAAAGGAAGGTTGGAGATGGGGTGGTAGACTTCAAAGATGGGATGGTCAAGTAATTATTTTGGAGACAGGTGCTGACAACAGACTTGAAAGCGATGAGGAGGTGAAAGAACAGTCAACAACATCAAATAGCATGGGAATCAGCAAGGAATGATTAGTAGTTGAGTAGGTATAGTGCATACCTTTGTCAAGGTGACCTTGGCATGAAAAGGAGATAGCAAAGAAACTGGAACAATATGAGCTTAGAGTTGTGGACCTTAGCTCAACAGGCTAAGCCTCCTTTAAGGAAAGCGAGGGTAGTGACAGAGATAGGTGATCAGGTGGTTTCAATTTTGGTGATAAAGTTGTTTCTGAGTTTCTCATATATGTTGTAAATGATGAAAGGGAATGTGGGTTTGAAGTAGAGAAAGGTGATCAGGGGTTATCTTCCAAGATAGTCCTAGAACAGTGGGCAGTTTTGGCAGACAAAAGCAGGACCAAATACTTCTCTACTGGCCCACCTGGATCAAGTAGTGAATGGCGAAACCAGCTTGTTCACCAAGTCCATTCATGTCACATTTCTTGAAGACAAGAGCTGTGAGAAGATGAGGGCATACAAAAGGAACATAGAACATAGAACAGTACTGCATAGTACAGGCCCTTTGGCCCTCGATGTTGTGCCGAACTGTGCCCAAACCCAAGATCGAGCTACCCCACTCCTATCATTCTGGCTTGTTCCATGTGCCTATCCAATAACCGCTTGAAAGTTCCTGAAGTGTCCAACTCCACTATCACAGCAGGCATTGCATTCCACACCCCAACCACACTCTGAGTAAAGAATCTACCTTGGACATCCCTCCTATATCTCCCAACATGAACCTTATAGTTATGCTCCTTAATAACAGCTACATCCACCCGAGGAAATAGTCTCTGCACATCCATTCTATCAATCCCTCTCATCATCTTATAAATCTCTATTAAGTCGCCTCTCATCCTCCTCCATTCTAAAGAGAAAAGCCCCAGCTCCCTCAACCTTTCCTCACAAGACCTATCCTCCAAACCAGGCAGGTTCCTGGTAAATCTCCTCTGCACTCTCTCCAATGCTTCCACATCTTTGTTATAGTGAGGTGACCGGAAGTGGACATAATATTCCAAATGTGGTCTCACCAAGGCCCTGTGTAGTTGTAGCATAACTCCACCACTCAAACTCAAACTCCCTTTTAATAAACACCAACATACTATAAGCCTTCTTCACAGCTCTATCCACTTGAGTGGCAACCTTCAGAGATCTGTGGATATGAACCCCAAGATCTCTGTTCCTCCACATTCCTCAGAACCCTGCAATCCGCATTCAAGTTTGTCCTACCAAAATGAACCACCTCACACTTATTAGGGGGTTAAACGCCATCTGCCACTTTTTGGCCCAGCTCTGCATCCTATCAATGTATCTTTGAAGCCTACAAGAGCCCTCCACCTCATCCACTACTCCACCAATCTTGGTGTCATCAGCAAATTTACTGACCCATCCTTCTGCCCCCTCTGCCAAGTCATTGATAAAAATCACAAATAGCAGAGGACCCAGCACTGAGCCCTGTGGTACACCGCTGGTAACCGGCCACCAGTCTGAAAATTTTCCCTCCGCCACCACCCTCTGTCTTCTATGAGACAGCCATTTACTTATCCAATCAGCCAACTTTCCTTCTATCCCACGCCTCCTTACTTTCTTTATGAGCCTACCATGGGGAGCTTTATCAAACGCCTTACTAAAATCCATCAACATCAACTGCTCTATCTTCATCTACACACTTAGTTACCTCCTCAAAGAATTCAATCACATTTGTGAGGCAAGACTTACCCCTCACGAAATCGTGCTGACTATCCTGGATTAAGCTGCATATTTCTAAATGGTCATAAATCCTATCCCTCAGGACCCTTTCCATTAACTTACTGACCACCAAAGAAAGACTAACTGGCCTATAATTAACAGGGTCATTCATATTTCTTTCTTGAAGAAAGGAACAACATTCGCCACTCTCCAGTTCTCTGGCACAATACCGTGGACAGTGAGGACCCAAAGATCAAAGCTAAAGGCGCCACAATCTCACTCCTTGCCTCTCAAAAGTATCCTAGGATGTATCTTATCTGGCCCAGGGGACTTACTGACCTTCAGGTTTTTCAAAATTGCTAATACATCTTCCCTCAGAATATCTACCTCCTCCATTCTATCAGCCTGTATCACACACTCATCCTCAAAAACATAGCCCCTCTCCTTCGTGAACACTGAAGAAAAGAATTCATTCAACGCCTCACCTATCTCTTCTGACTCCATGCACAAGTTCCCACTACTATCCTTGACTGGCCCTAGCCTCACCCTGGTCATTCTTTTATTTTTCACTTAAGAGTAAAAAGCCTTGGGGTTTTCTTTTATCCAACCAGCCAAGGACTTTTCATGCCCCCTCCTAGCTCTCCTAAGCCCTTTTTTAAACTCATTGCTAGATACCTTGAAACCCTAAAGTGACCAACTGAACCTTGTTTTTACATCCTTACATATGCTTCCTTTTTCCTCTTGACAAGACATTCAACCTCCTTTCTGAGCCATGGTTCCCTCACTCAGCCATTTCCTCCCTGCCTGACAGGGACATACCCATCAAGGACACACAGTATTTGTTCCTTGAACAAGCTCCACTTTTTGTTTGTGCCCATACAGTTTCTGTTCCCATCTTATGCTCCCTAATTGCATCATAATTACCCCTGCCCCAATTATAAACCTTGACCTGCCATGTGACCCTATCCGTCTCCATTGCAATAATGAAGGACACTGAATTGTGGTCACTATCTCCAAAGTGCACTCCCACAAACAAATCTAACACTTGGCCCGGTTCATTATCCAGTACTAAGTCCAATGTGGCCCCACCTCTTGTTGGTTTATCCACATATTGTGACAGGAAACGCTCCTGCACACAATGTACAAAAAGTGTCCCATCCCAACGATTCGACCTATAAAGGCTCCAATCAATATCTGGAAAGTTAAAGTCACCCATGATAACTACCCTGTGACCTCCACACCTATCCATAATCTGCTTTGCCATTTCCTCCTCCACATTTCTGTTATATTTGGGGGCTATAGAAAACGTGACTGATCCTTTCCTATTTCTAACTTCAGCCCATGTTACCAGTGGGCAGATCACCCTTGAAATGCCTTTCAACAGCCGTTAAACTATCCTTGATTAACAATGCTACTCCTCCACCTCTTTTACCGCCTTCTCTATTCTTGCTGAAACATCTTTACCCCGGAACTGCCAACAACCATTCCTGTCCCTGTTCTAACCATGTCTCCGTAACGGCCACAACATCACAGTCCCAAGTACCAATCCACGCTCCAAGTTCACCTACTTGGAAGAGCCAGGATAAGGAGTAATGGTTTAAAAGAGTACTAAGGATTCAAAGGAGCAGGCGAGAGTGTGATTGAACAGATCAGCTGCTGCAGAAATGTTGTGATGAAGGAAGAATCAAAGGCTAAACAGTTGGGATTCTGAAAGTGCAGTTGTGAGTTGGGAGAGGCTTTATTCCAAGGCCAGACACAGTAGGAAGTGTAGTTAGAAGGAGAATGTGGTGAAAGGATATGATACAAAGTGGTCAGAGAAGGCATCATCTGTGATTGGCATAGGCCTGTGAAATAGGCCATAGAGATGGTTTAGAAATCTAACGCCCAGAGTGAACAGGCATTAATTTTCAGGTCAGAAAATTGTTTATGATAAATTATAATTCCAAGAATTAACTCTCAAATCTCACCAAGGTTTGAGAATTTTAACTCAGCTTAAAAAATCTGAAAATTAAAAACTGGTACCAGTAAAAAGTGACCATGAAACTGCTTGGAGTGTTGCAAAAATCCAAATGGTTCACTTTGTCTTTAAAGAAGAAAACCTGCTGTTTTCTGATATGTCCTGCCTGTACTGGTCTGGTCTATATTCACGTGGTTGACTCTTAACTGCCTGTCGAAGTAGCCTAACAAACTGTTTTGTTGTATCAAATCACTACAAAGAATAAAACTGAACAGCACTGAGAAGCTAACAGCATTATGGAAATACTTCAGCACACGGATAGCACTGGTTCAAATAAAAGACTTTATGAAAGATTTTTAAAATGACAACTCAGTAAATGAGAATTTCAGAGATGCACAAACTCAAATAGATGCTTCCATTCTAAAAGGGTCATAAAATGACCACAAAAAAATTTATTTCAACTGTGCCAGAAGGCATAATGAGGATCTACCAACATAAATGGGAATTCATAATCCTGTGCAACTAGGAGTAACAGCAAGGTCACGAAAGCATGTAAAACTTCAACAATGCAACAGTTAGCATACCTGCACTACAAAAGAATGTAGACTTAAATATGGCAAAATTAATGAAGCTGTAAAGTGAAACAATTTACCTTAAATGTAGCAAAGGCATCTGAAGCAATGTCAAATGTTGACATTTCCACATATTTGAAGAAATCTCTAAAATGTTCTGAATAAAGGATTATTTTGGCAAGTGGCTCATGTCTGATGCATTCTCTCAGCATGATTCCACAGTTCAAGGCAATCTCTGTTGTTTCATACCTGAACAAGAGAAAAGTAAACACTTTGGAAGACACTCAGAGTGCAAACATCAAAGTCTGTTATCGTCAGCATCACAGACTAAAGCACAAGCTTTAAATATTTAAAAACACCAGACTTGGAAATCCATTAATGTTTCACTGACACACAATGCTCTGTATCCAGTCCTTTTCAACTTCAAGAGGATAGAAAATTAAGAGGTGGAGAGACACAAACAGGCACACACATACCTATCAGCACAGGAGAAATACAAAGGTGCAAACTTGAATTAGGTGGTGGAAATCAGGTCAGATAAATATCAATTTTAAGTTGTTGGTAGTTTAAAAAGCCTATCTCTGATCTCATTACTTAATCAACAAGGATTTCTACAATATTCTAATACACCAGATTACAAGCAAAGATAAACCCAAAAGTCTAAGATGCTAAGATCATGCCATTTATATTTGCATATTTAAAAGGACTAGCTAAGTGGGTACATTCAGCAGCCAATCTTCTTCAGTTTCACTGTACAATCCAGATCAACTGAAAAGCCATGGCATGCATACTATGAATCTAGGCTAGCGCTAAATATAAAAAAGGATAGTAAGAGTTTTTATAAATATATAAAAAGGAGGAGGCTGGCTAGAGTGAATGTTGGACCCTTAGAGGATGAGAGGGGGGATTTAGTGGTGGGGGATGAGGAAATGGCTGGGGCCTTGAATAACTTTTTTGCTTCAGTCTTCACGGAGGAGGATGCAAATAGTTTGCCGGGTGGTAACAATGGAAAGATGGTAGGAGTGGGGGGCCTGAATGAGATCATTGTTACTAGAGAGGTAGTGCTCGACAGACTAGAGGGAACTGATGGTGGACAAATCCCCAGGACCGGATGGAATGCATCCAAGGGTTCTGAAGGAAATGGCGGAGGTGATAGTGGATGCCTTAGTGATTATTTTCCAAACTTTGCTGGACTCCGGGGAAGTGCTGGAAGATTGGAAAACGGCTAATGTTATGCCGCTGTTTAAAAAGGGTAGCAGGCAAAAGGCAGGGAATGATAGGCCGGTTAGTTTAACATCTGTTGTAGGAAAAATGCTTGAATCCGTCATCAAAGAGGAAATAGCGAGGCACCTTGAGAAGAATTGTTTGATAGAGCAGATGCAGCACGGATTCATTAAGGGGAAGTCGTGTCTGACAAATTTATTGGAATTCTATGAGAATGTGTCTAGTGCGGTGGATAGAGGGGAACCGGTGGATGTGGTGTTTCTCGATTTTCAGAAGGCGTTTGATAAGGTGCCGCACAAAAGGTTGTTACAGAAGGTGAGGGGGCATGGAGTTGGGGATAAGGTGTTAGCGTGGATAGGGGATTGGCTGTCAAATAGGAGGCAGAGAGTGGGTGTCAATGGGTGCTATTCGGATTGGCAGTTGGTGACTAGTGGAGTGCCCCAGGGGTCGGTGCTGGGGCCTCAGCTATTTACCATTTATATAGATGGTCTGGAGGAGGGAGCCGAGTGTAAGGTGTCGAAATTTGCTGATGACACAAAAATAAGTGGAACAGCAAATTGTGCTGAGGGCGTAGAAAGTCTGCAGAAGGATCTAGATAGGCTGAGTGAGTGGGCGAGGACCTGGCAGATGGAATACAATGTTGACAAGTGTGAGGTTATCCACTTTGGTAGGAATAATAGTAGGAAGGACTACTACTTACAGGGCGAAAAGCTGCAGCTTGCAACGGTGCAGAGGGACCTGGGAGGTCCTTGTGCATGAGTCGCAAAAACGCAGCCTACAGGTGCAGCAGGCGGTCAGGAAGGCAAATGGGATGCTGGCCTTCATAACAAGGGGGATAGAATATAAAAGGAGGAGGTCTTGCTGCAACTGTACAGGGCACTGGTGAGGCCGCAGCTGGAGTACTGTGTGCAGTTTTGGTCACCGCACTTGCGCAAGGATATTTTGGCCTTGGAGGGAGTGCAGAGGAGGTTCACTAGGCTGATACCAGAGTTGAGGGGGTTGAGCTATAAAGAGAGGCTGAATAGACTGAATAGACTCGTTAGAGTTTAGAAGGATGAAGGGGGATCTTACTGAGATGTATAAGATGATGAAAGGGATGGATACGGTAGAGGTGGAGAGGTTCTTCCTGCTCAGAAAGGACAGCAGGACTAGAGGGCACAGCCTCAAGACGTGGGGGGGGAGTACAGTTTAGAACAGAGTTGAGGAGGAACTTCTTCACTCAAAGGGTGATGAATCTCTGGAATTCTCTGCCCGTTGAAGTGGTGGAGGCTACCTCGCTAAATATATTTAAGACGCGGGTAGATAGGTTTTTGGTAGGCAAGGGGATGAAGGGTTATGGGGAGAAAGCGGGAAAGTGGAACTGAGCCACTTCCGATCAGCCATGATCTTATTGAATGGCAGGGCAGGCTCGAAGGGCTAGATGGCCTACTCCTGCTCCTATTTCTCATGTTCTTATGTTATGTTCTTATGTTCTTATTCAGCATTCAGCCACCTCCAAATGGAATATTCAGAGGTTGTTCTCCACCCTCTCCATGATCCACATCATATATACCATCCTACAAACAACCACCTCCATGTTCCTCAACCTTCACAAGCTCTTGTTCATCTATTGATTTGAAAACTTGTTTATGTTTACAAATTGGAAGAAGCAAGGCCATGGCCAATCAGCTCTGGCTCATCCTGCAGTCTGGTTTTGCACCACCATATACGGCTACAGCCTTCAGCCATCTTGCCCCCAGTTAGTTTCCAGCTTAAAACAACTTCTTCATCTGTTATCTCTCTCTGTCTTCGAAAGCCAGAAACATCTGTCTCATTTAAGTCAAAACCCATAGCCCCAAATCTGTGGATAATGCACGTGAAATAAAGAGTTCTAAGTTTATGCTGAAGCTTACTGTCAAGTAAATGATAGAAAGAAAGATGCTTGTTCACTTAGAAATATAAACAAAAGAATTTAACTCTGGTCAAAATGCTGACCTAACATTATCTGATAAATTTGCATCATAATCCTAAAACTTGCACCTTTGCCACTTCTCACAGATAGCCAACTATGTCAAATAAATAGAACATAGAACATTAGAACATAACAGCGCAGAACAGGCCCTTCGGCCCACGATGTTGCGCCGACCAGTTACAAAACAATGACCCACTAACCTAAACCAATCCCTTTTCGTCCATAAACCTATCCACGGATCTCTTAAACGCCCCCAAGCTAGGCGCATTTACAACTGCAGCAGGCAGGGCATTCCAATCCCTCACCATCCTCTGGGTAAAGAACCTACCCCTGACATCCGTCCTATAACTACCCCCCCTTAATTTAAAGCCATGCCCCCTCGTGCTAGATTTCTCCATCAGAGGAAAAAGGCTATTACTATCCACCCTATCTAAACCTCTAATCATCTTATATGTTTCAATAAGATCCCCTCTTAGCCACCTTCCTTCCAGCGAAAACAACCCCAAATCCCTCAGCCTCTCCTCATAGGACCTCCCCTCCATACCAGGCAACATCCTGGTAAACCTCCTCTGCACCCTCTCCAAAGCCTCCACATCCTTCCTGTAATGTGGGGACCAGAACTGCACACAGTACTCCAAGTGCGGCCGCACCAGAGTCGTGTACAGTTGCAACATAACGCTGCGACTCCTAAATTCAATCCCCCTACCAATAAACGCCAAGACACCGTATGCCTTCTTAACAACCTTATCTACTTGATTCCCAACTTTCAGGGATCTATGTACACATACACCTAGATCCCTCTGCTCATCCACACTATTCAAAGTCCTCCCGTTAGCCCTATACTCGACACATCTGTTACTCCTACCAAAATGAATTACCTCACACTTCTCCGTATTAAACTCCATCCGCCACCTCTCGGCCCAGCTCTGCAACCTGTCTAAGTCTTCCTGCAAACTATGACACCCTTCCTCACTATCTACCACACCTCCGACTTTGGTGTCATCAGCAAATTTACTAATCCACCCAACTATACCCTCATCCAGATCATTAATAAAAATTACAAACAGCAGTGGCCCCAAAACAGATCCCTGAGGCACACCACTTGTAACCGAACTCCATGATGAATATTTACCATCAACCACCACCCTCTGTCTCCTATCCGCTAGCCAATTCCTGATCCAATTCCCTCGATCTCCCCCAATCCCATACATCTGCATTTTCTGCAGAAGCCTACCATGGTGAACCTTATCAAACGCCTTACTAAAATCCATATACACCACGTCCACTGCCTTACCCCCATCCACCTCTTTGGTCACTTTCTCAAAAAACTCAATAAGGTTAGTAAGGCACGACCTACCCGCCACAAAACCATGCTGACTATCTCCAATCAATTCATTACTCTCCAAATAACTATAAATCCTATCCCTAATAATTTTTTCTAAAACCTTGCCCACAACAGAAGTGAGACTCACCGGTCTATAATTCCCGGGGAAGTCTCTGTTCCCCTTCTTAAACAATGGGACAACATTTGCTAACCTCCAATCTTCCGGTACTATACCAGAGGCCAACGACGACCTGAAGATCAGAGCCAGAGGCTCTGCAATCACTTCTCTTGCCTCCCAGAGAATCCTGGGGTAAATCCCATCCGGACCAGGGGACTTATCTATTTTCAGACCATCCAGAATATCCAGCACATCCTCCTTATCAACTGTAACACTGTCAATTCTACTCCCCTGCAACCCAGTGTCCTCCTCAGCTATATCCATGTCCCCCTGCGTGAACATCGAAGAGAAATATTGGTTCAATGCCTCTCCAATCTCCTCCGGTTCCACACATAACTTCCCTCTGCTGTCTATAACTGGCCCTAATCTTGCCCTAACCAACCTTCTGTTCTTGACATACCTACAGAACGCCTTAGGATTCTCCTTAACCCTATCAGCCAAAGTCTTCTTATGTCCTCATATCCTCCAAATAAATGGCACTAACCAGTGGTCATTGCCATAAGCACAATTACAAAACAACACCTTAAGTGTATTTAGCTTTATCCTAAAGCTCTCTCTTTCAGGCAGAGTCAGTCATTTTTCATTTTCAGTAATGGAACTGAGACACCCAAGAGTGGGAAATGGAGAGATGGAGGGTGAAGATTTCCTCTGTGCAATTTTAAATTTTCTTGAGTACACCGGGAAAACTGTGTTGACATCTAAATGCCCATATGCATGATGGGGCTGCAACTCTGGCTCTATAATCAAAATATATAAAGTATGTGCCATGCTTGTGTGGTACAAAGTAGCAGTACAAAAGTTGTGCCTTAAACTGTGAGCAGTAGTTTGTGTTTTATCATGTGGAATTGGGTGGATTATGGGCTTAATTCAATTATACATGGCTGTTAAAGATGTCACAATGTGAATTTTCATTCAAAGATTCTTTGAAGAAAAAAGGGTCATCCATATGATTTGAATCAAGCAAGTGTGACAGAATGCAAAACAAAGGATACTAATGCAAGACCCACTTTATCATCAGTAACTACCAGGTAGCAGATTTACACTATCTTTCAAAAGCTCACTGTGAATTGAGACTACTGACACACAATTTTCTAAAAAGGGCCTCTTTACAGCAGGTTTCTGTTGTAAAATACTACTTAAAGTATTGACGTGAAGTATTAGTTTTTGATTTTATTGACAAGTTTTGGTTTTATTGACAACCTTCCTCTCATGCCAAAAGCTTACAGACACCCACACCACATTATATTTCCATAGTAACTTTGAAACATATGCACCCAGCATTTATATTATGTTAAATCCTTTTACAAAACTATTGGATAATACATACCCCTTCAACAGCATAAACAAGATTTGCTCATGGGAACATATATATTCCACAGTTGGAGTACGGGTACCAATCTGTCTCCGCAAAATGTTGTTGAAGATCTGGGTAACATCCTTCTTCCCCTATTTCACAAGATGTATAACAAAGTCAAAAGTCTGACATTTTTAAAACAATTAAAAGCATGAAAATGTAGCCATTAGAGCAGACAACGCAATTTCAAAATAACCAATAAACCACTCAACATTAAATATCTAGCTTCTTGACAATACTGGACAGCCAAGCTTAAAAACATGAAACCTTCAAAATTGCCGAGTCAGTTTGCCCACAGATAGATTTTTGCTTGTGTTAAAGCAATCAATAAGCATAATAAAGCAAAACTAAAAGTCTAAACAACATTAATTCCAAACAATACAGCTTTAAATTCATGTGGAAGGGTGTCTATCTAAAAAGCATTCAAAATAATATTAGCTGGGATCTGGTCTTGCTCATTCTTTGAATGTGTATGTCACTTAAAGAGGGAAACTACAATGACATTGCCCCTTGCAGAGTTTTGAGTCAGACTTGGCACTGCAGCTAATGCCTTATCTAGCTGAGAACATAAAGCAATGAATGAGGTTGTGGGGTGCTGGTGGTGGGCGAATATTTAACTCATTCTGATTCTGATTAAATATTCATTTAGTTGCGTGTATGAGCGCGCGCAAGAGAGAAAGCGCAAGAGCGCATGCGTGCGCGTGAGTGTGAATGTGTGTTTCTCTTCTGTTCTCTCACCAATTCTCCAATAAGTGTCAGAGGAATACAGAAGTGATCTTTGGAATAACTGCCTAACTGGGATAGAGAACAGGGGGATCTTGGAGCACAGATAGACAAATCAATGGAAGTAGTGGGGTGGGTTTAATAGGCCACTTTAAACAAAAACTAAACAAACCAGGCACAGGAATCATTTCAGGAGTGATGGAATTGAAGATTAGTTACACTAACACAACTTTGATCCTTGGTTATGGAATTGGTGTAAGATATTAATGTTAAGTCATGGTTGCAAACAGAATTGAGACGTTAAACGGTCTAATTTCTCCTTGAGAGTAGTACATACACCATATATATTCCACTTCTTTAGTGGAATAATTTCATAGAACCATAGAAATCATAGAAACCCTACAGTACAGAAAGAGGGCATTCGGCCCATCAAGTCTGCACTGACCACAATCCCAACAAGGCCCCACCTCCACATCCCTACATATTTACCCACTAATCTCTCTAATCTACACATCTCAGGACACTAGGGGCAATTTTAACATGGCCATCAACCTAACCCGCACATCTTTGTTGCTGCTTATCAATCAAATATGAATAAATACCTAAATTGAGATGTCAATCTGGTGAAGCTACTGCGCAGGAGTTCATGCATGCTAAACAAAATCCAGAATGGATTCTGAAGCAGAATGCTATAGCAGAGCCAAGTGATCTCACAACCAACTTATCAGATCAAAGCCCTACCACATCCACATCAAGAATGGTGGGCAAATAAGCAAAATGATCCCTTTTCTCAATGATATCACAGTCCAGCACATAAGTACAAAGACAAGGCTGAAGCACTTGCAACCATCTTCAATTAGCGGTGCTGAACAAATGATTCATCTTGGCCTCCTCGTGAAGTTCCTTATTCAGGAATGCCAGTTTTCAACCAATTTGATTCACTCCGTGTTGTATCAAGTGGATAAAGGCACTGGATATATTAAAGGTTATGTTCCCGACAAGGCTTGGTGGTAGTCCTGAGGAATTGTGCTCCAAAGCTAGCTATGTCGAGTCGAACTGTTCCAGTACAGCTACAACATGAGCATCTATCCGACAATTCAGAAAATTGTCGAGGTATGGCCTATACACAAAAAGCAGAATAAATTCAATCCAGCCAATTATCATCTCATCAGTCTACTCTCAATTATTAGCAGAGATGGAAGGCATCATTGACAGTGCTATCAAGCAGAACTTAATTCAACAATAATGCTTACTTTGGCTTCTGCCAGGGCCCATCCTATCCCTGTAACACCACACATTTACCCTGCAAATCCCCCTAACCTACACATTTTTGGACACAAAGATGCAATTTAGCATGACCAGTGCACCTAACCTGCATATCTTTGGACTGTGGGAAGAAACTGGAGCATCTGGTGGAAACCTATGCAGATACTGGTAGAATGTGCTAACTCCATACAGTCACTCAAGGTTGGAATTGAACTCAGGTCCCTGGCAGTGAGGCAGCAGTGCTAACCACTGTGCCATGTTACCAATGAGACTGAGTTATACCTAGCACAAAAGAAGATGCCTATTGTTGTTAGAGGCCAGTCATCTCATCCTAGGACATCAAAATCATTAGCCATTCTCAGATTTTACTATTAATGAGTGACTTTCTCCATGCAAGACTAGTCCTCCCTCTTCACAGTTGTGCCATTCCATTAAGCATTCAATCATCTCAATCCACATGTTAATAAAATCACCAATTTTGCTCCCAGGTGCTTGTAGAGCTATTTTATTCCAGGGATTGAATTGACAGACCATTGATGGCTTTCGCCACAAATTCTTTTATATGTCCGATATTTTGCATCCTTCTTGTTCGTTTCTGAGCCTTTGCCACCAGTCAGTATTCTTGTGAAGACAATGTATGGGTTCACAATGCATGCAATATTCATGGTGTGAGGAGTGACCAACTAAGTTATAAACCCAAGAACTCCTTATTATAAATCCTGTTGAAGGACATGGCTGGAAAATACATGAATGATCAGACCATCATCCTTTTCCTCCTTGGCCAGTGGATATTTACATTGTGTGCATATTAAATGGTGTTGCTTGCTCCTAAATGCAGCTTTTCATTTTTATCAACTTTAACCTGGCTTGTATCTTTTTGCTATCAGCCCTCTGCTTCTTTTTTTCCCCTAACTGAGACCTCTTCGATGCAATAGGGAAGGAAAAAAACAGATACTGGAATTTTCAACTGAGGAGACAGAATCAAATACTAACAGGAATGAGGGCTTTCCAGATGAAAGCATG
This sequence comes from Carcharhinus amblyrhynchos, assembly GCF_965287045.1. NCBI lineage: Eukaryota > Metazoa > Chordata > Chondrichthyes > Carcharhiniformes > Carcharhinidae > Carcharhinus > Carcharhinus amblyrhynchos. The sequence goes on from NC_137338.1 coordinate 75,078,788, forward strand.
AGATGAAAAGCGTACATGATAAAATAATACAAGTTTCTCTCTCATTCAGCTTGCAGGTGCAGCAGATGGTCAGGAAGGCGAATGGGATGCTGGCCTTCATCGCGAAGGGGATTGAATATAAAAGTAGGGAGGTCTTGCTGCAGCTGTATAGGGCATTGGTGAGGCCGCAGCTGGAGTACTGTGTGCAGTTTTGGGCGCCGCACCTGCACAAAGATATTTTGGCCTTGGAGGGAGTGCAGAGGAGGTTTACTAGGCTGATACCGGAGTTGAGGGGGTTGAGCTATGAGGAGAGGCTGAATAAACTAGGCTTGTACTCGTTGGAGTTTAGAAGAATGAGGGGAGATCTCATTGAGACGTATAAGATGATGAATGGGATGGATAGGATAGAGGTGGAGAGACTCTTCCCGCTCAAAAAAGACACTAGGACTAGGGGGCACAGCCTCAAGATAAAGGGGGGGCGTTTTAGAACGGAGTTGAGGAGGAACTTCTTCACTCAAAGGGTGGTGAATCTCTGGAATTCTCTACCCGTTGAAGTGGTGGAGGCTGCCTTGCTAAATATTTTCAAGAAGCGGGTTGATGGGTTTTTGATAAGAGAGGGGATTAAGGGTTATGGGGAGAGGGCCGGAAAGTGGAACTGAGCCACGACAGATCAGCCATGATCTTACTGAATGGCGGGGCAGGCTCGAAGGGCCAGATGGCCTACTCCTGCTCCTATTTCTTATGTTCTTATGTTCTTATGTTCTTATTATTTCACCAGGATAGTAATACTAAATTATGATCTCATTTGACATACTTTAGCACTATCCATTTGCTTAGTTGTCAAATCAAGATAATATATCTGTGATAAGCATACAAGAGCCTTTATATGCAAACATGGGAGAAAATGACAATATCTGGCTGATTTTATTATACAATAAAGTGCAATAAGCCTAAACTTCATGATCTGTTAAGACATTCAACATACTAATCATTTAAATATATTGCTTAATAATTTAATTTTAATCCATTATCAAATAAAACAGTTCAAGTCAACTGAGTAAAATGACAAACATACTGTCAATTCCAAACATGCACACACCCCTGTACAATCAATGAAAACCAACAAGTTAAGCCATTTTAATCAGAAAGTAAACATGCAGTGCTGCAAAAAGTTTAGACAGCACAATTGTCTCTACTGAACTACTTGCCTCAACTTTCATTGTCATCTTGGAAGCTCTACTACATCAGCACAAAGCTGACCAACAATGCGAAAAGGCAGGTTGCATCATAATCTTAACACTTTGGGTTCACTGATCATTAACTTGAGAATAGCAAGATTAAAATCCCAGGTGCATATGATGTATTTTAGAAGTTTCTATATCTTGAGGTATTCAACTAAATTTTCCAAAAAGGCGTGGGTGAGAAGCTGCTACCATAATCTTCGAGTAACAGTGACAGTGAATAAGTGTGGACTTCTGGGATACAGCATCACTAAATTCTTACCAAATATCATATCTTTCTGTGATGCCAATTATCAACTGCAACTAAGGCAATCAACTATTGCATAAGAAAACCACTCCTCTCACGAGCCAAGCTGACAAATAATAGCTTGTAATGGACTTCTGCCAAATTTGATCCACCACTTACAAGAGATTCTATTTACAACAAATCACTAGGGACCAGTTAAGTTCCAACATATGCTTCTACCAGAACACAGTCATCAAAATCAATGCTGTCTCTGAATTTATGAATAATCCTGGCAAGTTCAGTCTATGAACCTGTGCTTAACCCTCTCTCCACTCATTGTCTGTACCTTTGAGACTTGATTACCTGTAAAGACTCGCATTCCAACAATTATTTTGTAAATTGAGTGTGTCTCTTTATACGCCCCATTTGTGAACAGAACTCCCCCTTACCTGACAAAGAGCATCATTCTGAAAGCTAGTGGCTTTTGCTATCAAATAAACCTGTAGGACTTTACTCTGGTGTTGAGAGACTTCTTACCAGGTTCAGTCTATCCAGAGCAACAATCTGAATGTCTTAGTTCATACTACAAAAAGAAATCCTGGCTAATCGGATTGGTTGGCAACTCTCGAAGGTGGGACTTCTTCCTCATATAGGGGCCAAGTCTCACCCTCAATCAATTAATATTTGTTGAATGTCAAATAGTTCTGAGACAGTACAGACATGTTCCCTGATTCAGGTGGTGGAGCAGGAAACCCAGCAACTCAAACGTCCTGCACAACCTCTCAGTTGTGGCACCATTTTTGTAATTTTTTTTTGCACTGTGTCCTTTTAATAGTATGGAAACTAGAACGGTGCAATGCTCAAACTACAACTTGAATTAATTACTCTACTCACACCTAATGCTGTTTTGTTCATCATTTTCTCTAGATCCCTTTGATCTTCTGCCCCATTCCACCTATTTTTAAGGTGGAGGTGAGATTTCTACTTTTTCATATCAAGTGCAATTTCTTCACACACTTATCCCTTTAAAACTTCACTTTCCATTTAAGTCTGCAACTTTTCTAATATCTTCTGCATTGTTAGTTGCATCCTGCTCCTGAATAGAGTTACATTTCCAAGTCAAAATCATTAATGTAATTTATAAAAATGATCCTTGCACTAATCATTGCTTTCTACCTTCTTCCAATCTGAATAGCCCCTTTCAATCCTGCTTTCTAAATTTTTATTTTGCCAATTTGCTCTTTTCTGTTATTTTCCCCGATTTCACCTGAACCTACCGTGTTACTTTCTTTGAAAACCTTCCAAAAATCTAAGAATGACATCCAATACATCACTCTGGTCTATTTTTTCCATTACCTCTCTCAAAATTTCCATCGGGTTAACCATGAATTGGCTTTTTGCTAGGTTTTATAAAATTACTCTTGAACTTCCTGTTCTGAAGAACAAGAAGCACTTTTCCCATATTTAGTGCCACTCATTTACTAAGTAAAGTTAAAGTTTAATTATTAGTCACAAGCATGGCTTACATTAACACTGCAATGAAGTTACTGTGAAATTCCCCGAGTCGCCACAATCCAGTGCTTTATGGATCCCACAAGGTCCTAAACTGCAAGTTTGATAAACTTTTGGAATATGCAGGTAGGAAAAGTTTTAATGAGAGAATGTTTGCTTTCTCTCTTCCACAGTAGAGACTTCTAAAAAGTTTCAACCTACAAATAACCTCAAGATAATCTTAATTAACACAATTAAACTTTTGCACTGAAAACGTTGACAGTTCTACAGACAAAAGTGCGACAGAAGGATGCACTTTGCTTTACATGGTACAAAACAGGGAACAATGAAACTCACACTGAGCAGTACAATAGGAGATTTGGTTATCTGCATTATGGTCATTAAGCTTTGTAAGAGTAAAAAGCTATAGATGTAATAGAATAGATCTCGCTATAATTAACTGGGCTTAAATACAAAAGGTCAGTCACATGTTAGTTAGTTTTCATGATACTGTTAAAATTAACACAAAATGTTACTTTGCTATGGATGTTAAAAAAGGATGAGAGAAGAAAATATTCCCCTCCATCATCATATGATAGGAAATATTTTCTATTCAATGGCAGTTTTATATTTATCATATTAAAGTACTGGTTAACTGGCATTTAGTTTTATTAAGTTAATTGAAGCCAGCAACAGTTTGCTCTGTGCTACAATCTGGCTGGTAACATTGTATTGTGCATTCTATGTGGATACGGCATTTCCTGTTTCTGCCAACAAGCTCTCTCTCATAGATCACGAATTTCACCTAAATGCATTTGTTAAATCTGATTCAGTTAGTCAGTCTGCGCATTACCTGACAGTTCTTGTCTAGCTCATTCAACTCCAATGCTCTGCTAGAATTATCAACTTAAGACAGATACTCAAACAATCAACATTATTCCTGTTTATGTTCTTGGGTTATTGTGTTTAAATGTTTCTGGACCGCTTATGAATCTCTCATTAATTTTACAAGTAAAGGAATGTGCATCTCCACATATTTCAGGTACCAGTAGGTGAAATTTAGTACCGATGGCAATCTTTACTCAAGTCTTACAATTATTTACAGTGAAACGTTACCAGTATACACTTCCTAACTCAACCCCACTACAGTTTCCATAAATACCTTTTCATAGGTGCTCAATGAAACCAAAATTCCTCCACCTACATACAATTAAGCAGTTGTTATTCGATTAACAGTTCGATCAGGAGATAGAAATGACACATTAACACAGTTGATGATTTCTTTAGATGGAGATAGAGCAATGCTATAACATAGAAGTAACAAACTGAAAAAGATCCATTCCCCAACTGGAATAAAAATTTGAATTTCTCCCTTTTTAAAAGAAACATTCTTAACTTTAATTAGAAATACTCTTCCCTTCACCCGGACATTTGAAGATCCATCCTTTTTCCCTGTTTACAAAAGATCCCCACACCTGACTGTAGCTTAACTCTAGGGGGCTGGATTCACAATTTGAAGCAAACTGGAGTTGAGAACAATCTTAGACTTATCTTCAGAAGTCTTTATCAAAATTCATTTCATGGGATAAGGGTATCTATCACTGGCTAGGCCAGCATTTACTACCCATCCCCAATTGCCAGTTAGGTCTGTGGTGTTACACCAAGCCACTTTTGGTGATGGACATTCAAGTCTCCCACCCAGAGTAAATTCTGCACCCATGCCACCTTTATTCCTTCCTCTTAATGGTGTTCAACATGGAGTATGGCTTCATCAGCTGAAGGGGGGCAATGTGTTTATCTGCAGGAGGTTTTCTTGCCCATGCTTGACCTAGTGTCATGAGACTTCATGGGGTCGATATCGAAGATTCACAGGGCAACTCCCTCCTGAATATAATTCCACCGCCTCTGCTGTCTCTCTCCTGCTGGTTAGACAGGACGTAGCAAGAAATCTCACAACACCAAGTTTATTTGGTAGTGCAAGCCACAAGCTTCTTCAGGTGAGTGGGAATTGTGATCTCAAACAGGGCATATACAGACACAAACTCAATTTACAAGAGAATGGTTGGAATGCGAGCCTTTGCAGGTAATTGTCTTAAAGGTACAGACAATGTGAGTGGAGAGAGGGTTAAGATCAGGTTAAAGAGATGTGTATTGTCTCCAGCCAGGACAGTTAGAGATTGTGTAAGCCCAGGCAAGTCATGGGGGTTACAGATAGTGTGACGTGAACCCAAGATCCCGGTTGAGACCATCCTCATGTGTGCAGAACTTCGCTCAAGAGTTGGGTCTGCTGTTGTCATTTCTAGGTCGATGCCAGGTGGTCTGTCTGGTTTTATTCTTTCGTACTTTCTTTGTAGCAGATCAATGCAACTGAGTGGCTTGAAAGGCCATTTCAGAAGGCAAAAAGAATCAACCACATTGCTGTGGGTCAAAAGCCACCTTCCCTGTAGGGCATTAATGAACCAGTTGGGTTTTTATAACAATCTACAATTGTTAGACTTTTTGTGCCAGTTGTTTTATTCAGTTTAAATTCTACCATCTGCCATGGTGGGATAGTAACTCAGGTCCCAAGAGGATTAACCTGGGTCTCTGGATTAGTGTGTGACAATACCACTGCACCACTGCATCTCCCAAGGTACATTCAAGTTACTTAAAAAAAAGCAAAACACTACTTAACCAACAAGCTCGATAGTGTACAATGGAGATCTATAAAATGGGATGATTTGACAATGTAAGCAAACATATCCAAAACATCCCTTGCTGCCCATCATACTTTCTTTTATCTTTCCATATCAGGGCACAATCCTGTGGCAGGTCAAGGTGACCAAACAGTCCAGTCAAGGAGGTAGTTGGTACAATGAACAATGTGAAAATGATAACACAGATACTAGAGTTGCAAATTTCCAGAGAAATAATCCGGCGATTAGGATTATCAACTTCAGAAATAACTAAGTAGCTGGTATGCGTTGGATAATAAATTGTGAAACAAACTTCTGCAAGAACAGCAAAATTCTTCTTTTGCTTCAAAATGAGTATTTTTTGTATCTTAATTGTAGCAAACTATAACTGGAATCTTATGAGCAGTTTACATGCAGACAAAATAGGTGGAAAAACTCACTCAGGTTAAACCTAAGCCCTGCAATTTAAACTGAAACCTCCCATAAAGGAATCTAAATTTAAAGCTTTTTCTCTTCCATCTCAAGTAAAAGCCTAAAACAATGAAAACGGTAATTATTTTATCCTTAAACATTAAACAAAAGAACAGACTGTTCTCTTAAAGTTTAGCTAACTTTCATCACAGCATGGCTATCACAGGGGCAAAATACACTGCTGTTCCAGGACTACTTACCTCAAAGTCTATCAGCTGCAAGTGTGCTATTAATGATATCAGCAATCCACTATTGTACAGCTCTTGCGCCAACTGTGCAACTGTTTCAGTCTGAGGCTCCTTATCATTGGTACCACATAGTATCTCTTTCATGGTTAGCAGGCATTTTGACACTTCTTCGGAGGCCTAAAGTTAAAAAAAGAATAACGGTAAAGATAAATTAAGTTGGTTTCCAAGGTACAGCTGGGGGAAAGAGCAAAACCAGTAAAATCTGAATGGAGATCAACTGGGTCAAAAATCAGTTTAAAAAAACATTAAAAGTGGAAACTGGTGAAGAGAACTCATTGCTGATGCACCTATTGCAATGTGCAGTTGCATGAATAATTTCAGAAAATAAACCGAGAGAATCATGAACTGAGATATCCTCATCAGTTGAGCTGGAGTAGCACTTTACTTTCAAGTCTTAGTCAATATTATGCTCAATACTTTTGAAGCAATGTGGAATGATGCCACTTCAATTGGAAGAGAGCATCTAATCACTTCAAAGTTTTTGTTAAATGTCACAAAAAGAATCCATGTGTTGCTACACATGACATGCATCCTCCCCCATTCCATAAGAGAATCAGCCAGTTTAAAAAGGATGTGAGGAATTGTGCACATGGCGTGCAGAGAAAAATATTATGACAAAAATATTATGATGCATTTAGATTGTTTTAAATAAGCTATCCATTTAATATTTGCATCATGCTAACAAAAAAACCCCTTTAATTCTCTACAATTTACAGAAACGGTGGTGGGTAAGTTGTTTTGAAGGAACTAAAACAACTAGTTCACAGGATGAAATCTGCCCAAAAGATGCCCTGTACAGCAATTAAATCTAGATAGTAATGGTCAAAAATACAATAATAATTTCTTATGCCAGTGTTACATTTTCAGCATTAAGACAATATGAATAATTCATTTTGCTCAAGTAAAGTCTTTTAAAACTCCTTACCCTCAAAATATCCAATCTTGCAAATTAGCCATCCACCCCCAAACTTTCTTTCCAAAGTTTTTGAACAATGTCATTTGATCCACATTTGAATCTCTAAATCAAATACCTGTGTTACCATAGCACTGAAATGGCATTAATAATGATGCAAATCATGTTCTAGGTGGCCTTATTCAAGCTGCATTATCCCATCTGAACTTATTTGCAGCTTTTGTTTGATTAAACACATCATCATACTCAAGGTTCAGCTTGGTAGGCCTGACCATACTAGGTTCCCTTCCTTCACATCTCCTCTGCTGTGTAGTTAGACTGCTCCTCTGATATTCCAGTCTTAGAATAGATTCAATTCCCTACGGCTGAATACCAATGCTGCAGCCAGTCTTGCCACAGTTTTCTTGCCTCCAACCCCATCCTAACCACTGTCTTCAGCCAAATGTTCCAAACCTATGCATGTTATTCAACTCCTAAGATGAGCTCATACTCCACACGTTTCTCATCACAAAGATAGCCTACTTCATCTCTAACATCACCCATCTACTGCTCGAATCATCATCTATACCAGCAGTGTGTTTGGACTTGACTATTCTAAAGCTTTCCAAGTTGGCCTTCCATTCTTACAAAGTGGCAATTCATCCTAAAATCCGTTGCTTAAACCTTGGAAATCTATTGCTTATCCTTATATACATTGGCTCAGTCCCTTGAAAAACTACAACCTCTTTTCCTAGCCTTGCCACGCTTGAAATGTTTTACGGCACAGGAGATAGCCACTTGCCCATCAAATCTATACTAGCTCTCTGCAAGAACAATCCAGCTAGTCCCACACCACCATTCTTTTTCTTTAGCTTGGCTATTCTTTTTTTTATATTTCTCCAATTCCCCTTTGCAAGTCAAAATTGAATCTGCCTCCACCACCTTTTCAAACAGTGCAACCCAGAGTACAACCACTCACTGCCTTTAAGAATTCCTTGCATCACATTTGGTTCTTTTGCCAATCATCTTAAATCTGTCACCTCTGGTTCTTGACTCTTCACCAATGGGAAGAATTTAATTCAATCTCTGTCTAAACCGCTCATGATTTTAAACATCTCCAATAAATCTCCTCTCAACACTCTGCTCAATGGAAAAAAAGCCCCAACTTTTGCATCTGTTCACATTTTTGAAGCTCCTTACTCCCAGTAATCGTTACAGTAAATCTTGTCTTCACTCTCCCAAGATCTTCACATTCTTTCTAAAGTGTGACACATGGAATTGATACAATACTCCATTTGTAAAGGTTTAGCCTAAATTCCTTGTTTTTGTTCTTAATGTCTCTAGATTGATCAAGTCCAGATCTTGTATGCTTTTTTAACCACTGCCCTGCAATGTTCAATAACTTGTTTCTCTACTTTAGTTTCTATTGTATCATTTCAATATTCTACCAACATGTATAACATTGCACCGGCCTCTGTCCCCACTTCTACATGTACCACCTGCAAATTTTGAAATTGGTTGTTATGGGGAGAAGAGCTTTCCAAGTTGAAAGACTTGCTGAGAAAGTGCAAGATGTTCACACCTGTGGGCAACAGCAACAGCATCTGTACTAACCATCAGATTGTTGGTCTCCAGCTATCAAATGGTAGAATGCAGGTGGGAGTTCAAATTTAGATTGATGAATAAGTTTGTGAGAATTTAAAGGGGGGGGGGGTTGTGCTCGAATATTCACCTAGCCCAGAGACTGACCAATTGGGAGTCTTAGTGAACTTGGCCGTTTTCAGGTTTGTGTTAATAAAAGACAGTTATATTGTCAAGTAGGCATATCAGGGGATTGTCTGTATCTGCAAACTCCTCTCATCTATCCAGTGTTTTAGAACAGCCATCCACTCAATAACACCAGTCACTGGGCAACTATCAGCAGCACTGGCTGCTCCACATTATCCAGCTGCTTCACATCTCCTTTGGTGAAAAACTTGCCTACAAGCCTGCAATATCCCTCCTTGTGTTCCATCCATCAAAATTTCATGGCCTGCATGTTTGAATCCAGTGTTCTATTTTTGCATAAAGCAAAATAAAAATTATTTTTCCTCTTTAGATTAAATGTCTAATAGTGTAATGATAAAACGGAAGCTGGTTTAAAACATGAAGGTTTAATATAGATTATTGCCCATGTCTCTCCTTATTCTCACTTCTTCAAAGTTACTGAACATTACTGCTACCATTTAGAATTAATTAGCAGTAAGCTTCCCATGACACCTAACATTTATTCTGCACCAATGTTCTATCAGTCAGATGTGAATGAGTACGTGTTTATGCACACACATGCTACTTTAAACAAGAGTATGCAAGGAACATTGAAAAGATGAGACACGCCCTAAACAGAGATATCTTAGGTTAATGATATAAAGCTGGCCAACGCTTCTTTGGTTTTGTTTTGCTGCAACATTACAGCTGAAAAGAACATACAAAAAATTTCTACTTCAATAAATCAATTATAAAATAAGCTAATTGCCTGTATCACAGGTACCATAAACTAATTATGTCTGAACCGGAATCACTTTCTTTACTAAGCAGATGCCTGATTAAAAAAATCAAAAATCCTGTTGACAGGTAAACAGAATATAAAAAAACTAACATGCTAACTAATCCTTTATATGGCATCTCTAATATTTTATTATTTCTTGTTACAGAGACTACTCCACCCAGATAAACTTTCCATGCCCAAACCACTGTCTTGGCTCATTGCTGCATCACCCTCCCAAGGCCTCTGGCAATTTTCTGCTCAAATCCACTTTCCATTCTCCTCCTCCATCCTGTATATGGAATGACTCATCTGTAGACTTTACCCCACAAATTCTCATTCTTTCCTCATTAGCATCACTCCTCCTTCACATGCCAGTTGGATAAAGTTAACATGAACTTTTGAGGTACATTTTTAATAAGATGTTCAGAAAGCCAATCTTATTCCCCTGATTTTGTCACCCTGCCTCAATTTCACCATCCTAACCAGATCATTACATGATGTGTCACTGATATGGCCATCTTCAATTACTTTCTTGCTTCCTTCTCAATCTGCAATTTCCTGTCTCCAGTCTCTGTACGCTTGCCATTTCTTATGGGGAAAGGAAACGACATACACCCAACCATCTCACTTTCATCATTCTATTGTCCAACTTCTGGTCCCACCAAAACATTGCCAACTCCATCACTCCATTCGAGCTGTTTTGCTTCAGCTTTCAATACTCTAGTGGCCACCGAATCACCCTCATCCTCTGACCACTGCCATTAACTTTTGTGACACTGAGCTCTCCCCCCTCAACTGTCACGTTAGCCCAAGTCTCCAAGATCAGATAAAGACAATCCTAAACTTCTCTTTACAAATTACACCCTTAGATTTCCTTCTACTGCCTCTCCTTCCTTATCTGATGCAAGGTGAGAGGAGTTCATTGATTATTTTGTCTCCAAAACCACACCAGGTTAATCCTTCTGCTGAGCTTAACCGCGATTACTTTTCCTTTTGTCCTCACACGGTTTCCACCAGCTTGCCCATAGTGTAATATTCCTCATTTATGTACTTCCTAGCTTTTGCCAACATTATCTGTAAATACAGGATCAACTTGAAAATATATGCTGACAACACCCAATCTGTCAGAATTCTCAACTCTACTGGTGTTCCCTTGCAGTGAGACATTGTTAACTGCACCCAATCCTTAGGCGTCGTTTCCCATCCTAACCCAGTGGCTAAATAGGTAAGTACACCATAAACTATAACATTCCAACAGCCCAAAGATGTGCAGGTTAGGAGGACTGGCCATGCTAAATTGCCCTTAGTGTCCAAAGACGTGTAGGTCAGGGCGATTGGCAGGGTAAATGCGCCGGGTTGTGGGGACAGGGCGAGGGATGCTCTGTCAGACAGTCAGGGCAGACTTGATGGACAAAATGGCCTCCTTCTGCACTGTAGGGGTTCTATAATTAACCACATTCAACTTCCAGACTGCAGTTTTAATTGGTAGCAATTCATAGGATCACATCGCAGAGGAGGCCATTCTTGTGTCAACTCACTAAACGAGCTACTGGATTATTCTCACATCACTGTTTCTTTCCTCATAACTATGCACTTCCTTAGAAAATTACCAAATCTTTTTCAGCATTGTATCCTAGATCATAATTCACTATATAAATGACACTCACCTCGCCTCCGGTTGTTTTACCAATTACCTTAATTCTGTGTCCTCTGGCTATCTGCCATCAATAGAAACACTTTATCCCTTTGTACACGAACAAAGCTTTTCACAATTTTGAACACCTTTATCAATTCTTCCCTTTATTATTTCTGTTCTGAGGAGAACAACCACTGCCTCTCTGGCTTTTTCATACAACAGAAGTCTCTTCAGCCCAATACCATTCTTGTAAATCTTTTCTATACCCTCACCAAGGCTTTGACATCCTTCCTAAAGTACTATGTCCAGGAGTGAACACAATATTCCAGAGGTAATCTATGTCTCTATAAAGTCTAGCATCCTGTATGTTTTTTTAAACAATATATCCATTTGGCCAGCTGCCTTCAAAGATTTATGCAGGCAATTTCACATTTCTCCATCAAATGAACATCTCTGTCCATTTCCTCACAGTCGGCTATTATCCTCCCCCTTATTCACTGCATTTCCAACTTGTGTAATTCTCAAGTTGGGAAACTGAAGTGGTTTAGTTGACCGGGGCTCTGTGTGTGTGTGTGTGTGTGTGTGTGTGTGTGTGTGTGTGTGTGTGTGTGTGTGTGTGTGTGGTGGTGGAGGAGGAGGAGAAGGAGAAATAGAGTGAAAGGGGAAAATGACCTAAATATGACTTCCACTCTCAACAAACCTGCTGGAAGTACATACAGCAGGGCGACACAGGATTCAGAGAATCTCATCACTATGTCCAAATCCACAGATATAATGGGTGCTTGAGCAAATTACCAGGACTTTTTCAATTACATTCCAATAGTCACAACCTGTATGAGATGAAGGCGGGGAGAGAAAATTAATAGCTACTATAGAAAAGCACTGAATAAAAAAAGCCAATGCTTAAAAAGCCCTTCAATAACCAAGTGACATCAACAACTCAATATGCAGCATCATCACTGATTAGATTGATCTATATTTTGTACATTGTTAAAAAGACAGCAGTTTCATGAATCCCATATTCCACACAAGCAAGGTAAGCATGTGTCACATGCTGCTCTGGGCCACATACACATTGTAAACAGTTTTATCAGCACTCAGCAAATACAAAATCCCTTGTCAGACTAGGCATCCCTCTTTATTCAGGAAAAAGTACACAGAAACTAGGTAGGGGACACAATAATTAATTTTCACATGCTGGTGATTTAGGAAAGCATCTCCAAGTTTTGGCATTGCAGCTCAAAGTATAATATTGTACAGTCAGAAACTCCTCCCCACAAAAATAGGGGAGGGGGAAAGCAGGTACACGACAGAGTCAGCACTTGGGGGAGAAGTGAGCGCATGAACAGAATCAAGTTCACTGCTTGCACAACCAAAGTCATTCCAACGTTTAATTTCTTTAAAATTGTTGGCAGGGGATCATTATTCATTGTAGGAATCTATCATACAAAATTCAGGCATCGGCAAAAGCTGATTTTAACCTCCATCCCTAGATTTAGTGTTGAACTCCAATCATTCTTAATGCAACAATGGTGGATTGGTTACAATAGAATAGCAAAGGATACCTAAAGAAAACTTTGAATTTTCTTTTAATGTAATGTTCTTCAAAAGAATGTGAATGGTCCAAGAACATGTTCTGCAACTTCCAAGTATTTAACATTGTATGTCAGAGGTTCCCAACAAGTCTGACACACTGACATGTTGTAAGGATCTGTGCTCAGCATCTCAAAGTCCGATGAACCTCAGGCCTCCCACACAATCGCAGCTTGGACGGACCGCACATCTGGTCAGATACATGGGTCTAACCAATGTGAAAAATCAGAACATGCATGTGTGGTCCTTTCCCAGCTGGCACATGCACAGTTCAGATTACCAACATTACGTTTCGAGCTGCTTTCGTGGCTGATACATGCACAGGAGATTCCAGGTTCTCTGGAAATTGAGGATGCTGACCGTGGAGTTGAAGACAAAGGCCTCTTGTATCTGCACAAAAACACAACAAGGGCACAAAAACCTGGGAGAGATGAAGGAGCCATGATGTGGCTCTTTCACGAGACGAAGGAGACAGGGAGAAGAAAAAAAAACAGGGAAAGTCAGGGAGAAGTCTTTTTAAAAAGCTCCCAATAAAGGAAGAAGAGAGAGTTAAGAGACAGGAACCAATAAAGTTAAAAGGAGAAACAGGCTCCAATATTTAATTTAACATGCAAATGGTAATGAAGCTTCCACTGTAAATTTCTTAAACTAATGAAAATTACATTAAATGGTGGCTTGACATGTTTTGGGAGATTTAGAGATAATAGACTTCTGCGAGAGGACAGTTCATTTGGAGAAAATAGGAGGTGTGCCTCAAAATGTTTTTAAAGCATAAGGGTGTGCCCTGATGTAAAAAAAGGTTGGGAACCACTGGTATATGTATTTACTAATGCAATTGTTGAGAACAAATACAATTTAAATTCAGTAAATTTACTAACACAATACTGAAAAACATTCAACACTGCTGCAAGTGTTTTCTAGCCCCTCCAGTTAGTAATTAAACATACCAACTGCTTTATTATTTGTTCTGGAATGCGAGTGTCACAAGCTAGAGCAGCATATATTGTCCATCACTAAATGCCCTTGAAAAGATGATGGTAAACAGGTGCAGTCCATGCAGTGTAGGTGTAGCCACATGTTTTCTTCTGTGGCAGATTGCTACAAGTGCAAGAATCAGAAAAGATCACCATAGTGCAAATCTTTGGATTTATCAAGTGATGTTGCAACTTGGGGCCCACTTCATATCCTGTCAACTAATGGAATGCTGCATCTCATTGTTACATTGACTTACAAGCCAGTTTCTACTCAATTTAGGACACATTTGGTGCCAAACCATTGTGATTATACACACGGGCACTCAAAAGTAATACCTGCTTGCTGTTTACAAGCTAACTTTGAAGCCAAGGGCAGAGAAATGAAAATGCTGGAAGATCTCAACAGGTCTGACAGCATCTGTGGGGAGAGAATAGAGCCAACATTTTGGGTCTCGATGAGCCTTCATCAAAGCTCATTAGAGCCAATGTTTTGAGTCTCGAAACTTAGCTTTATTGGGCTCTGACAAAGCGTCACCTAGACTTGAAATGTTGGCTCTATTCTCTCTCCACAGATGCTGTCAGGACTGCTGAGACTTTCTAGCATGTTCTGTTTTTGTTTCAAATTCCAGCATCTGCAATATTTTGCTTTTATATTTGAAGCCATGGATTTATTTTCTCGAAAAGCAGTTTTTGAACTTCAAATTGAATGCACCAGCAAGCTTTATGCAATCTATTGTTTCTCAGGCTGCTTTATTCTGGTATTCACAAACAAACCCTTTCATTTCAGTTCGTATTGTCAAAACTGTTGGAAACACAACATAGCAATTAAACGATTTGATACCTGACCCATTGCTATATTAAAATGTTCTTCCCCACCCTGCGCTCCCCTCCCACCTTCAATACTGCCTCACATCTCTGGAGACAGAAAGGTTATCAACCTGAAACATTAACTCTCTCCATAGATGCTGCCACATCCAATTATTTCCAGTATTTTTATTTCAGATCTCCAGAATCAACAGTATTCTGCTCATTTTCGAACTTGAGGGCTACATTCTAAGAATAAGAAATTTCACATTTGAGTTAATTTTTAGAATACTGACAGACTGCAAAAAAAACCTTTTTTTTAAATCATGTGAAATTATAGAAGTCATTAACACAAAGCCATCAACTCTCTCTGCCAATTTATTTAATTCACTCAGATAAGCAATTCTAGAAAGGGACTTTTCAGCCAACCACACCCATCCTTCTTTTGGTTCATTTATGCTCTTGACAGTGCATTAATTTTAACAATAGTTAAATGGTCTAGAAAAGCCATAGCCCCACCTTAAAACATACCATAGAATCAGCATAGAAATGCCAGCAGCAAAAGTAGTTAAATAAAGGAAAGCTAACCAATGTCCAGAAGAATTCAATTAAAAAGATAGAAGCCTGGGAAACTTGGGAAGTGCCCCTTAGCGTCAAAATGAGCACAGATTATAATATCAATATTTTCTGTTACTCCCTCTCCCTCATCTCCCAACATTTTGAAAATAACTTTTCTTTACCATTTAAAGTTTTCTGATCCAAACACATTCTCTTGAGCAAAATGGCAGATTGAGTGGATTATGCCAAGCTGTATTTCAAATATTGTTTCTGAACCAGCTACTGGGAAAGCTGTACAAGTTGTCAATCATCCTCTCTTTAAGCAAGTCCCTCCGCCAGACAGTCCTGCTGAGAAGTGGAACTCAATACATGATCACTTGGAGGATTGAATTCACATCCTAGCATTCTTAGTACTTTGAGACTGGTGTGTCAACAGACTAGGTGCAGGACTAAAGCCACTGCTTTCACAGAAAATCTCAGAAGACAAGCTCTGAAATATCAAGAAATAAAAAAAAGCTCTCAAATTTCATGTAATTAAAAACTGACCAAGTCTGTATGTATCAACATACATAACAGAAACATGGAAATGGTGCCTACTATCTCAACAAACTAAATTAATGTTTGGTTCCTAGATTAACGGCAATCTGATGTGTAATCTTTGCGTCAATTTATCATATCCACCAACTTTAAACACTCTTTTGCTAACAGAACCTCATTCACATGTACAACTCCGAAGGAATAGCAAGACAGAACTTTCTACTATCCTTTATAAATAACAATTTTTATAGCATTTCTGTGCATCTCAAATTTCCCAGGCACACCTTACACAATAAGTTATAATGCAGAGCTGCAACGTGAGCACTAAGATCCCACTAACAGTAATGAGATTCTGGTTAAATTGGTTAAAAGGTTGATTATTGGTTAGGACACAATGAGATTCTGCTGCTCTTTGACAGGGTTCTTTAACTACCAGAGTGAGAGTTCAGGAAAGGTGCCATCTGGCATGTAATACCTCCTGCCAGTGTTAGCCCAGAAACTGCTTGACATACATATAAACAAATCAGGAGCAGGAATAGGCCATTCAGCCTTTAGCCTACTCTACCACTTGATAAGATCATGGCCGATCTGATTTTGGCCTCAACTCAATCTTCCTGCTTACCCCTTATGCCGTTCTGACTCCTTTCAGGATCTTGTATGTTTCAACATATAAAAAAGCCAATGTCAAATAAAATGAATGGCGTAAACCTATTCTCTTTCCTATTAACAGATGTACTAATTTGTGGGAAAATCCACTTGACAGCATAGAAGCCTCAACGCTCAGTGAAATCTCAGAAGAATTTGAAAAAACTTGATACAAATGTACTTTAAGGATCTGAAAGAAAGTGATAACTGCTAAGATAACTTGACAATCTATTTTTAATAACAATAATGGGATGTAAAGATGAAGGGCTGGATTTTCTCTCCAGGAGGGAAAACACAGAGGTTGAAACTACTGGAGTGTGGCTTGAATCTGCTATCTTTTGATTAAAGTGACACAAGTGCGATCAATAGTGCCAAGCTGACATAGACAAAACAATGATGGTATCCACTGGACCTTGTTTTCTTCGAGTAGGTTTATTTACATCACAGTCTTGTATTTGTAGGTTCCCTGAAAGCTTACAAGGTTGCACACAGGTAAGATCATTCCATAATGTTCCACACACACTAAAATTTACAAAAAATGTGCACAATACCATGTTGAGCACTGAAATAGGTATGCAATACTTTAGTGATGGAGGTCAAAGTGCATTTAACAATTGATACCAAATATGTTCACCAACTTAAAGAGACTGCAAAGATTAATACCCACTAAAAGCAATATAACTCACTCTGCAAGTCTGCATGGGAGCACCCCAGTATTAAGTGGATCGGCCATTTCTCTTTTGGAGTGGACAGCGTGAGTGACATTCTTAAACATACAACACTATTTGATATATTCAGTAACATGCTCTGTTCCACGTTAATTTATGAAGAAATTAAACTACAAGAGAAGCGTTTTGCAAATCAGCAGTCCTGAATGCCATCCTGCCTATGAAGATGAAACCTTTACTTAAAAAGTGAACTGACCACGTAGATGTCAGCAACAAAATACAGCTGGCACCAAACTAATAAATTATGTAAAACACTTCCAATCTATCACACATTCATGTTTTCAAAGTCCAGTTCACATCCAGTCTCGAATGCACATTGCAAGGCATTAAGCATACAAATTCTCAACATGTGCTAATGTACTATTTTGTTCTACTATTTTAATTTGAGATATTAGCCCACTTAAATAAATGCATTAATACTTCATTAAAACTGTTACCAGGTATTCATACAGCTGAATTTCAAAACACTGGCATTTTTTTCTTGTGCCTTGAACATCACCCAAGTATCTGCATCTGAACAACCATGAGTTCTACCATCAGTAGTAAAATTCTCACCTGCCACTCAAAGTAATGTTTTTCAGCCCTACTTCAGAAACTGAGCACCTAATCTGTGCAGCACTGGGGGACTGTTGTGTTCATGATGTGGGTATGCCGGCGTTGGACTGGCGTAAACACAGTAAAAAGTCTGACAACACCAGGTTTTAGTCCAACCGATTTATTTGATAATAGACTCACAAGCTTTCGGGGTTAGTCCCTTCGTCAGGTGAATGGAGAGTTCTGGCCTCAGACAGAGCATATAAAGCACAGACAGTTTAGAGATTACTGATTAGAATGCGATTACTGATTAGAATTCGCATTCTAATCAGTAATCTCTAAACTGTCTGTGGCCAGAACTCTCCATTCACCTGACGAAGGGACTAACCCCGAAAGCTTGTGAGTCTATTATCAAATAAATCGGTTGGACTAAAACCTGGTATTGTCAGACTTTGGACTGTTGTGTTGTCAGAGATTCAATCTCTGAAATAGTTCTTCAAACTGAAATTGCTTGTTCAGCTGAAGATCCCCTGGCACTACTCAAAGAGTATGTATAACTGGTCTATATGCCTCATATACCAGTTATACATAAGCGAACACCACCCAAACAGAACAACTGGTCATTTATCACCTTGTTGTGAGCAGAATGGCTGCCTTGTTTGCTTTCATGTCTCATCAGCTGAAATGCAGTATATAATGCAAGTTATTTCCTCCCATAAAAGCCAAACAAAATATTTTAAAAGCTGACATAAAAGCATAATTAATTATTCAATTGGAGAACATTGGCACTTTGATTATGACATGGCAAAGATACTGGAAAATTTCTTTTGTCAGCTTTGAACTACATAACTGCTTTTTTCACTCATGCGTTGAACAAAATTACTCCCACATGACAACACCTTTTCAAGCACTATTAGATACCTTTTCAGCCTTTTTGTCTGAAATGTCTTGCTTTTCCAGCATCGCCATATTCTCTTTGAGATTTTTGACAATGTCTGCTGGACTTTTGTGCGACTTGAACAGCGGCATTTTTGTTCGATTTATTTCACCCTGATTTACCTGTAAATAAACAAATGGAAAAGAAATAAATAAAATCAGAGCCAGATTTTAATGCAATTTTTAAAATTATTTGGCACATCTAGCAAAATATGTATTTGCCCCTCTTCAATACCAAGCTAAGCTGTGTGTAATATTTGTGCAATATTTACTACCAGAGTCGTGTCTCCAAACAAATTAGAGGAGTAATTGATAACATCCCACTATCAAAGAAGTTATAAAAGTATGTGGAAACTACCAGAAATATGCCAATACAAGGGTTGGGCCCACTTTGTGAGGAGGGGTGGAATAAAGAGGGAAATTACCAACTTTAATTGCAGCTGCCCTTTTGAGGCAGAAGAGAATTCCACTTGAATCCTGCATACCTTCAGAGCATAACCATGGCTTCTATCTATAAGTGGCTACTGGGCGTCAAAGCTATTCAGAAATGAACTGCGATTTTTAATATTTTTTCAAGCTGTTGCAACATGTATAAGCTATAGTTTGGAGACTAATGTAACAATCAGAAAAGAACAGCTGTGATTTGGTTCTCATGAGGAATGTGTAGGGCACTTGCAACTTTATTCCAGACTACAGAATGTCTAGAACATAAGAAATAGGAGCAGGAGTAGGCCATCTAGCCCTTCGAGCCTGCCCCGCCATTCAATAAGATCATGGCTGAACTGTCGTGGCTCAGTTCCACATTCCCGCCCTCTCCCCATAACCCTTAATCCCCTCGCTTATCAAAAACCCATCAACCCGCGTCTTAAAAATATTTAGCGAGGCAGCCTCCACCACCTCAACGGGCAGAGAATTCCAGAGATTCACCACCCTTTGAGTGAAGAAGTTCCTCCTCAACGTCTAAGGCTCCTTGAACTTGCAATTCTTTTAAAATCACTCTTCCCAAGGCTATGACCCTCATGAAGATAGAGAAAGCTATTCAAGTATTTAACTAAAATCTGAACCTTTAACCAGGGTTTACTCTAGCTCAAATATTTGTAGGAGAGAGACAAAGTTCATTATCGAACCCAACTCTCAAAAGAGTGATGCAAAGATGTTCACAGCAATTCAACATGTCTTCACCAATGTTGGATGGTACTTCAAGTGATGGACTGAGTATCTGGTCCAGGTAGTCTTAAAAGTATTGGATTGCAAAGTGAATAATCAGGGACCTACTGCACTCGATCCACTATCTGGAATGAAAGACTAACCAGAACAGCAAAGTCTCAATACAAGTTAAGCACACAAAACATAAGCACAGTTTTTCTTGGAGATTTGGAACCATGGGCACACATCACAAGGGTTTAGCTGAGGGCAACAAGGGGAAGGGGAAAAAAGAGAGAGCAGGAGAGGAGGAGTTGCTGGGTAGAATGGAGATCTTTTGTAGTCAGTTTTCAAGATCTGAAAAGTTGGTAGAAGTTACTTGCATAAATTATTTTTGAAGGAATTGCACAGGTACCAGGGGTTGTGGAACCTAACAGGCTGATAAAAAGCAAGGATGTGACTTCACCACAGTTGCTTTTCAAAGAGGCAGCACTGGAGTGACAGATCGAGTGATCTCCTTCCGTGTTACACTTTTTAACTATTACATCACGCAATTGTTAGCTTGAGCCTATTAGAATGCAAGCTGCTTTCTCCCATGTGCACCATAGCTTATTTGGTAGCACACTCACTTCTGACTCAGAAGACTGTAGGTTCAGGTTCCACTCCAGGACTTGAGCATAAAATTCAAGGTGTCACTCCAGTGCTGTTCTGAGGGAGTACTGCACTGACAGAGATGCTGTCTTTCAGGTGAATTTTAAAACTCCTATACCTACAGTTTGGCATGTCAGCTATATCTCTCACCAGCTTTTACAGATGCACCATGGAAAGCATTCTTTCTGGTTGCATCACAGCTTGGGATGCCTCCTGTTCTGCCCAAGACTGCAAGAAACTACAAAAGGTCGTGAGTGTAGCCCAATCCATCACGTAAACCAGCCTTCCAACCATTGACTCTGTCTATGCTTGCTACTGTCTCAGCAAAGCAGCCAGCATAATTAAGGACCCCATGCACCACAGACATTCTCTCTTCCACCTTCTTCCATCGGGAAAAAGATACAAAAGTCTGAGGTCACGTACCAAACGTCTTGAGAACAGCTTCTTCCCTGCTGAATGGACCTACCTTGCACTAAGCTGATCTTTCTCTACACCCTAGCTATGACTGTAACACTACATTCTGCACTCTCTAGGTTCCTTCTCTATGAACGATATGCTTTGTCTGTATAGCGCACAAGAAACAATACTTTTCACTCTATTCTAATAGATGTAACACTATAAATCAAATTAAATCAACTTCTGCCCCCTCAGCTAAATGGAAAGGATTCTCCTTTGCTTTCTCTAAACCATTCTGTCCATTATAAACATCACTTGCCTTCAATCTTATTTAGCCCAAGATTTTGACCATCCCTTTTCCCTTTCATGTCCTGTGTTAGCTAATATTATAAACAGTTCTTTCCCTCCTCGGATACTGTCCTCCAATTCCGTTTCACTCCATTTCACAAAGAAAAAGCCTTGATCTTCTGTCCTTACAAACTACTTCCAAGTCCATCCTCCCTTTCCTCAGATAAAAGCAAATTACTGCAAATGCTGGATTCTGAAACAAAGAGAAAATACTCAAAATCATGTGTAGTTCCTCAGTCCTTGGATTTGCTGTCATCTCCTAAATATAAGCTCATCACTCTTACAAGTTCATGTTTCAATTTCTCTAATCATGTTTCCAGGCTGGAAAGCACTTGAAGGTCACAAATGGCATTTTTTTGTGACCATAACCAATTACTCCTCATCTTCTCAACCTATTAACAGCCTTTGACATAGCTGATGGTGCCATCCTACTTCAACACTGTTCCTCTGTCATGCAACTATGTGGAACTGTCCTTTAGCGGTTCAATTCTTATTTGTTGAATCATTGCCAGAGAATCACGTGCAATGGCTTCTCTCCTGGCTCCCGTTACCAGTGATTTGCCCTTATGGATCCCTTTCAATTTCTCATCTACGTAATGGCCCTCAGCAACAACATTAAACATGTACATTGATGATACTAAGTTCTACTTTATCACCACCTCACTTGACTCCTCCTCACTGTCTTTAAATTGGATGAAACTGGATGAGAAATTTCTTCCAACTAAATAAGAAGTTCAAAGCCACTGTCTTCAGTTCCCATCACTAATTCTCTCCCTTACTTACCAGCTTCATCCCTCTCCCTGACAATTGTCAGAGACTGAACATGGCTGCTTGGAAGCTTGGTGTTGTATTTGATACCAAGGTCAGCTTGTGACCATGAATCTACAAACATTCAGGCCATCAATTTCCACATTTGCAGGGTTGCCCAACTCCACCCCTGCCTCAATTCACCTGCTGCTGAAGCCTTATCCATGCCACTGTTACTTCTAGAACTTAGCTATTCCATCATACTTATCCAACCTTTCGCATGCTAGCTTCTGTACACTTGAAGTCATCCAAAGCTCTGCCACACACGCTCTAAGTTGCACCAAGTCCTATTTCCTGTCACTCCTATGCTGCCTGAGATATACTGGTTCCCAGTTAAGGAATGCCTAGATTTTAAAATTCACAGCAGAAAATGCTGAAAAATCTTAGCAGGTCTACCAGCATTTGTGGAGAAAGAACAGAGCTAATATTGCATCTGAATCCAGAGTTGAAATGTTCGATTTGCTTTCTCTCCACAGATGCTGTCGAATGCTGAGATTTTCCAGCACTTGGTTATTGTTTCAGATTCCAGGATCCGCAGTAATTTGCTTTTATTTTAAAATTTGCATGCTTGGTTTCAAACCCTTTCAAGTTCTCAGTCCACCCAATCTTGGTAATCTCTTCCAGTCCCATAACCATATCAGATATTTATGTACTTCCAATTCTAGCTTCTTTAATATCCCAGATTTCAGTTGTTCCACCATTGGGTAACATGCCTTTAGCTGCCAAGGCCCATATTTTAGAATTTCCCCTCTAAACTCCACACCTTTTTAAGGTATTCCATTAGTTTATTTATTAATTTCACAAATAGACTTATATTAACACTGCAAAGAAGTTACTGTGAAAATCATTTACTTGCATAAAACCTACCACCTCACCTGCCCCAATATCTCACTTGGCTCAGCATCAGCCTTCGTTTGATAACATCCTTATGGAGTGCCCTGGGATATTTTATGTTCGAGGTGCTGTATAAATGCAATCTGTCGCTGCTATAAAACAAAATCTCTTTCAAAGGGAAGCCAGAGAAGGAGGGTGACAAAAGTGCAGCAAAAGTTGGGCAAGCTTATACAAAAGATTGTTTGCCTGTAACCACATACGGTTCAGCATTATTGGCAAAGTAATAGTCATTTCGAGAAAAACAATTTAATAGGTTTGTGCCTGTAATTTCCCTCACAGCCAAATCCTGATTTTGGCCTGGCTGGAACACTGAGCTGCAGAACAGGGGTAGTGTAATTTCTTTGTAGGGAGGAGGAGATTTTTTCAAGTCAGAAGTTACAAGCGAGTCCATCCTTACTCTTCAATTAGTAACTCACTACAGAATGCTATTGAGACCAACTTACCTTTTCCTTCATTTGGAGGGAGAAAATACTAAAGTAGGGAAAACCAAGAAGTGCACACTAAAATATAAAAATGTTCTTATTTCTGAAATTTGATGATAACCATGTTTTGTTCATCTATGGTTGATTGTCTTTTAACAATCTATATAGTGACCAATAAGTTGTTCTTCAAAAGAGGGATTTGTATTCCCAGTGACCACTCAAAAGATCACAAGAAGATTTCACGCCAAAACTAACAGTAACAAACAAGCTAAAATCAACATTGACTAAACATCATTTAGTAGGTAACTAATACACAAAAACTACAGAAGACATCCCTGATTAGTGTTTTAAAACATTCGAAAACCCCACACTGCTTTTATGTGTGTCAGAACACTCTGTCCAGTCTGTTCAGGAATCAATCCAAAATTACTCCCAGCTTCCAATGAGCTCACTTCTCCCCGTTTCACTAGGTGACAAGAATGTCCTGAGAATAAAGCTCCTCTCCCTCAGTCTTCTGAGAAATCCTAAACAAACTTGCAACACCAAGGCACATTCCATGACTCCTTCCCCTGACCTCATCAGAATGAATTTTCCAGTGTCCTTAAATTTCCAAGAATTTTGTTGCTTTGACTGCAGAATGTCTTCCCATCCGTATTCTGTCTGGTAGCTATCAAAGAAACAGCCTTTTTTCTCAGCTGACCACAGCAGCTGCCATCTCTGTCTCTCTCTCTCTGGGACCATCTTACTCCCTGTCCAGGGCCTTTTTTTAAAAAAAAGGCAGACTGCCTGAAAGTCTGCAAGTCTACCCTTGGCAAAATCAGCTGCTCTGTCCTTTGTTTTCAGGTTTTACACCTAACACGTCCACTTCAATTGCACCTGATCTGGGTCTCTTGTTCTCAAGGTAACCAGGCCACACAGGCTCACTGACGGACAGAACTAGCAAGAGTTCACATTTCCTTTTTATTACACCATTTTACCTTGAATTAAAAAAGATAGCATAACCATCTTATAAAACCTCACATTCATAACACCTCCAGTTGGCCAAGTATAAAACAGGTAATTCTGTGTACACCAGCTTCAGGAAAGCAAGGTCTCATAAGGCATAGGTTAAAACAAACTGTCGGAGCAGAACAGAGGTGCTATGCTCTGTCACTGTAATTGGTTTGACAAGACTATTTTGAGATTAACAACAGGCAAAGTTGGAAGCATGTTCCATTCTGCAGCTTAACACAGGGACAAGAAATTGACTAACATGCCTGAAACAAAAATCTTAAGCACATTTTATAAACGCCATGCATCGAAAGGTTGAGGTTTTTTAAATGAAGTATAAACGTCATTGACAAACTGTGTAGCTCATTTGCCCAACATCCAATGTGGGAAATCTTAAATTATTTCGTCATCAGCCATATCCACTCTTAAAACACAGTCAACCGCCTCCAATTACAAAGTAGAACAATATGAAAACCATTGAAACATTAGAAATTGCAACAAGGAGCAACTTAAATTTAAAAAATGTACACTTCCACGAGTAGCAGATATGCTGCAGTATCTCATCCAATTGGATATTCTTCATTGCCAAATTAAGATAGTCTGCAGTTGACATGATATTTCGCTCCAAGTTTGAAAAAAAGGCAAGTGAAAAATACTACAGGAATCCAGTAAGTTCCATGGATATTTTCTCTGATGCCAACCCCAAATTATCAGTTACGAAATCCAACTTCAACTTAACTTTCTCCCTCCCTCATGTATCACCATGTCATAAGCTCAGACCTCAGCTCTGAAACCAAGTTACTTGTGTTGCAAACATTCAGTGCAGATGGAATTGCTGTGAATCATACTGGTGTCCACTTAGCACCACATGCTGCACCTGCAATACATCGCCTGCCCTTCCATCTCAATTGTATTTTATTTAACTGATTAGGATTTAGATCACTCAGGGATTACTAATGCAATTAAAAAACCTTCATAGTACTCTACCTACATAGCATCGAAATGATCACAATGGTGTACTGGTACCAATTGTTCCCTTAGGCTTATTAATGACTAACTGGATTTGAATGTGTTTGCATCTATTTGGTAATTTAGATAAATCCAACAGGTTCAGTTATTGATTAATTAATAAAATCATCACTGATATAAATCAACAAACAACTTCAGAATCTATACACTATGCCCTGAGTGTGTTTTGGCAACTATGGGCTTCTGTGCTGGTGTGGGGTTAAATTTGGCAAGATAGGGGCGGCATGGTAGCACAGTGGTTAGCACTGCTGCTTCACAGCTCCAGGGTCCGAGGTTCGATTCCCAGCTCGGGTCACTGTCTGTGTGGTGTTTGCACATTCTCCTCGTGTCTGCATGGGTTTCCTCCGGGTACTCCAGTTTCTTCCCACAGTCCAAAGATGTGCAGGTTAGGTTGATTGGCCATGCTAAGAAATTGTCCCTTAGTATCCAGGGATGCGTAGGTTAGAGGGATTAGTGGGTGTAATATGTAGGGATATGGGAGTGGGATTGTGGTCGGTGCAGACTCAACGGGCTGAAGGGCCTCTTTCTGCACTGTAGCGTTCTATAGTGCAATGGTCTGCCATCGTCTTCCGAGATGGCTGACCAGGAGTCTCCCCTGTTCTTATCGTCTGTCACTGAAATATGTGGAAGGATTTACAAGTTGATACTCAACCTGTTTGGCCACGTCAAGAACATATCTTCTTTGGCCATCAAGTCCTATAGTGAGACTTCAACCCAGAGCTGCTGGTTCACAGGCAAAGACACTGACCACTATGACTATGCCACAACACTTAACTTCAGAATAACAGTCATCTTAGGACTGAAAGTTGCAATTATTGGTCCAATTTTTACAAAAATTAGTTCCTCACAGGAGTGGCATTTGCTACTGCATTAAATAGAATCACTGTGATAAAACAACAAATTGGACTATAAACTCTGTAGTTCAAGTAGTTTGTACTCTGACACAATAAGCAACTGTATGGCAATATTTTGACCTGCAATAACTGTCCACAGCTTGCTTCCTAACTTAACCTAGAAGAAAAAAAATGGAACAAGTGGAACTCAACTAACCCCTGTACTGTTCGAGGACACATCTCCATGGAGTGATAATGGCAGAGACCTGGATTCAAGTGCTTTGCTTGTCTTCTTTGGCAAAGAACTGACCTTTGTATTTGGGTGGGGAGAGAGATATGGAGGCCAAGGAACAGAGAAAAGAAGTTCTTGAAAGACTCCCACTGCATAATCACCAATACATAGAAAGATTAGAATGTGGGCCCTTTCAAAAAGCAAACCTCAGTAGAAATGTGGCTTTTGAAGAAGTGAGAACACTAACATTGAAACACTATGCAAAACGTAGAAAATGTAATAAGTTTAACACTTCAAGAAGATGTCAGTCTCTTACCTCTTTGGTAGACTGTGGGTAAGGCACGCAAAGAAACAAAATATGTATTTTCAGCAAGAAATCCTCAGCAACCAAGATCTGTCAACAGCCTTTTAGTTTAGCAAGACTTCCAAGCTTCTGTACTTCACCTAAAATAAAAATAATTGAGCTAAACAGTCGAGCTAAAAACAGAACTGATTTATTCAGCACAAACAGACTGTTTTTTGTTGAAATCTAAACTACATATGCTTCTAAACGAATTTCAACACTTCATTATATACATGGTGTTGGACATCACTCATATGATTCATTCTGAAACTTCATGTATTAAAGCCTGCATATATTAATAACAAGCATGTAAATATTTAGCTTGGTCAAGATGAGCATTAATTTTGAGGTCCATCCTGAATAAACTGCTAACAAATCATATTACTGCCCTGTAACGGGAAATCAGATATCTTAATGCAAAAAGCTTAAGCTACACTGTTACAATCATTGAACACAGATTTGCAAATCTAAACCATCCTACTAAATACACAGAACTAAAAAATGTTATCAGCTGACTGGAGTTGCTTTAAAGGTTACTAATATAGAACCTTAGAGAAGGGCAAAAGGACTTTGTGTTGAAGGATAGGAACAATTTTTTCTCCCCATGCTAAAAACAAAGTATCAAATTCCGAGTGTAGCAAGCAACGACATTGCAAAATGAATGTACAGTCACAAAAACCACATTGACTAGCATCTAGTCAAAGCGCATTCAGGACAGGTTACTTCACTTAATAGCAAGCTGGATAGCAACAAGTTCTGCTTCAGCATTAGCACATATGTCAGCTGTGGCTCAGCTGGTCGCACTCGTCTCTGGGTTCAAGTCCCAACCCACAAATTCAGCACAAATATTAAGGCTGAGTAGTACTGAGGGAGTGCCGCATTTTCACCAGTGCTCACTTGCAGATGAGATGTAAAATTGTGTGCCACCTTCCCCTGAAGTTGATGTACAACAACCCAAAAGAGCAGTGGCATTATCCCTGATCTATGGTCACTATTTATTCCTCAATCAACATGACAAAACCCATTATCTGGTCATCATCACAGCTTTGTGGGAGCTTGCTCCATGCAGTTTGGCTGCCACATTTTCTACAACAGTGATTGCACTTCAAAAGTACTTCATATATAAAAACACATAGGAGAATCCAAAGGTCATGAAAGGCAATTTATAAATGAAAGTCTCTCTTTATTCCCCAATTGTACTGCCACTCAGCCTGTTGCTGTACAAAAATGTCCTTATACCCTGGCTGTCAAGTAATACCTGCACTCTGGAATAAAGCATTGCAAGATCCACACTTCCAAAATCAATGTAAAATTATTATTTCACTGGAGTGGCATGGTGACACAGTGGTTAGCACTGCTGCCTCACAATGCCAGGGACCTGGGTTCAATTCTGGCCTTGGGTAACTGTATGGACTTTGCACGTTCTTTCTGTGTATGCAAAGGTTTCCTCTGGGTGCGCCAATTTCCTCTCATATTCCAAAGATGTGTGGGTTAGGTTGATTGACCATGGTAAATTGCCCCCTTAATGTCAGAAGGACTAGAAGGATCAATATATGGTGTTAGTGTTGGTGCAGGCTAGATGGGCCAAATGACCTTCTGAACTGTAGGGATTCTACGAATGAAACAAAAACAGAAAATGCTGGAAAATCTCAGCAAGTCCGATAGCATCTATAGAGAATAGAGCCAACATTTTGAGTCAGGACGATCAAAACATTGGAGAGGGAATAGAGCCACAGATGTTGTCAGACCTGCTGAGATTTTCCCGCATTTTCAGTTTTTATTCCAGATTCAAGCATCCACAGTATTTTGCCTGAATCTCTCATATGGCTGACATCACAGACAATAACTTCAGCTTATCAAACAGAGTCATTTACAAAGAGCTTTGGGGTATGTCACACCTCTTTGATACTTCATCAGCTTACCCAGAACCAAGAGTACACTGACTGCAAAATATAAATGCAAAATCCAACCTATGTTAGCCCTGGCCTGTGAAACAACAGGCAGTAGTTTAAATTCCACATTTCAGCACATAATTTAAGCTGACACTCCTGTTCAGTAGTGGAGGTAACAAACTTTCAGTGAGACTTGAGGCTTGGTCTGACCATCATATTGATATGAAAGTATACTTGGCACAACTTAAAGAGGAGGGTGTTCTTGGTGTCCCAGGCAACATTTATACCTCCTAAAAATATATATATTATTTGGGTATTTATCTCATTGCTGCATGTGGGATTTGATGTGCAAAAATGGTTTCTGCACCTTTCTATGTTGTAAATGATTACACTTCAAAAAGTACTTTTTGACCAAAAACTTGGTCAGAATTATTTCTTAAAAAGGACAAGAAGAGATGTTCAAGGAGAGAATTGCAGGTATTCAGGCAGAGGGCCAGAG
The DNA here is from genome assembly GCF_965287045.1 of Carcharhinus amblyrhynchos. Lineage (NCBI taxonomy): Eukaryota > Metazoa > Chordata > Chondrichthyes > Carcharhiniformes > Carcharhinidae > Carcharhinus > Carcharhinus amblyrhynchos. Next base: position 75,107,962 of record NC_137338.1, read on the forward strand.
GGACTTGACCTAATAAAAAAGTCTATCAATCCCTTTCACCTGTTGGGCACAAGGTTAGAGGGCACAGAGGAGGAGTCCAAAGAGAAGCTGGGATTGTTTCATCTTTTCATAAAGATCATGGTGCAAGGAGTGCATTGCACAGAGAGTGAGGGGTCTAACAGCGCTTAATATGGTCCAGTCAGATGTGGTGAGGACAGTTGCTTGTTGTCCAAGTCTGTGTCCCTTGACCTTGAAGAAAAGAAAAAGAGGTGATAAAAGGGAAATAGCCAGGGTGGGAGGAAGAAGATACTGAGCACAAAGATAAAACTGAGGGTGATTAAATGGATCAAGAGCTGCAGTATTGCAATGAACAAAGGCCAGGCAGTTTGGAATTGGGAAATTACATTGTAAGTGATTTAGGGGAGAGTATTTCTTTCTGGTCAGGTTGCAAGACATAAAGGTAGTGATCAAAGATCTCCATGAATATGGATCTCTTAAGTTTATATGAGGGATAGATTAAACAAAGATAGCAAGGCAATGGAGAGTACTTGTATGTGTTTATCTTTATGGAAAACCAGCTTTTTTGACAGCAAATTAAATTCAGATAGCCACCGCTCCACAAATCCACGTGGAAGTAGATGCTCTTGGAGGTTCTGCTCAAATGTTTTAGAATTGAATTAGAATAATTAAAGAGAAGTAGAAATAGGATAGCCTTCATATAATGGATAGCTTTAGAATTCTGCATCACAAAGCATTATTGAAAGTATGCAAAGGAAATCTTAGATAGTTGTATGCAAAAGAATATTAAGAATAGGGTAAATGAAGGAAGTGGGATTAGATAGAAGAAAATTGGCATGCATGTTGATGTGCCAAATTACTCATTGTGTGTAATGTTCCATGTAGGTGCCTTTTTGGGAGGAATGGACTTGGGTCAATTGAGTTTTGTAATATATTTTTTCAAGCTTGCTATTCTATTGTACTTAATTTCCACCTTTTGTGAATTGCTTTGTATGCCAACTTCACACAACTTCTTGCTCCAAAAAGAACACAAACACATCGCCACCTCATCTCCTGCTTCACCTGCTGCCACAGGGTTGATCTACAACTAGCTGCAGCAACTGTCATACATAACAACTAGATCCATAAAATTTCAAGAGCATAAAAGGAGTGCACCAACATTCAGGATTTATATACAACAGCCTAGTATGTACAACAATAAATGGCACCAGTAACAGTGCAGTATTCCCTTAGTATTGCACTGAAGTCCCAGCCTAGATTATGTGCTGAAGTCTCCAGAGTAAGGCTTGAAACAATGTATTCATAACAGCAGATACAGTCCGCTGCCAACTCTCAACTTGAAACTTTTAGCTGTGTTGCTACTGGGAGGCACCAGCTGGAACAGGGAAAGCCAACCTTTGCCTGCTGTCACACACTTCCTGGCACAGCCCTAGGACTTTCCCTTCACTGCTGTAATTGCTTGGTCCAATGACTGATTTAAAAAAAGGTGTTGGGATATTTTGAATTTTTATGATGTTTATCTTCACACTAACTGCAGATTGTAACAACAGAAACAAAATTCATTTTGGTGGTATGTACATCTACATGGTCAATTGGCACTTTGTGAATTAGCAAGGCAACAGTTTACAGAAGGATTTTCTAAAATGAAGAGAATTTTCAAATGCATCTCTACATCGAATTTATTAAAAAATACACACATTGTATACATTGTGCACTGTGCTCATACCTCATGTATTGAAAGATGCTTCAATCCTCAACCAGATAAAATATTTGTACCACATTTGTATTAAATCTCTAAATGCATTCTCTGGCTCTCTCCCTTTTTGTACATTTTTTTTAAAGAAACATGTATTCTCCCCTTTGGATTGCTGCTTGTTTCAAATGCTTTTGATGTTAGAGCTACTAACGACAGCAGTCTCTCCTGTCGTGGTGTCAAGTCAACTTTTGTTTATATGTTAAGTAAAGAATGGTGACAAAAGTACCAACAGGAGAAAGCTTTAGCACTGGTTTACATTACCGTGGTATAGATCCCCCTTGGCTCTATGAGTCACATTGAATATATGCATAGAATATTACATTAATTGTGTTGAAGCACTTCAGAGTGCTGCATGATCTATGCAGAAAACTTGAGAATCACTGCACTGTAATGGCCGTTTTGAGTTGTTTGTAATGTTCTCAGATATTTTATGAACAAGGTATACGTTTTCAAAAAAAAAAGCAATCTACAGATCTAAACAAATAGAACAGCCAGGTGTAACAACAAGTCATGAAACTGGCAAAATGTTTTAATCCTCCAACTTGAGCACTGTTTATCTTCCAACAGGAAACCAAAAACATCAATATTAAACAGACACACTCATTCGACTGTGATAATAATCAAACTCTCTAAAGTGCATGTTAAGGTATTCTTAATCTCTCTATTTAGAGCAATGTTCCTAAACTGAATAAACTTTGCTGATTATCTGAATTCCTTGACTGGATTACTATTTTATAATTCACTTGTACCTATTCCATTACTGTCCGAAGTGCACCATAAAAATGGCAAATTGTCAGTGACTGTTAAAAACTGAAAACATTTCAAATTGCAGGAGAATCTAAACTGAACGTTATGGAGACCCAATCCGAAGGAAGCAAAAATCAATTATATCTCACTACATTGGGAAAGTATTTGCATACTTTCGTTCCTCCGTGGATATAAGACAGACTCTGAAATTTGGCAGCCTGTTTATAGAGGGCGACTGGAGCATTGCAAAAGGTGGAAAGAACTATCGTTCAGATTTGTTGCTTTTAAATAGTACTTCAACGAGCACCCGAGAGCTGACGTTCAGCAAGCTTAATGCTGGCCTCAGGTAACCACCGTCCGGGCTTCACATTCAAGTCCTTCGCCTTTCTAGCAGCTTGAAGACGAGCACTCAATTTTTAAAATAAATCCTGCCATAAAGAGACATCCAGTGAAATAACTGAACTCGAAAGCAGCTCATCAAGTCAAAAGCTAGATTTTGTTTTTTAAAAATGCGCCATATATTTCGATTCAAATCAATAAATCATACTGCAAATAGGCAGAAGTTGCGAAAGAGTGAGCGGTTCCTTGCGTAGTTGTAGCACATTTGCAGTAACTCCAGCCCAAAATCAATGCACTGGAAGGGGTCTGGGGGACCTGGATGCAGCACTGAAGCAGCAACATTGCACAAACTCCTCTGATTGACAGGTAGTCGGCGAACATGCGCACTGGCCTTACCCACTGATGGCAGGCAAAGGGCCCAACCGCCACTCTTTGGAAATAAAACTCACTTCACCCCGGACACCGACCTGCTTACTGCTTTTTTTTCCTCTTTTTCCAACAACAACAACGCAGCAACCGCACCGCCGACACTTTTCGCCCGCTCTTGAACTACGGGGGGAGGAGAGCGCACCGGCAGACAGAGAACCAGATCGTCAGTCACACCGCCAGCAGCTCCCTCATTTCCGGCTCTTTCTATTGTGAAGCAGCAAAAGCTGCACTCGGACCAACCCCCTTCTGACGTCAGCGGGAGGGACGGGGCAAACGTACGTCACCGAATGTTGCGCATGTTGCGCGTCACCGAATGTTGCGCACCTTGCGTGGCATCGGAGTGACAGTCACACGCCTGGTCCTACTGCCAACGTAGCCTGTGCGTGAGAGTGAAAAGTGAAGGGCGTGCTTTACCGTGTGTTTTTCTATTCATTTGCCCATCTCTATTTGCCCTTGTTCAGAGGGCATTTGGGACTCAACCACATTGCTGTGGCTCTGGAGTCACATGTAGGCAAGACCCAGTTAAGGACAACAGATTTTCTTTTTCCTAAAGGACATGATTGAACCAAATGGATTTTCCACCAATCAACAATTGTTTCGTGCTCATCCGTGGATTCTTTAATTCCAGATTTTTTTTATTTGAATTCAAATTCCACCATCTGCTATGGTGAGTTTTGAACCCAGGTCCCCCAGAACATTAGCTAAGTTCCTGGATTAATAGCCTAATGACAATAGCAGTAGGCCATCACCTCCCCAAAGGGAAGTGTGTGTGTGTGTGTGAGATCAGGGTTTTGTTACTTCTCAGCTCAGTTTTTCACTTTGTTCACACGTGAATCTTTCTGTCTTTGTCTCATATTTTGACTTTGAACCTCAAGATTAAATTCAGCAACATTGGAGCAATATGAACACTGCGTCCATTTTGTTTTAATTTTTTGCTGGTTTGTATTTTTTCTATTCTTCCCTTTGAATCAGAGGCCCTACAGTGTAGAAGCAAGCCATTTGGCCATCAAGCTTGCACCGACAACAATTTCACCCAGGCCCTATCCCTCTAACCCCACAAATTTACCCTCTTAACCCCCCGACACTAATAGACAATTCAGCACGGCCAGCCCATTTAACCAGCACGTCTTTTGGACTGTAGTAGGAAACTGGAGCACCTGGAAGAAACCCATACATGGGGAGAAAGTGCAAACTCCCCACAGTTACCCTAGGCTGAAATTGAACCCAGGTCCCTGGTGCTGTGAGGCAGCAATGCTAACTACTGTGTAGCCCTTATTACTATCTAGCCATTCACACTTGTTTTGGACACATCTTTTTTTTACTATAACACTCCTTTGGTTTTTATATCATAAACCATTTTGTTAGTTAATCCCACTTGTCTTCTGCCCTATAAACACGGATTTTGTTCTTCCTCACCCAGCTCTTTCACATTACATTGTTTTCTGCCTTCAGCTCTGATGAAGGATTGTGGACTTGAAAATGATAACCCTTGTTTCCCTCTACAGATGCTGCCTGACTTGCTGAGTATTTTCAGATTTTATTTAAGATTTCCAGACAATATTTTTGGGATTTTGCTTTTGTCTGTAGTTCGGTTGCTGAAACCATAAATTAGAGCATCTATGCAAATATAAGCTGCTGAACATTTTAGAAGACTTTGCATTCTGGGTGGACCTGTTCCTGGAAGTCAGGTGATGAGATGTATGATCTTGCAAATGTTATCGTAAATGGTGGTTTAACTACAGATAAGTGCCTTTGCTCATTGTTTCTTCCCACAGCCAACTCCCCAACCACCATCACCTGCAACTCTGCTCCCCATTACTGAAGAACTATCCAAGGCCAAACAATGAAGATGGTGCCAGATGCCCACAATGGCCAGGGCCATTCCAAGCACAATGGTGACTGAACCAAGCCATTTTGCACGACTCAGAATAGAGGTGTGCCTCCCACTCCCCCCGCCCACGAAAATCTAACCTCTAAGCTCAGCAATTGTCCATTTTGAAAAGCACAGGAAGATTCTGTGAAGTAATCCACCTGACAAATATATATCCATACACATTTTCTTTCACATTTCGACTGTGATAGTAACTATACATTCAAAACTTATCCAGAAATATTAGACCAACATGTGTAATATTCCTCTTTAGAAGGATCTAGATAGGATGGGCGAATGGGCCAGGAAATGGCAAATGGAATTTAATGTTGGCAAGTGTGAGGTGGTCCACTTTGGTAGGAAAAATGGTAGGAAGGACTATTACTTACGAGGCGAAAAACTGCAGCAGGCGACGGTGCAGAGGGACCTCGGGGTCCTTGTGCATGAGTCGCAAAAACCCAGCTTGCAGTTGCAGCAGGTGGTCAGGAAGGCGAATGGGATGCTGGCCTTCATAGCGAGGGGGATTGAATATAAAAGTAGGGAGGTCTTGCTGCAGCTGTATAGGGCATTGGTGAGGCCGCAGCTGGAGTACTGTGTGCAGTTTTGGGCGCCGCACCTGCGCAAGGATATTTTGGCCCTGGAGGGAGTGCAGAGGAGGTTTACTAGGCTGATACCGGAGTTGAGGGGATTGAGCTATGAGGAGAGGCTGAATAAACTAGGCTTGTACTCGTTAGAGTTTAGAAGAATGAGGGGAGATCTCATTGAGACGTATAAGATGATGAATGGGATGGATAGGATAGAGGTGGAGAGACTCTTCCCGCTCAAAAAAGACAGTAGGACTAGGGGGCACAGCCTCAAGATAAAGGGGAGGCGGTTTAGAACGGAGTTGAGGAGGAACTTCTTCACTCAAAGGGTGGTGAATCTCTGGAATTCTCTGCCCGTTGAAGTGGTGGAGGCTGCCTCGCTAAATATTTTTAAGACGCGGGTTGATGGGTTTTTGATAAGAGAGGGGATTAAGGGTTATGGGGAGAGGGCGGGAAAGTGGAACTGAGCCACGACAGATCAGCCATGATCTTATTGAATGGCGGGGCAGGCTCGAAGGGCTAGATGGCCTACTCCTGCTCCTATTTCTTATGTTCTTATGTTCTTATGTTCTAACTCCCAAGTGGGGTTTTGGAGCAAAGACAAGCCATTTCTTATTGTTAAATCTCTATTGCTGAATTTTAAGATTATCGCTTAAACTATATGGCAAATGAGAACAGAATATCTGATGTTAAAATAGAGCTTGATTTAACCTAACCTAATTAAACAGTGCTCTCCAATCCCAATTCATCTGAAAATTACACATGACCGTGCTTCTCTGTGTGCAATGCCACATAGTTTAGAAGATACATTTATAAAGATATGCAGGTTTGAGGGATTGGCCAAGCCAAATTGCTCCTTAGTATCTCAAGATTGTAGGTTAGATGGATTAGCCATGGGAAATGTGTGTGTTTATGAGGATAGGGTAGGAGAGAGGACCTGGGTAAGATACTTCAGAGAGTCGGTACAGCCGCGATGGATCCAATGGCGTCTTCTTCCACTGTAAGGATTCTATGATTCTAGTTTATGATAAAGGGGGAAATCAGAATTTGAGAAGACCTTTCTGTTTACAGACAGATAGAGAGTGGAGAAATCAGAACAGTTTAAATTGACTGCCCCTCCTGTCTATGACATTACATATTTATAGAAGATGACTTTGGTCTTATACAAAAACAAAATATTACTAGAAACAACAGCATCTATTAGTGACTCCTAAACACACAAGTATGGCAACAAGACAATTTCATGGCAGTATTATGATTACATTATATTTCTCAACAGGAATAAATTGGGCATTGTTCTCTGATCACAAATAATTAGCCTACATTATGTAACATTTCAAAATGCTTTATGATATTAAGTTAAAAAGCACTCAGAGAGAAAAGGAGCTATTCCAAAATCAGTTTTCTGAAGAGGCTCAGTAATCATACCCAACTGTAATGAAAGCTGTCCTGCAGTCTTCACAAAAGACATCATTTTTGGATAGCTTCACAATGATGCATTCAGATTTTGATTGATAAGTGAACATAGTTGTCCTCATTAAGAATGTTCAGTTTTCATCCTTCTGTAGCCTTTGGGCTGCTCGCTCAATGTCTTAAAAATTACTTCAAACATTTCTTTGTACTCTGAAGCTGGGTTTGGAGCAGTTGCTGTTTCATATTTCTCAGGTGTGGCTGCAGCAGGTTTTTGCTGAATAATTTTCTAATGCTTTTTTATGAAACGTAAGTGTATTAAATTATTTGAATTAATTGTGCCTAAGATTACAACAAGAAGCTTTAAATTCTAAAGTTTCAGTAAAATCTATACTGGCAGTGAAAATAAAACATTTAACTTTTCATCAGGATTTTTACATTCTTTAATATTTGGAGAAGTATTTATGTATTAAATATAGAATTTGTTTAAATATAGCATGAATAACAGTCCCAGTGCACCAAATAAAATTCAAATAATAAGCAATGTGCTTCATGCTAAAATTTGATTGAATAATTTGAAAGTAAAGTTTATTTATTAGTCACAAATAAGGCTTACATTAATGCTGCAATGAAGTTACTGTGAAATTCCCTGAGTCGCCACAGTCCGGCACCTGTTCGGGTCAGTGCACCGAACCAGCATGTCTTTCAGACTGTGGGAGGAAACCGGAGCATCCAGAGGAAATCCACGCAGACACAGGGAGAACATGCAAACTCCACACAGACAGTGACCCAAGTCGGGAATCAAACACGGGTCCCTGGTACTGTGAGGCAGCAGTGCTCACTGTGCCACCAATAACATGTCAGTTGTGTGAAGGTGGTACAGTAGTGAGTGCAATTGCCAACACAAAAACAGAAAATCTCAGCATATCTGACAGCATCTGTGGAGAGAGAGATTAGAGCTAATGTTTGAAGTCTGGATAATCCTTCATCAGAGCTGGTGTAATTACCTTCCAAGCAGCTCAATTCCCAGCCATCACATTGTCTAATTACTACTCCAGGATGAGAAGATCCACTGAGTCTGATTGGAACAGTTCTCACAAACACTGCCCAGGACTTTCTTTAGTGGCAGTTAGACTCAGATCCCGGGCAGTGAGTTTGGACTGAGCAGAAGTGAGATGGCACTAAGCTCTTGTCTAGGCAAGTTACAACTGGTAGGGGTGAGTGATGGTGATGGCAACCTGATTTTATACTTGGGGACGGGGGGGGCACGGGGGAGGGGTGCCATTATTATTGAGAACTTTTGACTCTTTTCATTATTCTTCACCCGGTGGAAACAAGGAAGTCAGTGGATTTGGTGAGCAAGCTGGGGGGTTACTTCTTCCCCCGAGAACTCACTGTCACTATGAGAGAGCAGCAGTGCTTTCAAAAGAGGCAGAGAAAGTGAGATTGTAGTTTGGGAATTCACGAGAATAGTTCCTAGAACAAGGAACTTTAGTTATGAAGATAGATTGGAGAAGTTAGGATTGTTTGCATTGGAGAAAAGAAGGCTGGGAGGAGATTTGACAGTATTCAAAGTTACGAGGGGTCTGAACAGAGTAAATAAGGAGAAACTGTTCCCACTCATGGAAAGATTGAGAATGAGAGGACACCGAATATGCAGCATTCTGGAATTCTGTGCTTGAGAGTGCAGTGGAGGCATGTTCAAATGAAGCATTCAAATTGAATTAGACTGTTTTCTGTAAAGAAAGAATGTGCAGGGTTATGGGGAGAAGGCAGGAGAATGGAACTCTGTACATTGCTCATTCAGACAGCTGTTGTAGACACGATGCACGGCACCGATTCTGTGATTGTTTCTGTGAAACTGGGAGTTGCAGGACTTTAAAACTGGCGGAGAAAGGGAGACTTGCACGATAGGAAGCAGGGAGAGCAGTGGCTATCCTGAACCAGTCAGAATCAACATTCTGATAGAAAAATCAAGATGTGGCATCAAAGGGAGGCAGGTAAGTGATTGGTGAGTATTTCCTATTTACCTTGGCAGCAAGGAGTAAGAGTTGGGCAGGGCATAAAAAGTGGTGGAGAGAGCAAGACTTCAGTTGGCGCAGGATGGGAAGAAACTGAGCCGAGTGGGGCATAAAATGTGGCTGGTGGAAGCAGAGCACAGGCGGAGTTTGAATAAAAAGTGATATTGGCACAGGGGAAGAAGCTGATTGGTGAGTCGTTGCTAATAAAATTCTAATTTCTACTCTTTACTCTTCAGCTTACAACAAATACTCTGTAAAGTTAAGGCATTAAGAAGTCTCACAACATCAGGTTAAAGTCCAACAGGTTTATTTGGTAGCACAAGCCACTAGCTTTCAGAGCACTGCTCCTTCATCAGGTTAGGGGGGTTTCAGTTCACAAACAGGGCATATAAAGGCACAAACTCAATTTACAAAACTAAAATTGTTGTAAATTGAGTTTGTGTCTTTATATGCCCTGTTTGTGAACTGAGATTCCACTCACCTGATGAAGGAGCAGCGCTCTGAAAGCTAGTGGCTTATGCTACCAACTAAACCTGTTGGAATTTAATCTGGTGTTGTGAGACTTCTTATTGTGTTCACCCCAGTCCAACACTGGCATCTCCACATCAAAGTTAAGACATGGCAGAGCAGCTTGGCCACATGGAACTGTGACATGGAGAATTGTGGATGCTTCCCATGGTTTAGACAACCACGTGTGCAGGAATTGTCACCAAACTTGAGCTCCAGGTTTTAGAATTGAAGCAGTAGCTGGAGTCACTGTGATGTCTCTGCAAGGCTGAAAACTGTGCAGACTAGGCTTAGGAATGTTGTCACACGACAGGTTAACAGAATACAAGCAGGGAGGAGGAGGGTGACGCCAGACAGTATAGGAGGACCAGGCTAGTAAAGGAGTCCTCTGAGTCCATCTCTCTCACTCACTAGCCAGTTTTGTATTTTGGATACTGGTAAAGACAATGGTTCCCCACAGGATTGCAGCCACAGCCAAATCTATGGCACTGAGGAGGAGAGGAAGAAGAGTGGAAGAGCATGGTGGTAAAGGATTCAATAGTTAGGGGAAAGTTAAACCATTTATTTATTTACCAGGCATACTTGCTGTGTGCAGTTTTGATTCCATTATCTTAGGAAGGATATTACTGCCGTAGAGGGAATGCAACAAAGGTCCCGCAGACTTATTTCCAGTTCCCACACAGAAGGACAAAGGCAGATGCATGGGAACATTACCATCTGCAAGTTCAGCCCCAAGCCACATACCATTCTGACTGGGAACTATATCACAGTTCCTTCACTGTCATTGGGTCAAAATCATGGAACATCCTCCCAAACAGTACTATGGGTATATATACATCACATGAACAATAGCAGTTCAAGAGGGAAGCTCACAACTACCTTTTCCAGGGCAATTAAGGATGGGCAATGAAATTGCTAGCCTAACCAGATCTGTCCAAGTCTTGTGAAAGAATAAATAAAAGGCAATATACCATCCTGGATTCACATCTATGACTGTAGAAATACCTGTTCCTTCAGGTATCAGGCGGCACCATAGCACAGTGCTTCACAGCGCCTGGCACGATAGCTTCACTGCTGCTTCACAGCGCCTGGCACCTCCATTATCCTGATCGCAGTTTACATCCCACCCCATGGGGACATGAAGATCACGCTGAACGAAATATACACCACTACGAATAGCCTTGAGACAAAACATTCTGAGGCCTTGTTCATTGTGGCCGGGGACTTCAATCAGACCAAGCTCAAGAGTATCCTATCAAGTTACTACCGACGCATCTCCTGCTCCACCAGAGGCCCAAACATCCTACACCACTGCTACACAAATATCAAACATGTCAATCACTCTATTGCCCACCCACACTTCAGCAAATCAGACCAGAAGGCTGTGCTCCTGCTCCCGGCTTACAAGCAAAAACTGAAGCGGAAGAATCCATCAAAGAAAGTCGTACAATGTTGGTCTGAGGAATCAGATGATCTCCTACAGGACTGCTTGGAGTTAGTGGGCTGGTCAGTATTTAAAAACTCTGCAACTAGTCTGAACGAGTACGCCATTACAGAAACTGAATTAATTAGTAAGCTTGTAGAAGACTGTATACCAAAAAAATAAATCCGTGTGTTCCCCAACCAGAAACCATGGATGAACAGGGATATCCGCTACATGCTGAAGTCCAGGTTTGAGGCGTTCAAGTCAGGCAACACTGATCTATACAAGAAAGTCAGATACAACCAAAGGAGATCCATCAAAGATGCCAAAAGATAGTACCGGACCAAGCTAGAGCCCAGGCTAGCCACACCAACTCCTTTACTTTGTCAGAAGACTAAGGAAATTTGGCATGTCAGCTACAACTCTCACCAACTTTTACAGATGCACAATAGAAAGTGTTCTTTCTGATTGTATCACAGTTTGGTATGGCTCCTGCTCTGCTCAAGACTACAAGGGACTACAAAAGGCCGTGAATGTAAGCCAATCCATCACACAAACCAGCCTCTCATCCATTGACTCTGTCCACACTTCCTGCTGCCTCGGCAAAGCAGCCAGCATGATTAAGGACCCCACGCATCCCAAACATTCTTTGTTCCACCTTCTTCCATTGGGAAAAAGATACAAATGTCTGAAGTCACGTACCAACCGACTCAAGAATTTCCCTGCTGCCTTCAAACTTTTGAATGGACTTACCTTGCATTAAGTTGATCTTTAACGTAATTATGACTATCGCACTACATTCTGCATTCTCTCGTTTCCTTCTCTATATACGCTTTGTATGTACAGCACACAAGAAACAAATAGTTTTCACTATAAATAAATGTGACAATAATAAATCAAATCTAATCTAACATTAATACTGTGGATTTTGAATTCCTGGAATGTATGAGATGGTTTTCAAGGACAGTATGTTAAGGGATCAACTAGGAAATGGTTTATTTTAGATCTAATGTTATGCAATGAGAAAGGACTAATTAATCATTTCATTGTAAAGAAGCCTATAGGGGAGAGTGCCCGTTGGGCACCACAGGGGCTGAGGTGCCTTATAGACCCCGATAATCACATTTTGATTTGACTCGTCTTAAGTTTCCTTTGTACTTTTGTTTCCGTTCAGGCCGTTCCCCCTCCTTTTGGGGAGCCGCCCCGTTTTTCTTTGTCCGAACATAATTTAAGTTTGTTTACTTGGTTCGACCCGCAAGAACTGGGAGAGAGTGACTCTAATATGATAGTATTTTATATTAAGTTTGAAAATGATGTAGTTCGATCCAAAACTAGGGTCATAAATCTAAACAAAGGAAACTATGAATGTATGAGAGACAAGTAGGCTGTGGTAGATTGGGAAACTACATTAAAAGTAGACAGGCATTTTAAAGAATTTAGCATTTAAAGAATTAATATAAAGTTTACAGGAGGCACAAAAATGCAAAGGAGAAGTGACTCAGTTGTGGCTAACAAGAGAAGTTAAAGATTGTATTAGATAAAAGGAAGAGATTTATGAAGGTGTCAAATAAGTAGGAAGCATAAATCTATTTTGGGTGGAATTTTATCACCTGGCTGTGCCTGGCGCAATTGGCAGCGAGCTGGGAAAATTGCGTGTGAATTTAAAAATCCAATTTACATCAGTTTGCAAACTTCCCACCCATTTCAAGTGGTACAAACTGCATCACACCCAGAAAGTACGCAAAGCTTATTAGTGTGAGATTGATTTGATTTATTAATGTCACACATAGTAGCATACAGTGAAAAGTATTGTTCCTGTGCGCAACACAGACAAAACATGCCATACATAGAGAAGGAAAGGAGAGATTGACTGAATTTTACTATCATTAGGGAGCTCAGCACGTAATGGTCCCCTCTCCCAGAGGCTTCCCATTTCTATGGTGTGATGTCATGCCAGCACAAATTAACATAGGTCTTTAAGAGTGTGGCTCAGGAACAGCAGTGACGCAGGAGGTGAGTACTACTGAGCACCAATCTCTGGAATGTGGAATGGGGTGGGGACCTCGGGCATGTCTGGGGGATCCACAGGTCAGAGGGGGTCACTGCTAGTGTGAGGCTCATGTTGTGTGCATTCCGTCTGGCCACTGAATGACCCCTGAGGGATTGCATATGAGGTTGAGTCCCAACCCCACGAATGTCACACTGGTTAACCTGCCGTCTGTCTGCTGGACTGGCTCCATTATTTATTATGGACATTCCTTCCCAGGCCCCACTAACAGTATCAAGCAGCTAGTCTGGCACCTATTGCCCCAATCAAGGGAGCTTGGCAGGTGTTAACACAGCTCCTCACACTGGGTGAACTCTGCAGTGCTCCCCCTGCCTTTTTCCTTGTATGTTCCCACCTCCCCTTGATGTACCTCAACAGGTACATCAAGGGGAGGTGTGGTACAGAAAGTATCCCAGGTGGCATATCCTTGTCTCTCCAGGCGATTGTCTGCATGCTCAGGGCGAGGGTAAGTCATGATTGATTAATATACTTGTGTTCTTCAAAGATGCAACAAGCAAAGTGGATAATGGTGATGCTATAGATGTAGTATATCTGGATTTTCAGAAGGCATTTGATTAGGTGCCACACAAAAAGTTAATACACAAGGTTAGTTCACTTGGGATTAGAGGAAATATATTAGTTTTGCTAGAGGGTTGTCTAACCAGCAGAAAGCAAAGGGTCAGGATTAATTGATTTTTTTGGCTGGCAAGATGTAACTAGTGGGGTGCTACAAGGCTTGGTCCTCGGGCTCCAACTGTTTACAATCTATAATTAATGATTTGGATGCAGGGATAGTAGATATCATAGCCACAATAGGTGGGATGGTAAGTTGCGATAATGAAATAAGAAGTTTACAAATGGATATGGATAGATTAACTGATTTTGGTAGGAAAAATATAAAGGCAAATTATTATCCAATGGAGAGAAATTTTGGAGTGTTTTGGTGCAGAAGGATCTGGGTGTCCTTGTGCATGCATCATAGGAAACTAGTTTGCAGGCACAGCAGGTAGTAAGAAAGGGAAATGGAATCTTGACATTTATTGCAAAAGAACAGAATATAAAAGTAGTGAAGCGTTACTGCTCATGTACCGCACTTAGAGTATTGTGTCCAGTTTTGGTTCCCTTGAGGAGGTTGTAGTTGCATCGGAGGTGGCTCAGAAGAAATTCACTAGATTGATTCCAGAGATGAGTGGTTTGTCTTGCGGAGAGATTCAGCTGTTTAGGCCTATGCTCCCTGGAGTTCAGCAGAACTAGAGGAGATCTAATTAAGGTCTACAAGATGATAAGGGGATGGAGAAGCAGGTGTGGAGAAGACATAGTTTTAGGATAAGGGGTGGCAAATTTAAAGCAAAGATGAGAAGAAATGACTTTTCTCAAACAATCATAATTCTGTGAAATTCACTACCCCAGAGTGTGGTGGATGCCGGGATAGAGTAAATTTAAGGAAGAGGCAGACAGATTTTTAATTAATAATGGTTTGAAGGGCTATGGTGAATGGGCAGGAAAGTGGAGTTGAGGCCAAGATTAGATCAGCCTTGGTCATATTAAATGGTGAAGCAGACTCAAGGGGCTGAATTTCCTACTCCTGCTCGTAGTTCTTATGGTCCTTCTGTTTGGCATGAGTCATTGATGTCCATGGCCATCTGCTCCCAAACAGTACTCAGGGTGTACCATAAGGACCTCCTGGCCCTCTAAAGAACAATGGCATCTTTCCTTTTGACCTCCCACACTAACACCTCTGGTGTCACATCTGATATCCTCTTGTCCATTGTTTCACTTTTATCCAAGTCTTCAACAGACATTTTGTAGTCTCTTTTGTAGAATGAGTGCAGCTTGTCATTAAGTGCAGGCTAGACGTGCACCATTCTTATTCCCCGGTTAAACATGCAGCCAGTCTTCAGTGAGTTCTGGGATGGGATACATCTTCAAATCATTGTAAGGAGGAGACAGTACAAAGTTTTTCTGTTGCTAGTCTCCATGAAATTACAAAATGTGGTCTGCCCAGCCTGAAAACAAGTTTTAATAAAATTTCACCTTCAATCTAGTATCACCATAACGCTTGCTGCCAACTGGAATGACATCAGAAGTGTTTGCGCATGTGCACGTGTCCCACACTATAGCTGCCAACACATGGGCAATTTTTCATGATGCCTTTCCAGTAAGCAGCAGGAGCATTGATGAAGGTTCAAAACCTTCTTTTATAAGTCTTCCAATGCTTCAAAATGAAGATCA
Organism: Carcharhinus amblyrhynchos; assembly: GCF_965287045.1. Lineage (NCBI taxonomy): Eukaryota > Metazoa > Chordata > Chondrichthyes > Carcharhiniformes > Carcharhinidae > Carcharhinus > Carcharhinus amblyrhynchos. Next base: position 75,123,324 of record NC_137338.1, read on the forward strand.
AGATAGCAAAACTATGACAGGGTAAGAGAGTAGGATGCCAATGAGAATGTAGCGACAGTGCCAGCAACAAGAGCAATAAAAGTGTCAGCTACAACATTTCATAATGGAACAAATATGTCTGCCAAAGAATTGTGCCCAAACTACCTTCTCCAAAAGTTTCTTGCAAAGTTTCAACTGGCATAAGTATAAAAAGTGTTGGGCAGTGAGTTGAGGAGCTGTCACCAAGTTGGAAAGCCTTTATGAACCAAATGCTTGCACAGACTAGTTAGTTCACGTTGTAGATAATGGGGCTCTTAATCCCAGGATCATTGGGTGAGGGATTTTTATTTAAGAAAGTAATAAATTCTATGCAATTAACTGAGAAAGAAACTTTTGGACAAGGTTTTTTCTTCTGGGAGGATGACAAACTTTTCTTCAACAGTTCAAATTCTGAAGTTGCTTTTCCATGACAGTAAACTCACAATGAGTCAAATTCCAGGAGAGCCGCCTTCAGATTCAGGTTAAGCAGAACTTCTTGACAGCCAAGGAGGCCCAATCAATCACATGATTGCATCTCTGTCTAACTTGATGTGCTTACAAACACTTCTGACATTTACTTCATTACTTTCTAAATACTGAATAAAAATACATTAAACATGGTCAAAGAATTTAAAGTTGTTATTCCATTTGTTTAGATAGTATTTACATTGTGCTGGCCTTGCTTAAGGCGAAGAGGGTTGATCTTGAGAAAGCTGGCATTTAGCACTGGAAAAAGCTCTAATGTTTTTTGCTTAGTGTGCTGTTTTAGGACGTGCACAATTCAGTCTGCCATCTGGAAACTTCCCTTTCCATGTCTTCATACATGGAGGGCTAATACAGTGATTCCTTGGCCCTGTGTCTGGTTGCTTCAAACACCTGGTGCCCTTGGTGATGTTGTTGGATATAGTACCTCTGAAGAATAATAGGGATGACAAATTGCTAGCAGTATTAGTTCATTCTGTAGGATTAGTTCATCTCTGAGAGCGAAGAATGTGCAGAGCTCGTGGGGAAGCTCCCTTGAGGTCTTATGATGACAGCATGCAAATATCTGCACGTGATGTCCACTGGCAAAGTGCCTTTGCGTCCTGAATTCAACAAGAGGACTGTACCTTTACTGTCATGATGTCCATATCTTCCTCATGATCTGCCTGATCTGTAGTGGGTACGGAGGCTCTGGAGAGGGCATCAGTGAAGTGCACTCCCGTACCACATTTGTAGACCGACACTGAGGTTATAACTTTGCAGCTATAGCTTCATCTATTGCAGAAGTACAGATGTAGTGTGGAGAGATATTTTTAAAATAGTTATGAATGGCTGTGATCTGTTCCAACAGTTGCACGACAACCATCCAAGATTGTACAGGTGGATGTAAAATATCCCATTACAGCATTCAAAGACAAGTAAGGATATATTCCAGTGCCCTGGTCAACATTTATCCTTCAACAAACATCACCAAAATAGTCATTTTCTGATTATGTGATTTGATTTATTATTGTCACATGTCTTAGTATACAATGAAAAATATTGTTTCTTGCATGTTAAACAAGCAAAACATACCATACCTAGGGAAGGAAAGGAGAGAGTGCAGAATGTGTTACAGTCATAGCTAGTTGTAGAGAAAGATCAACTTAGTGCAAGGTAGGACATTCAAAAGTCTGATGGCAGCAGGGAAGAAGCTGTTTGTGAGTTGGTTGGTACATGTCCTTAGAACTTTAAATCTTTTTCTGATGGAAGAAGGTGGAAGAGAGTAAGTTCAGGGTGCATGGAATCCATGACTGTGCTGGCTGCTTTTCCGAGGCAGCGGAAAGTGTAGACAGAGTTAATGGATGGGAGGCTGGTTTGTGTGATGGATTGGGCTTCATCCATTATCCTTTGCTTGTTTATTGCAGTCTTGGACAGAACAGGAACCACACCAAGCTATAAAATTACTGCCATCAATGGGACATTGTGTACAAATTGGCAGCTGTGTTTTCCTAAATTACAACTGGTTTACAATTTAATCATAATTTATTGGATCTGAAGTGGTTTGGGTGAATGTGAAAGATGCTACAAAATGCATGTCCTTCTCATATTGGGGTTTGGAATAGTCATGAATGAGATGCTCAACAGGCAACATGGCAGGTCTGGATTAATGCAGCACTTGGTAACCACTCAGATGTCTTGCAACACTTCTGTTGCTGCAGCCAAGTCTTCAGGCTGCAGTAGGAATTTTCTGTAATATTACCCACTGCAAGGATCAGAGAAATGAGAGCAGAGCACTCCCTGGTGGCTAAATGTGGAATTGAAGGTTACGCATCTTCCAACTTCCAAAAGACAATGAAGCTACATCAATGATAGGCAAATGGCAGCATGGGGGCCACATGTGGCCTATTTGGGTTCTGAGTGCAGTCCAAGAGACACTTTGTTGACTGTTGCCCATGCACAGGATTGCTAGATTCCACTGGTTTCTGTCTGCGTAGTTTTTTTTCCGACTGGTATGATTAAAGCGACATGCATGTGAAGCAAAGGCACATGAAGTGAGATACGTGTTGATTGAAGGCAGTGTGCTTCGTCAGTGCCGGATTAAAACATAAACATTTCTTTTGTTTCTAGTGTTTGAAGTTGATAGTCTATTAATATGTGAATGTTTAAGCATTTTCTATAACTTATGAAATTTTCAGGGTCATGGTTATTGAACTTATGCAATTTCAATCTTGCAGCCCACTGAGATGACAGAGATCTACCCATCAGCCTTGGGTGCCTATTGCTCATCTGCATACAGGTCAGTTTGCACATCAACAATTCAACATGGATTTCAATCAATAAATGCAATTAAAACTTCAATTTCTTATAATTTTCATGATTTGTTCTTATTCTTATTCAACTTATTCAACACCCTGCTCATCAACTCTAGACCTTGATTTGAAATGTATTGGAATGTTTTATCACACTGAAAATCCTTAAGCAGCAAACCCAATGTTTATTGAAACATCTTGCCACTCACAATGCAGTTGTTAATTGATACTTCCCCATGGGTACAATGTTAATAAAGTTAATAAAACAAAACAAATCATTTAATTATCCATCAAAATAGGTTTGACCGATCAAGATAGGAGTGATATGAGCAGCATGCGGCTCTGGAGCTGCAGGTTGCAAACTCTTGCCTTCAGGAATCAGGAATAATTTTCCAGAGTTTTTCTTCAATCGGGACATGGGCAGAATTTCATGGCTCTGTCATGGCTAGGGGCAGGACTGCAAAATAAGTGAAGCAGTCAAAACTCCATTGGCTACAGGGGACTAAAAAATACACTGATATAAAATCCTGTCCCAACTCTTCCTTTTCCCAAGGCATTTGTATTGCTAAATGGTGAAGAAATGATGCACATGTTTGCAGCATAACTGGATGGGGTTAAAGGTTGCCCTTATCATAGAATCATAGAACCCTACAGTGCAGAAAGAGGTCCTTCGGCCCATCAAGTCTGCACAATCCCACCCATGCGCTACCCCCATATCCCTACATATTATACCCACTAATCCCTCTATGCATCCCTGGACACTCAGGGGCAATTTTTAGAATGGCCAATCAATCTAACCCACACATCTTTCCTGTGGGAGGAAATCGGAACACTCAGAGGAAACCCACGCAAACACAAGGAGAATTTGCAAACTCCACACAGACAGTGACCCCAGCTGGGATTCAAGCCCATGTCGCTGGAGTTGTGAAGCAGCACTACTGTGCTACCATGTTGCCCATTCTAGAGATAAGTATTTAATTTCTGGAGGCTCCAGGATAATATCAGAAGCTTGGCAATCCTGGATAGCCAGGGTTTAATAGCTTTAATGATCTTTTATTACCCTTTTCAAATGCCTGTAAGATTTTGATTATACCACGAATATTTCGGTTTTATGTCAGCCTGCAGTAATATTAATTGTTTTGAGCGCTTTTTAAACTTTTTTGAAGCTGAGGGATGATCTTATACATGTCTATAAAATAATGAGGGGCACAGATCAGTTAGATAGTCAATATCTCTTCCCAGAAGTAGGGGAGTCTAAAACTAGAGGGCATAGGTTTAAGGTGAGAGGGGAGAGATACAAAGGGTGCAGATGGACAATTTTTTCACACAGAGGGTGGTGAGTGTTTGAAACAAGCTGCCAGAGGTAGCAGTAGAGTTGGGTACAATTTTGTCTTTTAAAAAGCATTTAAACAGATATATGGGTAAGACGGGTAGAAAGGGATATGGGTCAAATGCGGGCAAATGCAACTAGCTTTGGGGTTTTAAAAAAAAGGACGGCATACTGTAAACCTCTATGACTCTATGTGGAGCAGAAGACAAATCAGGAGATAGAAAAGGCATATAAAAAAGACAATAATCTTTGAAGGAAGGAATTGAAGGCAATGTTGCTAAGTTTGCAGATGATATGTAGAGGAAGCAGGAGTAGGGCTGCAGAAGGACTTGGACAGGTTAGGAGAGTGGGCAAAGAAGTGGCAGATGGAATACAATGTGGAAAAGTGTGAGGTTATGCACTTTGGAAGACGGAATGGAGGCATGGACTATTTTCTAAATGGGAAAATGCTTAGGAAATCAGAAACACAAAGGGAATTAGAAGTCACTGTTCAAGATTCTCTTAAGATTAACATGCAGGTTCAATCAGCAATTAGGAAGGCAAATGCAATGTTAGCGTTCTTGTCGAGAGGGCCAGAATACAAAAGCAGGGATGTACTTCTGAAGCTGTGTAAGGCTCTGGTCAGACTCCATTTGGAGTATTGTGAGCAGTTTTGGGCCCCATATCTAAGGAAGGATGTGCTGGCTTTGGAAAGGGTCCAGAGGAGATTCATAAGAATGATCCCTGGAATGAAGAGCTTGTCGTATGAGGAACGGTTGAGAATCTAGGTCTGTACTTATTGGAGTTTAGAAGGATGAGGTGGAGGGCTGTTTTTGAAACTTACAGGATACTGCGAGGCCTGGATAGAGTGGATGTGGGGAGGATGTTTCCATTAGCAGGAAAAACTCGAACCAGGGGGCACAACCTGAGGCTAAAGGGATGATCCTTTAAAACAGAGATGAGGAGGAATTTCTTCAGCCAAAAATCTGTGGAACTCTTGGCTGCAGAAGGCTGTGGAGGGCAGGCCACTGAGTGTCTTTAAGACAGAGATGGATAGGTTTCTTGATTAATAAGGGGATCAGGGGTTATGGGGAAAAGGCAGGGGAATGGGGATGAGAAAAGTATCAGCCATAGCAAAACAGAGTCTTATGGTCTTATAAGATGTTCTTGAGTTGGGGGTTTGGTATGTGTCCTCAGGCTTTGGTATCTTTTCCCGACGGTAGGGTCCTTGATTATGCTGGCTGCCTTTCCAAGGCAGCGGCAAATGTAGACAGAATGGATGGGAGGCTGGTTTGTGTGAAGGGCTGGGCTTCATTCACGACCCTTTGTAGTTTATTGCAGTCTTGGACAGAACAGGAACATGCTATACAGTGTTGCTAATATTTGTTGTTAAACCATAAGATATAGAATTAGACCATTTGGCCCATCGAGCCTGCTCAGCCATTTGATCATGGCTGATAAGTTTCTCAACTCTATTCTCCCGCCTTTTCCCGGGAACCTTTGATCCCCTCACCAATCAAAAATCTATCTCTGTCTTAAATACACGCAATGACCTGGCCTCCACAACCTTCTGTGGCAATGAATTCCACATATTCACCACCCTCTGGCCAAATAAATTCTTCTTCATCTTGGTTCTAAGGGGTCGTCCCTTTATTCAGAGACTTTGCCCTCGGATCCTAGTCTTGCCTATTAGTGGAAACATCTTTCCCATGTTCACTCTTTCCAGGCCTTTCATTATTCTGTAAGTTTCAATGAAGTCCCCCTCATCCTTCTAAACTCCATCGAGTACAGATCCAGAATCAACAAACGCTCCTCATATGTCAAGCCTTTCATTCCCAGGATTGATCTCGTGGACCTCCTCTGGACCCTCTACAAAACCAGCACATCCTTCCTTAGATACAGTCAATAGTCTCACAATACCAGGTTAAGGTCCAACAGGTTTATTTGGTAGCACTGTGCCTACCCCAGTCCAACGCTGGCAACTCCATATCATTCCTTAGATACAGGATCCAAAACTGCTCACAATAATCTAGTAGTCTGACCAGAGCCTTATAAAGCTTCAGCAGTACATCCTTGCTTTTGTATTGTGAATGGCTTTAGTATCCTTGGAAATGGGTGGAAATATTTTGATATGAATGTTTATGTTAAGTTGTATTATAGTTAAGAGGATGGAATATTGTTTGTAACTGCTCTAATGGACTAAGACTTCACACCATATATTTTTATGGTATATATACATTCTCATGGTTAATTTCTAAAATTTAAAATAATAAACAACAAAATGGCTGAAGCTATGTCTAGCTGTGACCCTGAATAAAAGGGGTTATTTGGCAGTATTGAAGAATTTTAAACCTCGTTATCTCTGAAGACCCCAACAATTCCCTCAGCGCTGCAGAAACAAAATTCAAAGAGACCACAGATTTGGCCAACTGGCTAAACTGGCATTCTAGCTAAATCATCTACTAGAACAAAGGACCCAGACAAAAGGATATGCACCATTTGTCATGTGATATATACTCTCCTCCTCAACCCCCACTTTGGCTGATGAATCTAGTCATATTGCCTTGTGGAGCTGCAAAGCTCAGTCCACCATTTCTCCATTTACTGAGCAGCAGAACAGAAAAGGGACTTTGTCTAGGTGTCCATCTATATTGTTTCAACTGGAACTTCTGTACCATTGCATACAAGACAAATTCATCTCTGCATGTCTATCTCATTGTGGAAGTCAACTCTGCTGGAAATCTAATTAGCCAGCATCAGTTCAGCCTGCTGACCTCTGTGAAGGAATACACCATTGGGTTTGATTCTGAACTCTAGGCAGATGCGAAACAATAATTCTGTTCTCTATGGATTTTGCCTTGTAAATCTTTCCTTTTCTATCTCTTTTTACTGTATGAGTACACAGTTGGGTATGTCACAACCCCTCGTCCTAGGTTTCAAGTGTGTGCAAATAAACTAACCCTCCAAATTTGCATTGTCTTGAGTTTGCTGTGGGATTATTAATAGTAACTGGATTACACTAAAACTGGGAGGTGGGGAATACACCACAACTTATAAAGGGGGAAGCTTATCAAAATCAAACTACCTTTCTGTTTATGGATGGGTGTTGAGAGGAAAGATCAGGGCTGTTTAATCTAACTCCTTGTTCTTCATAACACGACTCTGTAACTACAAGGATATGTCATCTGTTCACAACGAAATGTCCCTCCAGAGGGCCCAGAGAATATATCAAGGACATTTGTCTTCAGTCTCTGGTTATGGAGTGGAGGGGACAACCTAAGTCAATGAGAGAGTTTATTTGGGCTATTTCTAGTAAGGAATGAGGAACAGTCAGAAGTAGGGATAAAAGTTAAAAAAATAAAATTCTTCACTGGTATTTTTACCATGGCTTCTGTGGTATGATTCTTCTGAGATGCAGGTCAATGTCTGTTTTGTCACTTCAGAAAAGGCATTGGCTATGCAGGTGGCACACATGGAATCCTAGGACCTTGAGGGATAAGAGCCACTCATGTTGTCTTCACTGTTTTTTGTTAAGTATATGTGAAATCTTGTTCAATAAATTCTACCTGGTTTATAAATGCGTGTTATTCATACTTTGTTAGGTTAGGCACAACTGAGGATCCCCTTGTCAGAAATTGAGGATTAGATATTTTAAGTGAAAGGGTCTTATGTCTCACTAGAGTTTAGAACAATTAAAAGGGATTTCATTGAAACATATAAAATTCTGACAGGACTGGGCAGACAGGAAGCAGGAATGATGTTTCACCTGGCTGGGAGTCTAGAACAACGTTCTCAGGATAGGGGATAAGCCATTTAAAACTCAGCTGAGGAGAAATTTCTTTACTCAGAGGATGGTGAACCTATGGAATTCTCTATCACTTGAGGCTATGGAGGCCAAGTCACCAAATGTATTTAAGAAGGAAATAGCTAGATTTCTAGATACTAAAGCTGTCAAAGGGTTTGGGGACAGCGCAAGAATATGTACTTGAGATAGGGGATTAGTCATGATCACACTGAATGGGCTAGATGGATTGAACTGTCTATTACTGCTACTATATCCTGTTTCTAAAACCCCAAAAACTTGCACCCCTGCATATATATTTGTATAAACAATGATAAAGCTGCAGCTAACATAAAGCTTCTTACTGAAACCACTGTTTTTTCTCAACACTCTTGCATGTGAGCTGAAATTTTAAAGGAAATGGATCTCTAAATTAAATATTTGTCTCTGCTTTTTGTAACAGGAAAAATCAGTTCAGATAAACTCGCTGCCAGATGGGTATGCAGGTTCTCAGGTGGCAGCTTGTTTTCATGGAATTAGCGCAGCTCTCAGGATGGTCTGAAGTTGTTCATCAACAGCTTTCAAGACAGATGCTTCCCCATTTATAAATTACTGGTTAGGTCTCAGCTGGAGGATTGTGTCTAATTCTGGGCATCACATTTCAGAAAGATGTTCAGGGCTTAGAGCAAGTGCAGAGGGGATTAACCAGAAATTCCTCTGGGAATGGAGGACTTCAGTTATGTGGGAAAACAAAATAATCTGAGATCATGGTATTAGAGCATAGGAGGCTGAGGGGAAATTCAGGGCATTCAGCGTTCAATTCATTTATAGTCCTCCCATTCAATTACTTCATTTCATTCTATCGACCTTTACTTCTATTCCTTTCTCTGTTATGTACTTATCTAGATTCCTCTTAAGTACATCTATAGGTAGCAGAATGGTTAGCACTGCTAACCATTCTGGTTTCCTCCCACAGTCCAAAAGATGCACTGGTTAGGTGCATTGTCCATGCTAAATTCTCCTTCAGTCTTTTCACAGTAACTTCACTGCAGTGTTAATGTAAGCCTACTTGTGACTACTAAATAAACTTAAAAAAAACTACTTTATTTGTCTGAACCAAATAAATGTAAATATTTCTTTATTGTTCTGTCAACAAAACCTTCCATCACTTTGCTGATGATTGAAAGTAGACTGAAGGACAGTAATTGGCTAAATTGTATATATCATACTTCTTGTGGACAGAGTAATTTTGCATATTGTTGTGTGGATGCCAGTTTTGTAGCTGTGCTGGATCAGCTTGGTTAAGGGAGCAGTAAGTTCTGGAGCACAAGTCTTCAGTACTATTGCTGAGATGCCTCTACGCCAACATCTCTATTTTCTCAGAAGGTGAAGGAAATTTGCCATGTCCACTATGACTTCCACTAACTTTTACAGATGCACCATAGAAAGATTTCTTTCTAGTTGTATCACAGCTTGGTGTGGCTGTCCAAGACCACAATAAACTACAAAGAGTGGTGAATGAAGCCCAGACCATCATGCAAACCAGCCGCCCATCCATTGACTCTGCCTCTTTTAGAGCATCCATTGACTCTGTCCACACTTCCCATCTCCTCAACAAAGCAGCCAGCATAATTAAGGACCCTATGCACCCTGGACCTTCTTCCATTGGGAAAAAGATACAAAAGTCTGAGGACACGTACAACCAACTCAAGAATAGCTTCTTCCTTGCTGCCATCAGACTTTTGAATGGACCTACCTTGTATTAAGTTAATCTTTCTCTACACCCTAACTATGACAGTAACACTACATTCTGCATTCTCTCCTTTCCTTCTCTATGTACTTTGCTTTGTCCGTATAATACACAAGAAACAATACTTTTCACTATACACTAATACATGTGACAATAATAAATCAAATGAAAATGTAGTGAGGCTTCATAGCCTTTGCTGCGTACAATGCTTCAGTTATTTCTTGATGTCATGTGTGGTGATTCGATTTGGCTGAAAATTGATATTGAGGACCCCAGGATGCCAGGTTGGATCATCGACTTCAGGAAGCATAGTAGAGGGCATGCTCCAGTCTACATCAATGGGGATGAAGTAGAAATGATCGAGAGCTTCAAGTTTCTAGGTGTCCAGATCACCAACACCCAATCCTGGTCTCCCAATGCCACCACTGTAGTTAAGAGAGCCCACCAATACCTCTAGTTTCTCAGGAGACTAAGGAAATTCGGTATGTCTGCTATGATTCTCAGTAATTTTGACAGACTATAGAAAGCATCCTTTCTGGATGCATCACAGCTCGGTATGGCTCCTACTCTGACCAAAACCACAAGAAACTACAAAGGGTTGTGAACATAGCCCAGTCGATTATGCATTCCAGTTTTCCATCCATTGACTCCATCGACACTTCCTGCTACCTCAGAAAAACAGCCAGCATAATCAAGGACCCCACGCACCCTGGACATGCTCTCTTCCATCTTCTTCCATCAGGAAATATCTATGAAAGTCTGAGATCTCCAGGACAGCTCCTTCCCTGCTGCCATCAGACTTTTGAACAGACCTACTTTATATTAAGTTGATCACTCTCTATACCCTACTATGACACCATATTCTGCATCCTCTCCTTTCCTTCTCCTCTGTCTTCTCTATGAACAGTGTGCTTTGTATAGCGCACAAGAAACAATACTTTTCACTGTACATCATTACACGTGACAATAATAAATCAAATCAAAATCATCCATTGTCATCATGATAGTTGAAATGCTTCAGCCTTATCTTTTGCACTGAGGTGCTGAGCTCCCTTATCATTGAAAATGGGGATGTTGATAGACTGTCCTCCTCCAATTAATTGTTTAACTGTCCACCACTATTAACAATTGGATGTAGCAAGATTATAGAATCACTTAGCTCTGTCTTATCTATTTGTTGAAATTAGCAACATTACATTTCAGGATTCAAAACCACCAGGTGAAGCCATCATGTTCCCTGCCATGTACACAATTCCAACACATCCATCGGTGCAGGCTACATTGGTTGGAGATAAGGTTTGGGAGGAGGTGGTTGTGTGGTCAAGGTAGGTTGCTCCAACTGCTTAGTGTTGTTCTGAGCCTGAGGACACAATCACAGGGTGTCCACTGGTTTGTTTGAAGCTTTCTGAGCAAACCATTGTCTTGGTAATCAATAATAACAATCAAATTTTCATGTTGCTCATTGTTGCACTCATTGTTAGTTTGACTGGAGCACTTGTTTTGTATAATTTATTCATTTACAGGACGTGGGCATTTATTACTCATATATATTTAGTTAACTAAACTCAAAGTGCCATAATAATTTGAAATCAAATGACATTTGTAATCAGATTTCTAGTCTGCATCCCTGAATTACTAATCTAGTAATTTAACCAGTATGCTACAGTGCCAACAGAGACATTATCTTGTAAAGACCACTTGTTTGTGATTCAATAGCATCTGATTCATGCCCTGTGTCACTCTTTGTGGGAGGGTTACAGCCAAAATTAATTGGTATACATCCCGACTGGTTCCACGCCCACTGAGCACCACAGGGACTGGGGTGTATTATAGACCCTGATAATCACATTTTGATTTAATGTTTTAAGTTTCCTTTCGATTTTGGTTTCTGTTCAGGTCGTTTCCCCCCCCTTCCTTTTTGGGGGGGGGCTGCCACTTTTAATTTGTCCCTAAGTTAATTTGAGTCCGTTTATTTGTTTGGTATGAAAAAGAGCTACATCCAGACTGGAACGTGCCATCAATAGGTCCAGGCAGTGGGCGATCGACGGGGCCGTCCATCCTGACTGCCTGCCCCTCGACCGTGGCTACGTTCGCAGCCAGGTGTCCCTGGAGAGGGAGCATGCGGTATCCATGGGTGCAGTTGACACCTTCCGTGCCCACTGGGTGCTGCGGGGGCTGGGGTGTTATAGATCCTGATAATCACATTTTGATTTAACGTTTTAAGTTTCCTTTGGACTTTGGTTTCTGTTCAGGCTGTCCCCTCCTTCCTTTTTGGGGGGCTGCCCCTCTTAATTTGTCCCTAAGTTAATTTGAGTTTGTCCTACTTGTTGGGTCGTTGAAAGAACTACATCTGGACTGGACAGGAAACAATGAAATGAACAAGTGAAAGGAAGATGTGGGTGAATAAAGGTAGAAAACTGAATCACACTTTTAAGCCATACTTTCAATTGGAAATGTTGAAAGTGAAAGTTGAGGCAAGACCTTTGCTTATTTTAATTGCAGCTCCTAGCGACGGGTCAGTGTTTATGTGGCAATGTTTTTCACAAATAAAGGCTGAATTTTGCATGAGTTAGTTTGGCCCAGAATTGGTGAACTAAAGCTATTTATCTTCCTTTTGTTGGTTCTATGTTGAGTATCCAGAGTGACAAGCAGATCCGAGTTTTTTTTTGTAGTTTTATTGTCAACATTTTTGTAGAAAAAAGTTTTTTTAGTCTACATAGTTATTGTGCAAGTTTTCTTTTTAAGTCTTTGATTTTAAGCCCCAGGTGCAAATCGGACCCACCTGTTAGCTAGGGAACTATTGAATGTTCGGACATTGGAGCTGGCGCTCAGGATACGGAGAGGGTCAGGAAGGCTTCACGGCGATGGCCGAGGGAGCCTGGCTTGGCTGTGCGACTGCGCAGTGACTGGCAAGGGCATCGGGGCAGGCTATGGGGCTGCGCAGTGACGGCCGAGAGAGTCGTGTGCGGCTGTGCGTTGACGGCTGAGGGCGTAGGGCTAGACTGTGCGGCTGCGCAGTGACGATCGAGGGAGTAGGTTCCGACTATGCGGCAGCGCAGTCACGGCCGAGGGCGTCGGGCTCGGCTGTGCGGCTGCGCAGTGACGATCGAGGGAGTAGGTTCCGACTATGCGGCTGCGCAGTCACGGCCGAGGGCGTCGGGCTCGGCTGTGGGGCTGCGCAGTTACGGATGAAGGCCGGTGAAGGGTTCCCTGAGACGTCTGTGTGAACAACGGCCAGAAAAGCGGTGGAGGGGGTGATATTCCTTTTTCAGTTTTAACTTCCTTCCCGGGGCCTGCTGATATCCAGAGGCGGAAACTACACCAAAAAGAAAACAGTGATACCCGGCCAGGACATCCACTCCTGCCGAGTGATAACAGGGTTAGCGGGCTCTGTTGTTGGTGGGTACCTAGAGAAAGCTTCTGAGGAAAGGTCATTGATTGACCTCAAACATTTGGCTGGAGTTTGCGCTGTTTTTGATGATGAAGTGTGGCGTTCGTCATTATTACTTAAAGGCAAAATACATCGGAAGCTAAAATCTGAAGCAAAAACAGAAAACGCTGGAAGATCTCAGCAGGTCTGACAGCATCTGTGGAGAGAGAATAGAGCATAGATGACCCTTTGTCAGAGCTGAAAGCAACTCGGATGCTGTCAGACCTGCTGAGTTTCTGCAGCATTTTCTGTAATAGTTTATTGCTTTTCTGAATCTGTCCGTACCTTAATGATTTAGTGCAAACTAAAATGTAAATCCTTCATTGGTAATATGTGATATCTATCACAGGCAACAGTGGAAATTTAGTGAAAAGCTGCCCCTTTCAAACCTCCCATTGCTGTTGGAAAACCCATAAAAGTTTGAGTCTCAGGTGCAACCTATATATCGCTGAAAAATAGTTTTATACTTGTGAAATGCTGTTAAATATCTTCATTATGATTAATTACTAGTTTTTTTTTTGAAGCTATACTTCTGGAATTTTTTTCATGATATTGCAGCTTATAATTTAATACCACGTGTGTATGTTCCAATTTTTATTTTGCTGTATTTTTAAAGATAAATGCCATTTCCTGGCTAGCAAGTGAGAACTATTTTGATGTAGTGTTGCCCATGGAAATAAAGAAATGGCAGATATACTGAATAATTATTTTCTGTCCATATTTAATTACAGAAGAAAGGGTTGGTGTACTAGATATCTCAGGAAAATTAATATTGAATCGGACAGGGAGTTGCCAAAACACCATGGAGACATTAAAAGGCACTAATGAGTGATAAAGACCAAAAACGTTCCACTCGCAGGGGTTTTTATAGAAGGAACAAAAACAGAAAATGCTGGAGAAACTCAGGCCTGGCAACATCTGTGGAGATAGAGTTAGCGTTCTGATTCAATGGACTCTTTAGAACGAAGGAGAAGTAAAAATGTGCTGGATTTTACATTGCAAATGAGAGGATGTTGCAGCTTGAATTCCTTTATAAAAGGAGGTGCAAACACTGCAGATGCCCTAAGTAAAATCATAAGAACATAAGAAATAGGAGCAGGAGTAGGCCATCTAGCCCCTCAAGCCTGCCCCGCCATTCAATAAGATCATGGCTGATCTGTCGTGGCTCAGTTCCACATTCCCACCTTCTCCCCATAACCCTTAATCCCCTTGCCTATCAAAAACCCATCAACCCGCGTCTTAAAAATATTGAGTGAGGCAGCCTCCACCACTTCAACGGGCAGAGAATTCTAGAGATTCACTACCCTTTGAGTGAAGAAGTTCCTCCTCAACTCAGTTCTAAACCCCCCCCCCCCCCCCCCCCCCCGCCCCCTTTATCCTGAGGCTGTGCCCTCTAGTCTTACTGTCCTTTCTGAGCGGGAAGAGCCTCTCCACTTCTATCCTATCCATCCCATTCAACATCTTATACGTCTCAATGAGATCTCCCCTCATTCTTCTAAACTCTAACGAGTACAAGCCTAGTTTATTCAACCTCTCCTCATAGTTCAACCCCCTCAACTCCAGAATCAGCCTATTAAACCTCCTCTGCACTCCCTCCAAGGCCAAAATATCCTTGCGTAAGTGCGGCGACCAAAACTGCACACAGTACTCCAGCTGCGGCCTCACCAGTGCCCTACACAGCTGCAGCAAGACCTCCCTACTTTTATATTCAATCCCCCTCGCATCCAAAGTGTTCTCAATTTGAGAACCATTTCTTTTGCGTGGAACGTTGTGCATGTCACTCTGCTCTTTAAGAAATGGCAATGCATCATTTGGTTATGCCTTATTCATTGAATTTTTTTTCATAGATTATCATAGAGTCCTGTGGTGCAAACCGAGGCCATTCACCCATTGAATCTGCACTGACCACAATCCCACCCAGGCCCTATCCCTTTCACCTCATGCACTTACCCTAGCTAGTCCCCTGACACTAAGGAGCAAATTTAGCATGGCCAATCCATCTAACCAGCACATCTTGCGACTATAGGAGGAAATCGGAGCACCCAGAGGAAACCCACACAGACACTGGGAAAATGTGCAAATTCCACACAGTGACCCAAGCCAGGAATTGAACCCAGGTCCCTGGCGCTGTGGGGCAGCAGTGCTAACTAGTGTGCCACCGTGCCGTCCTGTGGAGAGAAAATAGAGTTAACATTTTGATTCAGTGGCCTCTTTAGAGCTAAAGAGAGGTTTAAAAAAAATGGATTATATACTGTTTTTTGAAGAGATGAGATGACCCAAGGATTGGAGAGAGAAATGTCTTTGGGTGTTATTTATCCGGACTCCAGGATGGTTTTGATGAACTCCTCTTTAGATGACTCGCTAAAGTTAAAGCTTGCCGAAGTGAAGTCAGGTTATTGGTCTGCTTAGGAAATTGGCTGGACAGAAAGAGAGAGGTAATAGAGATAATGGACAGGAACTTGAATTTGCAGAACATGCCTAGCAGTGTCTCACAAGGATCTGGGTTGGGATCTCAATTATTCACTGTATAACTTTGGGTTAGAAAATCATACAACCAAATTTGCTGATTACATGAAATAGGTGGTTTAGTAAAGATTGAAGATTCCTGTAGTCTAGTCAAGTGGGCACGTGTGTCTGATAGTGTTCAGACCGGAGAAGTGTGGAGTAGTGCATTTGGAAAAGGCTAGCAAGGGAATGTAATGCACAGTAAATGGCAGAATACTGTAGGATGTGCAGAGGAACAGATGAACAGTGGAATGCATGTTCACAGATTCCTGAAGGTGCCTGGAAAGTAAAATAAGGTGGTCAAGAAGGCATCTGGGATATCTGCTTTTGTTAACCATGGTGTGGAATCGGGAGGTTATGCTGGAAGTATATGCAACACTTGTTCAACCAATGCTTGAGTACTATGTGTACTTCTGGTTATCGTACTATAGGAAAGATGCGATTGCACTTTAGAGGCAGTTTACAAGGCTATTGATGGACTGGAGAATTTTAATTACAGTACAAATAAACCTTGAATAGGCTGGTGTTGTTTTCTTTGGAACTGAAGAGGCTGATGGGAAACTTAATTTGAAGTGAATACATTTGAGGGATTTGAAGGGGTGCCTTATTCCCCTTGGTTGAGGGATTCATAATCTGGGGATTAAGTTTAGGATAAGAGATCAGAAGTTTAGAGAAGATTCAAGGGAACATGTTTGCATCCAGAGTGTGGTGGGGATGTGGAATTCAATGCATGAAAGAGTCGTAGAGGCAGAAAGCTGCATAATGTTTAAAAGGTACTTGGATATGCACATGAAGTGCTGTAACCTACGGTGCTACAGACTGAGATAGAAAGTGGTATCAGCTAGGTGGCTATTTAGCTTTTGTATCCTCTTTGGTTATCTGTACCTCTCTTCAGTCTGTACCTTGTTTGAGTTTTGAAGGTATTTCAAATAAAATTGACATTCTTTTCTTCAGCTATGTTTTGCTTTTGGAGATTATTTCCTGCCCTCCCCATGATTTTCTCAAATTGTTGATGCTAAAATAGAATGTTGAATGCTGAAAAATACCTGTAAGAAAATAATGAACAGTCTGTATCCATGCCCAGGTCTTGCTGCACAATGTTCAGGTTCAGACTGATAAGTGACATAGTGCCACATAAACAAGCCCATCTCCAACAAGAGGTAATCTGCCATTGCCAGTCTATTTAATTAGTATCATCAAATCCCCAATTTCAACATCCTGGGGCTCACCACTGAGGTGACTCGCTCCTTTGATTCTCTGAAGGTTCTGCACTATCAAGATACGCGTCTGATGTGTGATGCAATTCTTTTCATCACCGTGCTGGCTATAACTTCAACAAAACTCAAGAAAGAACCAGGTCACATCACTGGGTCCCCAGCCACCATTTTATATTATCTCTGCCTCCCCTACCAGCATGACTGCAGTGTGTACTGCCTGTGGGGTGCGTTGCAGCTTTGTCAGCAGTGTCCAACCTTATGACTATCCCTGAGAAGGACAAGGACAGCAGAATAACATGGAAACCAATTTCTCCTCCAGGCCCTACTCAATGCTGACCTGGATATCTATCACTATTACTTCATTAACACAAGGTCAAAATCCTGGAACTCTCCAACTCATACCTGATGTTACTTGCAGTTGTTCAAGAAAGCTACTCATGACCACATTCTCAAGGAGGTGCAATTAGGGAGGTGCAATAAATGCTCATCTTGCTAGTGGCACTCTTGTCACAAATATTAATTTAACAAAAATAGATCTTTGGACTGGCATTGAAAGCTGACTTTAATTCTCATTTATATGTTGCAATCAAACAGAGTTTTTTTGTTGGAGGATATGAGGTGACCTTATTCTACTTCAGTGCTTCCCAATCCTATCTCTCACCTCAGTCCACCAGCTTCTTTAGTGCGTTATATCCTGTCCTTTGAAACTGCAGTTGCCCCAAATAATAACCTTTGAACTTTATATTGGAGTAGGAATTTGATTTTGTTGTCTTGTTGGAGTAGGAATTTGATTTTGTTGTCTTGTTGGAGTAGGAATTTGATTTTGTTGTCTTGTTGGAGTAGGAATTTGATTTTGTTGTCTTTTTGGAGTAGGAATTTGATTTTGTTGTTTTTTTACAGATTTATTTTAAGAGCAACGCTGTAGTCTTGTCATGACAGAAGAGTATGCCTTCAAAATCAAACACTGGGGAAAATAGTATTCTTATTGCATAACATTGACATGCAAAGTATATTGCTATTAATGCACTTTCAAAAATAACTTATAAAGTGAAGTTTTCTGACTAGTTTATACAGTTATTTGTTGTGGCCTGTGTTTCCAAAAAATCCTGTACGATAAATTCAGATTAATTTATTCTGGGCTGCCTTTAGCCTGAACTCTTTCCTGATGGCCTGACTTTAGTTTTTTTACTGAGGAAATGAAGCTTTGGATTAAGTGAACAGCTGTGAATCAAACGACTTTTTGTGTTTTACTCACTGGCTGTGAAGCTGGTTTGCTGGACCCAGATACAGGCCAAGCCTTTGGCATGGAAACATGGAACCACAGTATGGTCAAGTATAGTTGGTTTGATTACCTTGATTGTGCTGCCTTTTATTAAAAAAAACTTCCATTCTTAAAATTATAAACCTATATGCTGAGCAGACCAAGCAGACTTTGTTTTTAAATTGAGGTCCATAGTGGGGCTTGAATAATTAGCTATATAACATGGCTTTGAGATCCATAGTGGGCTTGAATGACTGACTATATTATGTGGCCTTATGTTAATTTATTTAATTTCTTTAGTGAGATGTCATTAAAATGTGGATTTTGCAAGCAGACAAAAGAGGAAGCATTCTGTGGAGAATTACTCCATTCTCAGGATCGTCAACTGATAGTTCACCGCAAATGTCTGGTAAGTGTGTTTCTGTTGGATCATGAACAAAATTATATCTTTAAGTTTTAATATTAATTTAGTTTCATAAATGCATGGAACAAGCCTTTTTTTTCAGTGAAATTGTTCCTGCCTTTGGGCCAGCAAGTGCAGTCACGTGCTCCATTAAAATCTTGACAAGTGGAGGCTGAAGCTTTGAGGCTGAATTCTGGAATAATGTTCAATGGGATACTTGTTGCCAGTAGATATGGGTACACTCCTGCAATCTATTTTGTAAGTTTTAGGGGCCTTCCACCTGCGTGGAACTAAATATCATTCCAACTAGAATGAAGGTAGTTATGGCCATGGACTAGGTGTTCTTGTTGCAACCTGCTAGATCATTAATCATCTTGCGAATCCTCCCTCCCACTATATCATGCTGTTTTCCAAGGGAAGAATATAAAGATACACAACCAGAACTGGAGTTTCTAAAGATGAACAATTCAGAAAATAAATATTTATCAGAAAACATTTTTCACGGCACTGGCTGTTTTTTTAAACTTCTCCAAAGCTTTTGCATTTAATATTTGAACTTGATTTTTGTCTGTTGGTTATTCTGTTTAAAATACTGATGACACCAACTTTGCTTTTTGGTAGCCCTTCCCATTTTCCATTTCAGTTCGAGTCCACCTCAAAAAATGCAAACTTGGCAACCACAGGTTTCATGAAACAATATAAAGTTTTGGGCTGGAGAGGTGTTGTTCTGTCCAGCATACCTTCTTATGACACTAGAACTAATGGAAAACTGTTCATTTCCAATTTTGAAAGCTACCTTGATTTTAACGGCTGTTTGCTGTACATTTTTTATTACTCTCAATGCTGAAGGAGGCCAATCAGCTATTAAGTCTGCACTGACATTCTGTTGAAAATCTTTTGCCTGAATTTCTCATTTCCTTGGCAATTCTTAATTTTAAACTTTGTCACCTAGTCCTTCAATCCTATTCCTGACAAAAATCCTAGTCCTTCAATCCTATTCCTGACAAAAATTCTTCTAGCTCTAATTTCTCAATATGCTTTTAAATTTAATGAAGACCTGTGTCAATTCTCTTCTCATCATTTTCTGGATCTCAGAGTAAATTTTTTTTTGTTTCCCAGTTTCAAAATGAGACTTTGATGGACTGTTTTGTAACATGATATAGTTTCTATAATAGAGACAAAATTTGAACAATACCCACATGAGGATTTGGCTTGGCCAGATAAAACTTCAGAATCATGACGTTTACCTATTCCAGCATTTTAGAAACATAGAAAATAGGAGCATCAATAGGTCATTCAGCCTTTCAAGCCTGCTCCATCCATTCACTATGATCATGGCTGATCCTCTATCACAGCACCATAGACCTGCACTCTTCCCTTGATGACTTTAGAGTCTAGAAATCTTCTCTATTTCCTCAAATATATTCAGTAACCTGAATTGCTACCAAGAATAAAGACGTTTCTCCTCCTCCCAGTTCTAACTGGCCCACCTCATATCCTGAACTTTGACGCCTTGTTCTTACCTCTCCTCCCCCAAGGCCTTGCTAAAGTCCATATAGATAACATCAACTGCACTGGCCTCATCTACCTTCTTGGTTACCCCTTCAAAAAACTCAATTAAATTTGTGAGACATGATTTTCCACTCACAAAGCCATGTTAACCATTCCCAATCAGTCCTGGCATCTCTAACTGCCTGTAGATCCTGTTTCTCAAAGTACCTTCCAACAATTTACCTATCACAGTTGTGAAGCTCACTAATGGTTCCCAGGCTTTTCTCTGCTGCCCTTTCTAAACAAAGGCACATTTGCCTGTCCAATCTCCAGGCACCTCATCCGTGACTACTGATGATTCAAATATCTTGGCTAGGGGACCTGCAATTTCCTCCTTAGCCTCCCACAATGTTCTGCGATATGCTTCATCAGGTCCCAGGATTTATCCACCTCAATGCACTTTAAGACTTCCAGCACCACCACCTCTATAATATGTACTCTCCTCAAGACATCACTATTTATTTTCCCAAGTTCCCTAACATCCATGCTTTTCTCAACAGTAAATACTGATGAGAAAAATATTCGTTTAGGATCTCACCCATCTCTTGTGGATCCACACATAGATGACCTTGTTGACCCTTAAGAGGCCCTACTCTCTCCCTTGTTACTCTTTTGCCCTTTATGTATTTGTAGAAGCTCTTTGGATCTCCTTGCATAAAGTTACATCTCACGGGATCCAGGGTGAGGTATCTAAATGGATACAAAATTGGCTTCTTGACGTAATGTAGAGATGCTGGCGTTGGACTGGGGTAAATACAGTAAGAAGTCTCACAACACCAGGTTAAAAAGCCAAAGAGTGGTTGTAGAGAGTTGTTTTTCAAACTGGAGACCTATCACCAGCGGTGTGCCTAAAGGATCAGTGCTCTGCCCACTGTTATTTGTCATTTATATTAATGATTTGGATGAGAATATAGGCGACATGGTTAGCAGGTTTGCAGATGACGCCAAGATTGGTGGCATAGTGGACAGCGTAGAAAGCTATCTCCAATTGCAACGGGATCTTGAACAATTGGGCCAGTGGGCTGATGAATGGCAGATGGAGTTGAATTTAGACAAATGCAAGGTGATGGATTTTGGCAGGACTTACTCAGTTAATGGTAGGGCATTGGGGAGAGTTATAGAACAAAGAGATCTCGGGGTACAAGTTCATAGCTCCTTGAAAGTGGAGTCACAGGTGGACAGAGTGGTGAAGAAGGCATTTGGCGTGCTTGGTTTCGTTGGTCAGAACATTGAATACAGGAATTGGGACGTGTTGTTGAAGTTGTACAAGACATTCGTAAGGCCACAGTTGAACACTGTGTGCAATTCTGGTCACCCTATTATAGAAAGGATATTATTAAACTAGGAAGATTGCAGAAAAGATTTACTCGGATGCTACCGGGACTTGATAGATTGAGTTATAAGGAGAGGCTGAATAGACTGGGACTTTTTTCTCTGGAGCGTAGGAGGCTGAGGGGTGACCTTATGGAGGTCTATAAAATAATGAATGGCATAGTCAATGTAGGTAGTTACATCTTTTCCCAAAGACAGGGGAGTCTAAAACTAGAGGGCATTGGTTTAAGGTGTGAGGGGAGAGATACTTAAGTGTCCAGAGGGGCAATTTTTTCACAGAGGGTGGAGAGTGTTTGCAACAAGCTGCCAGAGGTAGTAGTAGAAGCAGGTACAGTTTATCTTTTAAAAAGTGTTTAGATAGTTACATGGGTATGATGGGTATAGAGGGATATGGGCCAAATGTGGGCAATTGGGATTAGCTCAGGGGTTTAAAAAAAAAGGGTGGCATGGACAAGTTGGCCCAAGGGCCTGTTTCCATGCTGTAAACCTCTATGACTCTATAACATCCTTGCATCCAGTGTATCTAGCTCTGTCAGAATTTTATATGTTTCAGTGAGAACCCACTCATTCTTCTAAACTACTATGAAAAACAACCTAATCAACCCAATCTCTTCTCCTCTGACAATTTTGCTGTCCCAGGAATCTGACTGGTGAACCTTCGCTGCACTCCTCCTATAACAATTGTGCCCTTTTTTAGGTAAAGAGACCAAAACAGCACACACTACTCCAGGTTTGGCCCCACCAAGGCCATTAACAGCTGCAGTAAGACATCCTTCTCCTGTATTCGAGCTATTTTGCAAAGCAGGCCAACATATAATTTGCCTTTGCTTGCTGCACCTGCATGCTTACTTTTAGTTACTGGTGTACAAGGACATCTAGGTCCCTTTGTATGAGTGTATTTCCCAATCTAGCACCATTTATTTTGCTGTTCTGTTTTTCCCACTGCTTCCATGATTACCTGTGAATACTGAATTGACAGTTTTAATTATGGATCCACTAACACTTGTGGGTGTCTTGTTTGCCCTCTTGGCTCAAATACATTAACATTTGGCAGTACCATTTAATCTTGGTTCCACCAAATTCCTGATGTTTCCATTCCCCATGTTGAACACCAGCTGACCATTAATTTTGTCTGCAAGATTTCTTTGGGTTACAGGACATCGGTTAGCATAATTTGCTACTGATAATTTGGTACCATTGGTTAACTTGGACATGTACTGTCCCTGTAAGTCGTTCATGAAAATTATGAAATGAAGAACAGTTACAACTGTAGCACTTGTGGAATCCAGTGTTAACTATGAAATCTCTTTATTGCATCCCTTCGCTTTTGAGGCTCCAATTTAACACAGAAATGACATCCGAACCACATCCACCCCATCACTAAGATGCCAACTTCACCTCTAACATCACCTATCTCTGCTGCTATCTTAGATTATCTGTTGAAACCCTCATCCATGTCTTTGTTACCTCTGGACTTGACTATTCCAATGCATTCCTGATTAGCCTTGAATCTTTCACCCTGCACAAAGTTGAACTCATCCAAACTTAGCTGGGTGTTTCTGACTTTCACTAGGTCCAGTTCACTTATTAGCCTGTGAGCAATTCTCATTCTTGTTCTCAAATTCCTCTTTGGCTTCTCCCCTCCCTACCTCTGTAACCGCCTCAACCCTGAGAACTCTCTGCTGTGCCCCTTCAGTTCTGACCTCTTGTGCATCTCTGGTTTTGGTTACTTTGTCATTAGTGGCCCTGCTATCAGCTGCCTGAGCCATAAGTTCAGAAATTCCCTCCCTACATCTGTCTGCCTCTTCACTTCTCTCTCCTGTAAGATGCTGTTTAAAACTTATCTGTTTGAGCAAACTTTTGATCACCTGTATAATGTGGCTCAGTGTTCATCTTTGTCGATGCTCTTGTGAAACTTCCCAATGTGTTTCACAACATCAAAGGCACTAATTTTTGAGTCTTTTTTTTTACTCTATTGCTTGTAGCATTTTACAAGTGCATTGAACTGATTTTAACTATATTCTGACTATCATTTTAAAGCATTTCACGTTACAATTGGCTCATTAGATGAGAACGGTTAATTATGGTGCTAAGCTATATATAATCAATTGAAACCTGTGATCCTTTGTGGATTATAAATTGTCATCATCTAGTTTCCTAGTTTATGTTAATATTTTAGCATTAAGATTGGGTTCTGGGGTATTAAATGTTTAAATGAAAAGTAATGGAATCTTTGGAGGTCATAAAGTATCAGACCACCCATATCAAATGTCTTTCTGTGTGTACTTACAAGGCCATGTTTAGAGGGCAAAATGAAGTGACCTTCATTTATTGGGAAACACTAAGTCTGAGGAGAATTGCTTGACTTGGTTAGAAATTTAAATTAATTAATCATGATAGTTAAGAAGTGGAGTTAACGTAAATTTGTATTTGAAACTTCCCAGCTTTGCCACATTGCAAAGTGGTATAGTTAGGTTGCGAGGAATTACCCTGTGTATGTTTCGTTTATCTGTATGGACAGCTTGAAGCCAGAAAGTTTTTGAAGTTGGAGCTGAAAGCACTCAAGTAGGTGGTGTAAGCCCTAAGTTTGGCAGGCAGAGGAAATAGAATCATAGAATTCCTACAGCGTGAAAGGAGGTCAGTCAGCCCATCAAGCCTTCCCCAAAACAATCCCACCTAGCCCCTATCCCTGTAACCTCATATATTTACCCTGCTAATCCTCTTGGCACTTATGGACAATTTATCATGGCCAACCCACCTAACACACCAGTGAAAATAATTTGCTAACAACTCTGGAACAATTGTAGACCAGGAGAGGATAGTTATTCGAAACCATGAATATTTCTCATTTTTTATTTTTAAAAGAAATTGTTGTTCAGAAATTGGGCTGAAAAGCCTCAGACTGAGCAAGGAAGCTGCCAATGTTTGCAGTTAGCCCCAAGCAAGTGCAAGACTTTCAAGAACCTGATAAGCAGCCAAAGACTCTGTGGGTAAAGTCTTAATGAAAAGGAGAGGTTCAGTTGAGAACTTTAATCTTATGTTGTGCTTTATTGTACAAGTATAAAGACAGTATTTATTTTGTCATGTTTTTTGTATATTAAAATCATTTGTTTAAACAATGAAGTCTTGTACTTTCATCCTTTCGGTAAATAATGGGGTTTTGAATTTCTCGGTAAGTGTTAAAAGTCTCTACGGGGATTTTAATAAAATAATTACTTGCTGAATATGTCAGTTATATTGTTTGTTGAACTGAAATGCTTTCCATTTTTTTCCAGTTATTTTCTTCAGTACCTAAGGAATCCAAAAAGTTAAAAAATGAAAGACTGTGTGGCAGTTCACTGCCTGCAATTAAAAGGAAATTGCAGAAATTCACTAAAATGGTAATTTTTGTTTTCTTTAGAAGAGTATTAAAATGTAGAAGTTTTCATTTTTATCTTGGGTGCAGAGAAGTAGCACTTTGGTTTCTGACAGTAATGTGACAGATGTAGCATAGAAGAACTCTTTATGTAGACTTAAATCAATAGTGTTCCAGCATATTTCTTAAAGTTTTTTTTAAAAACTTCCAAAGAAGGCGAGATTTAGAAGGAGGTGTTTGAAATTATGAAGGGCTTTGCTAGAGTAAATAAGGAGTAACTGCTTTCACTGGCATTTGGTATTGGATAGGTAACCACAGATTTAAAGCAAAAGAACTGGAGGAAAATCAGGGTTTTTTTTAAAGAGTTATGATTTGGATTACACTGCCTGAAAGGATGCTGAAAGCTGATTCAGTAATATATTTTCAAGTGTATATTCCTTCTTAAATTTTAAGATCAAGGTATATGCCAAAAGAGGTTCCTGTTTAAAATATAAGCATTTTTAGAAACTGGAAATAGTCTTTACCCCTGCAAACCATTTTCCACACAGCAACCACACTTAATTAACTTTCAGTTCTCTTTTTCCCCAGAAACAGTACTGTAGTATATCATTATGCAGTGATGCCCCAACCCATGTTGGGACACTTCTTTTGATACTTGACTGATATAAATAACCAACAAAGTATTTGCAATAATATGCAAATAGATCTCTTCCACAAAGCACAGTCTCATGTCCAAGAACTCTGAGATGCAACCAAACCACAAATTTGATTTGGTTTACTTTTGTCACATGTATTGGTATACAGAGAAAATATTGTTTCTTGCATGCTATACAGACAAAGCAGCTGTTCATAGGGAAGGAAAGCAGAGGATGCAGAACGTGATGTTACGGTCATAGATTGTGGACCAATTGCAAATAACGCTGAAGACTTTTAATAGCTACTAACATAAGCTCACAGTATGTTCCAGTTACCTTTTGAGGAAGGCAGACTTGGTGTCAGTGGCTTCTTGTCTAGGTTTTTTTTTGAAAAAAGCATCAGTGAACAATAAAGTCTGGAAAGAACTTATACTCTCATTTTGCTTCCATGCCAGTAATTTATTTTCGTTAGCTCTCCAATACCAATAAGGTTGTTAGAATTAATTATTTTTAATACAGCTGGAGGTTGAAATATGCATGATGGCTGAGTAACAATACCTGGGAAAGATGTTATTTGCATTTCTGCTAAATTTCTCTGGAGAATAATCTTCTGAGGACAAAATGTCCTAAGCAAAAAATCTTCAGGTTCAGAACTGCTGAATTTCTTTGCCAGACCAAAAAGGATTTCTTAAACTAGAGAAAACTGGGGACTTATTCCCCAAGTTTGGCATGGCGGTTAGCACTGCTGCTTTACAGTTCCAGGGACTTGGGTTCAATTCCAGCCTCGGGTGACTGTTTGTGTGGAGTTTGCATGCTCTCCCCATGTCTGGATGGATTTCCTCTCGTGCTTCGGTTTCCTCCCACAGTCCAAAGATGTGCGAGTTATGTTGATTGGTCATGCTAAATTACCCCTTAGTGTAAGGGGACCAGCGTGGTAATTACATGGGGCAAATAGAGATAGGGCCTGGGTGGACTTGTTGTTGGTGCAGGCTTGACAGGCCGAAAGGCCTTCCTCTGTACTGTAGAGATTCTATGATCTTTCAAGATGAGAATCTTAAATCTCATAACCCATGCTGAAGCTAAGGTCTTCCAATAGAAATATTCACACATATAGTATCTTTCATGACCACAAGTTCTCCCAAAGTGATTTACAGCCAATGAATAATGTTGTTGTGATGTAGAAAATGTGACAACCAATATCCATGCAACAAGCTCCCAGAAATAGCTATCTGATGATGGCCAGATAACTTGTTTTTGTGATGTTGCCTAATGGAGAAGTATTGATCAGTACATCAGTGATAACTCCTTGCCCTTGTTTGAAATATATAGTGATGTGAGATATTTCACATTTACCTGAGAAGGCAGATGTGTCCTTGGTTTGCATTCTCATTGGAATGGTTTTGACTCCATCGGTACTCCACTTCCTCAGTATGGCACTGGAGTGTCATCCTGAGTTTTTGTGCTCAGAGCTGGAGTGGGACTTGAATCCATAACCTTTTGATTAGGATGAACCTGCTGCCAACTGAACCACAGCTGACACACAAGAAGGAACTGTGGGACATTTAATCTGACAACAGTCACTGAGGAAATGCTGGAATCCATTTAGTAAATGGCAGCAGGACGTTTTGAAAATCTTAATCTTGGGCAATCATCAATTATGAAAGGAAAATTTTGGACTTTTTTTAAGGATTGAGCGAGTAAGATAAAGAGGAATCATTGGTGGTAGCATGTTTGGATTTCAAAGGTATTCAGTATAATTTTACACAAAAGGTGACTCACAGAAGGGTGGGTCAGAGATTTGGGTTTCTAATATTGGTAGCATTTGGGATTGAATGAAGGACAGAAAATAGGCAATAGGACAGACAGTCATTCCTAGGTTAGGAGGATATTGCTAGAGCTGTGTTACAAGGATCAGTGTCGGGGCCTCGACTATTTTCAATGTATTTTACTGACTGTGATGCAGGTCTGGGTGTAATGTGTTCAAGTTTGCTGACAATACAAAGCCAAGTGGCAAAATAAATTGTGAACAGGACACAAAGGTGGTTAATCTGAGAGGTTGGCTGGTATCAGTTGACTTGAGGCTGTTTGTTAACGTTGAGAATGTAGAACAAGTAAACTATCAATATGGCATCCTCTAGGTTTTTAATTCTTTCATCGGATGTGAGCATTGACAGCAGGATGAGCATTTGTAGCCCGTCTTTAATACCTCCAGAGACAGTAGTGCTGTGCTGCGGAAGCTAAACCTTCTGTCAGTCCCAGAGTGTTCATTAACGTGTTGAGCTTGTCAGCTTTCCTATAGCTTCTTTACCAGACAGCAGCTGGAGTAATGCTGCATATAAAAGGGACCCACTTCCCCACATTATTGATAGAACCCTCAACTAGAACTAGATAATGTTTCGCTATTATAGATTCCAAGCAACTCATGGTCGAGCTGGCTACAATTAGACTGCTTCATGACTCTAGCTAGAATTTTCCACCCTGCTAGGTTCAAGATCATTATGGTATAATTGCAGAAATATGTTGTGAAATTAATTTACCAGAAATGTTTGAATGATAGAAATTAGTTTTAATAAGTAACTAAATACGTTGTGAACAAGGACACATTCACTTTTCAAAAAGTGTTTGGCTTTTTGTGTTCCTTTTTATATTTAAATGACAACTAAAACCATCTGAATCTAATTTTATCTTCAGTGCAATTGTTGGCCATGTTAATTGTTGTGTACTTTAGCTTTGAAGGTGAAAGAGAATATTTTTGTGGACTTTTTTGCCTGTGTTTAATTTTAGAAATGCAGTCATTGTCACCGGACTGGAGCTTCTGTGAAATGTGCTGAAAGATGCTGCAGGAAGCTCTATCACTTTCCCTGTGTAAGGAGTGATAATGGTGTAATCAGTGAAAATGAAATCCACAAAGCTTATAGGTAAAGTGTTTTTTCCCAGTAATTGCCCTTAAACTTGGTAAAGCTGTGTCAATGACTCATGTAATTGTCTGTGCGTGTTTAAATAAAACATAAAATAGTCAGGCAGTATCTGTGGAGAGAGGAAAACAGATTTAACATGAATTAAACCATGCAACACCATAACAATACTACTAAGTATATGTTGCATCTCAGGCAGCCATAGTTAACTCCAAGAAAAAGGATAATGTGGAGTATTCACATCATTGAGGTTTGTATTGAATTTGATGATCAGCCATGGTCAAAATGAATGGTGGGCCAAATGGCCCACTTCTGCTTCTATTTTCTGTGTTTCTATGAGAGGCTGCTCTCGAGGGATAATGGAAGACAGATGTTAGATGCATCACTAAATGGGGCAAAGACATCCCTGCAAGCTGGCAAAGTCTTCTGATTGGATAGAGTGAAATATCCTAAATGTTAGGCTTGAGCAATTATTGAGTCATTACAGGTTGGGTCAAAGCCATGCCCTTCCAATTCAAATCATCTGTCTTGTTGTTGAGTTTGATGCTATCTTAGGCCCAACTGAACACCTTCCCAGATCTCCAGAAAATATCTGTAAGGAATGGAAGCACCCAGTGATTTAATCATAGTTGTCTAGGAATGAGCCTGCCTGTCTAGTATTCCTGGGCTTGTTGGATCTATCTGTCCTGTGATGTGCCAGTGATCTCCCAGAGATTGTTCCTCCACATGGATTCAAGGCATGGCAGGAGAGGGCCTTGCTAAAAGAGACAAAATATTTTACCCAAGGAGGCCCGGCCTTGTTTTTCTAATCGCTTGTTTACTCTATGTCCTCCAAAGCCAGTTCCACAATCTCTGACTGAATGCTACCTCTGTGATACAGTTATTCTCCTGAAGATGAAGTGCAACCAATCCTATTTGATTTGTTCTAGATAACTGTTAAGAATCTGTGAGAGTGTCTGAAAACCCCAAAGGACAACTTGAAACACTGATTCTTGGTGGTGTAAATTTGTTTGTTCTTCACACTATTGCAATGTACAACCCAGCGAGGAACAAGTCCAGCCATTGTGTAAAGAATTAATAAAGAGTATTTTTTAAATTAAAAGAAAAACACACGAATCGTGTATGCTATGACACTTGGGTATATTAGTAACTAAACACAGTTTTATCTAAAATTACCCCTTGTTCCCAAAATATACCCATGTTCCCTTTTTCCAAGCAACATTCCTTTCAGTACCTCTACAAGTCAAGTACAGCTTAGATGACCAAGCCCGGGAAATTGTCTTCCGCTGATCAGCAAAGGTACAGGACTGCAGCTTTTAGAGGAAAATATTTGTAGTCTGCCTTGGCTCTAAATGTTAGATGAAACAGGCCTCCATGATTCTGATCATAGATGGAACTGGCCTCTCTGAAAATCCTGGCCTGCCTGGCTGTTGGATGGAAAACTAGCCCTTTTCCCTAATGAGCGTTCTAGCAGTTATACAGTTTGAATGCTTTGATATCCACAATGTTGATTTCAGCTGTCTTTCTCTCAAATTCCTTGTCATCAGAAGTCATCAATTTTGTATAGCCACATTGACCTCTAGTAAACAATGTTTCTGATACGGCAGTTCACACCTCAATTTCTCTTATTATTCAGCAAATCACATCTCCATATTCCTCTGGACTCTTGCTATTCATTGTTATTATCTGTTATTTTTGTTTTCATCTCGAGTTCATTGTTAACCTTGTTATCCTCCAAATTCCTAATAACCAAGATCGATATTGGGAACATAGCTCTGTGCCCTACTCTTATAGCAAGTGTGAAGAATCAGTGTGACTCTTGGAAGAGTACTGAGTCTGCAAATTTACTGTGATGAAATGAGAAGATGGTGCAAAATTTTGCACTGAATTGTCTCTAACTCTACTCGGACATTGTAATCATGTGTCCATTGCCAGTACTTCTTGGCAAAGATTCTGAAGGCTGTATAAATCATGAAGTGCATTGCCATCCTCCCAGATACCCCTCATGCCTAATGAATCAGCTGCCCAGAGGAGGTGGGGTCCTCAGATCCCTTAACTTTGATGTGGCTTATGTTTGATATTCAATATATACTTCATTCTGGTGTGGCATAGCAAGACAGTTATTACTGTGGAACAAGCTTGGATAAAAATAGTGAGACGCTTGCCAAGTTAATGATGCTGGGCTTGACATGAAACTATGGAAGTACAATGAGGTGTAGTACCCCTCTTTGCTAGGTTGCCCTTCCTTTGATTTCCTGTCCTCTTGAAGCCAAAAGACCACAGTATCATTGGATGACCATGGGACCCCTGAACTCAGCAAGTCCCAGACCCACAGACATCACTCATAACAAGTATCAACAAAAAGATCTTGACAATCCACAATAATGAAATGCACAGTCCTCATTGCAAGGAGTCCTCATTGTGTAGAGTCATAGGCTAAGCAAATATGGAAATTATATTGATTTTCAAAAATAACTAGCAACAAAAGATCTGGCCTTATAAATTGATTTGATGGCAAATCTTGATGGGCTGTATATCAGCATCACATTCCCTGTGTATGTATGTGTGGTATATGTTGGAAATGCCCCATATGTGTCTATGGCTAGATGTACATGCCATGGTAAAGTAAGGTATGTGGTGTTTGTTTCACTTCAAAATTTATTTTAATTTCGTCCACAGGGTTTGGTGTTGGAGACACAAAACTGAAAGTGAAGGTATTGCATTTTCTGCTGTATTATTTTGAAAGCAACTAATATTTGTTATAATTTGCTCCCACGGTTTGAAAAATGCTTGTTTTCGAGAGTCATAATGAAATATAGAAGCTAAAGTCTATAAGATGGCATTTCAGGTGATATATTGCCAGAGTTGCAGGATGCCAAGTTTGATTTCTTCCACGTTTTGCTGAGTTCTGATCTCAATCACATTTGCAAGAATATGTAGAACAGGAGCTAGCAGTTTACCTTCAGGGGAAGGAAGATTGTGCTTAAGTGCAAGAAATTAAAACTATAACATTTCAGATATCCAGGTCAATATATTTTCTAAATGATGATGTATAAAGCTGAAGTGATTTGTGTAGTAATGTAATTTTTAAGGCAGCTCCAGTGTAGTTGGTGCTTCGCTTAACAGGCTTTTTTTTCTGAAAATAACTGCAGATAGTGAAAGTAACTGTTATGATCAGGCGAGAGGGGTAAAGAGTTCCCCTCTTTTCCCACTGCTTATTTGGCCGTATAAGGTTTTTTTGTGAAAAGACTGCAGTTGACGACAATTCAATGAATGTTTAACTATTTACAAGCTGTGATCGTAAAAGAACAAATCGTCCAGGATTTCTTGAGTCTAACACAAAGATCAGCTTTATTGTGCTTAAATCCTGTTGAGGTAAAATAATAAATGCACTCTAACTTGTGGAAACCAGAGATATTATTAGAGGGTACAGTGTACGCAGTATTCTGGAAAAGAGAGTCCTGGAGTAGGAAATGTTAAGTTAATAAGTGTGAAGGAGAAAGTATTAGAGCCTAAATTAAGGCTAATTGTAAATGGTAAATTGTTAATTGTAAATTAAGAGTGATTGTTTTGCATACTGGAAAAAAGCTTTGTGGTGGAGTTCCCCAGGAGTCAGTGTTGGAGCCCGTGCTTTTCCTGATGTTTATCAATGACCTTGGTGTGTAGGCCACAGTTTGAAAGTTTGCAGATAATAGATACTTTAGAAGCATTTCAAACTGAGAAGGGATAGTGTAGAACTTCAAAAGGCCATAGACAAATTGGGGGAATGGGCAGACAGGTGGAAGATGAGGTTCATTGTGGAGAAATGTGAAGTGATTCATTTTGTTGGGAAGAACATGGAGAGACTTGTTGCCTGTGAAATCTATACAGGCATTTCGACAACTTATTACTCAAAAATGTGTTTATCCAGATGCTCTTGCATTTAAACAAAGGATTGTTGTTCAAAGTCAGCTTTTATAAAAATACTTGCAAGTTAAAGAAACAACTCTTCCACAACAAATTAATTAAACTTTCCCCAAACTAGACTGACTACCTGAAAACATGCTGCCTGCTCTGGTGTAGTTGACTGGGCTATTGGATTCAATTCATTGAGTTTGTGTCAACTGATGAACTAAGGGTTTTCTTGGTATAAAAGTGGATGTCACATGCCCACTTTGTCACGGGTCCAGTAAGCTGGTTGAATCTTCACTAGAATTTGCTTTAAAATGTCTGTTTTTATCCTCCTCTTCAAACCCTGGGTTTCAGCCAATGGGGAGACAGGATGAGGATCACAACATCCAACGTGGATTGGCTAGGTTATCATAGGTGCACATACCTCCTTTCCAGAAATGGTTAACAGAAGGGAGCCTGGCTGAAACTTGAAACCTTCAATCCACCAGGGTTGGGCCGCTAACTCCTCGCAAGTGGGGAGCTACTATAAACCCTGCTGGAGTGCAATACTCCTGGCAGGGAGGGAGAGGCTAGCGGATCTGGAGACATCTGTCCCAGGCCCACAAATGAAATTTAAATTATATGGAAATCGTTCCCTGCATATCTAATGCAACTCCGTGCCGATCCCAGCGCAGAGCTAATGGCAGTGGAAATCTGGCACTGGGAGATGCACTTGGGGCCAGATGCTCGGTGTGAATTGCACAAATCAGCTGGCACTTCAATCTCCCTGCTGCGCCAGAACATCAACACAGTGGGATGAGAGAATCGCGCACAATGTCTTTTTCAGTTGTTCTGGCTAAATACCTCTTGATGTGTTTTGGATCATAATGACTCTTCCATTGTTAAAATCGAACATCTCTATTCAATTTGCAACATGGGTCCGGGTTCTCTTTTCAAGTAACAATCACACAAGCATCAAGCTTTTTGTCAATGTACCCAGCCCCAAAATACTTTACCAGAAATCTAAATAAGAGTTTTGTATAAGTTCTGATGAACAAGTTTATCTGAATTTCTGACTCTTGCCGTATGGTTCATGAGGCTATTTCTGACTCTTGGTGTATGGTTCATGAGGCTGTTTGATTTGCAGCCTTCAACTCATTGTCAGACACAAGGATATTTTTCTGCAACATCTTGGTGATGCAGCTATAATCAGAGTGGTGATTGAGCCCAGCTCTGTCTGAATGGGGGAAGGGAGGAAATTGGCGAGCCTCAGGAGTAATGATTGCAGAGGTTTTTGAACAATCCATGTCATTACAACATTAAAAAGCTTTTAATCTGATGTGTATATGGGGAAGGAAGTGAAATGATAATTGTATCTATTTATATTCACTCTTATTTCTTTGGCACACTGAGTTTCAAAATCTCTCACTGTTAGTACTTTGTGTTAGAAACTAAGGTAGTTTAAAGGATTTATATATGTTGATAAATATTAGAAATAAGGTATAATTGTAAGTGTGTTTAACTTCAAGTTTCTGTGCCTACAAAGGTGAAATTTATAGTTAGATTCATGCTGGACGTGTGTGTGTGTGTGTGTGTGTGTGTGTGTGTGTGTGTGTGTGTGTGTGTGTGTGTTTGGGGGGGTGTTGGGGTGGTGGTGGTTTCAAATCCAGTTGAGTTTCTATTGCGCTTAGAGAAGATTACAGCATGAAGAATAAATAAAACTAGCAAGAGTTGCTTAGCGACTGGAGGTCCTTGTAAGAATAAAAAGCTTTCTAAGCTTTTGCTGAATTTGTTGGCTGTTGGCGTTAGAACACCAGGGAGTTAACATTTCTCAACTCTTGCCAGAAATAGCTGGCTGGGACAAAGGAGTTGCGAAGATGCAAGCTTCCTAATGAACAAGATACAATCCAGATAATCAGGGAATTGGGACAGAAAGAATGTTGAAGAAACCTGAATTAAGAGACCAGAGTATTGTTCAGAAGAATTCAAGGAAGAGTAAACAATCTTTTGAGTTAAAGAAACAATCGTAGAGCAGATTTAAAGTGGGACAGTAGACCTTGGGGGTAGATGAAACATTTGATGCCATTTTACTAGGGTCTGGGAATCAAGAGTTGAAGCAATAGTGAACAGTTTGTATAGCAGTCAAGACAAAGAAATCCTAAAGGATCTGGTATAAAATCATGGACTGGATTCACTGTTAAAAGTGGAGCAGCAGCTTTATTTAAGTGTCACTTGGAAAACCTGGCCTAGATTTTGGAATGCAAACTGCTCAGGGAAAACATTATTATGAGAGAAGATTTTAAAATGTGTCTTTGGGAGTGGAGGTTAGAAACTCTCACATGACTATCATCTTGGGGGGAGGGGATTCTAAGGAGAAATCCATAGACACTAACTTGGGTTCAGAGCAGGGGAGTGTGTCACAGATCACAGGAAATCTGTATGATTACAGAGGCTTTGTGTTATTGAGACCAATGTAGCTAAGGAGTACTTTGTCAGTCGTGTTAATCTTAAAATCTATGTGTAATTGTTAAGTTAAGGGGAAAGTAAAGGAATATTGTATCATTTGATTTTTGAACGTTTGTTAAAAATAATTAGTCCGTCCCTTTTTATTACAAAAAGTAAAAGTTGCAGTCTTTTGACCCAAGGTTCCATTCTGGGATCTTCCTGTCTAATTATGAAACTGACTGGGATCGTAACATTTGGCACTTGGTCTACTACTGGATCTTTCTTGGAATATTTGCATAAAATATTTCAGAGTTGTTATGATACTGAAATTATTTTATGTCACTCTATTCCTGTCAGAACAAACAGATATTGTGGCAAGGTGATGCCTTTTTGTTAACTGGGCACTCTGAATCAATGGGATTAAAGTGCTCAGAATGAGTTTGGGGTAAAAGTTCTTCAAATGTAAAAATGGCTGTGAATGCATTTGATGCAATACATAAGCCAAATCAGTATTGAAAGAATTTACTTCTTCCCATTTTCCCTGATCATAAATGGGTCACATATTTATGTTGTGCTGTTTACTTACATAAAGCATGGTTTGATATTAATGCATGTC
The DNA here is from genome assembly GCF_965287045.1 of Carcharhinus amblyrhynchos. Lineage (NCBI taxonomy): Eukaryota > Metazoa > Chordata > Chondrichthyes > Carcharhiniformes > Carcharhinidae > Carcharhinus > Carcharhinus amblyrhynchos. The sequence continues at coordinate 75,158,491 of NC_137338.1, forward strand.
GTTCAGTATGCTACAATAAGCCACTGATTTGTCAAAGAAACGGGTATTTTAAAATACCAAAAGGTTTTAGCTCACAAACATTATATTGGGCATATTGAGATAAATATTTGAAATTTGGAAGGAGGCTACTTCAGGCTTGATGTATGATCACTAGCACCTGGCGATGCTCAGGATTAAATGCTCAGATAAGTTAATAGTGTTTGCAAAATAACTGTAGGGGTAGAATTTGGCATTGGGGCCACGTATGAACATCAATACTTCTCTGAACTTTACTACCTTGGTAAAAATATTCTTTGGGATTCAGTAGTAGATTGAACCAAATAAGCTGCAGAGTACAAAATTGATATAGTAAGATAGATGCACTTTGTCATTTCCTTAACACATGAGATGTTTGATTCAGGCAGTTCTGCTGGAAGTACTGAAAATATTCAGGACACTGCACAAGCCAAAGAAAATGACTCAGAACCACAAAGAAAGCAATGCACTTATGGTCTAAGGAAAGAATCTCGGTTGAGACTCATGGAATCTCATGGCCAAACAGACAGATCCTTGTCCAGGGAGATGATAACTGTGAGTTGAAATGTATTATTGATATTAATCTTAATTTTCAGTTAATTTGTATGTAACGTAATATTTTATCTCCATTATCCTTTAATAATTTTTGAATTCAACTTTTATATCCGATCTGTTGCTTCCTGTTGTTATTTTGCTCAGAAATGTTCAAGATTCTTTCAAGTAAAAATAGATACTTAATGTAGAAATTATTCATTTTCACAGGAATACTCAATGTGCAACCAGACAGAAGCTGATATGGAGTGTAAATTTAAAGGCTCCATGACGACTTATGGCTTGCATTATGCAGCTCCTGATGGTGTAAATGTTGTTAAAAACATTGGCAGTGGAGTTGACAGGTGTGCAAGTTTTTGATCTATAAATGTAACCTTTAAACCTATCTAGAGTATTAAACATCTAATTTAAGCTGGAACTCCAGTCCTATATTGATGAGAGAACTGCATTGTCTAAGGCACCACTTTTGGATTTTGTTAAACTTTGTTGAATAGAAACTCTTTGCCCCAATATAAAAACAGAAATGCTCAGCAGTGTTGTACCATCCATGGGGAGAGAAGCAGCGATTATGTTTCGGGGTGGTGCCCCTTCATCAGAATTGAATTCTTAGATATTTAGGTTTTTAAGCAGTGAGGGGAGGTAGGAACAAGATAGGAGGTCTGTAATAGGATAGAAAGCTTGAAAGATGGGATGATGATGCAAATTGAGAGGAGGAAGTAAAGCAACAAAAGATGTGTCTAGAGGAAATGTAAATAGGGAAGTATAGTTGTCGCCAACAGCTGCCATCCAAAAACACACAAGACAAAGAAAAAAATGGGGTGGAGGTTTTGATCTGATCTCCATGTTGAGTTTGGAAAGTTACAAAGTGAACAGTCAAAAGATAAAATGTGCTATGAGCTTAGTAAATGATTCTATAATACTGTTTCACAGTAACTTCATTGCAGTGTTAATGTAAGCCTACTTGTAACGCTAATAACTGAAGTTCTATTTATTTATTTATGTGGGGTTATTGAAGAATTTGGGGCTGTTCCTCTTGGAGAAGAGACAACTGAGGAGATTGGCAAAAGGTACCCAAAATCATCATCAACCTGTATCCAGTTGATGTTCCCTTTGGTGAACCCAAGGACATCAATTTAAAGTGGCAAAAGAAGCAACAGAATCATGAGGATTCTTTGTTGCACAGAATGTTTAGATCTGGAATGCACTGCGTGAGAATGTGGTGGAGGCAAGTTCATAGAACATAGAAAAACTACAGCACAAACAGGCCCTTTGGCCCACAAGTTGTGCCGAACGTATCCCTACCTGTTAGGCTTATCTATCTTAGTAAGTCCCATGTACATATCCAAAAGTCTCTTAAAAGACCCTATTGAATCCGCCTCCACCACCACTGCCAGCAGCTGATTCCACTCACCCACCACCCTCTGAGTGAAAACCCTGATATCTCCTCTGTACCTACTCCCCAGCACCCTAAACCTGTGTCCTCTTGAGGCAGCCATTTCAGCCTGGGAAAAAGTCTCTGAGAATTCATTCAATCAATACCTCTCAACATCTTATACACCTCTATCAGGTCACCCCTCATCCTTCGTCTATCCAAGGAGAAAAGGCCGAGCTCTCTCAACCTATCCTCATAAGGCATGCCACCTAATTCAGGCAACATCCTTGTAAATCTCCTCTGCACCCTTTCTATGGCTTCCACATCCTTCCGGTAATGAGGCAGCCAGAACTGAGCACAGTACTCCAAGTGGGGTCTGACCAGGCTCTTATACAGCTGCAGCATTATCTCCTGACTCCTAAGCTCAATTCCTCGATTGATGAAGGCCAGTACACCATACGCCTTCTTGAGTTCAATCATGGTTTTCAAAATAGAAGTGAATAGTTAAAACAGAATGAATCCAACCTGGCCATTTACCATCCCGATGGTCTACTCTTGATCAACAAAGTGCTGGAAGGGGTCACGAGCATGGGAACAGCATCACCTGCACGTTCCCTTTCATGCTATGCATGTAGTCCTGATTTTGAACTACATTTCTGTTCCTTCCCTGTCACTTAGTCAAAATCCTGGAATTCTTTCTGTAACAGCATTGTGGAGGTATCTATGTGGACTGTAGTAGTGTGAGAAGGCTGACCTCCACCTTCTCGAGAGCAACTGGGATGGGCAAAAATGCTGGCCCAGCTCATGTTGCTTGCATCCTGTGAACGAATGAATTTTTGAAAATCTGAAGAGAAAATATTTGGAGGTTTATGGGGAAACAGTGGGGAAATTGAACTATGTTAGAGCTAGCACAGGCGTCCTCCTGTAACCATTCTACCGTTCTATGAAAATAGTAACAAATTATTAACCTTTTCACAGCCTTAAATACATGTATCAGGTCACCTCACCCCCCCACCTTGGTCTATTCCATCTGACTGCAACAGGTCTGGACTTGTAAAGTGCCTGTTCATACCAGGAATGAGTGGTTTGGAGTTAACATCCTATTTGAAACTAAACTAAATCTTTACCATTACCTTTTGCAAAGAATCACAGAATCTGGGCCAGTGTCTGCGGGAGTTTGCACATTCTCCCCGTGATTGCATGGGTTTTCTCTGGTTTCCTCCCACATCCCAAAAACGTTCTCTTAGGCTGATTGGTGTAACAAATTGTCCCTAAATTAGTCTTCCCTCAATCTCCCCCAATAGGGGTAGACAAAGATCATGGGTAGAGGAGGGCGTTCATAGTGTTAAAATGGTGGCAGGGCTTGTTGGGCCGAAGGGCCTGTTTCCCGTGCTGTGTTGTTCTTTGTTCTATCTTTTCTATAATCGGGGGCCTAAAGCCTATGATATTCCAACTGCAGTTTTACAAAGATTCAACATGACCTCCCTTTTGAACACTGGGCTTCTAGATCAGTGGTTCCTCTTGTGCTGAGGAGATTTGCAAGAGGTGTTCAAAATCATCAACAACCTGTACCAAGAAGATGTTCCCTTGGGTGAACCCAAGGACATCAATTTAATCTGAGAGACGAAGCAACAGTGTCATGAGGATTCTTTGTTATACAGAATGTTTAGATCTAGAATGCATTGCCTAAGAGTTTGGTGGAAGCAAGTTCAATTATAGTTTTCAAAGTAGATTTGAATAGTTAAAACAACCTGGCCATTTACCATCCCATGGTTTACTCTTGATCAACAAAATGCTGGAGGGGGCAACGAACAGTGCAACAAGTATGCTGCAAAAATAGATTCAAAATTAATGTAATTAAACTAAAAATGACATTTGTCTTCAGCTCTGTGGTTGGCATCTCCAAGACCTGATGAATCTTGGGCATATGCTGGCTTGGCAAGAGCTGCATAAGCATGGTTTAAATTTTTCATGTTGGTCAGGCCCATGTGCATGACCAGCGAGACTTGGCGCTGAAGACATGCGCCTGCACGAGGAACAAAAGCTCAGAAGGAGCAAAAACCTTGGGAGAAAGGAAGAGATGGAGAGGTTAAGAAAAACAGGGGAGAGGACAGGGAGAAGTTAAAAACAAAATTCCCACTTAGGGAAGAAGACATAAAAAGACTTCTATGCTATAAAAATTTTTGATCAGCGCCATGGCAAATAAAAGGTTGGGAACCACCAAAAATTCTGTTTGCTTTTTGTGTAATTGTCATCTGTCTTTAATGATATATGTATCTGCAAAACTAGACCCTTTGCTCCTTTACTCCATGCTAAATCTTGTCAGTTGAGATATATTCTTCGAAAGTGTTTGCTTCGCATTTTTCAACATTGAGCTACGTCTTCCACTTATCTGCCTATTCTAGCCTACCTCTGTTCTGCAGTCTTATATACTTTGCCAGAACCCCAACCAAAATTTGATATCAGCAAATTTCAAATGGTTTCCCCCATTCCTAACATTATTTAATCTCTCCCTGGAGGCTGTACATGGTAATCAAGACTGATTTGAGGATTTGATGGGACCAAGGCAATATATATAGTTTAAACTCAGATTTTATGTTTTTTTAATATTTGTTAATAAAGTCCTTAATTTGGGAACTGTGACGTAATTTCACCAGCCTAGTAATCCCAAAATCGAAGCTAATGCTGTGGGGATATGATTTGAATCCTGTTAATAAATCTGGAATATAAAGTCAGTCTCAGTAATGGTGAGTATGAAACTATCATCAATTATCATAAAAAACCCATTTGTTTACTAATGTTCTTAGGGCAAGGGTGGCAGATTTTCTTCCCCAGTCTAACCTGCATGTGACCCAGAACAAATGTGCTTAACTGCCCTCTGAAAGCCACTGTGTTCGAGCACAATGTCATGGGTGGCAGGGTGGCACAGTGGTTAGCAAAGCTGCCTCACAGTGCCAAGGACCTGGGTTTGATTCCTGGCTTGGGTCATTGTTTGTGTGGAGTCTGCATAATTCTCCTTACGTCTGTGTGGGTTTCGTCCAGGTGCTTTGGTTTCCTGACACAATCTGAAAGACATGCTGGTTCGATGCATTAGCCGTGCTAAATTCTCCCTCAGTATAATGAACAGTGTGGCAACTAAGGGAATTTCTTTGCAGTGTTAGTGTAAGTCTACTTGTGACACTAATAAGTAAATAAATTAGTGATGGGCAAACAGTGCTGGCCTTATCAAAAGCACCCACATAGGACGAAAGAATAAAGAAACTAATTTATAGTGAAACGGCCCACGATGCTGCAATTAAACAAACCTACAATGCTGCTGCACCTCTCCTCTGTGGTGGTGGGAGGTTGCTATTATGAGATGACACAGTTACCTTGACTATTTTTCTTTAGCAGGATAGTAGTAATTTATAATGTATTGTCTTCTGCAGCTGTCAGACTTTCAGTAAATAAAAAGATTTTGTAAATAAAAATGCCCCTAATATGAACACTTAAAAATATTACCCATAACATCTTTCCATTTTAAGAAACCTTTAAGTGTGCTTTCTACCCCCTACATCCACTTTTCTTCTTATCCTTTGGCAGCACTCTCCACAATAACTCCAAGTGTCACTCTTTGCTACATGTGCCTTTTTTATGAAAGTATATGGAAATTACAGCAGTATTTCTTTCATCCTGTTATTACTGCTCAGAGTTTTGTGTTCTCAAGTATCTTTTAGAAAACTGTGTCCACTGGCCTTGATTAACTCTAACTGTATGTTTTATTCTACATTGTCTGCTACTGTATATCTGACGATCATTTTTAAAAATAATGAGATGCAGCTGTTTAATTTTTCTGCCATCTGTTCATACCTATTTTGGTACTGTTTTCCCCTTTGTACCAAACTTTTTTTCTTTCTTACAGATTGCATTGCAAAAACCATAAAAGTAATGAGGAAGATGGAAATATCAAGAAAGCTCATGGATTGCCTTCTGTTGTCTGCTGCAGGAGCAGCAGTGATGAAGACACAAGTTCTAATATTACCAAAGGAAACTTCAATGAGAAAATCAGTGACAGAACAAAAGATGGTAAAAAATTTTCAGATCTTCAGTACTGTGTATTATTCATTACTGAATTGCTATTGATTCACACACAATTGGGCAATTTAGTAATTTTTGAAATCCTTTAATTTTAAATAATGCTTCTGATTTGTCTTTAATTTGCAGTCTTATTTCCATATAGATTTGTTTCCAAAGAGCCCAACAGCATTGCTTCGCTGTTTGCATTCTCAAAAGTACCTTTAGCAAATGGTGTTCAGATTGTACACATTGTCAACACAATCACTTGATTACCTTCCTTAAATTGGTGTTATTTAATGTAGCAGCATTTTGTGCTAATGTTTCTGTTTGCCTTGGAAGTGAAGCAAGGCACTAGAAGATCTGTGGACCTTCTTGTGAAATGGAACAAGTCGTAAGGAGTTATGGTCTATATGCCATATACTTCAGTTTAGGAGTTCTGTGCAGTTCTTTATTACTGCTCCCCTTCAGGGCAAGGAAGAGTATGCTGCAGGCAGATTTTCTGTTTGGATGCATATTAAAGGGAAAAGAGATAGGAGGGTTGGAGGGATGAAATTTGAGGTAGCAAATGTAAGCTCAATACAGGTGAATTTTTGATATTATTTTGTTGAGTAAAAAGCTTTTGAAAGCTTGTTTGTGAATTAGTGACACCAGAAATCACAGTTTTAAATATATATATAAAATTAAGCAATTGAATATAAAAATGCTATTCATTGGCTAAATTTTACATTTCTTTATGCTAAGATGGAAGAATCAGAAAATGTCAGAAACATCCTTCCTATTTACTTGATGATGGAACCTTGAAGGTACTGTATAGGTATGCAGCCAGTGATATAAGATAAAATTTGGTACTTTAGTTTGTTATTGAATTTGATCTGCTCTATATTTCCATACTGCTGCCACTACTAGCTATTTGATTCCTTCATTATTTGTCTTTGAAAAAAGCATTCAGTTAAACTATTACCACAATTTTTTAAGAACAGAAAAGAAGACATTTTAAAAAATTGAGAAAATAAAGTCTGAATTGTGCCAGATTCTGTATAGAATGAAGGTTTTGAATAGTTGAATCATTCAGATTAGTGACACTTGCTGAAAGTGTGCATGAGATAACATCATTTAACTTGTCCATGATAATTCAAGCTGTCATATTGCATATTGGTACTCGTGCTGTCCAACCTCATAAATGAGGAATGGCCATTAAGGGTACCAGGATTCTATCTTTCTTGCACAGCATGTGGTTCTAATGGTCTAGTTAAATTGGCAGCAAAAAGAGGACACAGAAAAAACTTGGTGAGACAGTCTAAACGTAATGATTCAATGAAACACAAAATGTTTAGTGCATTTTAATTGCATTTCTCCAAGCGATGCATGTGACTTACTTTGATTGGAATTGTCTAGAATATTTCTTTCCCACCTATTTGTGAGTTATATGTGATGCATGGTGGTATGTGAAAGCATAAAAGAGCTAAAACATGGGGGGGAAAAGGAGAAACAGTGAACTTTTTTTTATGAATGATTGACCAATGTTGTAATTTCTGTTAGGATTCCAGTGTACCGAAAGCAGCTTTCCAAGATCTTGGCTCTTTCAGTAAGTACTACATTTCAGACTTCAAGATTAGGCTTGAGTAGTCCACTATTAATTGGTTGCATTGCAGTCTGTGAATCTCACAGGCAAAACTCAAAGACTTGCCTTGAAAGAGCATCCTTCACGATCTTAGGACATCTCCAAAGATTTAAGATAATGGAAGACTTCGAAGTATAGTCACTGTTGTGAAATGCCAAGTGCAGCAACCGATTGGCGCTCGATCGCACAAATAGCAATGTGATAATAATGAGAACCTTTTTCATGATGTTGGCTGAGAGATAAATGTGGGTCAAGATGCACGGGAACTGTCCTGCTGTTCTTTGAAGTTGTGCCTTGGGATCCTCTTGTGTGTATCTGAGGGTGGATGTGCTGGTGTTGGACTGGGGTAAACACAGTAAAAAGTCTGACAACACCAGGTTTTAGTCCAACCGATTTATTTGATAGTAAACTCACAAGCTTTCGAGGGGACTCCCTCTTCGTCAGGTGAATGGAGAGTTCTGGCCTCGGACAGAGCATGCAAAGCACAGACAGTTTAGAGATTACTGATTAGAATGCGAATCTTTACACCTAACCTGCTGTTCAAGTCCTAAAGTGGCTGACAGCGTGTGTGGAAGGAGCACTGATCACAGGTTAAAGAGATGTGTATTGTCTCTTGGCTATCTAGCCAAGCTCCACACACATGAGGACGGTCTCAACAGGGATCTTGGGTTCATGTCGCACTATCTATAACCCCCGTGACTTGCCTGGGTTTGCAAAACCTCACTCACTGTGCTGTCTGGAGACAATACACATCTCTTTAACCTGTGATCAGTGCTCCTTCCACACACACTGTCAGCCACTTTAGGACTTGAACAGCAGGTTAGGTGTAAAGATTTGCATTCTAATCAGTAATCTCTAAACTGTCTGTGCTTTATATGCTCTGTCCATGGCCAGAACTCTCTATTCACCTGACGAAGAGGGAGTCCCCTCGAAAGCTTGTGAGTTTACTATCAAATAAATCGGCTGGACTAAAACCTGGTGTTGTCAGACTTTTTACTGTATCTGAGGGGACAGACTGAATCTCAGTTTGCCATTTCATCCACAAGATGGCATCTCTGGTAGGGCACCATCCCATTGAACTGCAGTGACAGCCTAGATTTTATACTGGATTGGGACTTGAACCCACAACCCTTTGACTCAGGTGCGAACATCATCACGGAACTTGGTTAACAACTAAAACTGAGGTAAAAGTATAATTTTTTTTCTTGATTTTCTATGAACCGCCACACTAGTGCATAGAATATACAGCACAAAAACAGGTCAGTCAGTCCAAATGTTTCATGATTTATTACCAGTAATTTCATACTTTGGGCCCACATTCAAAATTGTACACAGACCCAATGTAGGTACAAGTTTGTTGCTAATTATACAGCAAGTTTATAGAGTACAAAAACATAGGCAAAAGGAAAATAATTTCATTTAATAAAGACAGGAGGAAATAGTTGGTCTCATTTTAGACCCTGTGCCCTTCGGCAGGTTGTTGTGGTGCTGGTTCTTAGATTTACCGAGACAACTTAATTCGTCTTTATTTACGCACTGAGGATCTCTGCACTCTCCTTTTTATACTCTTGGGTCTATACCTCATTCTATATTAGGTACTCACCTATCCATTACATATTTTCACCTTGCACATTGTCATCTTGAAGTTTCCTGTTATTATCTTCCAGGAAGTGACCCCCCCAACTTCACCAGACATGTTGACATTTCAATACAACCTCAGCCTACCATTGTGGTTGCATACCTAATATGTTATGTCTGTCATTGTCTTCAGTTACAAGATCATAGACACAAAACGTTTCACCAAGCTTCTGCAGTCAAAAGTTTCTACACAACCTTTGCAGTTATCTAACGGTTATCTAATATTTCAGAGTCTTGCATTCATCCATTTGAGTCAGACACAAAATGTGCCTCTTAAGTTATCTTGCACAAGGGCATATTTCCTTAAATCTTGCATCTAATATTTTACCAAACATTGCAGAAAAATAATTTCTTTGCTTCTCAGCCGTGTTGTACAATTGATTTGTGAAAGCTGTAATTGACCCTGTTATTCTTACAGTGCCAACTAAGCTTAGAACCAATCCTTCTCTTCTACCCCTATTGCCATAACCTTCAATTCCTTTCTCTGTAATGTGTGTATCCAGCTTTTCCCTAAAAGCATCTATGACATCTCAAATACTCTTTTGTGGTAGTAAGTCCCACATTCTACCTACACTGAGTAAAGTTCCTGCTGAATTCCTTATTGGACTTATTAATGATTATATTTATGACACCTCGGTTTCATCTCCCTCACAAGTGGCAACATTAGCTTTGTGTACTGTATCAGACAATCAGGTTGGTCACATGCACTCTTACTCTGTACCGTATAAGACAATCAGGTTGGTCTCGTGCTCTGTCTGCCCTCTCCACCTTTTAGAACATAAGAACTAGGAGCAGGAGTAGGAGTAGGCCATCTGGTCTCTCGAGCCTGCTCTGTCATTCAATAAGATCATGGCTGATCTTTTTGTGGACTCAGCTCCATTTACCCACCCAAAAGACCCACCATAACCCTTAATTCCTTTACTGTTCAAAAATATATTTATCCTTGCCTTAAAAACATTCAGTGAGGTAGCCTCAACTGCTTCACTGGACAGGGAATTGTACAGATTCACAATCCTTTTGTGAAGAGGCTCCTCCTCAACTTAGTCTTAAATCTGCTCCCCCTTATTTTGAGGTCATGCCCCCTAGTTCTAGTTTCGCCTGCCATCCCTGCTTCCATCTTATCTATTCCCTTCGTAATCTTATGTTTCTATAAGATCTCCTCCCATTCTTCTGAATTCCGATGAGTATAGCCCCAGCCTACTCAGTCTCTCCTCTTAAACCAGCCCTCTCAACTCCAGAAACAACCGAGTGAATCTCCACTGTACCCCTTCCAGTGCCAGTATATCCTTTCTCAAGTAAGGAGACCAAAACTGTACACCGTACTCCAGGTATGGCCTCACCAGCACCTTACACAGCTGCAACATAACCTCGCTGTTTTTAAACTCCATCCCTCTAGCAATGAAGGACAAAATTCAATTTGCCTTCTTAATTACCTGCTGCACCTGCAAACCTATTCCTTGTGATTCTGGCACAAGGACAGCAGGCCCCTTTGCACAGCAGCATGTTGCAATCTTTTACTATTGAAATAATAGTCCATTTTGTTGTTGTTCCTACCAAAATGGATGACCTCACATTTATTGACATTGTACTCCATCTGCCAGACCCTCGCTCACTCACCTAGACTATCTAAATCCCTTTGCAGACTTTCAGCATCCTCTGCACACTTTGCTCTGCCACTCATCTTAATGTCATCTGCGAATTTTGACACACTACTCTTGGTCCCCAGCTCCAAATCATCTATGTAAATTGTAAACAATTGCAGCCCCAACACTGATGCCTGAGGCACACCGTGAGTCACTGATCGCCAACCAGAAAAACACCCATTTACCTCCACTCTTTGCTTTCTGTTGGTTAACCAATCCTCTATCCATGCTAATACATTACACAAAATACTATGCAGCAGTCTTTGGTGTGGCACCTTGTCAAATGCCTTCTGGAAATCCTTCTGATTTCTGGAGGAAAAAGCCACAACTTGTTTGGTCTTTCCCTGTGGTTTGGATCTAACGTGAATTTTGTAAATCTTATTTGCACTCTAAGACAAGACTGTGCAAAATATTTGAAGGGTCTAACCAAATATAAGCAGAAGATCTCAGCTTTCCACTTTGTTCAAGTTTGGGTTTAATTAATTTAGTGAAAAGCTTAAAATGCAATTTGAGCATCAACAAATTTGAAATCCTAGTTTGAAAGCTACCTCCAATTTGAGCTGATCCAGCCAAAGTAGCTGAGAGTAATAAGCCCTCGTAGAGTCATAGGATCCCTACAGTGCAGAAGAAGGCCATTCGGCCATCAAATTTGTACTGACTCTCTGACAGAGCATCTTCCTATCCTTGTAACCCCACATATTTACCCTACTAATCCTCCTAACCTACACATCTTTGGTCATTAAGGGGCAATTTAGCAAGACTAATCCATCAAACTTGCACATCTTTGGATTGTCATAAAGGTTTACAGCATGGAAATAGGCCCTTCGGCCCAACTTGTCCATGCTGCCCTTGATTTAAACCCCTAAGCTCGTCCAATTGCCCACGTTTAACCTTTATCCCTCTATACCCATCTTGCCCATCTAACTGTCTAAATGCTTTTTAAAAGACAAAATTACACCTGACTCTACTACTACTTCTGGCAGCTTGTTCTAGACACTCGCCACCCTCTGTGTGGAAAAAATTGCCCTTCTGGACACCTTTGTATCTCTCCCTCTCACATTAAACCTATGCCGTCTAGTTTTAGACTCCCCTACCTTTGAGAAAAGACATTGACTGTCTAGCTGATCTATGTCCTTCATCATTTTATACATCTCTATAAGATCACCCCTCAGCCTTCTATGCTCCAGAGAAAAAAGTCTCAGTCTATCCTGCCTCTCATAACGCAAACTGTCAAGTCCTGGTAGCATCCTAGTAAATTTTTTCTGCACTTTCTATAATAGGATGACCAGAACCATACACAGTATTCCAAGTGTGGCCTTACTAATGTCTTGTACAACTTCAACAAGATGTCCCAACTCCAGTATTTGATGTTCTGACAAATGAAACCAAGCATGCTGAATGCCTTCTTCACTCTGTCCACCTGTGATTCCACTTTCAAGGAGCTATGAACCTGTACCCCTAGATCTCTTTGCTCTATAACTCTTCCCAATGCCCTGTATTAACTGAATAAGTCCTGCCCTGGTTCATCACCTCGCATTTATCTAAATTGAACTCTATCTGCTATTCGTCAGACCACTGGCCCAATTGACCAAAATCCTGTTGCAATCCTTGAGGAGATAACCTTCTTCACTGTCCATTATGCCACCAATCTTGGTGTCATCTGCAAACTTGCTAACCATGCCTCCTATATTCTCATCCAAATCATTAATATAAATGACAATAACAAGTGGACCCATCACTGATTCCTTGAGGCATTCCACTGGTCACAGGCCTCCAGTTTGAAAAACATCCCTTTACATCACCCTCTAACTTCTTCATCAAGCCAACTTTGTATCCACTTAGCTACCTCACCCTTATGCAACAAACTATCAGGCAGTACTTTGCCAAAGGCCTTGCTAAAGTCTATGTAGATAACATCAACTGCACTGCCCTCATTTACCTTCTTGGTTACCCCTTCAAAAAACTTGATCCAATTTGAGACATGATTTTCTACTCAGAAAACCATGCAGACTGTCTGTAATCAGTCCTTGCCTCTCTAAATGCCTATAGACCCTATCCCAGGCTCACTGGTCTGTAGTTCCCAGGGTTTTTCTTGCAGCCCTTTTTAAACAAAGGCACAACATTTGCCACCATCCAATCTTCAGGCAGCTCACTTGTGACTATTGATCCAAATATCTCTGCCAGGAGACCTACAGTTTCCTCTCTAGCTTCTGTGTCCTGGGATACACTTCATCAGGTCCCAGGGATTTTTCTTCCTTGATGTGCTTTAAGATTTCCAGCACCACCCCCTCTGTTATTTGTATACTCCTCAAGAATCACTATTTAGTTCCCCAAGTTCCCTAACATTCATGCTTTTCTCAACAGTAAATACTGATGAGAAATATTCATTTTGGATCCCACCCATCTCTGTGGATCCGCACATAGATGACCTTGTTGATCCTTAAGAGGCCCTACTCGCTACCTAGTTACTCTTTTGGCCTTTATGTATTTGTAGAAGCTCTTTGGATTCTCCTTTGCCTTATCTGCCAAAATAATCTTATGTCTCCTTTTTTTGCCCTCCTGATTTTCTCTCTCAACTCCACTCTTACACCCTCTGTACTCTTCAAGGGATTCACTTGATGTCAGCTGCCTATGCATGTCACGTGCCTCCTCCTTCTTGACCAGGACCTCAATATCCCGAGTTATCCAAGGTTCCTGACTTCTGCCAACCTTGCCCTTCATTCTAAGAGAAATCTGCTGACCTTGAAGCCTGGTTAACACCCTTTTGAAAGCTTCCCATTTACCAGACATCCCTTTGCCTTTCCACAGACTCCCCCAATTAACTGTTGAAAGTTCCTGCTTGAAACCATCAAAATTGGCTTTGCCCCAATTTAGAATTTTAACTTTTGGGCCAGACATATCATTATCTGTAGCTATTTTAAAACTAATAGAATTATGGTCACTGATCCCAAAATGATCCCTCACTAACACTTCTGTACTCGCCCTTTCTTATTTCCCAAGAGGAGGTTAAGTTTTGCCCCCTCTCTGGTCAGGCCATCCACATACTGAATGAGAAACTCCTGCTGAAGACACTCAAATTTCTCTCCTTCCAGCCTTCTAATACTATGGCTATCCCAGTCAAAGTTGGGAAAGTTAAAATCCCCTATGATTAGCACCCTCTTTTTCTTGGAACTATCTGTAATCTCCTTGCATGTTTCCTCCTCAATTTCCCGCTGACTATTTGGGGGCTTACCCATATAGACTCAGTGGCCGAACCCCCTGGATATATCCCCTCTGTACTGCTACTTCCCTAATCAAAAGTGCAACTTCTATAGCATCTGTAACCTGGAACAATGAGCTGCCAGTCCTTTCCCTCCCTCAGCCAGGTTTCATTAATTTGTGGGAGGAAACTAGAGCAAAGCCACGCAGACAGAGAGAGAACATACAAATTCTATGCAGTCACCCAAGGCCGGCATTGAACCTGGGACCCTGTGCTGTGACCCACAGTGCTAACCACTGTGACCCCTTGCCACCTGATGCACAATGCTGCACAAGCAACCACGCTGTACAAACAACCGTGCTGCTCTAGTGACCATAATTTTGATGTTTGTCTTTTGTTTAATACCTGATTTAGAAAACTGGAGTCGTTTAACACACAAGTACTTAGAAACTCTACTTCTTCCGCCCCTTCCTCCAGAAAAAGCGAAATCATTTTGGATTCAAGTCCAAGCCATTGGAAGTGTGAACCATGTCTTTGAACAAATCTTTGATGTATTAAACTGCTTGAAACAGAAAATCATTGATGGTTCAGCAAATGATCAAGGTAAAAAAATTTGATGGCATAATGAGTTACCTTTTCCCCAAATATCTTCCAGTTTTTCAATCTGCATCTCATAAACAGTAAAGCTGCCATTATTTCTGGATAAGAACATAAGAAATAGGAGCAGGAGTAGGCCATCCAGCCCTTCGAGCCTGCCCCACCATTCAATAAGATCATGGCTGATCTGTCGCTGCTCAGTTCCACTTTGCTGCTTTCTCCCCATAACCCTTAATCCCCTCTCTTATCAAAAACCCATCAACCCGCGTCTTAAAAATATTTAGCGAGGCAGCCTCCACCACTTCAACGGGCAGAGAATTCCAGAGATTCACCACCCTTTGAGTGAAGAAGTTCCTCCTCAACTCCATTCTAAACCGCCCCCCTTTTATCTTGAGGCTGTGCCCCCTAGTCCTACTGTCTTTTTTGAGCGGGAAGAGTCTCTCCACCTCTATCCTATCCATCCCATTCATCATCTTATAAGTCTCAATGAGATCTCCCCTCATTCTTCTAAACTCTAACGAGTACAAGCCCAGTTTATTCAGCCTCTCCTCATAGCTCAACCCCCTCAACTCCGGTATCAGCCTAGTAAACCTCCTCTGCACTCCCTCCAAGGCCAAAATATCTTTGCGCAGGTGCGGTGCCCAAAACTGCACACAGTACTCCAGCTGCGGCCTCACCAATGCCCTATACAGCTGCAGCAAGACCTCCCTACTTTTATATTCAATCCCCCTCGCTATGAAGGCCAGCATCCCATTAGCCTTCCTGACCACCTGCTGCACCTGCAAGCTGGGTTTTTGCGACTCATGCACAAGGACCCCGAGGTCCCTCTGCACCTTCGCCTGCTGCAGTTTTTCGCCCCGTAAGTAATAGTCCTTCCTACCATTCTTCCTACCAAAGTGGACCACCTCACACTTGCCAACATTAAATTCCATTTGCCATTTCCTGGCCCATTCGCCCAGCCTATCTAGATCCTTCTGCAGACTCTCCACACCCTCTGCACAATTTGCCGTTCCCCCTATCTTGGTGTCATCAGCAAATTTCGAAATTTGTAATTTCAAAATGGGAAAGTGGTTATTGCTTTCTAAGAAAAGAACTTGAATTTATACAAATACATATCCTTTGGATATCCCAATATATGTTTTAGAAGCCATTGGATGGACACCCAGGTGTAACAAACTCAATGAAACTGGGCTTAGTTGAACATAGCTTTGATTTTGCTCAATGTTTCCTCGTAGTGAAACTGCTAAGAGATTAATAACAACTATAGCTTTGTGCATGAGCTTCTCTTCTGTGGACCTGGCGTGCAATTAATAAAATGCTGTGAGTGATCATTGGCCAGCAATGCAGCAGTTTCACACCAAATTTTTAGAATTATTAGCATGCAATAAATAATTGAGTTCTACTTGGGTCACATTCCAAGTATCACAAGGATATGTTAATTTTCAGTGGCAGGTTACTTTTTTTGATCAGGCTGGAGAACTCCAGAATCATTGGTGTGAGTTTGGTAATGTGCTGTTTGAGGGTCCACGTGCTTTGGGGGGAAAATCTACGTTGGGGTGATGTCCTTTTAAGAACTAGATTTCTCTGAAAAGGGATTTTAATAGTAATGTCTGGCTTCTAGTAAGTGGTCATGTGACCAACTTGTCTGGGAGATAAACAACAGAAACATGGTTAATTAACGGTGAGCAGGTTCCTGTGTGTGTTTCTATTTTGCAAGCAGTTGAACTTTAGGTTGGAACAAGCTAAATGCAGGGGACATCTCCTTCCAGTTGAAATCATGTGTGCCAGCTAGAAGTGTTTTTAAAAGAACTTTGATAACTGTAAGAATATACTTCCATGAGTTAAACTTCAGAGGTTGCCAAGCTGAGAGATTTATTTGATGCAAGATTCTACTGTTGAAGAATTATAGTTGAAAAATGAGATCAGTGATGCCTTTATGGATTTGGGGACTCCAATCAAATTTGAAGGAACTGCTGGAAGTAAGCAGGAGGACCAAAAAAATCTCAGCCCTTTTATATGAAGCATTGAAACAGTACTCAGATCTAGTGGTTATTATCCAGAAATCTTCCGATTTCTGATATGCGTCTGACTTCAGTTATTGGGGAGTCTAAGTCAAATGTGTATGGAGGGCAAAGTTTAGATTAAGTGGAGACTTTCATTTACTTTGAACATCACTCACTATTTAAGATAATGTAGTTATTTGCATTCATATTCATTGATTTTTGGTGCAAAAGTTGAAGTAAAATTCCTTGGTTTTAAAATGTGAATGTTGTGGCTTCCTTCTGTTAGTAAATACCAGGGTTTTTGTATTCTTAAAAACTAAACCTGTTACTGGTCCTGCTGAGACCACAACAGCTGCTTCAGATTAGGGGAGTAGATGGGGAGTATGTTTGTCAGGCTGTTGGAGATGAAGGCCTTAAATAATTTCCTGGATTTTTGGCAATTTGTCATATAGTTGCGATCTATACTCACCATTCATTCAGTAATGAATGGGTTGTGATGCAAGGTTGGCAACTACAAAATTAGATCAGTTTTGTTGTTTTTCATCCTGTACATATTTCTCACAACCATGGAGAATTTGTGGAAGAGACAGCCAAATTTACGTTATTTCAATCAGACATTGTGATATTTGTTTACTACATGGCAACAATATACTTGTATAGCATCGTTAGCATAATAAAATGTCCCAAGGTGCTCCACAGAGCCAATACAATACAAAATATGACACTGAGCCACTTGAAGTACTAGGACAGATGACCAAAACATTGTGGGTATAACTACCTGTACTGTGTGCTTTTGTTGAATCTGTGTTTTAATAGCTCCTGGTTATTTGTATTGTTTATGACATTCTCTTCTCAAAAATCTGACATGTACAATTTTTCCTCTTTTCCTGAATATACATGGGTGTAGGAATAAGGTAATAAATTAGAACTCATGATCATTTTAATTGCAAATTCCATTTTCTTTTTGCTATGTGTACATTGGGCAATCAGTTGTTTTTTCAAGTATCCTCAAAGGTCTAGCTTTTCTTATTGCTTTGAATCTTTCATTGCTTCCACCCCCCGCCCCCCAGCCCAGCAATGTGCATTTAAAGAATACTGCAGAATGTTAGTAATTAAAGCTTTACCAAGCATAAATAAACAATTACATACCAAGATAATACCAGTGATGAGAAGCTATAGTTACGAGAAGCAATTTGAAATGCTATAGCTATTTTTACTGCAGCAAAAGCGAAGTTTAACTGCATTCTTAAAATGGTTATCTGACAGGGCAAATGAAAGAGGCTATTTTTTATTGGTTGGAGAGTCAGTCTTGAGAGGTCATCAGCAGAGAGGGCTTAGGGAAAAAAAATTATTCAAGGATGATTGAGTATTGAATTCTTTATCGTGGGGAGCAATGAACACAGAAATTGTTATCTTCTAAGGAGAAAATGGATAAATGAAGTAAAGGACGTTATTAGGCTGTAGGGAGAGAGCAGTGCATTAAGGTTGGCTAACTATAGCAAATGTTGATATATAAACAATCAAATTGCATTTTCTGTACTACAAACATCTATAGTTTGTTCCATTCTCAGCCTTTTCTCAGCTTTTTGACTAAGATCAAGTATCGGATCAAGCCCAAGATGCCCTTTTCTTGTCAGATTCAAGCCCTTTTCTTGTCAGATTGGATCTTGTATCTCTCACCTACATGTCTCTTCAACATGGGGACATTGAATTGGATTCAATTTGAATTTGGCTTTTGGAGTAAGCAAGGAGTTGGATTTGGTTCTGCGCATTAGCTTTGTGACTTTAAGAATGGACTAAAATACTTTTTAAACGTTTGTTCCGGTCGCAATGTAATGGAAGTATGTCAAGCTGCACAGCACTGAATCCCATTCGTACATTTCTCAAAGTATATATGGATGCATTTATTTTCTGCATTTCAGCCTGAACAACCAAGTAATCTTCAACAGCATTTAGTTGGGTAAACATAATTTCACATTAGTCTGTAATATTTGAGTGCGCTGCTTTGCAAGTGTGAAATCCTTTGTTTTCAGGAAGTGTAACAGTTAGCGAAGGTGAAGTAAGTGAATTTGATCTGTCCTCCCAACTGCAAGTGTGGCCTTGAGTAAGTAGCAACGGGTTTTGGGGAGAAAGTCTGGTTTGGAAAATGTTGAATTCTTTGTTTCATGATCTTTTTTCCCCTTACAAACGCTGTAATGCAGGAAATGAAAATGGACATTTAAAATGCAGTTGTATTTTGGAGTTTGTCATTCCTGTTCTTTTGAAACTTTTGTTTCTATTTTATTGAATTCTGATTTACTGAACTGAGTAAAATGAAGACTGTACTTTCCCTTTGAGACAAGCAATTCAATTTCTCCATTGATATAGAAGGTTGCTGCATGAATATCTTTTATTCCATGAGATTCTTCTGGTCATCTGCCTTCATAGTCTTACTATATTGTTTATTTCCTGCAGAATATTTGAAGGCTTTGATTTTGCTTAACAAAGCAGAAATCCAGGACCCCTTGGTTTCATTTGATACAACAGGTAAGAGGCCAAGCTTTACTCATTGATATTAAATTGAAGTTAGCAGTAAAAACTCGGTGTCATGTGGGAGGGGCACTGTGGTTGTGAGAGCATTTCATTTTCAATTTCTACTGTTATTCAGTTTCTGTTTATGGCAAATTTTATAGGGAAATATACATCCCAATATCCCCTGTTCACGTGTGCATGAGAAAAGAAACTTGCATTTATTTAGGCCTTTTGCAGGGCAATCGGTAAATTCTGCCCAAGGCATTTTGCATGCAATGATATAGATTTTGAAGTGTTGTCACTACTGTAATGTAGAAAATGTAGCCAATTTCCATACAAGATTTCACAAAAAAAGACAAATGATCAAATTAATTCTCCTGATAGTTACGTTAGTAGAGGTCTAAATATTGGGCAAGACACTGGGGAGAAGTTTCCTAGTGCTCATCAAAATGGTGTGAAAAAAAAGCTTTCACATTCACTTGAGAAGGCAGTTGGAGTTCTCTGAAATTGCCGCACTACTCAGTACTGTACTGAAATATATGCTTTTGATTCACTGGACCAAGGCTAATAATGCTAATATGTGTGCATGCACATATCAACATGCGCTGTTTACATAGTCAAAGGTAGATTTTATATTGTATCATGCCAAAAATTTCTGTTAATATGGAAGTGTTCAATATCTATAAATAATACTATATGCCTTTTTATACAGAAAATGAAGAAAGATTTCAGCATGATGATGAACAGGAGATTTCAGAAACGCTTGTGATTTCTGAAGAAATGGAAGCACATTCAGTATCAGACAGTTGCCTGTTTAAGTACGCAGTATTTATTTTAAATGTTATGACTTCACATCTTAAGAACATAAGAACGAGGAGCAGGAGTAGGCCATCTGGTCCCTCGAGCCTGCTCTGCCATTCAATAGGGTCATGACTGATCTTTTTGTGGACTCAGCTCCACTTACTCGCCCACTCACCATTCCCCTTAATTTTTTTTACTGTTCAAAAATTTATCTAACTTTGCCTTAAAAATATTCAATGAGGTAGCCTCAACTGCTTCACTGGACAGGGAATTCCACAGATTCATAATCTTTTGTGTGAAGAGGTTGCTCCTCAACTCAGTCCTAAATCTGCTTCCCCTTATTTTGAGGCCATGCTCCCTAGTTCTAGTTTCACCTACCAATGGAAATGACTTCCCTGCTTTTATCTTAACTAATCCCTTCATAATCTAATATGTTTCTCTAGCATCTCCCCTCATTCTTCTGAATTCCAATGAGTGTAGCTCAGTCGACTCAGTCTCTCTTCAGAAGCCAACCCCCTCAATTCCGGAATTAACCTAGTGAATCTCCTCTGCACTACCTCCTGTGCTAGTATATCCTTTCTCAAGTAAGGTGATCAAAACTCTACACAGTACTCTAGGTGTGGCCTCATTGTACCTTGTACAGCTGTAACATAACCTCCCTTTTTAAACTCAATCCCTCTAGCAATGAAGGACAAAATTCCATTTGCCGCCTTAATTACCTGCTGCACCTGCAAACCAACTTTTTGGGATTCCTGCACAAGGACACCCAGGTCCCTCTGCACAGCAACGTGCTGCATTTTTTTACCATTTAAATATTAGTCCATTTTGCTGCTATTCCTACCAAAATGGATGACCTCACATTTACCAACATTGTATTCCATCTGCCAGACCCTTGTCCACTCACTTAGACTATCTATATCCCTTTGCAGACTTTCAGCATCCTCTGCCCACTTTGCTCTGCCACCCATCTGCGAGTTTTCACACACTGCACTTGTTCCCCAACTCCAAATTATCCATGTAAATTGTAAACAATTCTGGTCCCAACATTGATCCCTGAGGCATTCTGTGAGTCACTAATCGCCAACCAGAAAAACACCCATTTACCCTCACTCTTTGCTTTCTGTTATCCTCTATCCATGCTAATACATTACCCATAACACTGTGAACCTTTATCTTATGCAGCAGCCTTTGGTGTGGCATCTTGTTGAATGCCTTCTGGAAATCCAGATACACCACATTCACAGGTTCTCCATTGTCCACTGCACATGCAATTTTTTGAGAACATTACACCAAATTCGTCAAACATGACCTGCCCTTCATGAACCAATGTTGCGTCTTCCCAATGGGAGAGTTTATATCCAGATGTCTCATTATTTCTTCCTTGATGATAGATTCAAACATGTTCCCTATTACAGAAGTTAAGCTAACCAGCCTATAGTTATCCGCCTTCGGTCTACCTCCTTTGTTGTACAGTGGCATCCAAATTTCCTGTTTTCCGATCTGTGGGAACCACCCCAGAGTCCAGTGAATTTTGGTAAATTACCATGAGTGTGTTTGCTTTTTTCCCCGCCATCTCTTTTAGTACCCTAGGATGCATTCCATCAGGGCCAGTAGACTTGTCTATCCTTAGCCCCATTAGCTTGCCCAACACTTTCATAGTTCCTCGGTCCTCACCTGCCATAGCTTTCTTGTCATCAATTTTTGGCATGTTATTTGTGTCTTCCATTGTGAAGACTGACACAAAATACCTGTTGAATGCTTCAGCCATTTCCTCACTTCCAGTTATTACATCCTCCTTCTCATCCTCTAAAGGACCAGTGTTTACTTTAGTCACACTCTTTCGTTTTATACATTTGTAGAAACTTTTGCTATCTATTTTATATTCTGAGTAGTTTACTCTTGTAATCCATCTTACTTTTCTTTATAGCTTTTTTTGTGGCTTTCTGTTGACCTTTAAATATTTCCCAGCCCCCTCTTTTCCCACTAATCTTTGCCACTTTGTATGCATTTTCTTTCAATTTGATACCCTCCTTTATTTCCTTAGACATCTTTGGCTGATTATCTCTTTCTACAGTCCTTCCTTATCACAGGTATTATACTTTTGCTGAGCACTGTGAAAAATTGCTTTGAAAGCTCTCCACTGGTCCTCAATTGTCCCACCATAAAGTTTTTGCTCCCAGTCTAGCTTAGCCAACGCCTCCCTCATTCCATTGTAGTTTCCTTTGTTTAAGCACAAGACACTGGTATTGGATTTTACCTTCTCATGCTCTATCTGTATTTGAAATTCAACCATACTGTGATTGCTTCTTCCAAGAGGATCCCTAACTGTAAGATCATTAATTATTCCTGTCTTATTACACAGGATCAGGTCTAGGAAAGCTTGCTCCGTTGTAAGTTCCGTTACATACTGTTCAAGGAAGCTATCGTGGATACATTCTATGAACTTCTACTCAAGGCTGCTTTGACTGATCTGGTTTGACCAATCGACATGCAGATTAAAATCCTCCATAGTGATTGTTGTACTAGTTTTACGTGCACCAGTTATTTCTTTGTTTTTTTTTCTTGCCCCATGGTGATATTATTTGGTGGCCTATAGACTACACCTATCAGTGACTTTTTCTCCTTACTGTTCCTAATTTCTATCCAAATAGATTCAACGTTTTTTTCCATAGAACCTATTTCACCTCTCATTATCACCCTGATGTCATCCTTAAATATCAGAGCTATACCAGCCCCCCTTACTTTTCTGTCTGTCCCTCCAAACAGTCTGATATCCCTAGATATTTAACTCCCAGTCGTGACCATCCTGCAACTATATCTCTGTAATGGCCATCAAATCATACTCATTCACGATGATTTGTGCTGTCAGCTCATTTACCTCGTTTTGAATGCTACAGGCATTCAATAAAGTGCCCTTATGCTAGTTTTTGTACTTTATTTTTGAATTCTAACATCTCCTGAGTTTTCCTTTTAACTATTCTCCTGATTTTTGATGTAGTTGGAACAGTACGCTAGCACAGTGGTTAGCACTGTTGCTTCACAGCTCCGGGAACCTGGGTTCGATTCCTGGCCCAGGTCACTGTCTGTGTGGGTTTCCTCCGGGTGCTCCGGTTTCCTCCCACAGTCCAAAGATGTGTGGATTAGGTGGATTGGCCATGCTGAATTGTCCTTTATTGTCCCGCAATGCGTAGGTTAGAGGGATTTGCGGGTAAACATGTAGGGATACGGGGATAGACCCACTTGGGTGAGATTGTTGCCGGTGCAGACTCGATGAGCCGAATGGTCTGTTTCGGCACTGTAGGGTTTCTATGTTTGTTTAACATTATCCCCACGTGCTAACCTGCTGCTTTGCTTTCTATTAACCACTATATTTCCCATACTTCTGCTCTTGCCCCCCCCCCCCCCCCCCCCCCCCCACCACCACCACCACCACCACCACAAACTTGCTAGTTTAAAGTCTTTGTGACCACCCTATTTATCCTTTCCACTAGAACACTGGTCCCAGATCAGTTCAGGTGAAGACCGTCCCAACGATCTGGACCCCTCCTGCTTCAATACTAATGCCGATGCCCCATGAAATGGAACCTCTCTTTCCCGCATGTGTTCATTTCCTTAATTTTCTCACCCCTATGCCAATTTGCATGAGGCTTGGGTATTAATCCTAAGATTATAACCCTTGAGGACCTTTTTAAGGTGTGAGGGGAGAGATACAAAACTGTCCAGAGGGGCATTTTTTTTCACACAGTGGTGAGTGTCTGGAACAAGCTGCCAGAGTAGTGGTAGAGGCAGGTACAATTTTATCTTTTAAAAAGCATTTAGATAGTTACATGGGTACAATGGGTATAGAGGGATATGGACCAAATGCAGGCAATTGGGATTAGCTTAGGGGTTTTAAAATAAGGGCCTGTTTCCATGCCATAAACCTCTATGATTCCAGGATCTGTTCTTCAATTTAGTTCCTAGTGCTTGATAGTCCCCAGACAGGCTCTGTTTCCAAGCCTTGTCGATGTTGTTTGTCCCAACATGGACCACAATAACTGGATCCTCCCCCTCCCACTCCAATATCCTTTCAAGGTGGTTAGAGGTGTCCCTCAATGGCACTGGGCAGGCAACATACCACGAGGGACTCATGATCTGGTTTACAAAGGATGCTATCAATCCCCCTAATTATAAAATCTCCTACACTACCACTTGTCTTTTTCTTGCCCCCTTTTGAATGGCCTCCTGTACCGCGGTGCAAAGGTCGGCTAGCTCATCCTCCCTACAGCCCTTTTCCTCATCCCCACAGGGAGCAAGTACCTCATACATGTTGGACAAGGTCAAGCACTGAGGCTCCTCAGTTCCTGAATTTAGGATCCCCCTACCTGCCTCACTTGCAGTCACATCCTGCTGTCCCTGACCACTGACCAAATTAGAGGTACCTAATTTACCGGGTGTGACTGCCTCCTGAAACAATGTCCAGGTAATTGTCTCCCTCTCGGATGTGCTGCAGTGTCCAAAGCTCCAGCTCCTCAAGTCTGAGCCGAAGTTCTTTGAGCAACCAATACTTGCTGCAGATGTGCTCACTGCAGCTCCCACATCATGCAACTACAGTACATCACCTGCCTAGCCATCTCTTCTTAGTTAATTAATTTAATTAGTTTTATTTCTTTTAATTTTGCAGTGTTCTTTTTCAAATTTAACACAGATTTCCCAGCAGTCAGTCAGGTTACAGCATCCTTTTTCAGGTTTTTTTCCCTCAGGAATTAGATTTATATTCTGTGTTGCTGCTCTCCGCTTGCTCCCAGAGGGCTAGGCCGAGGATCCCTGAGAATTTTGAGTTTTTACTTAGTGACTGCTCACTTTAGCTCACCTGATGAAGGGGCAATGCTCTGAAAGCTCATGTTACCAAATAAACCTGTTGGACATTAACCTGGTGTTATAAGACTACTTAGTGCACTTTAGCTCAGATTTATTTGTGTGGTTGTATATACTGTTGTTTGAAATTCAGAGAATAATTGAAATATTTGCAATTTTATTTATTGCAGTTTATTTCCTCAAATATATTAATTCACCTGGCTTCCACAGCCTTCTGTAGTGGAGAATTCCACTGGCTCATCACCCCACTGAGTGAAGAGATTTCCCCTCATCTTGGCTGTAAATGGCCAACCCTGTATTCTGAGACTGTGACACTTTGTTCCAGACTTCACAAGCAGAGGAGCATCATCACTGCATCTAGTATGTCCAACCGTCAGAATTTTATGCAGACCTCGTCAACCTAATCTCTCCTTGTACGACAATCCTGTCATCCCAGGAATCAGTCTGATGATCCTTCACTGCACTCTCGCAATGGCATGTATATCCCTTCTGGGACAAGGAGACGAAAACTGTACACAGTTGTGGCCTCAGTAAGACATCCTTGCTCCTGCGCTCAAATCTTCTTGCAATGAAGGCCAACATACGATTGGCTTTCCTAACTGCTTGCTTTCAGTCACAGATGTACAAGGAGATCCAGGTCCCTTTGTATGTCAACATTTCCCAATCTATCAACATTTAAATAATACTCTGCCATTCCACTTTTCCTACTGCAGTGGCTAATTAATATGAGTGAAACTGCGTAGAAAGATGCACAGGTTCAAAAAGAGAGATCTGCTTCAGTATCCATATAGACCCCACTTATTTCATTAATTTATAAAAACTTCAGAAAATGACTTTTATGTTAAGCAAACATGTACCTGTATGATTAATAGTAAAATTTTAGGCTTACACGTATTTCTAGTCAACCTTTTTCATGTTTATAATGGAAGCTACCAATGTAAATGTATCATGCTGTAATTTCATCCTTGTCAGTGGTGGCACTGCAGCTCTATTGGCAAGGGGGCACAGAGACAGTACTGTAAGTTTGCATAGTATTTTCTATTAGAGAAGTGTACGTATAAATTTTGAATAGAAATGTATAAAATTAGGATAAAGTTTTGAATGCAATCAGCTGTTGTATTTTTCTATATACTCTAAACAGCAGCCTTTTCTGTGCTTTGATTTCTGAAGTCTCCTTTATTTGAATATCCCAATTACTAATATTCACCAATCTTCTATAATTTTTAGATCATTAATTGATAACCACTTGAAAATTTATTTCAGCAGTTCCACGCATTGGACAAGGCACAAGGTCCATCACTGTTCAACTTATATGGTCATTTCCCAGTGTGATAGGATAATTAAATAACTTTTTTTTTCTCCCTAGGCAAACATCAGTGATTAAAAGCCTGCCTTCTCCGACCACTTACCCATCTCCTATGGAGGAACTTGGCCACCCGAGCCTTCCTGAGCATTTGACCTTCCAGCAGCATCAGTGCAGTGGGTTGTGTATTGCAAAAGTGACACCTCCAACTCCTGATTATTTCAAAGGGGAAAATCCACTGAGAATTCCCATACTCTGTCAATTTCAAAGACGACATGGAAAATTGCATTGGGATACAGAGGTCTTGGAGCCACCCCATGTTTGTTACAAAGCTCCTTGTGGGAGAGGTTTGCGGAATTTCAAGGAGGTGCATGATTACATTTTTGAAACCCAGTGTGACTTTCTGCTATTGGATTTCTTCTCTTTCAACACTTATGTTCAGCTTTCAAGGACAGTTTCTTGCAAGAACCCTGTTATTTACGAAGCCGACATAAGCCACGGTATAGAACCTGTGCCAATCCCTCTGTACAATGCAGTTGATGTCTCTAAACCACAGTATTTTAAATATAGAAAAGCACGGTTGCCTCATGGGTATCTTATTAGCAATTCAGCAGAGGTGTTCCTACAGCACTGCAATTGCACAGATGGCTGCAATGACAAGTTAGTACTTTTTGTATAAATGTTTTTGATGGGTAAATAATGTTTCAAGAGTTTACATATTTGGGATTGCAACAGGTCTGCATTCTAGCCTACCACAAATGATAATTAATCAGTGGATCAGACAGCAATTGTGGAGAGAAGCAGAGTTAACTGATGGAAGAAGGGCAACCTGAAATGTTAATTCTGCTCTCTTCATAGACACTGTCTGACCTGCCAATCTTGTTCTTGCATACAGTGGAAATCCATGTAAATGGTCGAATGACATAAGAGTGATGTTGGTTGAAAGATAAATATTGACTGCAACTCTGGGAGAACTCCCTTGCTCTTCAGCAAATAGTGCATGAAATCTTTTGTTCACCTGAACAAATTTAATGGCACATCCACAAACTCCATTCCCAACAGTGTACTGCACAGCATAATCTGAGATTAGATGTTTGGAGTGGAACTTTAATACACACATTTCTGACTGAGGTGAGAGATTTTGGAGTTGGGGAGATTGACCTAATTGCAGATATCTCGAGTACTTCTGGTAAATTAACATCTTTGAATGATATGTTAAAATTGCTCAAAAATTGACTAAATTATGTCATAAGAAACCGTTAGCTGAATTTAAAGGTTATGGAAACCTAGGCAAATTATTGACCTGGTTAGATAATTGGTTGAGCAGCAGGAGACTGAAGTAATAGTGGGCAGGTACTGTAACTGGCAGCATGTAATTAGTGGTGTCCCACAAGTATCTGTGTTGGGACTTCAGCTTCAACAATTTGGCTTTTTATTAATGATTTAGATCATGGGATAGAAAGCTGCAGACCCAAATTTCACTACACAAAACTAGGTGATATTGTCAGATGTGTAGATGGAAATGTAAAATTGCAACACATCATGAAAATTTTCCAATGGACTTACTGTGTAGGAGCTGAGAGGAACTGAAAGGAAAACAAGGCAGGTGGCATGGCGATTAACCACTGCAGTGGCAGGGTGGGGGAGTAAACAGCTCACAATCCCCACAACATTGAAATATATCAACCTGAAGGAACTTGAGGTGGATGTTGCAAGGATGTTTCCCCATATGGATGAGACTAGAACTTGGGGTCACAGTTTAAGAATAAGAGGAATCCTTTTTAAGGTGGAGATGTTTTTTTTGAGGGTCATTGGACTTCTTTCTCCCAGAAAACATTAACGCAGGGTCATTGAATTTATTCAAGACAGAGTTAGACAGATTTTTGATGAACAAGGGAGCTGAGGGTTATGGGGACACACAGGAACATGGAGTTAAGACCACAACTAGACCAACCATGATCTTATCGAATAGTGGAGCGGGCTCAAAAGGCTGAATTGCCTAGTCCTTCTAAGTCCTTTGTTTCTATGTTGTAAAATGTTATGAACAGATACAAAAAAAAGGCCACTGGATTGCTGGCCTTTATATCTGTAGGAGTAGAATGCAAGATGGGTAGAAATAATGTATCACTTGTATAAAACCCTGGTTGGACCACATGTGGAGTAATGAGAGTGGTTCTAAGCAGCAAGTCCCACTAATCTCCTTAACATACACATCTTAGGACACTAAGGGGCAATTTATCATAGCCAGTCTACCTAATCTGTGCATCTTTGGACTATGGAAGGAAACCAGACCACATGGAGAAAACCCACGCTGACATGGGGAGAATGCGTAACCTCTACACACAGTCACCCAAGGCCGGAATTGAACCTGGGTTCCTGGCACTGTGAGGCAGCAAGCTAACCACTGTCACTGTGCTGCCGCTTGAATACATTAATTAAATGCAATCTATTTTTAAAAATTTGTTAACCATAGGTATTAAGGGATATGAATCAAAGACAGGTGCATAAGTAGTTAGATCGCAGATCAGCTATGATTTCATTGAATGGCTAGTGTGGTTAAATGGCCTACTCCTGTTCCCCATATTCATTCTTTAAATAAAACTGTAACCTTTTTTACACCAATTTTACCAATTTTATGGTGACCAGTAATCTGATATACTTGCTCTCAATCTGCCATCCCTATTGTTGTTAGTTGTAAATTGCATCCCAACTGAAATCTGTTAATTTAGCCAGACTCATCGTGAAAGGAATTATGTTTTGTAACTACTTCCAACGTAAATGCTCCCTGTTTCTTTTTGACTCGAGTTTTATCTGCATCCAACCACCACCATCCAACCATCATACAATTGGTCTTTGTGTCTGCTCATATGGTACATAATTTTTCAGGGAACAATCCTGTAATTCACAGATCTCTATCGTATAAGTTTACCTGTATTGTATTTATCTATTCAAATGGTTGCACTGGAGAATGAAAAGCAGAAATATTTCAGCCAGAGATGGATGCTTTAAGTTTGGTGCAGATAATTAAAATGTAGTGTGTTTGCAAGATCTAGGTGTGCCTGCCAGCAGCTGACAGCCAGTGCCAACAAAAGATTTAAAAAGGCATCTGGGTATGAATATAAACGACTTCTACAATGTGCACCTTCTGGGTGAGTTAAGCAGCAGCGGTGTTGCTTTCTTTCTTGATCTGTTTATAGGACTAGTTAAATCTTCTAGCCCACCCTCTTGCATACGAGGCAGATTTATGTTGGACCATGTTATGAAATTAGCGTGTGGCACAACTGGTGCAAAATTCTAATTGCACCCATCTTCCTGTAAGGGTGTATTTCGGCTACACTTTAGTCTAACAGTGGCACAGTCAAGATTTGGCTGTGATGCTCAATTTGTAGTGTTCATTGTAAAACGAGACCCAAACTGAATTTCTCTTGAGAAAAATACACCGTAAAAGACTCCCTGGACAAATTAATAATGCAGTTTATGTGAAGTTGTGCAGGAACTACGTATTTTAATCATTGCTTTGAAGTAACATTGGTCTCCTTTATATTTCTGATTTTTTACTGCTCACAATTGTTTGCAATGATTATTACCTGATGGGAATTTTTTCTCTAACGGTGCAACCAATATGTTTTGAAACATCAGCCAAGTGCATTGGCAGCATTTGATCTAAGATGCCAGTATTGGATATCTGATGTACAAATATTGCAATATGAAAAATATTTAGTAAAATTCATTATTTTTTCCCAGACTTTATGAATGTAACAAATGGTGCAAATGTAATGAAAGAATGTGCGAAAACAGAGTTGTACAACATGGCCTTAAAACTCGACTGCAGTTGTTTAAAACTAAAAAGAGAGGCTGGGGAGTTCGTTGCATGGATGATGTCGATAAAGGAACCTTTATGTGTTGTTACGCAGGTAAATTTACAGTAAAATCTGACTGTCAAATTCAGCACCTTGAATATCAGGCAGATTTCAAAAGGGTTTGTGTTTTTCTTAGATACTTAAACAATATTCCTGTAATATTTTTCAAATGTTTGTATCATAAGCCATGTGAGACACCAGGTCTGCTCTCCTACTGTCATGGTGTTAAATTTCTAACATCTTAGCTTTTCAAGCTGGCAGTTGGTGTAGCTTGTCTGTAATTTTCATGTTCAGAGCTGTTTGGCAAGAATTATACTTATGTTATTAAAACATGATGTATTTGTGTGTTGTACTTCTGGGAGATATGTAAATGCAATGAAAATAAGGAAGGAAAGGCTTAATTGAAATGAGCTATAATCATTTAAAATGCTTTTGTGCATAATCTTATGCATAAGTCTCATTAATTGCAAATGCTGATGTACTTTGCTGAAACTGCTTCAGGTAATTGGATTGTGTATTTTTATGTCCATGGTTGATTTACGGAACAAAAGGATTAACTTGCTTTGTATAGTATCCTTTAAAACCTCATGGTGTCTCCAAAGTGTTTCACAGCCAATGGAATGTTGCCACTGTTGTAATGTTGGGAATGTAACAAGCAATCTGTCCATAAGAAAGTCCCACAAATTGTGATGAGATCAATAATCTTGATCTTTTTATAGTGATATATGCTAAGTGATAAATTTTGACTAAGAGACAAAACAAACTCCCCTGTATTTGCTTCATACTGCATGGGATCTATTATACTCACCTTAAGAGGGCAGAGATTTCAGTCCAACAACTCATTTGAAAGATGATAGCATAATAATGAAACTGTCAGCTGACTGTTTATTCTGCAGTAAATCAGACTGCAGTGTCTGACATCTGCAATAAAACAAATAAATCAGGAAGCTGCTGTCAGACTTGTCATGCTTCTATAGAAGCTTTGTTACACCTCACCAGAGAAACTTGGCAATCAAATACATGGAGTTGCAGTATACATCCACTAAATATGCAGGAAAGTTGAGGCTTGTCCATTCAAGTGTAAGTGAATTTGCAGCATAATAGCTGTTAATTACAATCAAACATCATGGCACTGAAAATTAATTTGTGTAACTATGAGGCCTCATTCCTTCAGATTTTAATTATTATTGGAGATTTTTCAAGAATATATTTCACTGTTCTATCTCTTGTCTGTCTCTCTCTTTCACTTGCATCATCCTTCTCTTTGCTTAGCTTTTTGCATACAATGTGACATTGAATGTGACCATTCATCTTACACTTCCTAGTTGATGCATCATGGGCAGTACCCACCAAGGAGAGGATTTGAGGTGAATGGGGCCTAAAAGTGCCAGCCCCAACTGACGAGCCTGATTTCCATCCTTGTTCCCAGCGCTGGCTGCTTTAGAGGAGGTGCTCTTGGGACCCTGCATGACGCAAGGAGCCAATTGGGCCTTGGAAAGAACAGTTAAATTCAGTGACTGGAGGCATTTTAACTGACATGCACCCATAGCCTGGGGACCCAATCTTCCAGGCAGGCCTACAGATCCTGTGTAGCTATCTGAGAGCAAACACAGCCCTATGTTTGACCAAGGACCTCTCAACTTGGTTGAAGAGATCAGCTGTTGCTTGCCTTGCTCTCACAGGTCCCAGGTATGCATAGGACCTGAAATTGTTCTCTAACTTGCTGATCAAAGATCCACAAAATCTGGGCAGCAGTAAATGTAACAAACAGTGACAGCTTTTTATTTGTTGTTGATCACAACGTCTGGGCCAAAGTACTTGTCTCTTGGATTAGGACTTGAACCTGTGGCTTTCTGATCCAAATCAGAAACTGTTAATATTTACTTCAATGATATTCCTAGAAGTACATTTTAAACCTCATCTGAGTTGATGTTTAAAATTAGTAAGATTGTCAAAACCGCGGGACTGTAAAAGCAATTGAATAACCTCGGGCTTTTCACTCCTGTCTTCTGGACAAGTGACAGTGGAAGAACCAACTTCACATCATACTGTGAGAATGAGTGCCTAACATTAGGCTGAACAATGGGTATTTCTGTTAGATGCTTT
Source organism: Carcharhinus amblyrhynchos (assembly GCF_965287045.1). Taxonomy (NCBI): domain Eukaryota; kingdom Metazoa; phylum Chordata; class Chondrichthyes; order Carcharhiniformes; family Carcharhinidae; genus Carcharhinus; species Carcharhinus amblyrhynchos. Next base: position 75,190,625 of record NC_137338.1, read on the forward strand.
TGCACAAGGTACTATGATTTCATTTATTAGTGCATCAGCAGTCAAGGGAAAACAATTGGAGATGTTTCACAAAATTGTTACAATAACCAGTTTTAAAAGTTAATTTAAATTGGCTGTTTATTTAGACCATCCTTCTATGCATAACAGAACCTTACAGTGCAGAAAGAGGCCATTCGGCCCATCAAATCTGCACCGAACACAATCCCATCCAGGCACTACCCCATATCCCTACACATTATACCCACTAATCCCTCTAACCTACGCATCCCTGGATACTAAGGGGCAATTTGTTAGCATGGCCAATCAACCTGACCCTCATCTTTGGACTGTGGGAGGAAACTGGTGTACCCAGAGGAAACCCACGCAGACATGAGGAGAACGTGCAAACTCCACACAGACAGTGACCCGAGCTGGGAATCGGACCATGGAGCTGTGAAGCAGCAGTGCTAACCACTGTATAACCGTGCTGCCCCTAAATCTAAACTACTATCTTGATGTAGGTTGAAATTTTCCCAACCAAATCACGATCCTTATGGCTATGCATTGCCCTGGATCTGAGGATAAATTCAATCTAGTAAGATTATATAGTGGTTATAGCACAGAACTCACAACCCAGAAATCATGAGTTCAAATTGTATCGTGCCGTGATGCAAAATCTGTTAAGTGAGTTAACACCAGAAAAAAAAGTGATTTTCTGAAAATCCTAACTTGTTTACCCACCGCCCCTAATTAATCCTACCTATGTGTGACTCTAAGGAGGAGCATGAGGGTCCCTTTCAGCATCTCATGTGTTTGGAACTGTACTCTGGATATAACAGGGCTGAGTAGCCATGACAAGTAATGTTAAAACATTTTTATTGAATTATGATTATAAGTAATTGATGATAAAACATAAAAATTGATGATAAAACATAAAGTTTCCTTTATTGAAAGGAAAAAACACTATCAGGTGACACACTGGTTAGCATGACTGCCTCACAGCACCAGGGTAACTGTGAGTGGAGTTTGTACATCTCACCTTTGTCTGTGTGGGTTTCCTCCAGGTGTTCGTTTCCTCCCATAGTCCAAGGGTGTGTAGGTTAGGTGGATTGTCCATGGTAAATATCTGGGGTTACGGGGATAGGGCTGGAAAATGGGCATGAGCAAGATCATCTTTTGGAGAATTGGTGCAGACTCGATGGACCAATCCTTGCATTGTAGGGATTCTATGGAAGACTTTTTTTTAAACGCATAAACAATAACTCCAATTTGGTCTGTTCCCAAAATTGGTACATAAACTACCAAGTTATAAAGTAACCTTACAAGTGAGCACTGTGCTTAGCCATTCCATTCCAGCCTTTCCTCCCATTTTCAGTGGTGACTGTACCACTACAGCTGAAGCAGTACATCCTTTAAGCTGAATTTCTGGCTGCATTCCAGACTTCCAGGCCCAGTGTAGTTCTTCGTTAAAACAAGTTCTTTTCTCATGCACTGAAAGGCCATGCAGAGTTCAGGATGTCAAGATGTTTGCACATCTTTTGATTTTCCATCTGCCAACCTTCAAGTCATGTACATTCATCAAACTTTAGCTGATGCCACATGCTAAATGACCACCCCAACTAAAATTACTTGTTGTCCTTGTCTGCAGTCCAAGGATCAGTGAATAGAATAGTAAAATAGGTAAAAGCCAACTTAGTAGAATTCTAGCTTTAAAAAATACAAAATGTTGTCTAAATGCCAGCTGTGTATGGCCAGTATGACAAAAAGCAAGGTGTAAACAAAAAAGAGATCACTGCTGATTAGTATTGATTAATCAAAACACAATGATAGCTAGGTTAAGACCAATGTCTACGAAGTAAGACTGAATACAAAATAACTTTAAATATTCAACATCAAGAGCAGAACAAAAATAAAATGCAGAATTGCAAAATTAGTGGCTGCAGGCCTCAGGCCCATAACTCTGACTTCAATCCCATGTTTATGGTATATGGATGCACTTCAGCTGCTGAAACATGATGAAGAATGAGATTGGTGCTGATTTTCTTTTTCTCTTGCTTTGCTGAGGAAACTGAGGGCAGATGTGACATCCACCTGTCCCCATTTTGCATACATTCTCTAGCCCAGTACAGGACAAGGACTGAATCTGAAAATATTGTGTTTTATCTATACCTGAGTAGAATTCTTTGCTAAAAATATGAACAAAAAATAATAGCTTCAATTTGGTTTTGTTTCAGGGAGAGTACTAAATCTTGTAAATGGAGTGGAAAACCAGAGACATGATAAAACTGTTAATTGTGATGTTGGTGTGGGAAGCAGCAAAATGATAAAGCCTTCCATCAAGGTAGAGAGAAAAGGATCCTGTTTGGACTCGGATATTGAACTAATAGATGCAATGGAAGAGGCGGAAACAGATGTGAAAGGGGAAGAAACCACGCCTTTCGCTAAAATGTCACCGTTGATTCAAGAAGGAAGTACAAAATTATCCAAGTAAGCATTCGATTTGATTTATTATTGTCACATGTATTAACGTACAGTGAAAAGTATTGTCTTTTGCACACTATACAGACAAAACATACCATTCATAGAGAAGGAAACGAGAAAATGCAGAATGTAGTGTTACAGTCATAGCTAAGGTGTAGAGAACGATCAACTAAATGCAAGGTAATTCCACTCAAAAATCTGACAGCAGCAGAGAAGAAGCTGTTCTTGAGTCAGTTGGTACGTGACCTCAGACTTTTGTATCTGTTTCCCCAAAGAGAGAATGTCCAGGGTATGTGAAGGCCTTAATTATACTGGCTGGCTTGCCGAGGCAGCGGGAAGTGTAGACAGTCAATGGATGGGAGACTGGTTTGCGTGATGAATTGGGCTACATTCGTGACCATGCAGTCTTGGGCAGAGCAGGAACCATACCAAGCTGTAATACCACCAAAAAAAATACTTTCTATGGTGCATCTGTAAAAATTGATGAGAGTCGTAGCTAACATGCCAAATTTCCTTAATCTTCTGAGAAAGTAGAGGCATTGGTGGGCTTTCTTAGCTATTGTTTCGGCACGGGGGGACCAGACAGGTTGGGAATCTGGATACCTAAAAACTTGAAGTTTTTGACCCTTTCTACTTCGTCCCTGTTGATGTATTCTTTACACTCCCTGAAGTTGATGACAATCTCCTTCATTTTGTTGAGAGAGATGATTGTTGCTGCACCAATTCATAAGATTCTCTATCTCATTCCTGTACCCTCTTTCATCATTGTTTGAGATCCCACCCACTACGGTGGTGTCATCAGCAAACATGAAAATTGAATTGGAGGGGAATTTGGCCACACAGTCTTAAGTGTTTGAGGAGTATAGTAGGGGCTGAGAACACAGCCTTGTGGGCACTGGTGTTGAGGATGATCGTGGAGGAAGAGAACTGACAAGAGAATGTGCAGACTCGCATAGACAATGACTCGAACCGGGAATTGAGCCTGAGTTCCTGCTGCTGTGAAGAAGCAGTGCTAACTAGTGTGCCACCCTGTATCAAGCAGCACTCAGCATGAAAACCAGCCCTTCAGCCCCACTTGTTCATGCCACCCTTGTTTTAACCACTAAGCTAATCCAAATTACCCACATTTTTCCCATATCTGTCTATACTCATGAGGACTGCAGCTCATGCCTGCAGTATACAGGAGCCAAGATCCCATCCATTAGTAACATCATCCAGGGATTGATGCTGAGGAGATACAGATATAGGTCCAGTCTTGCATTTGGGTTGGGTTGCCATTTAATGGATGGAGCAAAATTGTTAGTGGTTAAAGGGAAAAGAGATAGCAGTGAAGGTGAGAGAGATGGGAAGGGGAAAAGTGGCAGAAGTAGGCAATACTGCTTTGGAAGGGCAAGAGGGGAGTTAGCAACAGTCATGCTTACTGGCATGCTTCATGCTGAATGCGATTACTGTCACTAGAGAGGTAGTGCTTGAAAGACTAACGGGACTGATGGTGGACAAGTCCCCAGGACTGGATGGGATGCATCCCAGGGTTCTGAAGGAAATGGCAGAGGTGATAGTAGATGCCTTAGTGATTATTTACCAAACTTTGCTGGATTCCGGGGAAGTGCCGGAAGATTGGAAAACGGCTAATGTTACACTGCTGTTCAAAAAAGGTAGCAGGCAAAAGGCAGGGAATTATAGGCCGGTTAGTTTAACGTCTGTAGTTGGAAAAATGTTTGAATCCGTCATCAAAGAAGAAATAGCGAGGCACCTAGAAAAGAATGGTTTGATAGAGCAGACGCAGCACGGATTCATTAAGGGGAAGTCGTGTTTGACAAATTTATTGGATTTCTATGAGGATGTGACTAGTGCGGTAGACAGAGGGGAACCGGTGGATGTGGTGTTTCTCGATTTTCAAAAGGCGTTTGATAAGGTGCCACACAAAAGGTTGCTTCAGAAGGTTAGGGGGCATGGAGTTGGGGGTAAGGTGTTAGCATGGATAGAGGATTGGTTGCCTAATAGGAGGCAGAGAGTTGGTATCAATGGGTGCTATTCTGATTGGCGGTTGGTGACTAGTGGAGTGCCGCAGGGATCGGTGCTGGGGCCTCAGCTATTTACCATTTATAGATGATCTGGAGGAGGGGGCTGAGTGTAGGGTAACAAAATTTGCTGATGACACGAAGATGAGTGGAAAAGCAAATTGTGCGGAGGGTGTGGAAAGTCTGCAGAGGGATCTGGATAGGCTGAGCGAGTGGGCAAGGACCTGGCAGATGGAGTATAATGTTAGCAAGTGTGAGGTTATCCACTTTGGCAGGAATAATAGTCAGAGGGATTACCATTTAAAGGGTGAAAAGCTGCAGCATGCTACGATGCAGAGGGACCTGGGGGTCCTTGTGCATGAGTCGCAAAACCCAGTCTACAGATGCAGCAGGAGATCAAGAGGGCGAATGGGATGCTAGCCTTTATAGCAAGGGGGATAGAATATAAAAGCAGGGAGGTCTTGCTGCAACTGTACAGGGCACTGGTGAGGTCACAGCTGGAGTACTGTGTGCAGTTTTGGTCGCTGCACTTGCGCAAGGATATTTTGGCCTTGGAGGGAGTGCAGAGGAGGTTCACTAGGCTGATACCGGAGATGAGGGGGTTGGGCTATGAAGATAGACTGGGTCTGTAGTCGTTGGAGTTTAGAAGGATGAGGGGGAATCTTATAGAGATGTATAAGATAATGAAAGGGATGGATAAGGTAGAGGTAGAGAGATTCTTCCCGCTCAGAAAGGACAGCAGGACTAGAGGGCACAGCCTCAGGATAAGTGGGTGGGTGGCGGGGGGGCTGCAGTTTAGATCGGTGTTGAGGAGGAACTTCGTCACTCAAAGGGTGGTGAATCTCTGGAATTCTCTGCCCGTTGAAGTGGTGGAGGCTACCTGGCTAAATATATTCAAGTCACGGGTGGATAGGATTTTGATAGACAAGGGAATTAAGGGTTATGGGGAGAAAGTGGGAAAGTGGAACTGATCCGCTTCAGATCAGCCATGATCTCATTGAATGGCGGAGCAGGCTCAAAGGGCTAGATGGCCTACTCCTGCTCCTATTTCTTCTGTTCTTACTGTTGGTGTTAACTGAGATGCTGCGGGTAGGGAGCATGCTGCTGGCATATGCTGAGTTGCTGTAGGCAGGTTGAGAGCATGGAATGATGCGGGGGAACGTATTAGCTAGAGCAGGTGGTATAAAGCATTTATTGGAGAAAAGAATTCCAGCTTAAATGGGAGGAAGAAAATGCTTAAGTGAGGGAAGAGAAAAGACCACATCGATGACCAGTTTGGAATGTTTGAAATGAGAACGAGAAGGCTAAATGCTGCAGCACTGCACTGGAGTGTCAGCTTTGATTTTTGTGAGCAAGCACAGTTTGACTTGAATGTGAAATGTTGTGCTTCAGAGATGAGAGTGCTACCAGCTGACGCTGTATAGTGAGTGCTTCAACTTCTTCAGAACTCCCCAAGTGCAGTATGCGTATAAAAGTTTTATTTTTGAAACCAGTAACCATGATGCAAGTGAACAGTTGAAGTTTCCCTTCCTGTCCCCTCACCACAGCCGAGGTTTCGTGAATATATCCAATTTCCACCTGTGCTTCTCAAGGTTGGGCAGAGCCACTACTCTGGCCTTTGGGTTCGTTCTACCAGTCACCTTCACCCACAGCTCATTCTGACGTATCCATGTCATGATCCAGTCAAACAAAAGGATTTAACAGCAAAGTGTGATAACCTTATAACTAATTTCCTGATGATCGCTTGATACCCTGGGACCTTCCAACTTTTTCAATATAATGTATTTTTTCACCGACTAGCTGGAGTAACCTTTTGACGTTAAGCAAAGTCACAACTGATAGTACGAAAATGTAGAAGGAAGCTGTACATTGTCCTCTTTTTGCTGAGTTCCTTTTTAGACCTCTCTGATCAGAAGCCCAGCATTATTGGATGACCCCCATTATGGTGCTTAGTATTGACACTTTCTTGTTGTGCTCTGCTTTTTCAGATTCACCTGCTGGAATTTTGGGTTAATCAAATTGTTGGCTTTTAATACATTGCTTGTGTAGATATATTTTTAGTGTCTTGGTTTACTCTTCTAGGTGGGCTTAGTTCCTTGTGTAAATAGAGTCTGATACCATTGCACAAACAAAATCTTTCATTCCTGCAACATGAAAGAATGTAACACTACATTCTGCACTGTCTCCTTCTGTAGGAACAGTATGCTTTGTATGTATAGCGTGCAAGAAACAATACTTTTCATTGTATACTAATACATATGAATAATGAACCAAATCAAAGATGTAAAGTACTATTTCCAGAAATGACACTCTGGGTAAGTGTCAGTACTTAAAGTGGTAAAGAATGAGAGCAAAAGGGAGAATGAGATGTCAAAGGGAAACATTAAAGAGAAAACAAAAGTGGCAGTGAAGGAAAGGAGAAAAAGCAAAATATATGGAATGAAAAAGAGGGATGAGAAAGGTCATGAAATTATGTGAATGGGAATTTGAGGGAAGAAGTTGGAAACTATGGCAGAGGGAATGAAGCCTCATGAATGTGAGTGGGTACAATATAGATTTCTAGTCAATGGTTGGTACTTTTTAAAGATCATGGTTTCAGTGTTTCTTCCATAACTCACCTGTAGTTAAAGGAGACGATCATTTAGCATATTAAGTGTTTCTCAGGCAAGTTTTTACCCTGATTTTCAAGTTTTAGAAGATGCATAGATAGTTACTTGTTAATAATACTCCAGTAACATGAATTTTACTCTGTATTCTCTTTTGATGCAATTTTTCCTTGCAACCTCTTTGAATAGCAGGGAGAAACCTGAAGATGATTCTGAAAGGTCAGCAATTAAGAGGCCAAAAACAAAAACTGCTGCTCTTCAGGCTCGACGGAGAAGGTTTCTGGAGCAGGTAAAGGATGATCAGAAAGATTAATATTGAGATAAGTACAAGTGCCTTACTTATTGAAATTGATGATATTGAGCAGGAAAAACAATAAATTGATCACTTCCAGTTAATCCGCTTCAGGTGAAGAATAAATATTGGCCAGAACATTGAAAGGACGTCTTTCTGATTTTGAATAATTCCATGGGGCATTTTGCAAACCGCCTGAGCTGGTACATGGGGCTTCAGTTTTATCATTTGTTCATGGACATTTCTGGCAAATTCAGCATTAATTGCCCTTGAGGTTTTCACTCTTGCATTTGCATAGCAGAAACTGGCTGTCACCATTGAGATCTACCATGACTAGAAAATCCTGACTGTTTTTGTATTCCAGGGGCAAGTTTCTATGGTGCACAGTAGTTCAGAGGAAGACGACAGCGACTCTTCAGGGCAACGACCCAAAAAACTCACCAGAATGTTTCTGCCAATTTCATTGAAGCAACATCAGACTCCATCAGATAATCAACCTATCAATAATGACAAAGGTAACTTAGTAAAGAGCAGCTCAGTAGTTTAAAGGACTGAAATCTGAATGCTGGAGGGCTGTCAGTATTGATGGAACTACTGTTTGAGCTTTATTACAGTTTCCACCACTTAGTCTGAAGTAGTGTAAGTAATAAGTTTAGTAGTGTGAATAATAAGTTTGGAATTCCCATATGGCCATTAATTGGATTAGCTGGAACCATATGGCCAGAGAGAGACACTTTTCTTGATTGAATATTACAATTGTTAATTGGGTTAGCTGGAAGAACATGTTTACAGAAACTCTCTAAGGGGGCCGGGGGTGGGGAGATTAAATTTCTGTCATAACCATTTGATTCAAAGAGTATACATGCTTGGGTAAACCAACTTAACCCTACTCCGTGTGGATTCTGTGTAATGACTGAAATGTCCCAACTGGTCCATGCATGCCACAAACAACTGCCTAAATCTGAGAAACAGCACTAACCATTTGCCATTATCAGAGAATTCAGCTGCATTGTCACACTTAAAATGTATTCAACACAGTATTTTGGACAATTCAGTAAGTACATGCCGTGTACTTAGCAATTTGAAAAGCTGTGTGGATTTGAGGCGACCATTACGTGTTCAGTCAGTTATTTGCACCTTATTGAAGTGAAATTATGGATCCTAGAAGATCCTGGGGGTTACCATTGACCAAAAACTGAACTGCACTGGTCATATAAATAGTACAGCAACCAGAGCAGCTCAAAGGCTAGGAATTCTACAGAAAGTAACTCACCTCATGCCAACGCGCACCCTTCACAAACACTCAATGATTGGTGTACCATCCACAAGATGCGCAGGAATTTACTGAGGTGCCTTAAGCAGCACTTTCCAACCCATGACCACTACCATCTAGAAGGACGAGTAGCAGATACCTCGAAACACCACCATCTGGAGGTACCCCTCCATGTGATTCACCATCCTGATTTGGAAATATATTACGATTCCTTCATTGTTGTTGGACCAAAATCCTGAACTTCCCTCCCTAATAGCACTGTGGATGTACCTACACTTCAGGGACTGCAGCAGTTAAGAAGGCAGCTCACCACCACCACCTACAGCAACTAGAAATGGGCAATAAATGCTGGCCTAGCCGGCAATGCCCACATCCTCTATATCAATAAACAAAAAGCTGCAACAATTAGGTGAAGCAGTGGCTCAACTGAGTTTTACTGTTTTATTAAATAAATTATGTTTTCTTTGCTTCTTGGTTTTGCTAACCTTCACGTTAGTGCAACTTGCCTGCTGTACATGAGCATGCCCACTATAAGGTAGAGATTGTACTGTATAGGCATTGCGATGTGATGTTTTCTGTTCAATGTCCAAGTTCAGCAAGTTTGTTTCAACTGAGTTAACCGATCTTGGGTGGGTAGAGAAATGTTCTAGAAGGCATTTAAAATAGAAGTCATCAGCATTCTGGTTATTCACTGCTATTAGTCTTTGCTAGTACAATTTTTGTAATGATGATAAACTGAATGGCGTCAAAAACCCATAATGTACTTAGTGTTTTTTGTTATTTTGGTTGTCATGATTTTTCCTGAAATCTCCTTGTTGAATGCCATATAGTTTGCCACTTGGATTTGAAATTCTTAAGATAAGAGAACTTGTTGGGACAGCACATTACAAGAAGTTAAATAGAATTTACAGCACAGCAACAAATTTCTTGGCCCAATTGGTGAATGGTAGTGTTTATGATCCACGTGAACCTTCTCCCACCCTCCTGCTTCTAAACCTATCAGCATATCAGGGTGGCACAGTAGCAATGGTTAGCACTGCTGCTTCACAGCCCCAGGAACCTGGGTTCGATTCCCGGCTCGGGTCACTGTCTGTGTGGAGTTTGCATATTCTCCTCATGTCAGTGTGGGTTTCCTCCAGGTGCTCTGGTTTCCTCCCACAGTCCAGAGATGTGCGGGTTAGGTTGATTGGCCATTGCTAAAATTGCATGTGTCCTGAGATGCGTAGGTTAGGGAGATTAGCGGGTAAATGTGTAGAGATATGGGGGTAGGGCCTGGGTGGGATTGTGGTTGGTGCAGACTCGATGAGCTGAAGGGCCTCTTTCTGCAATGTAGGATTCTATGATATCCTTCAATCCTCTTTTTTCCTTTTATCGAGTGTACCTATGCTAATTATTTAAACCACTCTTTGTGATAGCAAATTCTGCAATTATTCCACACTTTTGGATAAAGAAGCTTCTTTTGAATTCTCAGTTGAATTTATTAGATTACCTCTGGCTTTTCAGTTTAAACAGCACAGTTAAATATTTTCCTTCACCTTTCAGCTCAAACATTCTTTGCCTCCTTACTTGCTTTAAGTGTGATGAGCAAAGCAGGGCATCTGGGCCCATAGTCACTGCATTAGTATATTTCTTTACTCAAAAAAGTTTAATTATTGAGAAATAAACAGGCATAATTGAGAAGGGTGGTGAATTAGAGTAAATTCCTGTAGAGAGAGAAATAGGGACAGAAAGATCTCATTGAGAGTGAAAAAAAAATCAAAGGAAGACTACAGGAAAATGCGGGGAGAAGCTGAGGAAATTAGATGTTTAAGTCTCCAAGAATAATTCACTATTGCAGAAGCAGACTCTACAGTTTATTTTCTGGAACAAAGAGCTTGATAGGTAATGCGACTTATCACGGTGTCAAAAGTGTACTTGTGTTAATTAATAAGTTGACTTAAATTTCTGTGGAAAATGTAATCAGTAATTGATATGCAAACCCAGAAAGTTCCTCAAAATGATGAGGAAGCCAAGGACAAGATGCTGTTTGTGTGAAGAAAATGTCAGAGTGGTCTAAATCGACCACCTTATTTTACCTGGCCAATATGTATTCCTCAGCCAATTATCACTAAACAGATTATCTGATCATTATTGCTTTGTATTTGTGGTACTTTGCTATACCTTTACTGGTTGCCTCATTACTTACTTTGCAACTGGCTGCACTTCAAAATGTAATTGTTTGTTTGTAGAACACTTTTGGGCTGTCCTGGGGTGATTAATGATACTATGTAAATGCAAGTTTATTCTTTGGAGTTTTCATTCCCTATTGGTGGTGTGCCATCATTTTGAACCACTGCAGTCATGTGGTGTTAGGAAGGGAGTTCCACATTTTAAACCTCGCAACAGTGAAAGAATGACTGTGTTTCCAAGTTGGGATGATGTGTGACTTGGAAGGATATTTGCAGATGTTGGTTTTCCTGTGTATCTGCTGCCTTAGTCCTAGGTGATGGAGGTCAAGAGTTTGGGAGGTGCTGTTAAGAAATCATTGAGTTGGGTGAAAGTTAGGACACAGGCAGCAGATTTTAGCTACCCTTCTCGTGGTAATGATGATTCTACATGAATTCTATCAGATTCAACCTGAACCTTTCCCTATACTGTTTTCCAAGCACTTTAGCAGTCTTTCCATGTGACACCCCTGTTCTTGCCTCATGATTGAGAGGGTCCATCCTCTTGGTTGATAAAAATATTTCTGAATAAAGAAGCATTTAGAGTCTCAAAGAAAATTTGCTGCCCATCTGTACCTTCCCTATCTGACATGAACTTAACTGCTTTTTTCAAAAAGCTGCAGCATTGAGTTTCTTTACAGTCTTATTGATTCTAATCCTTAACCAGGCCCCCATATCCAAGGAACAATATGTGGCCCTCTACATTCATATAGTATTTTCTACTGGACTTGAACCTTTTCTAACACATTCTTTCTATTGTGATAGTTTAGCAGTATGCTACTGGACTTGTAATACAAAGACCTGGACAGATAATCATGATTCTTATGAATTTGAATTTGAAAAAACAAATTAAAAAGAACAAATCTGGAATAAAAAGCTAGTATCAGTAATGGGTGACTGTGCAGTTATTGGATTGTTGTAGAAAACCCAACGAGTTCACTAATGTCTTTTAGGAAAGGAAACCTGCCATCCTCGCCCTTTTTTGAGATTTGATTTAGCTCTTAATTGCCTTCTGAACTGGCTTAGCAAGTTACTCAGCACTATCAGATTGTTACAAAGAATAAGTATTAATGGGATGGGCAGCTCTGTTTCGACCTGTGTTTTGGTTCTGATTTGACAGAGGGACACCCAGTTCAGTCAACCCAATAAAATCCTCTTCATTAAATGTCTGGGGATTTGTGTGAAAGTTGAGCTGTCCCACAGACTGGTCAAACAACAGCATGGCACACCTTTCAGCCAACATCCCAGACTCCTCCTCCTCATTGCATGAAAAAGTAGACCCACCAGAGATGGCAGCACTGTGATGGGAAGTGTCCCTGAAAGTCCCCAACATTGACTCCAGCCCCATTAAGTTTAATGGCATTTATCAACACGCATAGCAAGTAAAGGTCTTATGAATTGCCATTCATTGTCATCCTTCAGTTGTTGGATCCTTGCTCTTCCTCATGTTGGACATCATTTGGGAAAAAGTACTGAGGGGCACAAGCATATAGTATATATTCTAGATGGGGATTTCAGGGTAGCAGCGGTACTGACCAAGCTGGCCATGTTTTGAAGGATGTGGCTGCCAGATTGGGTGGCCAAGTATGACAAAGGGCAATACCTACTTGATCTTGCCCTTACCAGTCACCTTTTGCAGATGCGGTTGTCCATAATCGAATTGACAGGAATGACCACCCCACAGTTCTTGTGAAGACAAAAGTCCCATCTTCACAAGAAGGTTTGATTTGCATTGAAACATTTGAATTTGATCTTTAGATGGATACTGCACAAATATTGGTATTGATCAATGCATGCATTACAACAAAATGTTTCTTGAGTGGTATGTTAAAGTGTGACTTACTAATTCTATTGGGTAATTTTGTATTTTTAATTTTATAGGTGTCTTGGAAAAGAGAAGCAGTGCTAGTAATGGGAGAAGCTATTCTAGTTCTTTGGATGAAAAAAGTTTTGAGAACCCAGTGTTTTCTAAACAGAAAACAAATAAACATGAAACAAGCAACAAAAAGACAAATGAGCAAGACAGATTGATTCAGGATAACCATTACAAAAAATTGACCTCAAAAGTACAAAGAAAATGTAATGGTGACAAACGAGGGGAATGCTATTTTTTGGATGCGACAGAAGAAGGAAACATAGGGAGATTTATTAATGTAAGTAACAAAAAAAAATGCTGTCTCTGATCCCAGAGACTTCAAGGAACAAAAACTATTCCATGGTTATCTTTTGATGCAATTGCTTGCATGTTTGCTGATTGCCAAAATTGGATGATATAAATTAAAACTAAACAAGGTCATAAAATGTAGGAGTAGAGGTAGGCCATTTGGCTTATCAACTCTGCTCTGCCACTAGGGAAGCACGGTGGCGCAGTAGTTAATACTGCTGCCTCACAGCGCCAGAGACCTGGTTCGATTCCTGGCTTGGGTCACTGTCTGTGCGGAGTTTGCATGTTCTGTGTCTGCGTGGATTTCCTCCCACAGTCTGAAAGATGTGCTGATTAGGTGCATTGGCCATGCTAAGTTCTCCCTTAATGTACCGGAACAGGCGCCGGAGTGCGGCGACTAGGGGAGTTTCACAGTAACTTCATTGCAGTGTTAATGTAAGCTTACTTGTCACACTAATGAATAAACTTAAACAATAAGATTTTAATTGATCTGAAACAATGCTCAACTCCACTTTCCCGCCTTATCCCCATAACCCTTGATTCTTTTGCTGATTAAAAATCTATCTTACTTAATGGCTTGTACAATTTGTATTTATGTAACAGCTTTAATATAAAATGCCCCTGCTTCACAGGACCATTTAAAGCAAAATGTTATACAAAATTATATAAGGAGATATTAGGGCAGATGACCAAAAGCTTGGTCAAAGAGGTAGGTTTTAAGAATCTCTTGAAGATGAAAAGTGAGACAGCTGGGAAGGTGTAGGTAGAGAGAGTTTACCAGAACTTGTGGCTCCCACAATTCAAGGCACAGCTACCAATGGATTAAAGTCAGGGAGGCTCAAGAGGCTGGTGTTAGAAAAGTGCAAATATCTCTGAGGATTGTAGGGTTGAAGGAGATGACAGATATAAAGGAGTAAAGCAATGGAGGATTGGAAAATAATGATGAGAACTTTTAAATTGAGGTTTTGCTTAATTGGGAGCCAACATAGAACATCGGGTGATAGGTGAACAGGACTTTGTGCAGGTTAGGAAATAGGCATCAGCTCAAGGATAGAAATGAATGGACCTAATATATTGATTAAATAATACTATTTGCACTTTCAAAATTATTTTGCTAACTTTAGTCCCAGAATTTCAAATATTCTGGCATATTATGAAACTTAAACTTTTTTGCCTCTCAACATTGAAGTTGATGGAGTTTGTGTTTCCAATTCCTTCCTCCCACATTTTTCCTTCTTTACAAGGACCTTAAAACTATAGACTTCCTGATCTATCAACATTAGTCTTTAATAATGTCAACCATGGTGATGATACCTACACGTTAGGCTCTTTATCTTGATTTCTCTTTTTTTTAATTCCTTCCCTGGACTTCAGTGCAACAGAGTATTTGGAAATTTTACATTACTGCATAATTTGAAGTCAAGAAAAAAATGTAATTCTAATCTAGTAGATATTGACAAAACTTATGGCCAACCTTTGTGCAGCTGTCATGGAGCCTAACCACACAACCTGAGATTTTGAGTTTATTTCTGAATACTTCCTAGTCTCTTGTCATTCATATTGGAGATGTATGTGAGCATGTGGATTGGAGGGTTCAACCCATTCCCAAATTTGACTAGCCCATTACACCAAGCTACATTTGCATATAGGTCACTTGACCCAGCTAGTCCATGTGGGTGGTGATCGTCCATCCTTCCCCATCTTTCCTTACCTAAATCTACCACTGTAACCATTTATTCCTTTCTCCCGCATAAACTTGTCTGGGGTCGGTTAGTTCAGTTGGCTGGACAGCTGATTTGTGATGCAGAGCGATGCCAACAGCACGGGTTCCATTCCCATATGGCTGAGGTTATTCATGAAGGCTTGCTGTCTCAGTCTTGCCCCTTGCCTGAGGTGGGATGATCCTCAGAGTAAATCACCAACAGTCAGAAGGGAGAGCAGCCCATGACATCTGGGGCAGTGGTGATTTTTCTATTTTTATATGTTTGTCTAGCTTCATCTTAAAAGCATCTATCCAATTCCTTTCAAACATTCCCTTTGGTAGAGAATTCCACATTCTCTCTCTCTCTCTCTCTCTCTCTCTCTCCATTCTTTGGTTAAGGAAGTTTCTTCTGAATGTCGTACTGCATTTTTTTGCTGACTTTCTTATATTTATGGTCTCTACTTATGTTCTTTCCCATGAATGGAAACATTCTCTCTGAATCCGCTCTATTAAAAGCTTTCATAATTTTAAAGACGAGGTCACATTTCAAGTCCTCCTTGGGATAGAAACAAGACCCAGCCTGTTGATCCTTTCCTGATGTGTACACCCATGCATTTCTGGTATCATCTTTGTAAACCTTCTCTGCACCATCTCCAATGTCTGCATACCCTTTTTAATGTACAGCAATCAGAACTACAAGTAATACTGATCTGAACAGGGTTCTGTACAGGTGTAGGAAAGCTTCTCTACTATTTAATTCTATCCTGTAAAAAAAAAATAAAGCCAAGTGCTTGGTTGTTTTTTTTTCAAATTTCCATCTGTATCATCTCTTGAGGCTGAATCTTCCAATATAGATATTCTATCAATATAATTTATTAGTTGAAAATCCATCTGTCATTCTATGGATTATCCACAGCAGCAACAATGTGTATTTATGCATTATTTTATAGTAATAAAATATCCAAAGACTCAAGTGGAACATTAGAAACCAAAATATGAGACCAAGTCACAGAAGCAGATCTTATAGCAGATGGCTAAAAGCTTGGTCAAAGAGATACGTTTTAAAGAATATCTGAGGATGAAAGTGAAGTAGAAAGGGTGGAGGAATTTGGAGAGGAAATTTTAGAGCTTAAGAGTCCAGGTGTCAAAGACATGGCCACTAATAATGGAGTAATTTTTAGCCTTCGATGTTCAAAAGGCTCGAATAAATGAGTGCAAATAGCTCTGAGGATTGTCAGGCAGCAAGAGATTACAGGAATAGGGAGAGATGAGACCATCTAAAGATTTGAAAACAAAGATGAGGATTTAAAATCAAGATGTTGTTTAACAGAGAGCCAGTTCGGTCTAGGGGCCCAGGATAGGTGCAGGTGACTTGAGTAGAAAGTCACTCAGTGTACATTATGTTTATGGAGGGTGGAATGTGGGAGAATGTCCGGCATTGTGTTGGACTCGTCAAATCTGGAGATAAGAGGCATGATGGAGGGTTTCAACAGCAGATGAACTGAGCAGGGATAAAGTCTGGCAATGTTATGTAGTTGGAAATAGGTGGCCTTAGTGGTGGAGTGAATATAAGAATCTCTCCTTGGAGAAACAAAAATGTCCTCTTAAATTGAAAGTTCTTTCAAAATGTAATTCCCAGAAATTTGACTGGTAGATCTATGGGCACCTCCCCAACAATCATTGCTACCACCTTCATTTAACTGAGAGCTACAGTTGCCTTCATAATAGCCTGATTTTCAATTCAGCTTCACTGGTAAGGTGCCTTATAGTTTGCCCCGTTCAGTGATGATGATACCTGAAGCCCATTATCAAGTGCCTCGCCATTCAGGCACAATCGTTCCTTGCATTCCCCTCTTTCATCTCCACCATCTCTTGCCCCCAAATTTTGTATGCCAGTGTATTTTTTTTAAAGCTTGCTGGGGTAGGAATGGATCAAAGTACTTTCCATTGAAAAGAAGTTCCATGTATCACGATTTTGCTGTTCAGCTTGCTTTGGTTTCTGTATGCTGACTTATGTTTTTAAATATGTTTATTTGCAGCATAGCTGTGATCCAAATCTCATGGTACAAAGTGTTTTTGTAGATACTCATGATAAGAATTTCCCCTGGGTGGCTTTTTTCACTAACAGGTAAGTGAGCATATAAAATCGGAATATTTGTTCAGTGCATATGTTGATTTTATTTCAAATAATGCTTTCAGAAAACTGTCATTTTTCATTTTTATGCAGTGTGATTACATTTTATATTATTACTAAAATTGTTCTTTTAATAACTATAATCAATTGAAACATTTCATCATTTAATCCTCTACTTTCAAATCAAACTGTGGCAATCTGGGAGCAAAGCTACTTTCCATTTATGATGCCATCTATTTATTATGCCAACTTCTACATGGTGCTTTTAACATAGAGCACCACCAGATGCTTCACAGGAAGATAATCAAACAGATAGTGACACTGAGCCACATGGAGATATTAGGACAGGTGACCAAAAACTTAGAGATTGTTTTTAAGGAGCACATTCAAGGGAAGAGGCAGAGGGATTTAGGGATGGAATTCCAGAGCTCCAGGACTTGGCAACTAAAGATAGGGCCACCAATAGCGGGACAAATAAGGTACAAAAGAGGAAACTACTTCCACTGTTTGGGGAGTCAGGACTGGGGGGGACATCATCTAAAAACTGGAGTCAAATAATTTAGAAGCAAAATTGAGAAAAGGGACAAAAGGAACGAGTATGCACAAAAGACCCGAATTTGAGGTGATGATTGCACTGATCATATATTGAATGAACCCACAATATTATGCAGTAATCCAGTTGGACTATATTTTTTAGTGTGGCATGGTCACCCAATTAGGTTGACCACCTGCATGCATTGGGAATGCTCAAATGAGGTCATCTGCAATAAGAGAGCTGCTGTCCATTTGCAATAATTTCCAAAATGACAGTGCATATTTAACATGGAGCTGCTTACTAGCCTCCTTTTTGTATTGTGCAGATTGTTTCTCAATTTTGCTTCTAAATTATTTGACAGCAGTTTTTAGATGATGTCCCCGAGTCCTGACTCCCCAAACAGTTGAAGTAGTTTCCTCTTCTGGAGAAAGAATAGGGTTGTTGTAGTGGGTGACTTTAATCTTCCTGGAGTGGATTGGAAGGTGCCTAGAGCTGGGGGTTCAGATGGGGAGGAATTTGTAAAATGTGTGCTGGAAGGGTCCTTGGAGCAGTACGTAACTAGCCCAACTCGGGAGGGGGCTATACTGGATTTAGTTTTGGGTAATGAGCCGGGTCAGGTGGTTGAGGTTGCAGTAGGCGAACATGTGGCTAACAGTGACCACAAGTCTGTCTACTTTAGGATAAAAATGGAAAAGGATGAGTGCTGTCCGAAGGGGAGGGTGCTGAACTGGGGGAAGGTGAGCTATAGTCGGATTAGGAAGGAGCTGAAGGACACTGATTGGGAGAGGTTGTTAGCGGGTAAGTCCACGGTTGGCAAGTGGGAGGCTTTCAAGGGCAAACTGAAAAGGTTGCAGGAAAGACGTGCCGGTAAAGAGGAAGGATGGGAACGGCAGGATCAGAGAGCCGTGGATTACAGGGGATATTGAGGACTTGATCAGGAAGAAGAGAGAGGCATATGTTAGGTCCATGCAACTGGGAACGGAGAGAGCACTGGAGGAATATAGAGCAGGAGGGAGCTCAAAAGGGGAGTTAGAAGGGTGAAAAGGGGGCATGAAATTGCTTTGGCTGATAGGATTAAGGAAAATCCAAAGGCATTTTACTCTTATTAGGAACAAAAGGGTGGTTAGAGGGAAAATAGGTCCTCTTAGGGACAAAGGAGGGGAACTGTGCATTGAGTCTGAGGGAATGGGGGAGATCCTGAATGAATACTTTGTGTCGGTATTCACGAAGGAGAGGGGCTTGGTGTCTTGTAATGTCTTGGAGGGAGCTGTAGACCAGTTGAAGGAAATATCCATTACGAGGGAGGAAGTGTTAGGGTTTTTAGGTAGCATAAAAACTGATAAAGCTCTGGGGCCTGATGGTATTTATCCCAGGCTGCTTAGGGAGGTGAGAGATGAAATTGCTGGGCCTCTGACGCAAATCTTTGTCTTCTCTTTGGACACAGGTAAGATCCCAGAGGACTGGAGGATAGCTAATGTGGTACGCTGTTTAAAAAGGGCAGTAGGGATAACCCTGGTAATTATAGGCCAGTGAGTTTGACATCAGTGGTAGGAAAGTTGTTGGAAAAAATTCTTAGGGATAGGATGTATAAGCATTTGGAGCGTTGCGATCTGATTAGGGATACGCAGCATGGCTTTCTTCAGGGGAGGTCTTGCCTTACGAATCTGGTAGAATTTTTTGAGGAGGTGACAAAAACGGTTGATGATGGACGAGCCGTTGATGCCATCTATATGGATTTTAGTAAGGCGTTTGACAAAGTCCCTCACGGTAGGCTGGTAGAAAAGGTTAAGGCTCATGGGATACAGGGACAGGTATCTAGATGGATTGAAAACTGGCTAGGCAACAGGAGACAGAAGTAGTGGAAGGGTCCTTTTTCTAGCTGGAGCTCTGTCACCAGTGGTGTGCCATAGGGCTCAGTACTGGGACCTCTTCTATTCGTAATATATATAAATGACTTGGAAGAGGGCGTATGT
Organism: Carcharhinus amblyrhynchos; assembly: GCF_965287045.1. NCBI lineage: Eukaryota > Metazoa > Chordata > Chondrichthyes > Carcharhiniformes > Carcharhinidae > Carcharhinus > Carcharhinus amblyrhynchos. The sequence goes on from NC_137338.1 coordinate 75,209,989, forward strand.
GGTGTGATCAGCAAGTTTGCAGATGACACAAAGGTGGCAGGATTGGCGGATAGTGAGGAGGATTGTCAGGTGACACAGCAGGATATAGATAGGCTGGTATATTGGGCAGATAGATGGCAGATGGAATTTAATCCTGATAAATGTGAGGTGATGCATTTTGGAAGGAATAATGCAGGGAGGAGTTACATGATAAAGGGTAGACCAATTAAGAGTGTAGAAATGCAGAGGGACCTGGGAGTGCAAGTGCCCAAGTCTCTGAAGGTGGAAACCCAGGTGGAGAAGATTGCGAAGAAAGCTTACAGTATGCTAGCCTTTATAGGAAGGGGTATAGAGTATAAGAGCTGGCGTCTAATGCTACAGTTGTACAGAATGTTGGTTAGACCGCATTTGGAGTACTGCGTCCAGTTCTGGTCACCTTACTACCGGAAGGATGTGGAGACCCTGGAGACAGTGCAGAGGAGGTTTACCAGGATGCTGCCTGGTATGGAAGGACTGGGTTATGAGGAAAGATTGGGTAAACTGGGGCTCTTTTCCTTAGAAAGACAGAGATTAAGGGGGGATCTGATAGAGGTGTATAAAATAATGAAGGGTATAGATAGAGTAAACAGTGGCTGGCTTTTTCCTAGATTGGAGACAAATATCACGAGGGGTCATGAGCTAAGGGTGAGGGGGGAGAGGTGTAATTTGGATACTAGAGGGAGGTTTTTCTCACAAAGGGTCGTTGGGGTATGGAATGCACTACGAAGTAAGGTGGTGGAGGCAGGCACGCTGGACTTGTTTAAGGTTTACTTAGGCACATGAGTGAAACAGGGATGGAGGGTTATAGGAGATGGTTTTAAATAAAGGTCAGAGCCTCGGGACATTACTGGAAATCTGATGCTACATGTGTTGATGTTTTGTCTCTTTTACTCTGTAGGTGTGTCAGTCCACCTTGTCTAACGAGGGGCATGCACACGGTGGGTCGTGTATGGGCTGCTCTTGGATGTTTCGAGAGTGGCCTAGTACTTCGCGTCGTTGTGTGTGCTCAAAACTGGACCAGCAGATGGGCACCACAACAGCTCAGTGACTATCACTGCCAGCTGTGCAGATACATGTATTTGGGCCAGTGTCTGTGGGAGTTTGCGCATTCTGCCTGTGGTTGCGTGGGTTCCTCCGGGTGCTCCGGTTCCCTCCCACACCCCAAAGATGCGCTCTTAGGCTGATTTGGTGTAACAAATTGTCCCTAAATTATTCTCCCCTGAATCTGGTTTCCAATGGGGGTACCATAAGCATAGACACGGGTCAAGGGAGGTGTAGGAAAATGCTTTAAGATGGCGGCGTGGGCTTGTTGGGCCGAAGGGCCTGTTTCCCGTGCTGTGTTGTTCTTTGTTCTTGTTCCTCATAATATCATGAAAGCTTTAATCAAATTATCCCTTAACCATCTAAATTCTAGGGAATACAACCCTAGTTCGTGTAACCCCTCCTTGCAACTTAACCTTTTTCCAAACATTATTCTGGTAAATCTACACTGCATTCTTTACAAGGCCAGTATACCCTTCCAAAGGCTTGGTGCCGGGAAGAGCTCTCAAGACTTGGCTGTGGTCTTGTCTTGGGTGTGGTTTAGTCCTGGCTTTGCATGACTATTAGCCCCTTGCATACAAGCCCTCTAGATGTAAAGGCCAACATTCAACTTGCTCTCTTGTTTATTTTCTGTGCCTGTTGACATTTTCATGATCTATGTACCTAGATTCTTTGGAACTCTACTATTTCTGGCTTTTCACCATTTAGAACTCTTCTGTTTTTCCATGGTCCAAAGTGGGTGACCTCACCTTTGTTTACATTTAATAAGATTTCATTCATACAGTTGTCTATTCGCTTAATCCATTGATGTCTTCGTAATTTTATGCTTTCACTTGCACTGCTTACAATGTTGTCTACTTTTGTGTCATGTGCAAACTTAGATATGAGACTTTCTACTACATCATCAATCTTTAATGAATAGTTGAAGCCTTGACACATCCTCATGATATTTTTAATCATAGCTTTTCAATCAGAGAAACTGCCTATTATCCTGACTGATTTCACTTGGACAGCTTTGCAATCGGGTCGGTAATTTGCCTTAATTTCTAAGGGCTTTGACTTTAGCTAACAATCATTAATGAGGAACTTTACCAAATGGCTTCTGAAAGTCCATTTAAACAACATCCATGGACATTCCCTGTCCACTACTTTAGTCACCTCTTCAAAAAATTCAATTAGGTTCACCAAGCGTAATCTCCCCTTAATCAAACCATACTGGCTCTTGCTGGTGAACTGAAAAACTTTAAGGCTTTCAGTTAAGCTCCCCTTTAATGACAGGCTCTTATCAATTTTCTAACAATAAATGTTAAGCTGACTTCCCCCTTCCTTTCTTGAATAACAGAATGGCATGCATAAATTTTCAAATTAAAAGAATGGTTCCCAAGTCAAGGGAACTTTGGAAAGCCCCAGTTACCTTCGCCTGAAGATGTGTGATTTCTGATGCTTGCTATTATTTTGTTCCTTGGTCTCTGTCTTTAATGTAATGTTCTATGCTAATGATAGCCTATTATTATGATAATCAAGATGGCAACAGAGCAAGGCGACTTCTTGCAAGCTGTGTCCAGCATACCTTCTAATTCTATCTTTTACTCTTATTCTGTACTTCTAAAACTTTATTCTAACTCTTTTAAATCTGTAACAATGCCATACCCTAGTTATGACTGCAACACTACATCCTGCACTCTCTCTCCTTTCTTTTCCTACGTACGGTATGTTTTGTCTGTGTAGCAGGCAAGAAACAATACTTTTCACTATATGCTAATAGTCAAATCAATGCTATCCTTTTCACATAGCTGGATTTTTTCCCCTTACATCCATTGCCTACACTGTTTTCTTCACCTAGTTTTTCCTTCCCTCAACTACTCAATGCCCCATATTTTCATTCCTAAGTTTCACTCAGCAACTTCCAAAGATCCTCAGTACTTTCCTTGACTGGGACAAAGAATTGGATTAAAAAAGGAGAGGGTGGGAGTCAAGATGGAGGAGAGTTCATGATCCGAAGTTGTTGATCTTAATGCCAAGTCCATAAGTTTGTAAAGTGCCGAATCGGAACTTGAGGTGCTGGTCCTCAAGTTTGCATTGGGCTTCACTAAATCATTGCAGCAGGCTAAAGATGGACATGTGGGCATGAGAACAGGATGGTGAGTTGAAATGGCAACCAACAAGTCGTCAAGGTCAGGTTCGCAGACTAAGCGAAGATGTTCCACTAAGGGTCACCCAGTCTGCATTTACGCTCCCCAATGTGAAGAGATCCTATTAGGAGCAGCAACTACAAACCATATTGAAGGAGATGCAAGTTAAATCCCGCTTCATCTGAAAGGAGTGTTTAGAGGAGATGTTTAGGACCAGGAAACTGGAAATTGTCAGTATGACGTAGGGCATCATGAATTTCTGAATGTAGGTGGGAAGGAACTGGACAATGGGAGAGACAATTTAGTCAAAATGGAAAGAAGTTAGTTCTGTGGGGCAGGAACAGGCTGATTTGAGGGGTCTGTCCTGTTTGTGGATTTTAGGAAGGAGGTAGGAGTGGGCAGTGGGGGATTAGGGAATGTTAAAATTGGAAACTGTGTATGGAGTATCTCCAGAGGAGATGAGATCAGTGACAGTTCTGGAAACAGTAGCTTGATGTTTGGTGGTGGGGACATGGTGCAGTAGTAGGTAGGAAGAAGTGTCAGAGTTGACATTTGGCCTCTGCGAAGTAGTGGTCAGTATGCCAAATAACAGCAGCACCATCCTTGCCTGCAGATTGATAAAGTCAGGGTTGAACCTGAGTACAGAATGCAGAAAGTTCAGAAGGAGACAGGTTGGAGTGGGTGAGAGTAGCAGAGAAATCAGTCGATATCATGCCAACAATTCTCAACAAAGAGATCAAGAGCGAGGAGGAGGCTCGAGGGAGGGGTCCAGATAGAGCGAGAATACTCAGATGCTGGTTTTCCTGCATTTTCTGCTTTTATTTTGGGTTTCCAGCATCTGCAGTATATTGCTTTTATCACATCAACCTCCTCTCTTCGCTCGCCCCCCCTGCCATTCGACATTTAAAAGCGACAAGCAGAAGAGGAAATCTTCACTATTATGAGAATGGATCTAGTGGTGACGGAGTTTCGTTGCGTGGATAGATTGGAGAAAATAAGGTTCTGCTTAGTGGGGAAAAAAGGTTGAGAGGAGATTTGACAGAAATGTTCAAAATTAATGGCGGGGGTCCTAACAGTTTGGATCTAGAAACTTCCCATTGATGAAAGGGTTGAGAACCAGAAAACATTGATTTAAAGTGATTGGCAAATGAGCCAGTGGCAACAGGAGGAAAAACTCTTTTACTCTGGTTAGGATTTGGAATGCACTACCTGATTTGTGTGGTAGAGGAGTTTCATAAGGGAATGTGATAACTACCTGAAGAGAGATTTGCAGGGCTAATGGAAAGGACCAGAATGTGGGAATAACCAAGTTGCTCTAGCAGAAAGCTGGCACAGGCACAGTGGGCTGAATGGTCTCATTCAGTATTCTAACCAAATTGATTAGAACTGTTAGCCGCATTAAGTGATACTGAAGTAGTGAGCCTAATTTATTAATTAGGGTACCTTCTTGATATTGAACTGGACAAGTTTCGTAAGGATAATGCAAAAAGGTCCAACATTGCATTATAGAATAATATAAACCTTAGTGCAGAAAGAGGCCACTAGGCCCATCGAGTCTGCACCAACCAAAATTCCACCCAGGCCCTACCCCCACATATTTTGCGCTAATCCCTTTAACCTACACATCTCAGGACACTAAGTGGCAATTTTAGCATGGCCAATTGACCTAACCCGCATATCTTTGGACTGTGGGAGGAAACCGGAGCACCTGGAGGAAACCCACGCAGACACAAGGAGAACATGCAAACTCCACACAGACAGTGACCCAAGCTGGGAATCGAACCCAGGTCCCTGGAGCTGCAAGGCAGCAGTGCTAACAACTGTGCTACTGTGCCATCCATGTAATTATAATATGTAGCCGAACACACACACTATGTTTAATTGCGTTCAATCCCCATCATATATGGTGTTATGTGAGCTCAGTGGATTGAAACCTACTTTAACAAAACAGACCATGGTGTTCCTCAGTTGAGTGACTTATGCTCTTGTTATTTGTTTGTTAGGTATATCAAAGCAGGATCAGAGTTGACATGGGACTACAGATATTCAACAGGAAGCATACCTGAAGAAGAAATTCCATGTCTTTGTGGATCTGCTAATTGCAGAGACCGTATAGTGTGATACTTATATTGAGTTTCAAAATTCTTCATTGGGTTGTAAAATGCAGATATGATGTTCTAAATTCTTACCATCAAAGATATTTCTACTCACCAAGGACCAAAATGAGAATATAAACTCCTATAATCATAGAATCCCTCCAGTGCAGAAGGGAGGCCATTCAGCCTATTGAGTCTGCACTGACTCTCCAACAAAGCATCTTTCCCAGACCCACCCCTGCCCTATCCCTGTAACCCCACGCATTTACCCCACAAATCCCCCTAACCTACACATCTTGGGACATTATGGGGCAATTTAGCATAGCCAATCCACTGGATTGTGGGAGGAAACCAGAGCACCTGGAGAAAACCCATGTAGACACAAGGAAAACATGCAAACTCCACACAGTCACCAAATGTGAGATAGCAGTTCTAATCATGTGTCACCATGCAGCCCTAAATTTCATAAGGTTCTCTAAACCCCATTTTTGAATATGTAATTGAGTGGACGAATAGCAGTAAGCAGTTCTGTGCCTTAATGTTACGAGCTTTATTAACTTGTATTATAAACACTTCTTTTGCAATTTAAATGTTGAAATTACATGATTCAACAGATCTTGTCATTGTCATGAGACATTTGACTTTAGAGGTAGCACATGGAAAAGTAGAATTTTTATGTGGACTGAAGACACTGCTGGGTTGTTTACTCAGCCATACAATCGAAAAGGTCCAATACTTGTAACAATTTACCTGATCTGAGACTTTGGGGCATTACAATTGATCTCTCCTTTCTGGACAGCATAGAGGAAAGTTTGGGTGGTGTTCCTATGTGAATATTCTACAATGATTCATGCTGGAATATGTATGTGTGTGAATGTGGGTGAAAGTTGATTCCCCACCCCCTAAACTGCAGTCAAATAAGCACAAACTTGATTTGCAAAGAACATACAGCCCTTTGGGTGAGAAACGAAATGTCGTCTTCTGCATTTTTAATGCTCAGGAGAGGAGGACAGAAATGGGTAAATGATGAAATTGGTGAAACTGAATTAAATCCAAACAATTTATTCTTGAACTGATCGCAGAAGGCTGTAATGTAATTGAGGACAGATTCCAGAGAAGCACTGCTGTGGGTCCGTCCAACACCAGATGTTTTCTACAGTAACTTTGGTGTGTCTTGTATGAACTTGTCTGTCTACATGCACAGGAACAGTTTGAGGATTATGCACTGGTGCACTATTTTCGTTCAACATTCCTTTTGGTTTTGAGTCAACAGCCTGCAACGCAAGAAAGAAGGAGAAAAACTACAAAGCCCCATCTTGAAGTCACAGGTGCTCCTAATAGTGATTGCCATGTTTAGAGGATTTGCTTTAGAATTGGTTATAAGAACATAAGAACATAAGAAATAGGAGCAGGAGTAGGCCATCTAGCCCTTCGAGCCTGCCCCGCCATTCAATAAGATCATGGCTGATCTGTTGTGGCTCAGTTCCACTTTCCCGCCCTCTCCCCATAACCCTTAATCCCCTCTCTTATCAAGAACCCATCAACCCGCTTCTTAAAAATATTTAGCGAGGCAGCCTCCACCACTTCAACGGGCAGAGAATTCCAGAGATTCACCACCCTTTGAGTGAAGAAGTTCCTCCTCAACTCCGTTCTAAACCGCCTCCCCTTTATCTTGAGGCTGTGCCCCCTAGTCCTACTGTCTTTTTTGAGCGGGAAGAGTCTCTCCACCTCTATCCTATCCATCCCATTCATCATCTTATACGTCTCAATGAGATCTCCCCTCATTCTTCTAAACTCTAACGAGTACGAGCCTAGTTTATTCAGCCTCATAGCTCAATCCCCTCAACTCCGGTATCAGCCTAGTAAACCTCCTCTGCACTCCCTCCAGGGCCAAAATATCCTTGCGCAGGTGCGGCGCCCAAAACTGCACACAGTACTCCAGCTGCGGCCTCACCAATGCCCTATACAGCTGCAGCAAGACCTCCCTACTTTTATATTCAATCCCCCTCGCTATGAAGGCCAGCATCCCATTTGCCTTCCTGACCACCTGCTGCACCTGCAAGCTGGGTTTTTGCGACTCATGCACAAGGACCCCGAGGTCCCTCTGCACTGTCGCCTGCTGCAGTTTTTCGCCACGTAAGTAATAGTCCTTCCTACCATTCTTCCTACCAAAGTGGACCACCTCACACTTGCCAACATTAAATTCCATTTGCCATTTCCTGGCCCATTCGCCCAGCCTATCTAGATCCTTCTGCAGACTCTCCACACCCTCCGCACAATTTGCCTTTCCCCCAATCTTGGCGTCATCAGCAAATTTCGACACCCTGCACTCGGTTCCCTCCTCCAGATCATCTATATAAATGGTAAATAGCTGAGGCCCCAGCACCGACCCCTGGGGCACCCCACTAGTCACCAACCGCCAATCCGAATAACACCCATTGACCCCCACTCTCTGCCTCCTATTTGACAACCAATCCTCTATCCACGCTAACACCCTACCCCCAACTCCATGTCCCCTGACCTTCTGCAATAACCTCTTGTGAGGTACCTTGTCAAACGCCTTCTGAAAATCCAGAAAGACCACATCCACCGGCTCTCCTCTATCCACTGCCCTAGACACATCCTCATAGAACTCCAGTAAATTTGTCAGACACGACTTCCCTTTAATGAAACCGTGTTGCGTCCGCCCTATCAAGCAATTCCCTTCAAGATGCCTCGCAATTTCCTCCTTAATGACGGATTCTAACATTTTACCTACCACAGACGTTAAACTAACCAGCCTATAATTCCCCGCCTTTTGCCTGGCACCCTTCTTAAACAACGGCGTAACATTAGCCTTTTTCCAATCTTCCGGCACTTCCCCGGAATCCAGCGACGTCTGGAAAATAACCACCAAGGCATCCACTATCACCTCCGCCATTTCTTTCAGAACCCTCGGATGCATTCCATCCGGTCCTGGGGATTTGTCCACAATCAGCCCCTCCAGTCTGTCGAGCACCACCTCTCTAGTAACAGTAATGTCATTAAGACCCTCCATTCCTACCACCTTTCCATCGCTAACACCTGGCAAATTATTCACGTCCTCCTCCGTGAAGACAGAAACAAAAAAGTTATTCAAGACCTTAGCCATATCCCCATCCCCTACCACTAGCTCCCCTTTCTCATCCTCTAAAGGACCAACGTTCACCCTAGCCAGCCTCTTCCTTTTTATATATTTATAAAAACTCTTGCTATCCTTTTTTATATTAAGTGCTAGCCCAGCCTCATAGCTTCTCCTACCCTCCTTTATCAACTTCTTTATCAATCTTTGTTGACATTTAAACATTTCCCAATCCTCTTCTCGCCCACTACTCTTAGCTACTCTAAATTCCTCCGCTTTTAATTTAACACTTTCCTTCACCTCCTTCGTTATCCACGGCTTATTACCTCTCTTCCTACTGTCCTTTTTAACCATCGGAATAAATTTCTGCTGAGCACCAAGAAAGATCTCCTTAAAGATCCTCCACTGCTCCTCAGCAGACCTACCTTCCAACGTTATGTAAAGATTAATGGACAAAGACCAGTCTAAACAGGAATTGATATGTATATCTATCAAGTACAGCATTTTGAATGTTCAGTATGTAAATACTCCAATGAAGGGCTCACCAATTAAATATGTAAATGTGTCTTGTAAAAGTGGTGGTGGCTCATTTCTCATTGGGTGGTTCATTTACATAAACTAGACCAACAAGGATATCTTTGGTATATCCTTGGTATAAATTTAGATTTTACTTAAGCTGATTCTCAAAAATGATATATTCGAGTTGGCTCTTTGCTTTTCTATTTTATGACATTTATATAACTTGCTATTCTATTTCAAAATTGTTTTCTAATTCTCAGTTTTTGGAATCTGAATTAAGTGTCAGTTTGTTATGTATCATTTGTTTTTTAAGAAGTCTGATGTGTACTGGGTGTACAGTTTTGTTAGAGCACAAACCTCTGTCACTGACCAGACAGGTATCAGGAACAGGTGTGCACATGCCAGTCACCACATCAAACAGGAGAGTTAATAAGAGTTACTATGGAAATGACTTTCATTGGCTGAATGGCCTTTTCTCTTCCCTGGCTCATGCATTGTAAGTTGGGACCTGAAAGTAAGTAGTGATGAAGTGATAGCAAATTTGGATTTGGAAGTTTCCAACCTGGTAGTCCATCAACACTGCATGGTCTGTTTTTACCACCTCCTTAAAATCCACAACCAAGATGGTCCTCGTTGACCAATGGAACTCATTTCTTCCTATTTTGACTCCATTTTCTCTCTGTCTCTCTCTCTCCCCTTGTCCAGTACTTTCCCACCTGTATTCATGCAGCAATATTCATGAAGCGGGTCTCCAGCGGCTTCATCAATGTGCCATTTTAAGTGGAGATATATGCTATTGATTGGTGCAGAACACCATGCAGTCATAACTTCTCATGCTGAAGCATCCAATGTCCATGTGTGGTAAGATCTGGACAGCATTCAGACTGGGTAAGTAAGTGGCAAGCTGCATTCATGACCCAAAACTGCCAGGCACTGACCATCTCCAAAAAAGGAGAATTGAATCATCTCCCCATAGTCTTCAGTGGCATTACAATCACTGAATTTTCACTGTCAATATTCTGAGGGTTTGCCATTGAGCAGAAACTGAACTAGATCAGCCATATAAATACTGGGGCTGGAAGAGGAGGTCAGAGCCTGGGAATTCCGTGATGAGTAATAGAGCATCTACCCTCCCAAAGCCTGTTCCACCAACTACAAGGCACAAGCCAGGAGTGTGATGAACTACACTCCCCTTGCCTGAATGAGTGGAGCTACAGCAGATGTATGGGAACACCACAATCTCGAAGTTGCCCTCCAAGCTACTCACCATGCTGGTTTGGAAATATATCACCAATTCTGTGTCAAAATTGTGGAATGCCCTCCCTAACAGCACTGTGGATTTACCTGCACTCCTTGAGCTGCAGTAACTGAAGAAGTTGGGTCACCACTACCACCTGCAGGACAATTAAGGATGGGCATAAATGCTGTCTCAGCCAATGATGCCACGTCCCATGAATGAATAAATGCAAAGCTTCTCAAACCACTCAGGAGAGTTGGACAAGAGTCTTCCTTGAGAGTTCCCCCTCCTTAACTGCACTGAGCTGTCCACTTTATACCCTTTTTCTGGGTGTCCTTGGATGAGGCCCTTTTGACCTTTCAAGATTTACTTTATTTCAAAAAACCCTAGAAAAAGTTATTTGTCTAAGCCTTGAATTGAAAATCCTGTTTTCAATGCTATTCCTTACCTTCTAACCTTGATCATTCACTCTTCATCTTTTTCTGATGGTACCGTGAACTATTTTCACTGTTGAGTTGCATTTCTCCCAGAAACATCCCATACCTGGCCTTCAAAAATAATTTGCAGAAGTTTAATTAAATTGTATGTCGTATCACCAGCCAAAACTGTTCAAGGTCTACTGAACTGCCTCCAATGGCAAACCAGTATATCTATTCTAATTCCTTACCAGGCAGTTGAACCATGGTGATGTTCACTCAAACATCTTCTATTTGGTTCCACACAAATGTATTTCAATGGGCGTGGTTAAATGAAAAGTTTTATAGTATTATTTGTTCTAAATATTTACTAGCCTATTCACTCTCATCTGACCTCAGGTGCTTGTGTTACAGCTGTCATCACCTTAAAAAAAAACTCATCTAACATGAAGTTTCCAGAAAAAACAAAACTTGCGGGACTAACCTCGTCTTTACGTATTTCAAGCTGCGTATATATCTAAGCATATTGCTAATTTCAACAATACCTTGAAAAAGATTTTACAAGTTGTTTTCCCAAAGGAAGACGAATAAAGTTTAAAGTTTATTTATTAGTCATAAGTAGGCTTACATTAACACTGCAATGAAGTTACTGTGAAAATCCCCTAGTAGCCACACTCCTGCCTTGTTTGGTTACACTGAAGCTGTCTTGAGCTGTTTTCAGGGATGGCATGAACTTTTATGTTCTGTAAAGATATCCTACAATTCCCAGTATTCCCTTGTGGCATAGGCCTTTGTCCCTTCTTCACTTCATTTGGCAGATTTCAGAAACATCATTCTAGGAATCAAGTCTGCTGACCGAACAAGGTCCGCAGAGCAAAGGTCTTGCTTGCTGCTCCACATATGTGAGGCTTGAACTGTGTCCTGATGCCGTGGTGAGAAGCTGTCAAACATCTAATCATATTGAGATAGTCACAACTGAGTTGGGCTGAATATGTAAGCAAAATGTCTAACAATTGCATACCAAAGTGAATCATCTGTGAAGGGCTTGAGTGTGGGATGGATTCTCATGGCAGTTAAAGGTGTAAGATGCAGCAAATCTCTCACTTGGATGAACAGCATAGGATGCACGGACATTATACTAAACCTGATACAACGTGGCCAATTTCAAGTGGAACAACAGACATTTTAAAGACAGTATTATTTTAAAAGGTTACGTTCAAGCAAAATGGCGAGACATCAGAATATGCAACACCGCTAGACCATCCAAAGATGTGCAGGTTAGGTTGATTGGCCATGCTAAGAAATTGCCCCTTAGTGTCCAGGGATGCGTACGTTAGAGGGATTAGTGGGTATAATATGTCGGGATATTGGGGTAGGGTCTGGGTGGGATTGTGTTCGGTGCAAACTTGATGGGCCGAAGGGCCTCTTTCTGCACTGTAGGGTTCTATGATTCTATGATCCAAGGAGTGAACAAAAAGAGCCATGAGTCGTGGCAAAGCTATCTGACAAAATTATGCAGTGGGGTGTCAGTAGCCCTGACCAACTACAAGAGAGACAATGGAAATGGTACAGAGTCTTACCCCAGCTATGTAGAATAATGCCTCCACTAATGGGAAAACATTTATCAGTTCCAGGAAACCATTTTGGGACACTTGGCAGCCCATCAGATACCTCCTAAAACGGTTTGCGCTCTTAGTCGTTGAAACTGATCAAATCAATTTCATCCTGTAAGCACTTTGCACCCCATTGTTTTGAAACTGACCAATGGAAGAAGTCAGCCAATTTGATTAAGGAACTGCCTTTTAAAAAAAAATCAAACTCTGGCCAAGAGGACACAAGGAGGAGAGGTGATTGACCTTTCAGCAGCTAACTGGGAAAGGAGTTCTGTGAAGTTTGGGGCAGGAGAGTTGTGAAGTCAGGAAGGAGTAAATTCAGGTGTCCAGCCAGACAACTACTTTGCGGCAGAGGAAAGAGCAAGGAAGATCCAGCAGCAGGGACTTTTTGTTTTTTTAAAACAATCCAAGGAGTGGTGAGTATATTCTCTCAGCCTTCAGAAATTCCCCAATTAGGTAAAAGTTTCTTCTCGTTTTTGTGTAATGCTAAGAATTTATGTTGTGCTGTTAGAATTTTCCTTCCATAGCATATTATTGTAATGTCTGTGTTTTACTGACTGAGTTTGGTTGGGGTTATTCTTGTATAAATTATTTTTAAATTAACTTTGACTTGTCTCTCTCTGTCTTTCATTGTCCATCTTGGTGAGTCACTAAAAATCCAGAACTCTTACAGAACTGTAAAGGGGCCAAGCACTTCAAAACTGCTCATCTCAAGGGGGTCCACTGGTCAGTAATAAACAGTAGTCTCTTTCTCTCGTGAAGCTGCCCAATGTGGCACTTCTGGGTTGTATTTTAGTATCTACAAGGAAGAGACTTGCACAGTCGTAGGTGGCAGCCAGGGTAACTCGTGTGCCATAAGGGCTCAGTGATCAGGAATAAACAGCGAGTCTTTTTCTCTCTCTCTCTTGCGAAGCTGTCCTAGCGTGACATTTCCTGGTTGTGATTGAACACCGGCCGGAGAAAAACACCCACAGTTAACAGTGGCATCCAAGACCAGTCTGTGTGGAGAGTCAAAGGACCTTTACAAAGGAGGATACTCTCTCTGAAGGCTTTGTTTAAGAGTTTGGATATTGGTCTCAAGTTCTGGAATAGGTTTGCCTTGAATAGCTGCACTTGATGCAACCAAATAAAAAGAAACTGTAGCCTCCTTTAAACGTAAGTACGTATCAGAGGCAGAGAGAAAATGGAAGGGGAGGAAATTCCAAGCAGGTAATTGAATCATAAATCAATCATTGATGATTTCCTCTCCTATTTGCAGCAGAAACTTTCAGGCACAGGTTGATGTTTGCAGTCACAACACTACAAAGCCCTCCAGATGATGAACATAACATAGGATAATTACTTTGGGTTGGACCTTGACACTTACAATAATGGAGAGTATTGTTTCCAGCTGCCTTTAATTTGAAAATAATAATAATACCAGTTGCTTGGCATTCCTATGTGCTGGAGCTTGCCCAGTTGGCCAATCCACTCAGAACTTCTTGCACCTTTTCTAGTGACTATGTCACTCCCTCCCAACTGCAATTCAGATCGTCTCGCACTTTTAAATTCTTGGCTTCCAATTACTGTCATGCCAGGATGTCTGTCTCCAGCCATTTTTGCCAGAAACCAATTTCAGCTCACCTGATTGGCTTTCAAACATCTATTTGTCCTTCACAGAGAGACTTTACTGACCATGCCTTCCTTTGTCTAGGCCTCAACGTGGATTTGATCAGTCCAGTTTGTTGCAAGTTTAAACTTGTTACCACTCCTGTGGCCCGAAGGTTCTTCAGTCCAATGCCTTCTCCAATCGTCTTACAATCATCATCTTCACCATGAAAGATGAACAAGTGTGTTCCTGGTGTGAGGTGCCTGAACAAGGAAAACAGAAAAATAAAAATTGAGCGGTACGGTGGTTAGCACTGCTGCCTCACAGATCCAGGGAACTGGGTGCAATTCTGGCCTCAGGTCTGTGCCGCGTCTGCACATTATTCCTGTGTCTGTGTGGGTTTCCTGCCTGTGCTCCGGTTTCCTCCCACAGTCCAAAGATGTGCGGGTTGGGTTGATTGGCCAAGCTAAATTAACCCTAGTATCGGGGAATTAGCAGGGTGAATATGAGGGGTTATGGGAATAGGGCCTGGTTGGCATTGTATTTGGTGTAGACTTGATGGGCCAAATGGCCTCTTTCTACATTGTACAGATTCTATTCTAATGTGGGGTGTAAAATAGTTTTCAATTTATTTATATCTGATGAATTTTTGGAATAGATTGTTACCTACCATCTCTTTTTAAACAAAATACGGAAATACACTGTGCTTACTTTGATTGTTAAAGGTTTTTAAAAAAAGCTTGGTTAATTTTCACGTGCAAATCTTTTCTGCGGAAAATTGGCCAAAATCTCCTGAGGTAAGAAGTGTCTTCATGTTAACTTGGCATAAAGTGCAAAGCAAAATACTGTAAATGCTGGAAATTTGAGTTAGGAGAAAGTGCTGGAAATACTCAGCAGGTCTGGGAGCACGTGTGAAGAGAGAAATAGAGCATTTCAGATCAATGACATTTTGTCAAATCTGAGAAAAGTTAGAAATGTAACAGGGGAAAGGGAGGAAAAAAAACAAAATTGGAAGGAGAAGATTTTAAATTAGAGAAGGGGCAATGGTCTGCGGCAAAGAGACAGCAATAGGACAAGAAACAAAAAAAACATGCCTAGGAGAGGAGATGTGGAATCATCCAAAACAAAAAGACAAAAACAGTGTGGAGATGGGGGTTTCCTCTCAAGGCTATGTATTTGCTCAGACTTGAGCTAAATACAAAGACTCAAAATGCAGCGTGCTGATTCTGAAGACGTGACTTTATTTAACCAAACGATCAAATGGAAGAATGATTTGAGGAAGTCCTGCACTCGAGGCATAGACTGCAGGCAGCCGGATATCAGCCAGTAGAATAATGCCCTGGTGAAGGCAATTATACATTCCCAAAATCTTTCCGGTGGGTATTATCCAGTAAACGTCAATACAAATCAGTCAATAACCATCCTATCATTAACCCCAGCCAACAACAATACACATCATGACCTAATGGGATTTCATTTGTTATTAAGTTACCTGATTCTCATCTGACCCTGAGAAATTCTTCATGTCTACCTGCCCACCTGCATTATCTCTTGGAGTTGTCTGACCCTATTCATAAGGCTAGCATTGGTAGCCATCTTGTTCCCGACCACTGCTGATAGCATTACTGCTTTCAGTGGAACTGTTGTTCCTTTCCTGTCACTGACTGAAGGTTCACAAAACGTAACCAAAAAAACACATCCATCATGTAAGTTCAAAATACATGTTTTAAATGAGGAATATTTGTTAATCGTACCCGAGCCATCTTCTGTGGTAACAGTCCTGGCTGGCTTAAGTTCCCATAATCCAGGAGCATTCATTCTAACATTAGTGTTATGTTAGTGTTCCTCAATCTATGGTTGTTTATTAGCCTAATTAGTCCCCCTATATCACAGGGGCAGAGGTTGGCTCTCTGAAATTGTAAAACTCAATGTCAAGAGTAAGAGCTTAATTGAAAGTTAATGGAAGAGTTACTCTTGTTGACTGAACAGAAGTGCTCAGAAAAGTGGTCACCCAGACTGTGTTAGAATCATTGAATCCTACAGTGCAAGAAGGAGGCCATTTGGCCCATTGAGTCTGCATCGACCGCAATCCCACCCAAGCCCTATCCCCATGCATTTACCTTAGTTATCCCCCTGACACCATCGGGCAATTTAGCATGGCCAATCCACCTAATCCGCACATCTTTGGACTATGGGAGGAACCCCACGCAGATATGGGGAGAACGTACTAATTCCACACAGACGGTGACCCGAGCCGGGAAACAAACCTGGGTCCCTGGCACTGTGAGGCAGCAGTGCCAACCACCGTACCACTGTTTAGTCTCTGCCATAGAAGAAAGTACATTGTGAGAAGTTAGTTTTGCTGAGGATTGACACTGCATTTGTGAGGTTAAATGCAGTCCAAGTCTTGGATTTTTCTGTTGTAAGATGGAATGAGAGCCATGCAAAGCCCAAAGTGCTTTCCCCCAGTGCTAAACTTGGGTTTTCAATGATACATGGTGAATGCCATCAGCATAGGTTTGATTCTGGTTACAGCTGAGGTAGACTTGCTGCAACCCTGAGGAGGGAGATCTTGTGGCACCAAAGGGTGGTGTCCCTGCCTTGGAATAAGAGTCCTATTCAAGACTTGATGGGCAAGGAAAGATGCGTTCATAATATGGTCAAACGAGTTGATTATCAATCTGCACATCCTTCCAACCCACGCAAGTAGCGGATGGTCAGGGAGAGGGAAATATTAAAAAGAAAGTTGGAGCCTTCCCCATCACTATTCAGAGCTCCTGGTAACAACGGGCATGTAAATGTGCATGTTGCCAAAGCAACTTAAATTCCTGGTGATCTGTGAGACCACCACCAGGTTTCAGGGCATTGCATGACAAGAGGAGATATGCAAGGGTGATGTTTGAGAGACAGTTCCAAATTTCTACCTTTTCTTGTGTGGAGACAACTCTTAAAAAAAATCCATGGCAAGTGTCATCCAGACTTGAAACATTTAGTTGTTCTCTCTCTATATAGATGTTGTCAGAAATGTGAGATTTTGCAGCATTTTCTGTTTTTGTTTCAGATTCCAGCATCTATAGTAATTTACTTGAATACGCTCTGAATGTGTGTGTGTGGGTGGTGTGGGTGTGTTATGACGATAATCTGATATCAAGCTGAAACATCTTATCTTTCTGGTTGTATCACACTTTGTATGGCTCCTGTTCTGCCCAAGACTGCAAGAAACTATAAAAGGCTGTGATTTTAGCCCACTCTGTCACGCAAACCAGCCTCCCATCCATTGACTGTGCCTACACTTCCCGTTGCCTCGGCAAAGCAGCCAGCATAATTAAGGACCCCACGCACCCCGGACATTCTCTCTTTCGCTTCCTTCCATCAGGGAAAAGATACAAAAGTCTGAGGTCGCGTATCATTGGGCTCAAGAACAGCTTCTTCCTTGCGGGCTTTTGAATGGACCTACCTCGCATTAAGTTGATCTTTCTCTACGCTCTAACGATGACTGTAACACTACATTCTTCATTCTCTCGTTTCCTTCTCTATGAATGGTATGCTTTGTATAGTGCACAAGAAACAATACTTCTCACTCCATGTTAATACATATGACAATAATAAATCAAAAAGTTTCAAATGAATGTTCCAATTTTGGGATTTCTCCAGAAGGTAGGGAATAGCCAGTTGCGTGTGCAGAGTTTAAGAGGATGTGGTAACAACCTGAAAGGGCGGCAAATACACCACTGTTTTACACCACTGGGTGCTTTCGTTTTCCTGGAACAAGTGAGATGAAAAAATGTCAATCTGTTTCTGTCTCCTCCCCTTTCGATGTCCTTCTGGCGAAACAGAAACCGTTGCGTTTGAACAGGAAGTGCTCTTTTTGCTGAGAGGGTTGATTTCATTGCAGGGAAAGCAGTTTGTTGCGAGGCGGCCTGGATCAATGTCGGCTGCGAATGAGAGGGAGTGTAACTTGTGTGGCAAGTCAAAACAGTATAAAAATGCTGGCAAACTCTTCTTCGATGATGAGATCGCTGCACACCACAACTGCCTGGTAGGTACAAGAACAACATTTTGCTTTGTGAGAAAGAATCTGAACTTGTCTCTGTTGTATTTTCCCCATGATGTGGAGTGACTGGGGTGGGCACAGTAAGAAGTCTAACGGGTTTATTTGGCAGCACAAGCTTGTGCCACCAAATAAACCTGTTGGGGTGTGGTGAGACTTCTGACTGTATTTTCCCCATGATGTGGAGATGCTGGCGTTGGACTGGGGTAAACACAATAAGAAGTCTGACAACACCAGCATAAATTGGTTGGACTTAAACCTGGTGTGGTGAGACTTCTGACTGTATTTTCCCCAAACAGGGATGTTTTTTGGTGTGTGTTTTTGATTTCTTTACGTAACACTTAGGATCATCTCTGGACTTTTGCCAGGAGATGTCTGCTTTTCTCAGCTAGAAATGGAGGGCCTTATACAGTTACTGAAGGTGGTGGTTTTAAAGCTGTCCAGATGTGCTCGCCACGGTGGCATACTGGTTAGCACTGCTGCCTGACAGCACTGGGAGGGGTAGGCTAGGGTGTGCAAGCTGGATTTCCAGTGAAGGGCTGAGGCAGAAATGGACATCCATATCAGATTTTTTTTGATTTGATTTATTATTGTCACCTGTATTAGCATACAGTGAAAAGTATTGTTAGTTGCGCGTTATACAGACAAAGCATACCATTCATAGAGAAGGAAATGAGAGTGCAGAATGCAGAGTTACAGTCATAGCTAGGATGTAGAGAAAGAGCAACTTAACGCAAGTCCATTCAAAAGTCTGATGGCAGCAGAGAAGAAGCTTTTCTTGTGTTGGTTGGTACGTGGCCTCAGACTTTTGCATTTTATCTGACGGAAGGTGGTGGAAGCCACCCAGAAAATCCTCCTTCCCTCCCCTTTATTTATTTCCTTTAATTCCTTGGCTGGGTGGTGTTTGGGAGGATTAGGGCTGGATGCGGATATGACAAGGAGAGGGCATCCCAGAAACTTACTGCATTCATTACGGGTGTCTAGGAGAAGCAACGGGCCAGGTGCTGAATGTGGGGATGGAAGGGGGAAGAGATCCTGAGATCAGTATTTTGTTGAGCGATCATGAGTGAGGCCTGATTTTACTTAAAATGTCATCTCTCGCGATCAGTTTTTGAAAGCTGGTGTTTCTGAGTTAACACACTACTGTTTGTTAAGCGGGTGAGGTTTCCATGCTTTGAATGATCAAGCCAGTCTGATTCATTCTGGAGATGGCAGCCTGTGTTACTGGGGACAGGAAATTGATGAGACCACATCAATTTCACATTGATGTGGTCACATTGATGAACACACTCGCACATAACCACACAAAATTTGCCATCATGCGGAAAATGACCTAATAATGCTCTTAACCTCTCTGCTTCTCTCTCACTCACTCTCATATATCTTTCCACACTGGTAGAGATGCTGCTGATATTTTAATATTTTATTTGGTATAAATTGATTTTGTTTCGGCTGGGCCAGGCACTAAAATCCAGTTGCAATGTCTGAATGGGATTTCTCTCTCGAGGTCAGCTCTGAGGCACTGGTAAAGTGAATCAGAATGCTTAATGAGGCCAGGGTTTTATTTATTTATTTAAATGTATTTATTAGTCACAAGTAGGCTGACATTAACAATGTAATGAAGTTACTGTGAAAATCCCCTAATAGCCACACTCTGTTTGGATACACTGAGGGAGAATTTAGCATGGCCAAAGCACCTAACCAGCATGTTTGTTGGACTGTGGGAGGAAACTGGACCACCTGGAGGAAATCTACGCAGACACGGGAAGAACGTGCAAACTCCACACAGACAGTGACCCAAGCTGGGAATTAAACCTGGGTCTCTGTCGGGAAGATGGTTTGAAAGAGCCAGCCTCTCCCCACTCAACACTGATACACAAATTTTTCACTGTTCTCTTTTTCCACCACTGGATGGCTTTGATTAAATTTGATTTATTATTGTCACGTATATTAACATACAATGAAAAATATTATTTCTTGCACACTATACAGACCATACCATACATAGAGAAAGTGATGAGAGAATGCAGAATGTCATATTACAGTCATAGCTAGGATGTAGAGAAAGATCAACTTAATGCAAGGTAGGTTCATTCAAAAGTCTGACATCAGCAGGGAAGAAGCTGTTCTTAAGTAGGTTGGTATGTGACCTCAGACATTTGTATCTTATTCCTGACGAAAGAAGATGGAATAGAGAACGTCTGGGTTGTGAGGGGTCCTTAATTATGCTGGCTGCTTTGCCGAGGCAGTGGGAGACAGAGTCAGTGGATGGGAGGCTGGTTTGTGTGATGGATTGGGCTACGTTCACGACTTTTTGTACTTCCTTGCGGTTTTGGCAGAGCAGGAGCCCATACCGCACTGTGATACAACCAGAAAGAATGCTTTCTATGATGCATCTGTAGAAGTTGGTGAGAGTCATAGCTGACATGCCAAATTTCCTTAGTCTTCTGAGAAAGTAGAGGCGTTGAAGGGTTTTTGTAACTATAGTGTCAGCATGGATGGACCAGAACATGTTGAGCAACAGAGGCTGAGGGGAAACCTGATAGAAGTCTATAAAATTATGAGAGACATAGATAGAGTTGACAGTCACAATCTTTATCCCAGAGTTGAAACGTCTAATACTAGAGGACATGCATGTCAGGTGAGAGGGGGAAAATCCAAAGGAGATGTGAGGGGCAAAATTTTTTACACAGAGTAGTCAGTGTTTGGAAGGCACTGCCAGGCATGGTGGTGCAGGCAGATACGATAGGGGTGTTTAAGGGGCTTTTAGATAATGAATATGCAAGGATAGAAGAATATGGACTCAGGGCAGGCAAAAGGGTTTCGTTTAATTTGGCATCATGTTCAGTACAACATCATGGGCTAAAGGGTCTATCACTATGCTGTACTATTCTGTGTTCTATGAAGTCCATCTGGACCAAGGGATATTCTCAGTACCATTCAGTAGTGATTGTAATTTTCTGGAGTTCCTCCCTCCCTTTATTTCCTGATTTACAGGGATGTGCTCTACTTCCCCAGCCAGCACCTAAACACTCTAAAACTGCCCTCACTCTAATGGTCACTAATTTCATGTGGTTTCATTTGCTCGTGCAACATTCTCCTCACTGTCAAAATTTAGTGTTATTGTCCACTCCTCAAGCTCCTCTGTTTCAAACTTCCACTTCTCATCCCCATTTCCTCTCAGACCCTTTGTATGTGTTGTCTCAATCCAGCTCAGTGTCTCTTTGAATTATGTCTTTTCAAATCCCTACAATCTGGTCAGCCCTTGGGTGCACCATCCTGATCTCTTCAGGCTAAGTCGCGAGCGAGTTCCTCTTTTAATGGCAGCAATGGCATGTTACTGCTGCTGCCCTTCATCAACAACCGTATCCTTCTGCGATGCCTATTTCCGGTGCTGCATCTCTGAGGGATCCTCCACAAGTGGATCCACTCTACTGATCTGAATGGAGCCAGAACATCTCCAGTGACATCTTCTCTTCCCTTGCCCCAATGCAAGTGCCTCAATGCATTCAGAATGTCTTTAATGGGTTATTTATCTTTAATAAGCGTAGGACTGTATTTATTTACTTATATTGACACAAGCTTTGGTTACTGCTCTGTGAATTGTATTCTGAGGACCAATTAAACTTAATTTTTCCCAGGTGGCATTTCATAGAATTCTTACAGTGCAGAAAGAGGCCACCTGGCCCATCGAGTCTGGACTGACCACAATCCCACCCAGGCCCTTAACCCCATGCATTTACCCTGCCATTCCCCTAACACTAAGGGCAATTTAACACAACCAATCCACCTAACCCGCAGCAGTCCATGTCCAAATGCAGCAAGACTTGGACAATATCCAGGCTTGGGCTGGTAAGTAACATTCACGCCACACAAATGCCAAGCAATAACCATCTCCAATAAGATAGCATCTAACCATTGACATTCAATGCATGTGTGGCCATTGCTAAATTCCTCACTATCAAGATCTTGAGGTTATGATGGACCAGAAAATGAACTGGACTGACCATATAAATTCTGTGGCCTTCAAGATTAGGTCAGAGTCTAGGAATCCTTCAGTGAGTAACTCACCACCTGACTCCCCAAAACCTGTCTACCATCTACAAGGCACAAATCAGGAGTGTGATGGAATACTGTCCACTTGCCTGGACGGGTGCAGATCCAACAACACTCAAGCTCAACATCATCTAGGACAATGCAACCTTCTTGATTGCCATCTCATCCACAAACATACAGTCCATCTACCACTGATGCACAATAGCAACAGTGTGTACCAAATATAAGATGCAGCGAGGAACGCACCAAGGCTCCTTAGAGAGCTCCTTCCAAACCCACAACTGCTAGGAGGACAAGGGCAGCAGATACGTGGGAGCACTGCCACTTGGAAGTTCCCGTTGAAACCACATAGCATCCAGACTTGGAAATAAATTGCTGCTCCTTCAGTGTCGCTGGGTCAAAATCCTGGAGCTACCTTCCTAACAGCACATAGACTGCAGTGGTTCAAGAAGGCAGCTCAACACCACTTTCTCAAGGCCAATCTGGGATGGGCAGTAATGCTGGCCTAACTAGTGACGCCCACGCACTGACTCGTCTTGCCCAAACTGACCCAGGCCTGCAAGGGTTGCATGTTTTGATTCTTTTTGGAGTCAATCAGGAGGAAGTGGGCGGGATCATCTCCCATTTGGTGACCTTCCTGACCTCTAGCTGCTCACGGCATGGACCTTCACAACACCACCTGATCGCCAACACTTACTCCTTCCGTTTTGCAACAAGTTCGTCTCTTGCGCCTCTGCTTGGGAAAGCCCACTGAGCAGTCAGCAGATCAATATGATTTCATCTCATGATCTCAGCCAGCTCTGTGTGTATTTGCAGACTTTAATGTTTTATTTCAGTTTTTTAAAATATATATTGGCGATCAATCAAATAAACAAACAACAAAGGGAGGGGCATATTCACATGAGGCTGTGAACTAGGTGTAGTGCGGTGATAGATTGCCCAAAATGAACCAGATTTAAACAGCTATATTTGAAAGAAAATGCAGTAGCTGTGAGGCTCTTCCTCTTTCTGCTCCTTTCCAGCTGAGGTGGGCAGGCAGAAGATTGGGTGGGTACTGTTGTTGCACCTTTGTTATTCCTCATGGCCTTGCCAGCCTACAATGGCAAGGGTGAGAGAGAGAGAGAGAGAGCGAGTGGCCAGTGTGTAAGTAAAGGAGAAGCTGCTCACCTTCACATTGCTCGCTGCTTATCCAATTACTAATAAACACTATAGAAAGCACCTTTCTGGTTGTATCACAGCTTGGTATGGGCTCCCGCTCTGCCCAAGACTGCAAGGAACTACAAATGATCATGAATGTAGCCCAATCCATCACTCAAACCAGCCTCCCATCCATTGATTCTGTCTACACTTCCAGCTGCCTCGGCAAAGCAGCCGGCATAATTAAGGACCCCACACACCCGGACATTCTCTCTTCCACCTTCTTCCGTCAGAAGAAGGGTACAAGAGTCTGAGGTCACGTATCAACTGACATAAGAACAGCTTCTTCCCTGCTGATGTCATACTTTTGAATGGACTTACCTCACATTAAGTTGATTTTTCTCTACATCCTAGCTATAACTGTAATACTACGTTCTTCACTACCTTTCCTTCGCTATGAACGGCATGCCTCGTCTGTATAGCGCGCAAGAAACTTTTCACTTATGTATGTTTATTTATTTCCACATGTATTAACATATCAGCAGCAAATGCAGGAATGAATCAGTCTCTGATAGGAGGAAGAGCTCCTTGCAAATCGTTTACTGAACCTATCTATACTTTCAACAGCTAGGCCGCAGACCTAACACCAAGGCTTCAGGAGCCGAATTGTGAGCCCTGCATTGGACAAGCAAACATTTAACATCTATATTTGGCGATGAAACATATCCACGGGAGTGAGGTGCCAGAGAGTAACCTGCACTGTTACAATGCAGCTTGTGTACCCAAGATATATTTACATTGTTCTTCTCCCCTTTTTCAGCTTTTTGCTTCAAATCTCACCACCAGGGATTCAAATTTCAATTCATTTGGTGGATTTCTTGTCGAAGATATTGAAGAAGAAGTTAGAAGAGGACGCAAGTTGGTAAGATTTCAGTAATTATACAGGCATTAATAAATGAAATTAACATATTGGAACACTAATTGCATTTTTAAGAAATTCATTTTTATAATATTTCAGAATTTGTCATCTATAGATAGATATGATCTGATTTTTGAAATCTGCAAATGGAAACAGGGCAGAGAATACTCTGAATGAGAAGAAAGGTTTTTATATTTGTTGCTTGGCAAGAATTTGACACTATATACTCAGAGTAGTAAGGGTGTGGAATACCCTGCCTGCAACAGTAGTGGACTCGCCAACATTAAGGGCATTTAAATGGTCATTGGATGAACATATGGATGATATTGGAATAGTGTAGGTTAGATGAGCTTTAGATTGGTTTCACAGGTCGAGGGCCTGTACTACACTGTAATGTTCAATGTTCTATATTTTGGTTTCTTCATTCTTTAGGGGAGGTGATGGTCTAATGGTGTTATTGCTGGACTATTGATCCAGAAACTCAGTTACTGTTTTGGGGACCTGGGTTCAAATCCCACTACGGGAGATGGTGGAATTTGAATTCAATAAACTCAAATTCAATATCTGGAATTAGGAATCTACTTATGACCATGAAACCGTTGTCAGTTGTCGGGAAAACCCATCTGGTTTACTGGTGTCCTTCAGGGAAGGAAATCTGCAGTCCTTGTTGGGTCTGGCCTACATGGGACTCCAGATCCTAGCAATGTGGGTTGACTCTCAAGTACGCTGTGAACAAGGGCAACTAAGAAAGGGCAATAAATGCTGGCGAACCAGCATGTCCCACAAACGAATAAAAAATATTCAGCATTGCTCCATGTTAGGACAAAATTATCAGCTAAAAGAACAAATAATAGTTTTCTTTTGAAGCATCAAGACCAGACCCAATCTGCATAACCAATGATGGGGAACTGTTCTGAATAGTGACTATGCTTGGTCCGAAATTTAATGTAACCTAAATTGTTGATCCCATGACATAGCATGTGTACTATGCTTTTCATTTTTACATGCAAAACATTCTTAAAGTATATCTTTGATTAGCAATAAGGCTGAAGTAAGTAAAATTTATCAAACTACTTTATCGAGCGTGTCAGTGCTTTCTTTTTTTAACCAGCAGAACGTTTTATATGCCCTGTTCTATGGAGTAGAGCTCAAAACCTTGGGGTAATTAGGTGCCGGGTGTTCGGAGGTGACCAATCCATTGCCTTTCACTCAGTATCCTCAATCTCCCTCTATTTTTACTTCCCTTATATGTGCACACATAAAGACATAAGAAATAGGAGCAGGAATAGGCCATCTAGCCCTTCGAGCCTGCCCTGCCATTCAACAAGATCATGGCTGATCTGAAGTGGATCAGTTCCACTTTCCAGCTTTCTCCCCATAACCCTTAATTCCCTTGTCTATCAGAAACCTATCTACCCGTGACTTAAATATATTCAGTGAGGTAGCCTCCACCACTTCAATGGGTGGAGAATTCTAGAGATTCACCACCCTTTGAGTGAAGTTCCTCCTCAACTCTGATCTAAACTGCCCCCTCCTTATTTTGAGGCTGTGCCCTCTAGTTCTGCTATCCTTTCTAAGCGGGAAGAATCTCTCTACCTCTACCCTATCCATCCCCTTCATTATCTTATACGTCTCTATAAGATCCCCCCTCATCCTTCTAAACTCCAACGAGTACAGACCCAGTCTATTCAATCTCTCCTCATAGTCCAACCCCCTCATCTCCGGTATCAGCCTAGTGAACCTTCTCTGCGCTCCCTCCAAGGCCAATATATCCTTGCGCAAATGCGGCGACACACACACCTTAGTCAGAAAGGGGAGTGCTGAACGAGCATGCAAATGAAAGCGATTCGCGCCCAGTTTTTTGGCTCTGGAAGAATGGGGGCCTGGCAGTACAGTGCACTGTGGTGGAGGGGTGGTTGGGGTGGGGGGGGGTGGAACAGGGTTACGGTGTTAAGAGGCTAGCGATGCCGAGGTGGGGTGGGGGAGGGGGAATGGGGAATCCAGCAACGTCTGAGTCCAGCGATGTTCATGGGGAGGGTGAGAGGCCAGGGATGTCTGTGGTGAGGTGAGAGGCCAGCGATCTCAGTGCAGGGAGGATGTGTACCAATCTCCCAGTATAGTGGGAGATTGGCGCGCACGTGTAATGGCGTCTCAGTGTGCTGATGCCAGCCTCTCTGGCGGGAATAGGCCCCATCCACATCTTTTAAGAGTAAATCCCGCTGAGGCACTCTGCAGTGCTCAGAGTGTCGGAAATTTGCTCTGGTAATTATGCTTAAAAAAACACAGCGAACATTACTCCCATTTTCCCGCACGTTGGGATCTTAGAATTTTTTTGGGAGAATCCCAGTCTGTTTGATTTTTGCTCCAACGTTGCTTTTCAGCCGTCTCTTTTGAATGCAGTAATTGTCTGATGTCTGTCCATTCTATAATCTGCTATCTGTGGCAGGACCTTTCTGCCTCCTTACTGAGCTAGTTGTAGAAAGAATCTACGAAAATCAGTGTGACATTTTTCAGTGCTGTTCAATGGCTTAAGCAGATGTTTTGTCTGCTCTTGCGCTGTTTTCTCAAATACCTATTCTTAAAGTTGCCGTTATGTTTCCCGAAGTTGGATTTTGCTGCTTTTTTGACTTTGTTTTTATCTTTTCTGCAGTATCACTTTGAATAAATCCATAATTTAAAAAAAAATCAGAATATTTTTGTATACATTTCTATTCTTGACACAGTTCCAAGTATTTTTGAAGTGTTGTAATGTGGGAGATGCAACAGCCAATTTGCACACAACAAACTCAAAACAAAAAGCAGTGTGATGATAACCAGATAATCTGTTTCTTTAGCGTTACTGGCTGAGGGATAAATATTTGCCAGGATACCAAGTGTTATGACTCAGGCCAGAAACTCCAAGGTGTTTCGTGAGGATAGCCTAGACCCTAGGTTTTTACCTTTGAATCTGGATGGGTGAGCATAAGATGGTTCACTCCAGGAATGATTCAAGTGACTCATTAGGAAACTTTTATCAAACAACGTTTATTTAAGAACATAATTAATATATCATAAGAAAAATTAGCATAACTTAATCAATCATGATATTGCATAGACCTTAACAGCTAACTATGAAGTACCAAGTCAAACACCACCTCACAAACATACACCCCTTTCTAGACTTGGCACAGAAAGCTAGTATGCTTTCATGGTGCTGGATTTTGCAGCTTTGTAAACACCTGCTGTGGCTTTGCCTCCAGCAGCTTCTAACAGCAACTCGCAGACAGCAGAATTTCTAACGCCAGAGGGGAAAACAAGAGCCACTGCTTTCTGTCTCACATCCAAACAGCATCTGAGAAAAATGAAACTAAAACCTTGAACTTTAGTGTGGAAAGAAACTGTCCCCAGTCAGCACCTGACCTGTCATTCATACTCCACCCAACAATTCCAAAAGGACTATAAAATTCCAAGGTACTGCATACTGCTTGAAAAACCTGAAAAGAAACATGATTAAAAACATTTCTTAAAGGTATGGTATCGTCACACAAGTATTCCAATGCTGTCCTTTAAAATACCTTCATAAAATCTTTTACATTCACCCAACAGGGCAGATGATGCTTTGGTTCAACATTTCAACTGAAAGATGTCACCTCTGACTGTACAACACTCCCTCAGTACCTGAGATACAACAAGTGAGGCCCAGGGTTATTCTACTATGATGGAAGAAAGGGAAGAAGAATTGCACCAATTTTGCAACTCCAAAGAACTTTGCCCAGCCAAAATACATCTCTCAATAAACTTCATTAAAACAGAATTATTCGGTCGTTAAGACATTACTCCTGCTATGTGTAAATTGACTGCCATTTTCCTAAATTACAACTGGCTATACTTCATTGACTGGAAAAATGCATAGAATCCACAGCACAGAAACCGGCCACATGGTCCATGCTGGCAGTTATTCTCTGTTCTGTAAAAAGGCAAATTCTTCCTTTCACTTTAGACGTTTGCTCAAACTCAAATTTCTGTTTTACTTCTGTTTTTGTTACAGAGGTGCCCTAAATGCAAGCAGAAAGGGGCTACTGTTGGATGTGAAGTGAAAAGCTGCAGAAAATCCTATCACTATCCATGTGCCATAGATGACAACGCAACCCTGGTGAAAAATGAAGCTCAGGGTATCTACAGGTTGCTATTTGATCTTTTTGTATATCTGAAAATGGTGTCACTGTGCTTTAAGTGGACATAATTTAGACTAGAAATTGATGAGAAGTAAATCAGTTTGTTTTCAGGTTGATCCATGAGCCAGACAGAGTGGATAGTCAGAAGTATTTTCCCAGGGTGGAAGAGTCACTTACTAGGGGGCATAAGTTTTAAGGTGTGAAGAGCAAGCTTTAAAGGAGATGTACAAGGCAAGTATTTTACATAAAGGGTAGTGGGTTCCTAGAACTCACTGCCGAGGGAGGTAGTGGAAGCAGATACAGTAGTGACTTTTAAGAGGCGTCTGGACATCTACACGAATAGGATGGGAATAGAGGGATATGGTATATCCCGAAAGGGTAGGGGGTTTTAGTTCAGTCAGGCACCATGGTCGGTGCAGAGGGCCGAAGGGCCTGTTTCTGTGCTGTAATTTCCTTTGTACTTTGTTCCAAATGTTCTTGCAAAATGTAAAATAGGATTGGAAACAACTTGGGTGTCTATTAATCAGGAGCGATTTCAAAGGGGAAATTAATCATCCTATCTTCTAAATAATTTGTAACCTGAGCTTTTTTTAAATTGTTATTCTTTCCACTTCCCTTTTTTTATCCTAATCCAGCTTTTTTGCGACAGCTGTTTAAAACATCGGCAGTTTGTACGTCTGTGAAAATCCATAAATATTAATGTTTAAAACAAATAAACTTTAAATTTAAATATTGGAGGTTTAACTCGATCCTATCTTGCAGCATCCACTCTGTTTTTCCCACTAAAGGTAAGGTTTATTTATTAGTGTCACAAATAGGCTTACATTAACACTGCAATGAAGTTACAGTGAAAATCCCCTAGTCGTCACACTCTGGCACCTGCTCGGGTACACTGAGGGAGAATTTAGTACAATCCACCTAACTTGCACGTTGTTCAGACTGTGGGAGGAAACCAGAGCACCCGGAGGAAATTCACACAGACACGGAAGAACGTGCAGACTCCGCACAGACAGTAACCCAAGCTGGAAATCGGACCCTGGTCCCTAGTGCCATGAGGCAGCAGTGATAATCATTGTGCCACCCTCATGCCGCTCATGTATCATGAAGTATTAATTCCTGCTTCATCGTCATATTCCCTCACAAAATGCCATGATTCCGATCTCGGAACTTCACAACCCAAGGCTCTCACCTACCTGCTAGGTGCCCCTATCCTGCCCATCATATTTTACTGCCTTATTAAACAAGATCTGGAAATGACACTTGGGTTCGTCTCTATGTTGACCTTAATGGATGGTGTATTCTCTATCATTCATAATGATCCCTCCAACCAGCCATTAGGAAACCTGTAAAGCTGACATAGAACGATGGCTTCTCCTGTGCAAGAGAGAATTGCCTCTGCTTTGGACTTTTGGCCTGTTTGGGATTGGGAACAATTTATTGATTCCATGGCCCAGTATTCGGGAGTCCCAACCCGAATAGATCTCTTCTCACCCATGCATGACCGTGTGCTGTGAGTGTTAATATTCAGTTGCACAGTCATCTTATTAACCTGATTGTTAACTTCCTTCACCCTGACTTTCATTATATGTTCTTTGTTTTTGCTTAGAGTTTATTGCAAATTGCATAGGAATGAAGTATCAAGCAACAGACAATCTAACGGTAAGTTGATGTGTTGCTTCTACTTGTGGAATCTTTTAACCAAGGGGACTGTTGCATTGTAGCTCAGGAAATTCTGTCACTCTTATTTTCTGCCATAAGCGTATCGGAAGAATGTGCAGCTTGATAATCAACCTGTTTGGCCACAACATGAGCACATCTTCTGTGCCCATCAAGTCCTGGGGTGGGACTCAAACCCGGAGCTTCTGGCTACCTGCCAGGCTACAAAACCTCTTGCATATTTCATTAGGACCCTTATTTTCACTCAGTGTGAAGAGTGGACTTGTAAAAAATATCTTGACACCTTTTGTACCAGTATCTACTACTACTTGCCAACACAGTTAGTTAAATATTTGGTTGGTTTTCACTTCTATTCCCCCATACAGTATGTAGCATCAAATAGGATGAACTTGAATTAGAGCTTCTTTTCAGTCAATCACAAAAAACCCAAGTCCTATTGCATACTCTTAACAGTAAGTGTGTAATCCTTGATGCAAGCAGCAAGGGAATGGGAGCTTTGCTCAATGGTTGGAAATACTTAGAGGTCCTGCCACATCTACCACTCCATTCCGTGACTGGCATAGAGTCTGGTTGAAGAAATGTCAAGTGGGAAAGCCTGTAATACGGGGCAGCAAACTAAGGATGGTTCTCCAGCAATCAAGAGACTGAATCGTAGGCAGATTATGGCCTTCTAGGTCACTTGGAGAGGTTCTATACACTGGACCAAGTAGTTACCTCTGTATAGGTTACGTGAATTCCATCTGGAGAATCTTACCATGACTGAATATGACAAGATTAGATGTATTGCATCACCCAATTTTCTAACTTGTTTCTTGATGGCATTTCCTTTTGTATTGGCATCAAGGAATTGATTGGCTGCCGAGGTTTTTGTGCATGTTATCCCACCTAAATTGAAAACAATGAGATGCTGTTTTTAAGAATGTGAGCAGTTGAGTCAAGTGTCAGCTTCTGTCATCAGCCCATGGTGAATTAGCTGATCTCAGCCGAGATGGTGATAACTCCTCCAGAGATCCTTTATGAGCAGAAGATCAGGACTAGGTCATCGAGCCCCTCAGGCTTTTCCCACCATTTGATCAGATCACAGCTAATCTGTGACCTGTGCCAATGATTCAAATTCATTCCCAAACCTCATGATTCCTGGAGTCAATAAAACATAAATACTAAAGTGAATGTGCAAATTAATTGAGTACAAAGATAAAATTATAACTTAAAACATTAAATAGCAAGATGACATTTTGTACAGGTTTAGTAGATGGGTGTCTACTTTGGTTGTGCATCTCAGTGCATGTTAAAATAAAGGGTGGTATGTGAAAATCTATGATAAATTCATTTTTTTGTTATTCATTAGTACCCAAGTAAAGGAATAACTTATACATACGTCGCATCTTTAAAAGGCTCAACAGTGTGGTCACTGTTCTAATGTGGGAGATATGACAACCAATTTACAAACAAGGTCTTACAAACAGAAATGTGACAATGACTCGAAAATCCATTTCAGTGTAGTGATAAAAATGGGCATGGTGGAGAATTCTTCTGCTCTTTAAAATAGTGCCATGGGATATTTTACATCCACCTGTGAGGGTAGGTAGGACCACAGTTTAAATGTCTCATTTGAAGGATGACATCTCCTCCATGCCAGCCTAGATTTTCCACTTAATTCTTTCAAATGGAACTTGAACCCAGGACATTCTGACTCAGACAAGGTGCTACCGTTGGAGGCAAGGCTCTTACCTACCCACGATTTACAGTTGGTTAATATAAAATATCTACACATCTTGGAACACTAAGGTGCAATTTAGCATGAGCAGTCCACCTAACCTGCAAATCTTTGGGCTGTGGGAGGAAACCGAGCACATGAAGCAAACCCACACAGACACTGGGAAAACGGGCAAACTCCACACCCAGTCACCCGACTGAACCCTGGTCCCTGGAGCTCTCAGGCAGCAGTGCTAACCACTGTCATTCATAATGGGATGGATCTTCAATTTCAAATTACTGCTAAGATTTTTTGGCACTGATTTTAATTACGTGGGTAATTTGAGTTACTGAATATTCAGATGAGACTGAAATCTGACCACTTGACAACCCTTTCAAGGTAATGGTGTTGGCAGTGATACGGATAATGATGCCAACAGGGAGGAGGAGA
Organism: Carcharhinus amblyrhynchos; assembly: GCF_965287045.1. Lineage (NCBI taxonomy): Eukaryota > Metazoa > Chordata > Chondrichthyes > Carcharhiniformes > Carcharhinidae > Carcharhinus > Carcharhinus amblyrhynchos. Next base: position 75,241,889 of record NC_137338.1, read on the forward strand.
ATCTTCCTGAAGTTTCCCGTCCCAGGAGATTTCAGTCAGAAGCACCAGTGAGTAAACAACCTCCTTATATTCAACTTTTGTGAACTTGTAATAGTTTGGAGTTTATTTAGAACAGTAATAGTACTTTGTGATTTGATTTCAGTGAAAAGGCAGACGCTAGTAAATTGTTACATCAGGCTGATTGAAAACTGCTTATATTGTTTCTGGTGCTTTGAACTGAAAATTACTTAAGAAAGTTAGCCAAAAAACAGTACTTTGCTTGTGAAGACCTTGGCCAAAGGTCTCCCTTCTCACTCGTCATAAGAAACATAGTAGATGAGACAGAAAGTTCAACAGACCATTCAAAGGTCTGTTGAGTTTGGGCAGGAATTTCCTGTTTGAGGGATGTGTAGCTGGAGAATTCCTCCCCTCCCCCACTTATTTCAACATTGGCCTGAGAAACTCAGGAAAAGTTGTGCAGAGGGAAATATGAATGAGTGTCCATTCCATTCCATTCATAGAATCCCTTCAGTGTAGAAGAGGCCATCCGGTCCATCAGGACTGCACCGATTCTCCGAAAGGGCATCTTACCAAGGCTGTCTCCCCTGCCCTACTCCTGTAACCCCACACATTTACCATGCTAATCCACCTAACCTACACATCTTGTACACTAAGGGGCAATTTAGCATGGCCAATCCACCTAACCTGCACACCTTTTGGAGTGTGGGAGAAAACCGGAGCACCCGGAGGAAATCCACGCAAACACTGGGAGAGCATGCAAGTTCCACACAGTCACCCAAGGCCAGAATTGAACCTGGATCCCTGGCACTGTGAGACAGCAGTGCTAACCACTGCGATTCATAATGGGAAAGGTCATCAATTTAAAATGATCACTAAGAGAGTGTGCGAGGAGGTTAAGGGAATGTTGTTTACATAATATGCTGTCGGCGAATGGAATGCCTTGTTACTCAGTGAGTGATTGAAACAGAAACATTCCACACTTTTAAGATAAAAATGGAGCAATATTTGAAGAAGTCTTACATTGAGACGGAGTGGGGTTGATAAAATTAATTTTGAATTGCTCTGGTGATGTGCCAGACAGCTGCAGAGGCCTGAATGGTCTTGTTTGGTGCTGTAAACTGTGATGAAGGTAATATCAACTGCTGACAGTCAATAGCACAGATTTGTCAGCCCCCACATAACAGGTAATAGTGGTCATTGGCCACTAACCTCCTGTGCAGCAGTTGCACTAGAATGAGGGCAGCACAGGAGCATAAAGAGTGTAGACAGTGCAAGTGATGCACTTGTAGGACCGGGATCCAAACACAACAATCTGGTCACTGCGGAGGACTAGCAGAATGAGTGGACCTAGCACCCCCCCAGTGGTAATGAAAATTACAATTGCCTTCAACTTTTATACCGCACGGACCGTCCAGGAATCTGCAGAGAACATCATAGGGGTCAGTCAGTGTGACATTCCCTACAGCATTGAACAGATTGTGCATTTAGATTAGAAACAACACAGGGTCAGCCCTTGATGTCCCGTGGCTCCACACAGTACCTTTCTGCAGACTAACAGTGCACTTCTTGTGAATATACAAGTTTACAAAGATCTGAGCATTAAAAATTTGATTTGGTGCGATTTTAATTACAATTCTGAATGTGTGAGATGACTTAAATTGTTTAAAAAATGTTTTCAATTTATGATGCATCCAGCAGTTTTCTCATTTCTCAGAACCCTAAGTTTTGTGGCATTGTCCAATTTTCAATTTTTTTGCATTTCTAACTCTACAAGTCAAGGTCAAAGTGCACACCAAGGCCCAAAAGAAATAGGTAAGAGATGTTATGTCACAATAAATTGTCTTACTAGACCATACTTTTCTTTCAAAGTGTCAGCTTGACTGATTTTGGTAAGAGTGCTGCCTCTGGGTCTGATGGGTTTGAATTTATAACCAAGATTTGAGCAGAATAGTCAATGTTCCACTGAAATACTAAGGGGCAGTACTGCATTCTGAAAGTGCCAATGTAAGATGTTAAACCAGGCTTCCTCCAATGTTTCATATGGATGTTAAAAACTCTCTGTTGCTATTCTTGGAGCAGGTCGTTCTCATGTCCTGGTGAAAGTTTCTCTAGCAAACCTTAAAACAGGTCGAATCACCATAATACACAACTGGTGCAGATGTTTGTCACATTTTTCTGCAGCAGTCATTGCATTTCCAGACCCAAAAAGCAGTTCATTCAGGGAATATTTTGATACATTTTGGACGAAAGTATTTCATCATAAATAAAAGATGCATTTTCTTGATTTTTTTATCTGGCTACTGTATAGTAGTATTGTGGACATCTCCTCCCTTACCTTGGCAGATATGTCATAACAAATAGATTGTTCTTTGTGCTCACATATCCTTTTTGCTGTCAGATAAAGTCAACCAAACCATACCAATGATACTATCTGCGTGCACAATTGTAAAGGCAAAATAACTGCGGATGCTGGAGTCTGAAACAAAACAGAAAATGCTGGAAAATTTCAGCAGATGTGGCAGCATCTGTTGATACCTGGTTACAAATATTGTTTGATTATTATTGGAGTATGACACATTCTGCGGGAGATGCCAGCATGGTGGTGACGTTACTGGATGAAAAATCCAGAAGCGACAGGCACAGATGCTGCCGGACTTCTGAGTTATCCAGCATTCTCTGTTTTTATTATTAATATTCTGGGGGCATGGGTTCAAATTCCATTACGGCAACTCACTCACCCCCCCACCTCATTCTCTCACACACAAACACATGACTGCGCACACACTGATGGCAATTTCTTATATATTTACAGATTAAAGCTCTTTCGAAAACCTGTATTTGACTCTTACCTTTTTTTCCATTGTTGCTAAATCAGACTGCTTGTCTGAGTGCTGGATTGAGCAGACATTTACCCCAATTAAAAATGGACAAGATCGAAACCATTGTTTTTACTCCCTGCTCCAAACTCTAATCCATACCACTAACTCCAACCCTTTCCTTAGTGTTACCTAAGACTAAATCTGATTGATTGAAACCTGATTTCACATTTAACCCTGAGATTAACTTTTTACCATATGTTTGCACCATTACTAAGACTGCCTATTTAACATTGTCCGACTCTGTCGCTGTCTCAGCTCATCTGTAGCTGAAACCCTCAATCATGCTTTTGTTACCTCTAGATTTGACTATTCCAAAGCACTCCCACATTCTGCTCTCCATAAACTTGAGGCCAACCAAAACTCTGCTGCTAGCGCCCTTACTCATATCAAGGCAAAGTGTCCATCACCCTGTGCTCACTAACTTACACTGGCTCCCATATGAGCTATGTCTTGATTTTGAAATTCTCATTCTTGTTTTCAGAGCTCTCTACGGTCTTGCCCCTCCCTATCTGTGTCGTCTCCTGTAGCTCAACATTCTCAGAGGAATCTGTGCTCAATTAATTCTGGCCTTATGGGCAGCCTTGATGTTAATCACTGCATTATTGATGGCTGTGCCTTCCTTCAGTTGTCTAGGTTCTGGAATACCTTCCCTGCATTGCCAGCTTTACGTCTTAAAAGCTCCTGTAGACCAAGCTTTTGGTCATTGGACCTCGTTCCTCGATATGTGGCTTGTTGTCCTATTTTGTTTTCTAATGTTCCTCTGCCTTGGGATGTTTCATTATGTCAAAGGCACAATGTAGGTACACATTGTTGAATGCGGAAGATCAGTAATCTTATCACAATAAAGTCAATCTTTGACTGTGTGCAATAGTGTAAAATGGGCTAATTAGTGGAACCTAATCAGATGTAAAAATGTTTGGGCGTTGGGACCATTTCTTTAGCCCACCTCCTGTAAACGGGCACAGTATGAGAACATGTTGGGGAGCTGACCCAATGCTCTTCCTTCCAAATTTACACAGCCTGGCCTCCAAGACTCTCCCTGTGGGGCTGATAGATTCCACCCTTTATCATCTGTTTTACACTATATTCAAGGTTCAGATCTACCTCAATGTTATTCCTGTAACGCTGCATTCATAATTTAAAAATGCTTTCTTATTTAAGGGTAATCAGTTCTGACACAGATGAAAGTGACGAGTTGCCAATATTTAATTGCAACAAGAGGCCAAACACTGATGAATCTCGTAAGTAACAAGGTTTGGTTTCACTGTTGTGAATATTTGTACAGGTTTTATTGTTCATCTAAGGAAGGGAAATGTTGCCATGACAACACATAATAGCCAACATTAATAGAATTACGTTATATGGTTGCTCTTAGCCGTGGAATATTTTGGAATACCTTGGCCTGCATGTGTTGACAGTTTGGTAAATTAAAATCTGGCCCTACAGCAATTGATAATTACATAAGTTTATCATTTTCTCCAAAGTATTAATGGGTGGAATCTATCAGCCCCACAGGGAGAGTCTTGGAGGCTAGGCTGAGTAAATTTGGGGAATTTCAAAGTAACCTCATTGCAGTGATAATGTAAGCTTTATTTGTGACTAATAAATAAACTTTAAACTTTTTTAAACAAAATTTTGCCATTTGAAATTCATATTACTAAATATTATATTTCCAATTTCTTAATGTTGTTCTTTCCTCTCCTTTAGTAACAATTTCATTGTTTTTCCCACCAGTGATTTTAAGGTGACAGGTCTATAATTCCCTGAACATGTTCTTTCCCTTTCTTAAATCTAGAAATGGCATCAGCTATCTGCCAGTGCACTGACACTACACTATTTTTCTAACAAATTAGATATAGCTGTATCTCAGTAATTGCTATTATGTCTGGTTCCTCCCAGTGGATGATTTCTACAGTACCTCTGTTTTATTACGAATACTATACATTGCTATATGGAAATTTTAGGATTTTCTTACTTTATACTTAATCTTTTTAGACTACTGTTCAATGGATGGAATTTACAGCCCCACACCAGGAGCCAGTCGGCAGACTAGATGGGGTGGTAAAGTCAGATGTCATGGTGGCAATATTGTGCCCTACACCTGCCTTGCCTCTACTGGTATCAGCTGCAAGGCATCAGGTGGCCTGTCTACCCTTGGGCCAATTGATGCCCTTAATTGGTCAATCAGTAGTTACCTGTTATTTTTCTCTTTGGTTGCTCTGGGGGAATAGAATACATGAGCTGGTTTCCCATTGCCTTCCTCGTGTGCTTGAAGGAAGCACAAATCCTTTCCCCAAAGGACCCTTCCACCTGTAAACAGACAATGTCCTTTGAGATTCTAGCTCTTCCACCATCGCCACTGAGAATACACTGGTCCCACCACTGACCATCGCTCGTAACATGAGCACGGGACACTAACTTGGGTCTGGGACGACTTGCAAATGATCACCCCCTGAGGTTTCCAGTGATTCTTCTCTTCTGTACAATAGAATTTATATACAATATTCTATACAATAGAATATTCTATACAATAGAACATTCTACACATTAGAATTGTATAGAATGTGAAATATCTGTTAAGTTTGCTGTACATGCAAAATAGATTTACATGATTTGGACTTTATTGTTTCTCGACAGCATGAACTTCTGATCAAATTATTTACACCTTTGTTTAGTATATTTAATTATTCTCACTACCAACCCCCGTGCAAACAACAGCAACACAATTCTGGTCATTAACACCTGTTATCTATAATTGTCACAACAAGCTGTTTTAGGAGTATAGTTCCCTGGCAATGCTGTCCCGTAATTAACCTTTTAATGGGGGAATTGTTCTGTTTGTTTAGGAGATTCAAATTATATTTAAAAGAGTGAAGTGAGTTTGGAATATGGCAAATTCAGTGAGATACATACAAGCAGAATCTCTTGAATGAAGTGGTGTTGACACAACTAAATTTATCACAAAATGAAATGGCTGTCGTATTTACATTTCGTACAGAAACTGGATCCAAACAAAGGAAGCTTGGAAATGACGATCAAACACAAGATCAGGAGGTAATGTGATGGAAACTTTGTCTCAACTCATACAAATCGTTTAACCTTTGGATTTGTCCACTTGAATGTTTATGTTTCATAACAAATAATGGGAATGGTGGAAGTTCCAATTTATCAATGATCAAGTCTCATCTGACATAAAAGATTGCTCATTCCATCAAATTACCAAAAGGAAGCTAAACGATCTCTTGGCTAATTTTGGGACATGGCTAGCGCTGAATAGTTGCCACATTTACCTACGTAACAACCTGGACCAAGCTGAACGATGTGACTTATTATCGGTTCCCATTTTTGTTCTCCCGCATCAATTCTTATATTATTCTTATTTCAGGAATTCCCTAATCCCAACTCCGATCATCCTGCAGAAAATAGGACCAACTCTTCAAACGGTATGTTTAACTGTCAGAGATTTAAATTAAAAGTAACACAAGATCTTAATATTATGTTCTATTGTTGAATAAGCTGGAAGAAATTCAAAGACAATAGCACTACAAATGAAACCATGCTCACTTTATCATCATAAGGGGCATATTGTCAAATCAATTATACTTATCACTTGGTATAATTAGGTGGAATTTAGAGATCCATCCTTGGAAATAGGAATGGGTCATTCAGCCCATTTATCCTGTTCTGCCATTTAATATAATCATGACTGATCATCCACTTCAATATTGTTTTTCCCTACACTATCCCCATAAACGTTTGTCGTTGGCATTTAGAAATCTGTCAGTCTCTGCTTTAAATATACTCATTGATTGAGCTTCCACAGTCCTGTAGGTTAGAAATTTCTAAAGATTCACAATCCTCTGAGTAAAGAATTGTCTCTTCATCTGCTAGGAAGCCTAAGTGGCTGCTCCCCTTATTTTGAAATTGTATCCCTCTGGTTCTAGACTCTTCAATCAGGAAAAACATCTGACCTGCATCTACCCTGTCTATTCCTTTAAGTACTTTGTAGATTTCAATGACATCACCTCTCATTCTTTAAAACTCTAGAGAATATAGGCTCAGTTTCCCCAATCTCTTTTCATAGGACAATCCCTCCAACCCAGGAACAAGTCCAGTGAATCTTTGTACACTCCTACTATGGTAATGATCTCCTTCCTAAGGAAACGGGATCAAAACTGCAGATGGTACTCTAGGATGTAGAATATCCTGGAGGCATTAGTCCCATTAATGTCTCCAACAGAATTTGCTTACTAATTTCCTTTTAATTCCTCATTCTCTCTCATCCCATGGATTTCTAATTTTGGAAGATCTTTTGTATCTTCCTCAGAGAAGATGGACACAACCTAATTGTTTAGTTTCTCTGTAAGAGCAGGTCAGAAACTGGCAATGCTATGGCAAATAACTCACTTCCTGGCTCCTCTAAATCTTTCTAACATCTACAAGGCACTGGTGAGGGGTGTGTTGGAGTATTCTCCACTTGCCTGAATGTAGCTGCAACAACACACAGGAAATGGAACACCATCCAGGAAAAAGCAGCCCATTTGATTGGTATCCCATTCACCACCTTAGACATTCACTTCCACTACCACTGAGGCATAGTCCCAGCGGTGTGTACCATCTTTACGATGCACTGCAGCAACTTTCCAAGGGTCCTTCAATAGCACTTTCCAAATTTGTGACCTCTACCAGCTGGAAGGACAATGGCAACACTTTCATGGGAACGCCATCATTTCCAAGTCCCTCCAGTCATAAACCAGCCCAACGTGAAACTGTATCACCATTCCTGCATAATTGTTGGGTCAGAGACCTGGAACACTCTTCCTAACAGCACTGAGAGTGTACCTATGTCACATGGACTACAGCATTTCAAGATCGTAGCTGATTAACACCTTCTCAAAGGCAATTAAGGGTGGATAATAAATGCCCGTCCTCCCAGCGGCGTCCACATTCCTTGAACAAACTTTAGAGAAATGCATATGTTATTTTTAGCTTGCCGGTTATTTTTCCACATCTTGCCAGGATTCTATCCTTGAAGTCCAGTTTAAGGGTGGTAATCATAGAAAGTCATAGAACACAACAGCACAGAAGAAGGCCGTTTGACTCATTGAGCCTGCACCGATAGCAATCCCACCAGGCCCTAACCCCATAACCCCAGATATTTACCCTACTAACCCCTTTGTCACTAAGGGGCAATTTAACATGGCCAATCCACCTAACCTGCACATTTTTGGATGTGGGAGGAAATGGAGCACCCGAAGGAAACCCACGCAGACACGGAGAAAACGTGCAAACTCCACACAGTTACCCAAGGCTGTAGTTGAACCCGGGTCCCTGGCGCTGTGAGGCAGCAGTGCTAAGCACTGTGCCACCTTTGGGCATACTTAGCATGTTGTATCACATGGTAAGATTGGAATAATGGAGTATGATGTTATAGCTTGATGCTCCCTGACGTTGGCCGAAAGTTTGCATGCAGCTGGTTAGAGAGTTCAAGGAGGGCAAGTCTGGTCTGGTCAAATGATGTACAGGCATCAACTACAAATGTGCCAAGTAGTAACTCAATTAAAATCTAATGAAATGCAAGTCAAATCAGCAAGAGTTACAGGTTGCTGTGGAAACTTGTGACCCAGGCTGAAAGGCAAACAGCCATTCAGTTTGTTTTGCTTCATGTTACTAAGACTGGGGTAAATAAAGTCTTCTCGTTTCCACTCCTCAGGGTAATTGTAACAAAGTTTGAATTTTTTTAAAAGGTGTGACTCTTTTAATTCAATATGTACATGACTGTATGTAAAGCGATATGGAGAGATAAACCAGCTAGGTAAAAGGTACAAATATGTCCTGATTATATACATAGACATGTGCACTAGCATGCAATAAGAAATAGGTTGCAGGGTGGAGAAGGTATAATTGCGAAGAGTTAAAGTCTGTAAGAAAGAAAAACATATATGTTCCAACATTTCTATGGTGGTATTGAATTTCTAGTTTTTGTGGTTGATGCAAGTTGGTTATTTTTTGAGAGACAGTCCCTTTTAACTGTAATCTGTCTTTTTCCAAAGTGGTTGCTATGTTAAAGTTTCTTTCATCAAAATTCATATACTCCAAAGTATAACAGAGAAATGATCAGGAACTTGAAAATAGCAGGGAGAGAGAGATGCTGTTACAATTCTATTCTACAGAATTCTTTCTAATACTGTAACAGTAAGAAGTCTCACAACATCAGGCTAAATCCCAACAGGTTTATTTGGTAACAAGAGCTTTCGGAGCCCTGCCCCTTCATCAGGTGAATGTGGGCACATATAAACAAAGACTCAATTTATTAGATAATGGTTGGAATGCGAGTCTTTACAGGTAATCACATCTTTACAAGTACAGACAATGCGAGAGGCGAAAGAGTTAAGTATAGGTTAATGAGGTGTGAATTGCCTTGAGCCAGGACAGTTAGTGAGATTTTGCAAGCCCGGGCAAGTCGTGGGGGTTACAGGTAGTGTGACATAAAACCAAGATCCTGGTTGAGGCTGTCCTCACCTGTGCGGAACTTGTCTATCTGAAAAGCCTTCAAGACACACGACAACGCAGAATCGCCCAGCACAAATGGACAGCCAAATTCCATTCCCCTCCAAAAACTTTGCGCTACCAAATAAACCTGTTGGACTTTAAATTGATATTGTGAGACTTCTTACTGTGTCTACCCCAGTCCAATGCCAACATCTCCACATCATAGATACTGTAACAAACAGACAAGTTTATAATCCCAGTTTTCCGTGTGTGGGGTTTTGACCACGTGGCAACTGGCTATTAGTACACAATGGAGGGTATTAACGAATGAGCTTTGATCTTGCATTGTCAAAGCTATCAGGATGCCATCAAAACAAATCAGGGGTTCTTAACATCTTCCTTGCACAATGATTGTCATCAGTCTTCCTTTGTTCTGGGCAGTTTCAGAATATCTGGTGGCCTACTGTCCTTATGTTTTGTAGGGAGTTCAGATAATGGTAGATGTGAAGTCCAAGTGTGAAACGAAACTGTCAAGACATG